>NW_027363352.1:0-600000 GCF_046119375.1 Phyllobates terribilis | reverse complement strand
GTCGGTGTCCCCTGTGCTCGTGGGCTTATCTGGGGCAGGGGCACCGGCAAAAGTCTCAGCACCTGGCTCCCAAATCCCCCCGGCAGGGAAGGTGCTGCCAGCAGGTGGCAGCAGTGGAAAAACTGCTGGCAAAAAATGCTTGCAAAAAATGAAAAACTGTGACCCCAGTGTGCATGTGAGTGAGAGTGGCCCAAGTGGGGTGACTGTTGACATGGATGGGGATGGCGTGGGTATGAATGTGGCTGTGGTTGAGGATACGAATGTTGGCGTGTCTGTGGCCGGGGGTAAGAATGGTATGTCTGTTGGTAGTGGGGGGAGTGGGGACAGGGCTGGTCCATCTGCCCCCCCCGGCTGCTGGTCCTCGGAGTTTTGCAGGGGTAGTAGCCGGGGCCTCGGGGTCTTCTCGGGGGGCTTCCTCACCTCTGGACCTCAGGGATGGTGACTTGCGACGCCGTTTCCTGGAGGCCCTCAAGAAGGGAGAATGGACGATCCAGGTAGAGGGAAGAGAGGTGGACCTGGCCTTTTGGCTGGATAGACACGGCCTGGCCGCCTTCCAAGATAAAAGGGAGGGGGAGACAGTGTGGTCCCTCCCGACAGCCGGGCAGGGGGTGGCCAGGAGGAATGTAGTCCGTCTTCGGTGGAGGGGCAGTGAAGCGTGCCCGCCAAGAGCGAGGGTCGTGGAGCTCCTCCTGAAGATGGACTTCAGGGCGACTGACATCTTTGCCCTGATCCATCCTTTTGGTACCCCTGTCTTCGACATCAGTTTTGTTCGACCGGAGGGCCTAGAGCTTTTCTGGTCGAATTTTGAACTCGTGAAGGGGGAGCCCGGCTGGCGAGACTTTGCCGTGCAGGCGGTGTCTCGCCAAAATGGAGTAAAGAGAGTGACCGTTCTAACTAATAACGAGTCGCTCTCTGGGGTCGATATTATGACGTGGCTTTCCCGCTATGGGGAGGTCACGGACGTCCCAAAAAAGAACAGGGACGAGTTTGGCATCTGGTCAGGGGGCTGGACCTTCATGATGAGGTTGAAGGTCTCAGGCGGTTCTGTCACCCACATCCCTTCCTCAGCATTCCTGGGGAGGGACAGGATCCTGATCTTCTACCAGGGGCAACCAAAGGTCTGCCACAGGTGCGGTGATCCCCGCCACTTCAGCGCGGGCTGCAAGGTGCAGAAATGTGCCTTGTGTGGCGGGGTAGGTCATCTTGCCGTGGCCTGTGGTGACATTAGGTGTCACCTGTGTGGTGACCTAGGTCACCCGTACAGCCGCTGCCCCCGCTCCTTTTCTAACACCATCTCTGGTCAGGCGGGGGAGAGCCATGGGGGGGTCCCCAGCGGTGCATCCTCTGCTGGAGCCGGAGGTGGGGGCGGGAGAGGAGCTGAGGGGCCGGTGAAGGAAGGCGTGGCCAGTACATCTGCCCACCAGTGGCATCAGGTGAGGCGCCGTGGGGGTAGGGGGCAGGATAAGCCCCAGGCGACTGGGGTGATGTCTGTACCCTCCTCGGAAGCGGCAGCCGGTGCCCCTGAGGCCCTGGGGGAGGAGGCGGTGAGCGAGGAGATCAGGAGGATGGAGAGGGAGGAGGTGGCTGCTTCTGATGACTCCTCCCAGTATGAAAGTCTGGACGAGGAGGTGGTGGAGCAGCCTAAAACAAAAGGTGACAATAAGACCAGTAAGAGTCGGAGGAGGAACCGAAAAGGGGCAAAAACATCTAAGGCCCCCCCCCTGGCCACTAAGGTGCCTACAGAAGGGCTCAACGGCTCCCCTCTGATCCCCCTCTCCAACCGGTTCCATGCCCTCGATGACTCTGCTGTGTCGGAGGTCGGGGGTGAGGGACCGGCGGTAACATCTGAGGTGCCTTCAGGGAGCGGCGGGGTCCATCCTCCGGAGGGCTCACTTTCCTCTGGGGGGGGGACTGCCCTGGGGTCCAGGGGTGAGGAACCCGGTAAGACTGGGAAGGTGGTGACGGGTGCTATGGACACCTCGGTGTCACTAAAGAGGAGGGGAGAGTCTGGCTCCTCCTCTGAGGGTGAAAAAGATAAATTGAGAGGTGCGGTTAAAAAGAAGGCCGTCTAACTCAATCACCCATGATGGCGGAACCTACCCCGTTGACTCTGGCGTCGATTAATGTCGCCAGTATAAAGTCAGATGCGGCCAGATTTATGGCCTTTGATTTTTTCAACCGAGTTGAGGCTGACATTTTATTTTTGCAGGAGACCAGACTAACGGACATGGGGGCCATTTTCAAAGCAAGGAGGGAGTGGAGGTGCGGGCCCTCATACTGGTCTCTTGCGGCCGAGCCGTATAGCGGGGTAGCGGTCCTTTTTAAGGCCGCTTCGGTGGAATGCAGACGGGTGATCGAGGTAGAAATGGGGAGGTGCTTGGTCCTTGACGTCTTCATGGGGGGACAGGAGCTCCGGCTCATTAACATCTATGGTCCACAGTCAGAGTGGGACCGTAAATGTCTCTTCCTGAAGATCAAGCCCTATCTTTTTACCAGCCGGCAGGTGGTCTTCGGTGGGGACTTTAATACTATAACTAGACCCCGTGATAGGGGAGGCCCCGGAGACCGAAGGCTGGCTTTTGATAGTAATACCCTTAACAGCATAGCAAGCGAAGCTCGCCTGGTGGATGTCCACATCCGGCACACCCCAGGTCACGGGGGTTTCACCTTTCATAGGGGTAGTTGTAGGTCTAGGATAGATAGGTTTTTTTTAAAGGAGGAAGCCGTCTCTTCTGCAGTGTCCGCTGTTGAGGTGGAATTCTCCGATCACTTTTTCATTTCCTTTTCTTTGAATGTTGCAGAGACTCCCCGGATAGGGAGAGGCCTATGGAAGCTGAATTCGTCCCTGTTGGAAGAAGCGGATGTGAGACAATCCTTTGAGGAATTTCTTCAGAGCCAGGTACCTCTCTTGGGTCTCTGTAGCAGTAAGTCTGAGTGGTGGGAGATCTTCAAAACAAGGGTTGCGGGGTTCTTCCGTCAGCTTTCGAGCCTCAGAGGCCTGAACAGGTACCGCCTGTATCGGGAGCTGGGGAGGAAACTCGAGCAGCTCGTCTCGACTGGAGGGGACCGTGATGAAATCTCCAGGGTGAAGGCCTTGCTCAAGGGGTGCCAGTATGATAGGCACACATCCTTAGTTTTTGAGAGGGATTTCGGGAGGTACCGCTCGCCCGACCCCTACAGGAACTGCAGGATGTCAGTGAGTTGCAAGATGGTAACAGGACTGATCGACAGTACAGGTTCCCTGAACAGATCCAAATCAGGGATCCTGGAGGTGGTCAGATCCTTCTACTCGCATCTCTTGGGAAGGAGGGATCCAGATCGGGATGAGATGTCGGCTTTCCTGGCTGAAACCATCCCTGAACCAGGGGATGACCCCTCTCTTCATGGTTTGGCAGAAGCAATCAGGGAAGAGGAAGTGAGACGGGCCATTGATGGGCTCCGGCCCAAAAAATCGCCCGGTCCGGATGGCTTAACATCCGAGTTTTACAGGACTTTTAGGGACTCTTTGGTCCCCCTCATGACTGAGGTTTTTAATGAATGTCTCTCCTCGGACATTCTTCCCGGTTCAATGAGGAAGTCCGCCCTGATTATCCTGTCAAAGGGTAAAGACTCGTCCCGTATTGAGAATTGGCGTCCCATAGCGCTTCTCAATACGGACCGAAAGGTTCTGGCAAAGGTGCTTTTCAATCGGTTGGTGAAGTTTGCACCTCGGCTCCTTTCGGGGGCCCAGCACTGCTCTGTTCCAGGCCGCAGTACTTTTAGTGCTGTGCTCGGTGTCCGAGAGGCAGTGGAGCAGGGCAGGGCAGGTCTCTGGAAGGGGTACTTGCTGTCCTTAGACCAGGCGAAGGCCTTTGACCGGGTTAACCATGAGTACCTCTGGTCCGTCCTTCTGAGGTACGGTCTGCCCGGGAGGTTTGTTGATTGGTTGAGAGTATTATACAATGGGGCAGAGACTTTTCCGCTTGTGAACGGTTGGGTCGGACCCCCTTTTGAGGTGAGGTCTGGTGTCCGCCAGGGCTGTCCTCTGAGCCCACTGTTATACGTGTTCGCGATCGACCCCTTTTTAAGGAGAGTGGAACGCGGACCGTTGGTGGGAGTCGGGATGGACCGGGCGGAGCCAGAGGCCACCTTGAGGGTAGTGGCGTACGCCGACGACGTTTCCCTCTTTGTATCCTCGAGAGAGGAGGCGGACTGGGTCATGTCTGAAGTTGAGCGCTACTCGGTGGCTTCTGGGTCCATGATCAACCGGGATAAGTGTGAGAGTCTCTGGCTGGGAGGGGGAGATCCAAGTTTCGATCTCCCGGACACCCTTCCAGGGCCTCAGGCCACAGCAAAAATTTTAGGCATCAGTTTCGGCCCGGGGGACTATCCCCAGCAAAACTGGGAGGGCAGACTTAAGATTGCCGCCCAGAAGGTGGATCAGTGGAAGGGTTGGTCCTTGACCCTGAGGGAAAGGGTTAACCTGGCCAAGGGGTATTTGCTCCCTTTATTAATATACCTGGGCAGCGTCTGCATCTTGCCAGAACCTCTTTGGACACGGGTCTACAGCCTGTTCTTTCAACTATTATGGGGGAATAGGCTGAACCTGATCAAGAGGGAGGTCACGTACCGCACGAGGAGACTAGGAGGGTTGGGTATGGTCAACCCGGTGGTGTTTCTAGTAAACACCTTTCTTAAGGCAAACATCGCCAACCTCTGGTTAGAGAGGGCTCCTCCGTGGGTATTCTCCTGTAGGGGGTGGTTTCGGCCTTTCTTCCAGGAATGGGAGACAGGAGGGCGGGTGAAGGACCTTCGCACGCCTCATGGGCATCTTCCGGCTTATGCTACCCTGGTTGTGAAGGCGATCCGCCGGTGGGGTCTGGGAGTGTGGGAGATCAGGACCTTGTCAAGGAGGTTACTTGACAATAGGGTTCTGTTGACCCACTTCCAGAAGCCCCTGGCCCTCAAGGATTGCCCAAGCCGGGATCTGGAGGTGGGGCTCGGGTTATTAAACTCTAAGCGGATCCCCTTGAAGTTTTGGGACTTGACTTGGCGCTGCTTCCATGGGAGACTGTATGTGAGGGGCAACCTGAAGTACAGGAACTCTGATGACCGGGATTGTCCCCGCGAGGAGTGTGGCGGCATGCTTGAAAGCATGGAGCACTTCCTGCTTCAATGTCCCTTTAATACAGAGGTCTACAGTAGGGTGGGTGCTTCCATTGGCTGGCCTAGGCTGGCAGGCCTTTCCTATGCGGAGTGGGCCTATGGGGCATTCAGGTCCCTTGGTGGCCGAGATCGGGGCACTTTCTTCTTAGTTAGTTTAGTGACTAGGTTTTACACGTGGAATGCACGGTGTTTAGTGTCCACCCAGCATAAAGTCCTCCCCCGGGAAGAGGTGATTAGGAACATCCTGGGTGACCTGGCAAAAGTGCGTTCGCTGGAGTATGAGAGGCTGGGTGCAGGGAGGGCTTCCCTTCTATGGAGGGGGTTCTCATTTAATGTGCCCTAGGGAGAGTTAGGGTATGTGTGTCTGTGATAGGGTTAGTTTAGTCCTTTCTATATTTTATATTTATTTGTAGGGTCAGATGGATGTGTAGGGTCAGGGAGGGACAGGTAGGGACAGTCTTTAGGGATAGGTAGTTAGCATTAGGTTGGTAGTGAGGGTCAGAGAGGGACAGGTAGGGACAGGTAGGGATAGATTGGTAGGGCGGTAGGGACAGGTTTTTCTTTTTCTTTAATAGGGAGGGACAGGGTGTTTGTGTGCTAGATTAGGGTGAGAACCTCGGTAGTCTCCAGTTTCCTGGTGGTGGGCTGCTCCCCTCACACTATAGTTTTTTGTTTTACGGTATTGGAAACCCGAATATAGGGCTTGCAAGTGCTGAACTTGGGTCTGACTTTTGTTCATGGTTATGGTCATTTGTTGATATTGTGCTATTGTTATGTTGTGTTTGCTTTGGTTATGTTGAGTACTGTATATACATGTATAGGTTTGTGTATTGTATGTATGTGTAATTTGCGCACGGGGGGGTTAGTGTAGGTTGGGTGGGGGGTTTCAGGGGGGGAGGGGGAGGGGTTTTTGGGAGAATGGACATCCTACGGGATGCGGGAAAAAGGACCCGTTATTTGTGGGCCACAAACTTTCGTGGGACCTAAAAAGAGATGCTGTGATAAGGCCACAGACTTTCATGGGACCTTGGGTGTTAAAAAATGGTGGTGGGGAAAAAAAAAAAAAAAAAAAAAAAAAAAAATATATATATATATATATTAAAAAAAAAAAAAAGAGAGTTTGCTGTGTGTTGTGCTTTCGGCCAGGTGGCCTATTTCTTTATTTTTGGCGATGGGCCAGTTATTTAGTTTTCCTTTTTTGTTAGGGGGTTAGGTATGAATGTGCTGGTATGGATGTTGTGTATGCTGGGGGTCGGGTGCGTTTTAGGGCGCACCCTGGAGTTATGGTAGGGTCTTCCCTTGCTGGGGGGTCTCCTACAGAGTCTGCTGGAGGACTTGAACTTTGTGTCGTCTTATATTTCTTTGTTGGACTCTATATAATTTCTGATTTTAGGTTATGTCTTGCTGGGGTTTTGTTGGTTGTTAGTTGTTTGTTTGTTGCATAATTGTATCTGTGGTTTGGTTTTTGTGTTTTTGTACTTTTATAATAAAAGAGCTCCAGGACTCGGCTGAGGTTCCTGTACTGAGCTGTGTGCGGAGAGAGCTCCTGGGAAGGGAGGTTTGTTTTTCCATCTGGGACTTTTTGTCTGCCCCCTTCCCAGGAAAGAAGGCTCAGAGTGGGACTGGCCTCCGGTCTAAGCCGGCGGGGGGTGGGAGGAACACCAACCAGGCTATGGCTGCAACATCAGGCCGAGGCAGCAGGGGTTCCAGCATGAAGACCCGGAGGACCCCCGAGGCTACGACCGCGGCAGCTCCTCCCTCTGGAGGTAGGTCGAGTGCCAGCAGAGGTGCTGCAGCGGTGCCCCCTGATTGGGGTACCAAGGTGGCGAGGGAGGCAACCGTCACCTATGCCTCCCGTGTCCATGCGCACCTCTGTGAGTATGAGGACACCGCAAAAAAGCTAAGTTCCCTCTGGGGGGAGTTGAGGGTAGCTCAGGAGAGGTCCGAGAGGGCCTCTGGCACCAAGAAGCCTGAGCTATCCGCCGCGGTCCGGAAAATCAAGCAAGCCATCCAAGAGCTGCAGGACCGCAGGAGCACCATATTGGCAGGCAGTGGACCCTTCATGGAGAAGCTGCGGAATGATGACCAGTTCAGAGCCATGACCGGTGTGGCTCTGGAGGGGTCTCAGGGCCCCGGCCAGGCGGTGGAGGAGGAGGAAGAGGTATGCGTGGAGGAGGTCGCACCCTACCCACCGCCTGGTGGCCTGGTAAGTGATCTCCAGGCATCACATAGCGGGATAGCCCCTGAGCAGATGGCTCTCCCGTCTGATTCTAGCCCTTCAGAGGGCAGCGGGAGTGAGGGGGAGGATGGGAGTAGCAGCAGTGAGGGGGGCTGCCTTATCATGCAGCAGATCCAGCAGATCGAGTCCCCGGTACGTTTTGGTCAGCTTACGTTCGGGGATGAGATCTGCGAGGATGAGGCACCCGGGAGGGGGACGAAGAGAAAAGCAAAAAAAAAAAGAAAACATCTATTGCACATAAATTTGTGTATGTCCCCCTCTCTGGGGCCCCCTTGTCCCGTTGTGCGGCACCCGCCACCCACCCCGGCTTGGACTCTGTTGTGGGTCCACAGCGAGGGAGCGGGGAGAACATAGGCCATGGCACGCAGAGCGCTGCCTCTGTTTGTGGTAATGGAGGCAGTGGGTCCGAGGTGTTTGATAAGGAGCATGGCGCGGAGGGCGGCCCGACGGTGGGTGTCATTGGTGGTGGTGCTCGTGCTGGAGCCCCTGTAAAAAGGGGGTCTGGCCTGGCACCTGGTGCTCCTGCTGGCGTGCAGGAGGCGGCGTGTACATCTGCCGCTGCCTCCTGCGCTGTCGGCGGCGCACCGACAGCCGGGGCCGCGTCTCCGGCGGCGTGTGCTGGGGTGTCTGGGTCCCTCACACACGGATCCACTAAAAAATCTGGATCACTTTTAGGGACCCAGAAACCTGGTAAGGTAAAGGGCGCGGGGCCTGCGGCTCCGGCAGAGCCGGCTCATAAGCGTAAGGTGGGGCTTGCTCCCCTGGCAAAATCCGTGGTGAGGTCAGGGCCCCCTGCGCAGGGGCCCGGTAATGGGTCAGCGCGGGGGGCTCCACCGCCGCTGGGTGCCGAGGGGGAGTGGCCTAGCCTGGGGCCGGCCGCCGGAGCTGGGGTGGCCAGGCTTTTTGTGGCAAAGGGTGTGACGGTAGGGGGTGCTATGCCCCTGAGAGCTGGTGCCGCTGGTCCAGGGGCCCCTGTGAGTAGACCCGGTTCTCGGTCGACTTCGGGGGTCCCGGCGCGGCCGGCTTTGGGGGGCGTAGCCTCCCAGCCGTCCACGGCGCCAGTGGGAGTGGCCTCTGGGGCTCCCACCGTGCTGCCTGGTGCGGGGGGCGTGGCCTCCCTGTCACCAAAGGCACCGGTGGCAGTGGCCTCTGGGGCCCCCACCGTGCTGCCTGGTGTGGGGGGCGTGGCTTCCCTGTCATCCACGGCACCGGTGGGAGTGGCCTCTGGGGCCCCCACTGTGCTGCCTGGTGCGGGGGGCGTGGCCTCCCTGTCACCCACGGCACCGGTGGGAGTGGCCTCCGGGGCCCCCACCGTGCTGCCTGGTGCGGGGGCGTGGCCTCGCAGACAAAACCCGCCCGAGTGGGCGTGGCTCCGCCCGGAAAGGGGCGGGGCTTAGCGTTGGCAGCTGCTGGGAGCAGTGGTGCCACAGCTGTAACAGACAGCAGAGGTGGTGCCTGCCTGTCGGTGTCCCCTGTGCTCGTGGGCTTATCTGGGGCAGGGGCACCGGCAAAAGTCTCAGCACCTGGCTCCCAAATCCCCCCGGCAGGGAAGGTGCTGCCAGCAGGTGGCAGCAGTGGAAAAACTGCTGGCAAAAAATGCTTGCAAAAAATGAAAAACTGTGACCCCAGTGTGCATGTGAGTGAGAGTGGCCCAAGTGGGGTGACTGTTGACATGGATGGGGATGGCGTGGGTATGAATGTGGCTGTGGTTGAGGATACGAATGTTGGCGTGTCTGTGGCCGGGGGTAAGAATGGTATGTCTGTTGGTAGTGGGGGGAGTGGGGACAGGGCTGGTCCATCTGCCCCCCCGGCTGCTGGTCCTCGGAGTTTTGCGGGGGTAGTAGCCGGGGCCTCGGGGTCTTCTCGGGGGGCTTCCTCACCTCTGGACCTCAGGGATGGTGACTTGCGACGCCGTTTCCTGGAGGCCCTCAAGAAGGGAGAATGGACGATCCAGGTAGAGGGAAGAGAGGTGGACCTGGCCTTTTGGCTGGATAGACACGGCCTGGCCGCCTTCCAAGATAAAAGGGAGGGGGAGACAGTGTGGTCCCTCCCGACAGCCGGGCAGGGGGTGGCCAGGAGGAATGTAGTCCGTCTTCGGTGGAGGGGCAGTGAAGCGTGCCCGCCAAGAGCGAGGGTCGTGGAGCTCCTCCTGAAGATGGACTTCAGGGCGACTGACATCTTTGCCCTGATCCATCCTTTTGGTACCCCTGTCTTCGACATCAGTTTTGTTCGACCGGAGGGCCTAGAGCTTTTCTGGTCGAATTTTGAACTCGTGAAGGGGGATCCCGGCTGGCGAGACTTTGCCGTGCAGGCGGTGTCCCGCCAAAATGGCGTAAAGAGGGTGACCGTTCTAACCAATAACGAGTCACTCTCTGGGGTCGATATCTTGACGTAGCTTTCTCGCTATGGGGAGGTCACGGACGTCCCAAAAAAGAACAGGGACGAGTTTGGCATTTGGTCAGGGGGCTGGACCTTCATGATGAGGTTGAAGGTCTCAGGCGGTACTGTCACCCACATCCCTTCCTCAGCATTTCTGGGGAGAGACAGGATCCTGATCTTCTACCAGGGGCAACCGAAGGTCTGCCACAGGTGCGGTGATCCCCGTCACTTCAGCGCGGGCTGCAAGGTGCAGAAATGTGCCTTGTGTGGTGGGGTAGGTCATCTTGCCGCGGCCTGTGGTGACATTAGGTGTCATCTGTGTGGTGACCTAGGTCACCCGTATAGCCGCTGCCCCCGCTCCGTTTCTAACACCATCTCTGGTCAGGCGGGGGAGAGCCGTGGGGGGGTCCCCAGCGGTGCATCCTCTGCTGGAGCTGGAGGTGGGGGCGGGAGAGGAGCTGAGGGGCCAGTGAGGGAAGGCGAGGCCAGTTCATCTGCCCACCAGTGGCAACAGGTGAGGCACCGTAGGGGTAGGGGGCAGGATAAGCCTCAGGCGACTGGGGTGATGTCTGTCCCCAGCCCAGAAGCGGCAGCCGGAGCCCCTGAGGCCCTGGGGGAGGAGGCGGTGAACGAGGAGATCAGGAGGATGGAGAGGGAGGAGGTGGCTGCTTCTGAAGATTCCTCCCAGTATGAAAGTCTGGACGAGGAGGTGGTGGAGCAGCCTAAAAAATCAGGTGACGGTAAGACCATTAAGAGTCGGAGGAGGAGGAACAAAAAAGGGGCAAAAACATCTAAAGCCCCCCCCCTGGCCGCTAAGGTGCCTACGGAAGGGCTCACCGGCTCCCCTCTGATCCCCCTCTCCAACCGGTTCCATGCCCTCAATGACTCTGCTGTGTCGGAGGTCAGGGGCGGGGGACCGGCGGTAACATCTGAGGTGCCTTCAGGGAGCGGCGGGGTCCATCCTCCGGGGGCTCACTTTCCTCTGGGGGGGGGGACTGCCCTGGGGTCCAGGGGTGAGGAACCCAGTACTGGGAAGGAGGTGGCGGGTACCATGGACACCTCGGTGTCACTGAAGAGGAGGGGAGAGTCTGGCTCCTCCTCTGAAGGTGAGCGGAAAAAATCGGGGGGTACGGTCAAAAAGAAGGCCGTCTAACTCAATCACCCATGATGGCGGAACCTACCCCGTTGACTCTGGCGTCGATTAATGTCGCCAGTATAAAGTCAGATACGGCCAGATTTATGGCCTTTGATTTTTTCAACCGAGTTGAGGCTGACATTTTATTTTTGCAGGAGACCAGACTAACGGACATGGGGGCAATTTACAAAGCAAGGAGGGAGTGGAGGTGCGGGCCCTCATATTGGTCTCTTGCGGCCGAGCCGTATAGCGGGGTAGCGGTCCTTTTTAAGGCCGCTTCGGTGGAATGCAGACGGGTGATCGAGGTAGAAATGGGGAGGTGCTTGGTCCTTGACGTCTTCATGGGGGGACAGGAGCTCCGGCTCATTAACATCTATGGTCCACAGTCAAGGTGGGACCGTAAATGTCTCTTCCTGAAGATCAAGCCCTATCTTTTTACCAGCCGGCAGGTGGTCTTCGGTGGGGACTTTAATACTATAACTAGATCCCGTGATAGGGGAGGCCCCGGAGACCGAAGGCTGGATTTTGATAGTAATACTCTTAATAGTATAGCAAGCGAAGCTCGCCTGCTGGATGTCCACATCCGGCACACCCCAGGTCACGGAGGTTTCACCTTTCATAGGGGTAGTTGTAGGTCTAGGATAGATAGGTTTTTTTTAAAGGAGGAAGCCGTCTCTTCTGCAGTGTCCGCTGTTGTGGAATTCTCCGATCACTGTTTTATTTTCTTTTCCTTGAATGTTACAGAGACTCCCCGGATAGGGAGAGGCCTATGGAAGCTGAATTCGTCCCTGTTGGAAGAAGCGGATGTAAGACAATCCTTTGAGGAATTTCTTCAGAGCCAGGTACCTCTCTTGGGTCTCTGTAGCAGTAAGTCTGAGTGGTGGGAGATCTTCAAAAGAAGGGTTGCGGGGTTCTTCCGTCAGCTCTCGAGCCTCAGAGGCCTGAACAGGTACCGCCTGTATCGGGAGCTGGGGAGGAAACTCGAGCAGCTCGTCTCGACTGGAGGGGACCGTGAGGAAATCTCCAGGGTGAAGGCCTTGCTGAAGGGGTGCCAGTATGATAGGCACACATCCTTAGTTTTTGAGAGGGATTTCGGGAAGTACCGCTCGCCCGACCCCTACAGGAACTGCAGGATGTCAGTGAGTTGCAAGATGGTAACAGGACTGATCGACAGTACGGGTTCCCTGAACAGATCCAAATCAGGGATCCTGGAGGGGGTCAGATCCTTCTACTCGCACCTCTTGGGAAGGAGGGATCCAGATCGGGATGAGATGTCGGCTTTCCTGGCTGAAACCATCCCTGAGCCAGGGGATGACCCCCTCTCTTCATGTTTTGGCAGAAGCAATCAGGGAAGAGGAAGTGAGACGGGCCATTGATGGGCTCCGGCCCAAAAAATCGCCCGGTCCGGATGGCTTAACATCCGAGTTTTACAGGACTTTTAGGGACTCCTCAGACTTTCTGCCCGGTTCAATGAGGAAGTCCGCCCTGATTATTCTGTCAACGGGTAAAGACTCGTCCCGTATTGAGAATTGGCGTCCCATAGCACTTCTCAATACGGACCGAAAGGTTCTGGCAAAGGTGCTTTTCAATCAGTTGGTGAAGTTTGCACCCCGGCTCCTTTCAGGGGCCCAGCACTGCTCTGTTCGAGGCCGCAGTACTTTTAGTGCTGTGCTCGGTGTCCGGGAGGCAGTGGAGCAGAGCAGGGCAGGTCACTGGAAGGGGTACTTGCTGTCCTTAGACCAGGCGAAGGCCTTTGACCGGGTTAACCATGAGTACCTCTGGTCCGTCCTTTTGAGGTACGGTCTGCCCGGGAGGTTTGTTGATTGGTTGAGAGTATTATACAATGGGGCAGAGACTTTTCCGCTTGTGAACGGTTGGTTCGGACCCCCTTTTGAGGTGAAGTCTGGTGTCCTCCAGGGCTGTCCTCTGAGCCCACTGTTATACGTGTTCGCGATCGACCCCTTTTTAAGGAGAGTGGAACGCGGACCGTTGGTGGGAGTCGGGATGGACCGGGCGGAGCCAGAGACCACCTTGAGGGTAGTGGCGTACGCCGACGACGTTTCCCTTTTTGTATCCTCGAGAGAGGAGGCAGACTGGGTCATGTCTGAGGTTGAGCGCTACTCTGTGGCATCTGGGTCCATGATCAACCGGGATAAGTGTGAGAGTCTCTGGCTGGGAGGGGGAGCTCCTAGTTTTGATCTCCCGGACACCCTTCCAGGGCCTCAGGCCACAGCAAAAATTTTAGGCATCAGTTTCGGCCCGGGGGACTATCCCCAGCAAAACTGGGAGGGCAGACTTAAGATTGCCGCCCAGAAGGTGGATCAGTGGAAGGGTTGGTCTTTGACCCTGAGGGAAAGGGTTAACCTGGCCAAGGGGTATTTGCTCCCTTTATTAATATACCTGGGCAGCGTCTGCATCTTGCCAGAACCTCTTTGGACACGGGTCTACAGCCTGTTCTTCCAACTATTATGGGGGAATAGGCTGAACCTAATAAAGAGGGAGGTCACGTACCGCACGAGGAGACTAGGAAGGTTGGGTATGGTCAACCCAGTGGTGTTTCTAGTAAACACCTTTCTTAAGGCAAACATCGCCAACCTCTGGTTAGAGAGGGCTCCTCCGTGGGTATTCTCCTGTAGGGGGTGGTTTCGGCCTTTCTTCCAGCAATGGGAGACAGGAGGGCGGGTGAAGGACCTTCGCACGCCTCATGGGCATCTTCCGGCTTATGCTACCCTGGTTGTGAAGGTGATCCGCCGGTGGGGTCTGGGAGTGTGGGAGATCAGGACCTTGTCAAAGAGGTTACTTGACAATAGGGTTCTGTTGACCCACTTCCAGAAGCCCCTGGCCCTCAAGGATTGCCCAAGCCGGGATCTGGAGGTGGGGCTCTGGTTATTAAACTCTAAGCGGATCCCCTTGAAGTTTTGGGACTTGGCTTGGCGCTGCTTTCATGGGAGACTGTATGTGAGGGACAACCTGAAGTACAGGAACTCTGATGACCGGGATTGTCCCCGCGAGGAGTGTGGCGGCATGCTTGAAAGCATGGAGCACTTCCTGCTTCGGTGTCCTTTTAATACAGAGGTCTACAAGAGGGTGGGTGCTTCCATTGGCTGGCCCAGGCTGGCAGGCCTTTCCTATGCGGAGTGGGCCTATGGGGCATTCAGATCCCTTGGTGGCCGAGATCGGGGCACTGTTTTCTTACTTAGCTTAGTGACTAGGTTTTACACGTGGAACGCACGGTGTTTAGTGTCCACCCAGCAGAAAGTCCTCCCATAGGAAGAGGTGATTAGGAACATCCTGGGTGACCTGGCAAAAGTGCGCTCGCTGGAGTATGAGAGGCTGGGTGCAGGGAGGGCTTCCCTTCTATGGAGGGGGTTCTCATTTAATGTGCCCTAGGGAGAGTTAGGGAATGTGTGTCTGTGATAGGGTTAGTTTAGTCCCTTTCTATATTTTATATTTATTTGTAGGGTCAGATAGATGTGTAGGGTCAGGGAGGGACACGTAGGGACAGTCTTTAGGGACAGGTAGTTAGTATTAGGTTGGTAGTGAGGGACAGGTAGGGAAAGATTGGTAGGGTGGTAGGGACAGATTTTTCTTTTTCTTTATTAGAGAGGGATAGG
The DNA here is from genome assembly GCF_046119375.1 of Phyllobates terribilis. Taxonomy (NCBI): domain Eukaryota; kingdom Metazoa; phylum Chordata; class Amphibia; order Anura; family Dendrobatidae; genus Phyllobates; species Phyllobates terribilis. The sequence goes on along the minus strand of NW_027363352.1, from coordinate 585,488 downwards.
ATTCTGTGTGATAGATTAGGGTGAGAGCCTCTGTTGTCTCCAGTTCCCGGTGGTGGGCTGTTACCCTCACGTGTAGTTTTTTGTTTTATGGTATTGGAACCCGTATATAGGGCTTGCAAGCACCGAACTTGGGTCTGATTTTGGTTCATGGTTGTTGTATATGGTAATGTGATTAAGTTTTTTAGGTTTATTGTAGTGTTATAAAGTTGCGTATATTATTTTTTATATGTCTGTGCATTATGATGTGTGTTTGGGGGGGGTTTAGTGTAGGTTGGGTGGGGGGGAGGGGGGGAGGGGTTTTGGTGGATGGGTTGGTGGTTTGGACACCCTAAAATGGATGGGAAAAAAGGCAAAAGGACCTGGTATCTTTGTGGGCCACAAACTTTAGTGGGACCCTGGTGTGATGAGGCCACAGACTATCGTGGGACCTTGGGTGTTGGGAGTGGGAACAAAAAAAAAAAAACTGGGCCAGTTTGTTGTTTTGTTTTGGGGGTTTAGGTATGAATGTGGAGTGAATGTTGGAAGGGGATATTTTTGGAAAAAAAGGGTTAAGGTCTTCCCTTGCTGGGGGGGACTTTTGGAAATGACGTTTTATGTTCCATGAACATTGCAGGACATTTTTGCCTTTTAATGCATACTGGACATTATAATTTGGACTTGTTTGTGTTTTGCAATTTGTTCTTTGTGCAGTGTGTTTTATGGTTTGTTTTATACTTTTCTAATAAAAAGAGTTCCAGGACTCGGCTGAGGTTCCTGTACTGAGCTGTGTAACAACCTGTGCCCTGGCTATGGCTCTGCTGAGGAGCTCGTGTTCAGCGTTCTGCTGTGAGGACTGATGCTGATCCGGAGTGGACTGAGGTGGGGAGAGCTGACCATGTGAATAAATGTTGTAGAGGCCTCCAGGGGGCAGCGTGGCTGGTGTGAGGGGGGCATGGGCTAGGTAGAGGGGCATCCAGGGGTGCTGCGTGGCTGGTGTGAGGGGGGCATGGGCTGGGTAGAGGGGCATCCAGGGGGGCTGCGTGGCCGGTGTGAGGGTGGCCATGGCAACGAGTCCTGGTTCCCTGTCATGCGTGGTTCACCTTGATGGCCGTGCGTGACGTATCTGGCTCGGGCGGTTCAGCGTGCATGCGCTGATGGTCCAGGAGATGATTAGGGCCTGCGGTCACGTGACTGGAACGGACCAAAAGTATATTTAAAAAGACATGGAATGTCCTATTAAACAATCCCCCCCGAGGAATCCATAGGATATACCACGCGAAACACGCATTGAGGTCCTTGTTTATTCTGGGTACTGATCTAATATGGGTAAGAGTGCAATATATTTCTTTAGCTTTTTTTCATAGGGCACTATAGGCCATATGGCACGTGGTACATATCCATAGTGATGAAATATGCCATAATTTTGTACCAGTGCATAAATGACTTGAATACTAGCACTTCTTGTACTTTATCCCAATAGATATTTAACATCTATTATTATGTTGTATATGTGTCACCCAGTTTGGTTGTCTGTGTGTCGTCCTTTTTAATCATGTATGTCTTTTCTGTATATTGTTTACAATAAAGTTTTTTGATTCTTTGCCATATACTCTGTATTTGGTTCCTTTTTGCTATATAACAGCAGAAACAAGTCCAGGGGCGCCTCCGGCCAGGGAAAATATAGAAATAGTCCTTGGATAAGTTCAATGGATCCAGCAGATGAAGGACACAACACAGTCCCACGTGGCGGCTTCTATCAATCCACACACGCCAGGAGGATCTGGCCGCAGCCTGAGACCCTCCAGCATCGGGAGGCCCCACACAACTGACTGGGCCAAACATGAGTCTATTGTTCTGTCTACTGGGATCAGCCCCTGGATGGGGGAAGGGTTCTGTAGCACCCTGAGGATTCGGCTGCTACAGGAGTATTGCACCTCAGCCAGAGGTGTGATATTCCACTCCCGGGTAAGGATGGAGTGTGGAACTGAGCTCGGAGCGCTGCATGCACTACACACATCCCATTTCCGAGGGGCAGGCCGACGGTACTCCCACTTAGAAATGTGCAGGTACGACCGTGTCTGTCCCTGGCTGGAGTGGGAGGGGGGTGGAACATCCCTGTAGTGTAGGGGCAGATAGGGGGAGCAGTCTGGGTAGAGATAGGAGCTCATTGGGTGCTGGTCACCTGAGCTCACACATAGAGGGTTATATAAGGTGGGAACCATCTTAGATCAGGGTCAGTCTGTCAGAGTCAGAGAGTCAGAAGGAGAGGTCCAGATGAGCCTGCAGAGAGAGAGAGGAGAAAAGAAAGAAAGACCCAGAGGGGGAAAAAGAAAGGACTCTGAGATCCCAAATCCAAACATCGGGTGAAGAGTTGGCAACAGGGTACCGGATCCCAAACTGGTGGGGGCTACAGCACACCTCAGCCAGAGACCGGAGGCCGTGGGCAGCATCTGCCACCGCCACCCACCACATCCACCCCGAAGGCAGACCACGAGTAGGGTCAGGGAACCCAGGGCCAAGGGTCTCCCAACAGAAGGCCCGAGGGAGCTGGACCTAGGTGGATGCCTGGTGGGGACGGCCAGAGGACAGGACAGAAAGGAGGGCTCAGGGCCACGCTCCGGACTTGCTTGGGGGTTGGCCGAATCCAGGACCTGGTGGACGCAGCACGGCTCGGGTGGTCACTTGAGGCCGGAGTGACCGGAACATCTGCAGTAAGTAAACACCCTGAACTGCACAACCCGACTCTGTCTCTGATTATCATCTACACTGCACCACCACAACCCCCATCCTCTGCACCTGACCCCCTGAGGCTATTCCCCTCCCGTTGGGGGTTATACTATCAAAGCTGCACCAACACCATCAGCCTCAGCGGACCCTGCTGCAGCGGCGGCCGTAGTGACCGCAATACAACGGGTGGCGTAGTCGACATAAAGAACTTTATAACATCTGTAGGACTGCCACACACACTGAGCTTGACGCCCTGGGCACGGACCGGGTCACAGCCGCTCGGAGACTACAACCCCCCATCTGATCCGGCTCCGGGTATTCTCCCTAAGAATATGGCCCAGGGGGCGCGTCAACTTTGGCGTAGTCGGCAGGATTACGTGCCCGCAACACCCGGGTACTGCGTGCCTGAAGAAAAGTACACCGTTACCTCAAAAAGAAGTCTCCCGCCGGTTCCGGAGGGTCCCCGCCATCGGACCCCATCACCAGTCGATTCCCGCCGGTTGTCCGCCATTTCCAGCTTTTTCCCGCCATCTGCAGAGTTTCCCGCCACTGGGAGACGATTCCCGCCATTTCCAAAGATTTCCCGCCTTGGAAGAGCGGACGCCATTATGGGCGTGCCAGAGGATGGCAAGAAGCCGCCTCCCATCGTGGGCCAGGACGAAGAATGGCGCCAAAAGCGGAAACCGCCCCCACCAACAGAGACTGTGATGCTAGAGGTGTCCATCAGCGTAAAAGAACTGCCCCTGGAGCTGACAGTCACCAAGTTGCCCCGGGACTGCCCTAGAAGTGGGAGGAGACTGAAGAAAAGAACCAAGATGGGTGTCGCCTGGAGCAGTCTGGAGAGAGCGCACCCGGAGACAAGAAGCCTAGAGCTGAGTCCAGAAGCTTACCCGGAGATGAAAGGAGAGCAGAGCAGCACCGGCCCGCTGGCCAGGAGCCTGCTGGAAACAGCGGAAGGAGAGCAGAGCAGCACCGACCCGTTGGTCAGGAGCCTGCTGGAAACAACGACCCCACTAGGCCTAGTGGAGGTTCTAGCACAGCTCCCCCGAGACCGGGAGTGTGCGCAGACCGCGCTGGAGGGCCTCGCAAGGAGGATGGCCCGGGTGCAGCGAGAGACGTTGGCGGAGTGGAGCCGAGAGATGGCCCAGCAGACCGAGACCCGTCAGCGGAGCACGCCACCCAAGACGAGGAGACAGACCGCCTCTGAGGATGGCGCGGGAGGACTGAAGGCCGGAGACGGCGCCGAAAAGGGAGCCGAACGGACGGAGGCAGGTAAAGGGGACGTCTCTACCCCAAACCGGGACACCGCTTACCTGCCCCAGCTCCCCGTCGCAGAGCCCGAAGTACCCCCTGCCGTGCCCGTAACCGCAACGTCACCGCCGCAGACTAGGCCCCAACCGGAAGCCGCGACCCCTGTGACGTCACACGCCTCGACCCCGAGCGTGGCCAAGCAGGAAGTACCACCAGCCTGGTCGCAAGGCCTAGTACCCCCGGGCGCGGCATTACCAACAGCGCCCTCTACCTCCGCGGAGCCACCGGCCTGGTCGCAGGGCCAAGTAGCCCAGGGCGCCGCCGTCCTTACGGTGCCCTTCACTTTTCAGGTGCCCCAGGCCTGGCCGCAAGGCCTGGGCAACCCGGGCGCCACCACCACCGCGCCCGTAAGACCAAGAGTGCCGCATCTGGGAGAAGACCTGTTCGCCCAACACACGTGCCCGGATGGGCAGCCCTTCATCTGGCCCCGGGAGTACTATGAATTAGAGCTCCAAAAGAGGACAGGGCCCATGTGTGAGCCCCTGATCCTGGCTCCGAAACCCGTGAAAAGGACCTCGCCCCCGCTGGAGGAGGCACAGTTTGAGTGGGACCCCACCGGAGAAGATCTCATGGGGTTCACTCAGGAGACCCGGGCAGCTGCAGCGGAGCGTGCAGAGTGCTGCCGGCAGCAGCTCGAAGTCTTCGAGAGGGAGCGGAGAGAGAGGCGGGTCCGGGAACAACAAGCCCAAATAAGGAGCGCGGAGCAGAAGAGCCGGACCAGGAGAGACCCCCGTGCAGCGCATAGTCCCCGCACCACCGGGACTGTGATCAAGTTCAATCTGCAGCATGGGTGGGGTTTCATCAGGGATCACCGCACCCCAGGCGACGTCTTCGTGACAAGAAGAGACGTTGAGTCCCACCTACCGGAGGGACACAGAGGCCGTGACCTTTATCTAGGGGACGAGGTCACCTTCACCCGGCACAAGTGTGCCAAAGGACCCTACGCCCTCCATGTGCATCGCCTGACGGAGGAGGAGCTGCGGTGTGAGGAGGAAGAGCAAGAGGACCCGGACGGGTCTGAAGCTAAAGCCAACTACAAAGAAAGAGCAGGAGGACGCCGTCGTTGAGTACGGTAGTGAAGAAGCTGTATATAGTTACCCGTCGGGGTACCAAAAACTGTTGCTGCTATTATAGTCCCCGTTGGGACCAGCGAATTGAACTGTTAACCCGTGTGTCCCCTATCCATTACCAGGCTGAGGACTGTGAACAGCCATCCCTAATCCCTAACATCTGGCCGAGGACTGGGAGCGGCCACTATCCCTTTGTATATAGTTGCGCTTCCTAGAGCGCCCCCTACTGGTTTTACCGGAAAACCACTTTCAAGAAAGGACTGTCGCACTTTGCCCGGTCATCAGTTGCACAGTGACCGGAGGAGCTAGAAGACGACGAGAATGTTATCTATCTGAAGAAGTTTTATTGATATATATATATTGTTATATGATAATGTTTTATATGTTTTTATTATGTTTATGCAAAGAAAAAAATTGTATGTTTGTGGTGTTTTGTCTTACAGCCCGAGGACGTGCTGTGGTTTACCAGGGGGGAATGTAGCACCCTGAGGATTCGGCTGCTACAGGAGTATTGCACCTCAGCCAGAGGTGTGATATTCCACTCCCGGGTAAGGATGGAGTGTGGAACTGAGCTCGGAGCGCTGCATGCACTACACACATCCCATTTCCGAGGGGCAGGCCGACGGTACTCCCACTTAGAAATGTGCAGGTACGACCGTGTCTGTCCCTGGCTGGAGTGGGAGGGGGGTGGAACATCCCTGTAGTGTAGGGGCAGATAGGGGGAGCAGTCTGGGTAGAGATAGGAGCTCATTGGGTGCTGGTCACCTGAGCTCACACATAGAGGGTTATATAAGGTGGGAACCATCTTAGATCAGGGTCAGTCTGTCAGAGTCAGAGAGTCAGAAGGAGAGGTCCAGATGAGCCTGCAGAGAGAGAGAGGAGAAAAGAAAGAAAGACCCAGAGGGGGAAAAAGAAAGGACTCTGAGATCCCAAATCCAAACATCGGGTGAAGAGTTGGCAACAGGGTACCGGATCCCAAACTGGTGGGGGCTACAGCACACCTCAGCCAGAGACCGGAGGCCGTGGGCAGCATCTGCCACGGCCACCCACCACATCCACCCCGAAGGCAGACCACGAGTAGGGTCAGGGAACCCAGGGCCAAGGGTCTCCCAACAGAAGGCCCGAGGGAGCTGGACCTAGGTGGATCCCTGGTGGGGACGGCCAGAGGACAGGACAGAAAGGAGGGCTCAGGGCCACGCTCCGGACTTGCTTGGGGGTTGGCCGAATCCAGGACCTGGTGGACGCAGCACGGCTCGGGTGGTCACTTGAGGCCGGAGTGACCGGAACATCTGCAGTAAGTAAACACCCTGAACTGCACAACCCGACTCTGTCTCTGATTATCATCTACACTGCACCACCACAACCCCCATCCTCTGCACCTGACCCCCTGAGGCTATTCCCCTCCCGTTGGGGGTTATACTATCAAAGCTGCACCAACACCATCAGCCTCAGCGGACCCTGCTGCAGCGGCGGCCGTAGTGACCGCAATACAACGGGTGGCGTAGTCGACATAAAGAACTTTATAACATCTGTAGGACTGCCACATACACTGAGCTTGACGCCCTGGGCACGGACCGGGTCACAGCCGCTCGGAGACTACAACCCCCCATCTGATCCGGCTCCGGGTATTCTCCCTAAGAATATGGCCCAGGGGGCGCGTCAGTTCACACCCTCTAGATGCAACAAGAGATGTTGACCTAGGCCTGATAACATTACAGTCCATGAACACAGGGGAGGGACACGCTGTTAGGCTGTGTGCCCACGATGCGTTTAAGCACCGGCAAAAACGCTGCAGAAACGCTTAAATGCATGGTAGAAGGCCTGCCATGTTCCCCAATGATAATCCGTGCTGTGCACATGCTGCGTGTTTTTCCGGAATGATAATCCGCAGCATGTCCATTAATTTTGCGGACACGCAGCGTAATTGCCGCCATTGACTTGCATTGAAACGCATATCATCTGTGTCCGCACATTTGCACACATGGATAATATGCGTTTCTATGTGCGGATGGCACCCGGGTGTGGAGGACAGGAGACTCTCTTCCGGACCTGGGTACCATAGAACCTGTGAAAAAAAGAATAAAATAAAAAATAAATATTATTCTTGCCTTCTGATGGCTCGCGGTGTCCCTTTCTTCACTTGCCGGCAGCGTGCTGTGGACTGAAGGACCTGCGCTGACGTCAGTCATATGACGGCAGGTCCTTCAGTGTACCGCGCGCTGTCGGCAGCCAGGACGGAGCGAAGCAAGACAGCGGGGGCCATCAGAAGGTAAGTATAGATTTATTTTTTACCATTCTTTCGGTCACACTATAAAAATCCATGCCGGTTGCATGGATTTATATAGTGTGACCAAGTTGTCAAGCACTTTCCAAGTGATGTTAAAATCGCTTGGAAAGCGCTTGTCAACCCGCATGCGGAAATGCAAGTGAAGAACGCTTCACATCCGCATGTGCAATCCGCATGTGCAATCCGCATGCGTTTTTTCTGCCAGGGAGATGCGGAAACTGAGCATTTCTGCATCGTGGGCACATAGCCTTACACCCCTTACACTAAAGCAGGTTACATTACATAGAGTACATAAACACAGGCTGGGGAGGGACACACTGTTACTGTCATATTGGATAAAATATAAGTTGCTGAGGTTAGGACCACCAGGGACCCCAATGTTACTTAGGAAACACTATGTCCATGTTTGATAAAATAATTTTCACGTATGCTTAGCACAGGTCGGTCCGTCCATTTATGGATTCTGTATAGGACTAATAAAAATAGGCCATCCCAGCACTCGGCTATGTCATTTATGTACATAAATGCATACAAAATATTAACTACTCGAGCTAAATTGCTGCATTGTCACCTTAAAGAACTATGCACCTGATTAATGTCTTGATGAGAGGGCGGAGGTGAAGGACGCAGCTCCTGATTCATTAAGAGACATATTCATCAGAAGCGTCTGATGGCTGGACAGCGCCTCCATGCGCTATGCCACTTACTGGAGGAGGATTTGTAGCGACCACCGCTGCTCATGATGAAGTTGCCAAACAGCAGTCATCACAACCCTGCCCACTTACCGATAAAAATGCCATTAGAAAGGAAAAAGTTGCAACATTTTTACATAGTCTTCAGTTGCATCCAAATTATACGATTGAGCATTTTATAACAGAATTCTGGAGTAAAAACTATGATGAATAGGGTCCTATGGGTTTTGTTCTGTTTAAGCTGAGTTGATGCAGGTCTGTGCTATGACGTCAATTCAAGTTAAACCCTTTTATCTACAGGTGCATCTCACTAAATTAGAATATCATCAAAAAGTTAATTTATTTCAGTTCTTCAATACAAAAAGTGAAAGTCATATTATATAGAGTCATTACACACCTGAACAAGGGATGTATAAGCGGGGCCCAATTGCAAGACTAGACAAGCAACAGAAGATTAGACCCCTAAAATATAACTTTTATTCGAATATGCTAAAAAGGACTCAGTAGTCACCATAACAACAAACACAAAAACAAGACAAAATGCCAGGGAACAGGGATAAGTCACACATCAGTCAGGAAGGATTACGGGCTCTATCTGTCCCTATTTTGTCCCTAAATTCTCTCCCTTGGGTCTCCTTAAATGCATATCTATGATGAATTGTCGGCTTCTTAATCTGTACGTTCACTTTTCTCTATCTTTTATTCACGATTGTGGTTTTTTAAATATAAAGATAGATATTTACCAGGGATATTAGGGACACCAACGTTGAGCGGGGGCGCCACGGAGCAAAAATTAGGGTGCCAACCTCCGCTGTCAGGAAGGGAGAGAATTTAGGGACAAAATAGGGACAGATAGAGCCCGTAATCCTTCCTGACTGATGTGTGACTTATCCCTGTTCCCTGGCATTTTGTCTTGTTTTTGTGTTTGTTGTTATGGTGACTGCTGAGTCCTTTTTAGCATATTCGAATAAAAGTTATATTTTAGGGGTCTAATCTTCTGTTGGTTGTCTAATAGAGTCATTACACACAGAGTGATCTATTTCAAGTGTTTATTTCTGTTAATGTTGATGATTATGGCTTACAGCCAATGAAAACACAAAAGTCATTATCTCAGTAAATTAGAATACTTTATAACAGCTTGAAAAATTATTTTAAAATCTGAAATGTTATCCTACTGAAATGTATGGTCAGTAAATGCCCTCAATAATTGGTCTGGGATCCTTTTGCATCAATTACTGCATCAATGCGGCAATGTGGCATGGAGGCGATCAGCCTGTGGCACTGCTGAGGTGTTATGGAAGCCCAGATGGCTTTGATAGCAGCCTTCAGCTCGTCTGCATTGTTGGGTCTGGTGTCTCTCGTCTTCCTCTCGACAATACCCCATAGATTCTCTATAATAGATTCTCTATGGGGTTATGGTCAGGTGAGTTTTCTGCCAATCAAGCACAGTGATACTGTTGTGTGTAAACCAGGTACTGGTACTTTTGGCCGTGTGGACAGGGGCCAAGTCCTGCTTGAGAATGACATTTCCATCTCCAAAAAGCTTGTCGGCAGAGGGAAGCATGAAGTGCTGTAAAATGTCCTGGTAGACGGCTGCGCTGACTTTGGTCTTGATAAAACAGAGTGGACCTACACCAGCAGATGTCATGGCTCCTCAAACCATCACTGATTGTGGAAACTTCACACTAGACCTCCAGCAGCTTGGATTGTGGCCTCTCCACTCTTCCTCCAGACTCTGATACCTTGTGGAGTGTGTCAGTGACTGCCTTCTGGACATCTGTCAAGCCAGCAGTTTTCCCCATGATTGTGGAGCCTACTGAAACAGACTAAGGGACCTTGTTAAATGCTTAGGAAGCCTTTGCAGGTGTTTTTTGTTAATTATTCTAATTTACTGAGATAATGACTTTTGTGTTTTCATTGGCTGTAAGCCATAATCATCAACATTAACAGAAATAAACACTTGAAATAGATGACTCTGTCTGTAATGACTCTATATGAGTTTCACTTTTTGTATTGAAGAACTGAAATAAATTAACTTTTTGATGATATTCTAATTTAGTGAGATGCACCTGTATTTTTAGAATTATCACACCAGTACACCTGTTTTCTCATTTGCAAGACTTAAGTAAACCTTGTATGATATCTTTTTCATTTGTGAATGTCCTTATACTTTCAAGCAGAACCTAGCCACCCCACAATGCAATAACCCATCGATCAGTACAAGCCCTCCATTTTCCATGGATATCCATATTATGGACTGTGTATACGTTTCTTTTGCCTGAACTGCGCACCCCTCGGTGAAGACAGTGAGTTTTTTGGGGACAGCTTATGGTCGGCTCAGGATATGAACACCCCCTGATCTGCTTGAAAATATAACTGAAATAAAATGTTGAGAAAAAATTTCAAATATCACGTTGACCCTTCAAGTCACTGTCTTGTAAATCTGTATCACTTCTACACAGAATAGGTGATTGGTCTGAAATCACTCGGGGTGTAAAGAGAATCTGTCATCACAGAATAACTAATCAAACCAATCGCAGCCCCTCAGTATATCATGGCACCCTGTATCTTGATTGGCAGCTGTAGCTTTATAGACTCGAGTGGGGGTCTCAAACATTTGGCCACAGAGGCTGCTTCATGCAGGCCGCAGGCACCATACACCTTGAGGATTGTGGCACGTCAGCACTTTTTCAGTGGAACATATTGCAGGCGCCGTGCACAGACAAGCTCTTTGCTCAGCTATACCAATGCCAACTGTGGGTCAATCACAGGCCAGCAGCTAATGTCTGCAGGGGACCAGGATGGGAACAGTACTAGAAGATGAGGATCAGGATCTTGACATTACTGCAAAGAGACATTACTACAAAAAGGGGACCAGGAAGGGACACGTTACTGTGAGATAGGGAGCCGAATGGTGAGATTGCTACAAAAAGGGGACCAGGTAAGAGGATATTTCTACAAGATGGCCATGATGGGAGACAATAAAACAAGATGAGTACCATGACGGGGGACATAAGCACAAGATAGGAACCATGATGGGGACAACCCCACTAGGCCTGGTGGAGATCCTGGCACAGCTCCCCCGAGACCGGGAGTGTGCACAGACCGCGCTGGAGGGCCTCGCACGGAGGATGGCCCAGGTGCAGCGAGACACGCTGGCGGAGTGGAGCAAAGAGATGGCCCAGCAGACCGGAACCCGTCAGCGGAGCACGCCACCCGAGACGAGGAGACAGACCGCCTCTGAGGATGGAGCAGGAGGAGTGAAGGCCGGAGACGGCGCCGAGGAGGGAGCTGAACAGACGGAGGCAGGTAAAGGGGACGTCACTACCCCAAGCGGAGAAACCGTGAGCCTGCCCCAGCTCCCCGTCGCAGAGCCCGAAATTCCCCCTGCCGTGCCCGTCGCTGCACCGTCACCGCTCCAGACTAGGCCCCAAGCAGAAGCCGCGGCCGCGACCCCTGTGACTTCACGCGCCTCAACTCTGAGCGCGGCCAAGCAGGAAACACCACCGGCCTGGTCGCAGGGCCGAGCGCCCCCGGGCGCTGCAGTGCCAACAGCGCCCTCTACCTCCACCGTGCCACCGGCCTGGTCGCAGGGCCAAGTAACCCCGGGCGCCGCCGTCCTAACGGTGCCCTTTACCTTTAGGGTGCCCCAAGCCTGGTCGCAAGGCCTGGTCAACCCGGGCGCCGCTACCATCACCGCGCCCTCAACATCTCGAGTGCCGCACCTGGGTGAAGATCTATTTGCCCAGCACACGTGCCCGGATGGGCAGCCTTTTATATGGCCACAGGAGTACTACCAACTGGAACTCCAAAAAGCAAGGCCCCTGTGCGAGCCCCTGATTCCGGCTCCGAAGCCCGTCAGGAGAACCCCGCTCCCGCTGGAAGAAGTGTAGCACCCTGAGGATTCGGCTGCTACAGGAGTATTGCACCTCAGCCAGAGGTGTGATATTCCACTCCCGGGTAAGGATGGAGTGTGGAACTGAGCTCAGATAGCTGCATGCACTACATACATCCCATTTCCGAGGGACAGACCTATGGTACTCCCACTAGGAAAATGTGCAGGTACAACCGTGTCTGTCCCTGGCTGGAGTGGGAGGGGGGTGGAACATCCCAGTAGTGTAGGGGCAGATAGGGGGAGCAGTCTGGGTAGTGCTAGGAGCTCATTGGGTGCTGGTCACCTGAGCTCACACATAGAGGGAGTATATAAGGTGGGAACCATCTTAGAACAGGGTCAGACGTCAGTCAGTCAGTCAGCCAGTCAGTCTGTTTTAGTGAAGACTTTGCAGAGCAGTGGAGGAAAGCAGAGGAGCAGAGCAGCCCCAGGCCCAGAGAGAGAGAGGAGAAAGAAAGACCCAGAGGGGAAGAAAGAAGGAACTCTAAGAGCCCAAATTAAATCAAAGGGTGAAGAGTTGGCACAAGGGTACCGGATCCCAAACTGGTGGAGGGCACTTATCCTCAGCCAGAGACCGGAGGCCGTGGGCAGAATCTGCCATGGCCACCCACTATATCCACCCGGAAGGCAGACCACGCATAGGGTCAGGGAACCCAGAGACAAGGGTTTACCAACAAGAGGCCCGAGGGAGCCGGACTTAGGTTGATCCCTGGTGGGGAAGGCCAGAGACGAGGACAGGACAGAAAGGGAGCTCAGAACCACGCTCCAGAACTACTTGGGGGTTGGCCGAGTCCAGGACCTGGTGGACGCAGCACGGCTCGGGTGGTCACTCAAGGCCGGAGTGACCAGTACAAGAACAGCAGTAAGTAAAAACCCTGAACTGCAGAACCCGACTCTGACTCTCATTACCATCCTCACTGCACCTCCACAACCACCATCCTCTGCACCTGACCCCCTGAGGCCATACCCCTCCCGTTGGGGGTTATACTACCGAAGCTGCACAAACACCATCAGCCTCAGCGGACCCTGCTGCAGCGGCGGCCGTAGTGACCGCAATTCAACGGGTGGCGTAGTCGACATAAAGAACATCCAGTAACATCATAGGACTGCCACACACTGAGCTTGACACCCTGGGCACGGACCGGGTCACAGCCGCTCGGAGACTGCAACCCCCATCTGATCCGGCTCCGGGTATTCCCCTAAAGAATATGGCTCAGGGGGCGCGTCAGAAGCACAGTTCGAGTGGGACCCCACCGGAGAAGACCTCATGGGGTTCACCCAAGAAACACGGGCAGCCGCAGCGGAGCGTGTGGAGTGCTGCCGCCAGCAGTTGGCAGTCTTCGAGCGAGAACGGAGAGAGAGGCGGGTCCGTGAGCAGCAGATGCAGATACGGAGCGCGGAGCAGAAGAGCCGGAACAGGAGAGACCCCCGTGCAGCTCATGGTCCCCGTACCACCGGGACTGTGATTAAATTTCAATTGCAGCACGGTTGGGGCTTCATAAGAGACCATCATACCCCCGGCGACGTCTTTGTCACCCGCAGAGACGTAGAAAGCCATCTGCCGGAGGGACACAGAGGTCGTGACCTATATGTAGGGGATGAGGTCACCTTTACCCGGCACAAGTGTGCCAAAGGACCCTACGCTCTCCATGTACACCGGCTGACGGAGGAGGAGCTGCGGTGTGAGGAGGAGCAAGAGGACCCGGACGGGTCTGAAGCTTACCAGCAAGAAGGAGCAGGAGGAAGCCGTCATTAAAGTACGGTAAAGAGAGACTGTATATAGTTACCCGTCGGGGTACCAGAACTGTTGCTGCTTTAAATATGTTCCCCGTTGGGACAAGTGTGAACTTTAACCCGTGTGTCCCTATTCCCACTGACCGAGGACTGAGAGCGGCCACACCTCCATTGTATATAGTTGCGCTTTCTAAGGCGCCCCCTACTGGTTTTATAGGAAAGCTGAGTTTTTCAAGAAGAGACTGTGCACTTTACCCGGTCACAAGTCGCACCGTGGCCGGAGGAACAAGAAAAAAGTTTTATGATATATGATGTTTTATATGTTGATGTGTTATGAAAAAAAAAAAAAAAATTGTATGTTTTTGGATGTTTTATTCTCTTACAGCCCGAGGACGTGCTGTGATTTACCAGGGGGGAATGTAGCACCCTGAGGACTCGGCTGCTACAGGGGTATTACACCTCAAGCCAGAGGTGTGGTATTCCACTCCCGGGTAAGGATGGAGTGTGGAACTGAGCTCAGTAGGCTGCATGCACTACATACATCCCATTTCCGGGGGACAGATCGATGGTACTCCCACTAGATATATGTGCAGGTACGACAGTGTCTGTCCCTGGCTGGAGTGGGAGGGGGGTGGAACATCCCAGTAGTGTAGGGGCAGATAGGGGGAGCAGTCTGGGTAAAGATAGGAGCTCATTGGGTGCTGGTCACCTGAGCTCACACATAGAGGGAGTATATAAGGTGGGAACCATCTTAGAACAGGGTCAGACAGTGAGACAGTCAGTCTTGTGTAGAGCAGAGGAGAAGAGCAGAGAAGCTCAGCCAGCTCCAAGGCCAAGAGAGAGAGAGAGGAGAAAAGAAGGACCCAGAGGGGAAAGAAGAAGGAACCCCAAGAACCTAAAATCAGACCAGAAGGGTGAAGGGTTGGCAACTCGGGTACCGGATCCCAAGCTGGCAGAGGCAAAGCACACCTTAGCCAGGAACCGGAGGTCGTGGGCAGGATCTGCCACGACCCTCACTAAATCCACTGAGAAGGCACACCGAGTATAGGGTCAGGGAACCCAGAGAAAAGGTTTAACCAACAAGAGACCCGAGGGAGCCGTACATAAGTGGATCCCTGGTGGGAACGGCCGTAGAAAGGAAAGTCAGAAAGGGAGCTCAGGATCACGCTCCAGAATTGCTTGGGAGTTGGCCGAGTCCAGGACCTGGTGGACGCAGCACGGCTCGGGTGGTCACTCATGGCCAGAGTGACCAAAAGAACAGCAGTAAGTAAAAACCCTGAACTGCACAGCCCGACTCTGAGTCTTCTTACCATCCACACTGCACCTCCACAACCACCATCCTCTACATCTGACCCCCTGAGGCTATACCCCTCCTGTTGGGGGTTATACTACCACAGCTGCACACATACCACCAGCCTCAGCGGACCCTTCTGCAGCGGCGGCCGTAGTGACCGCAAATCAACGGGTGGCGTAGTCGACACAAAGAACATCCAACAACATCTGCAAGGACTGCCACACACTGAGTTTGACACCCTGGGCACGGACCGGGTCACCGCCACTCGGAGACTACAACCCCCATCTGATCCGGCTCCAGGTATCCCCAAACAGCACTGGCCCAGGGGGCGCGTCAACTTTGGCGTAGTCGGCAGGATCTCGTGCCCGCAACAACCGGGTACTGCGTGCCTGAAGAAAAGTTCACATTTACCTCAAAAAGAAGTCTCCCGCCGGTTCCGGAGGGTCCCCGCCATCGGACCCCATCACAGGTCGTTTCCCGCCGGTTGCCCGCCATTTGCAGCTTTTTCCCGCCATCCACGGAGTTTCCCGCCACTGGGAGACGATTCCCGCCATTTCAGAAGATTTCCCGCCTTGGAAGAGCGGACGCCATTATGGGCGTGCCAGAGGGTGGCAAGAGGCCACCTCCCATCGTGGGCCAGGTCGAAGAATGGCGCCAAAAGCGGAAACCGCCCCCACCAACAGAGACTGTGATGCTAGAGGTGTCCATCAGCGTGAGGGAACTGCCCCTGGAACTGACAATCACCAAGTTGCCCCGGGACCATCCTCAATGTGATCGGAGACAGAACAAAAGAGAGAAGATGGGTGCAGCCTGGAGGAGTCTGGAGAGAGCGCACCCGGAGACAAGAAGTCTGGAGAGGAGTATGGAGAAAGCACACCCGGAGATGGAGGGAGAGACAGGCAGCACCGACCCAGTGGTCAGGAGCCTGCTGCAAGCGACAACCCCACTAGGCCTGGTGGAGATCCTGGCACAGCTCCCCCGAGACCGGGAGTGTGCACAGACCGCGCTGGAGGGCCTCGCACGGAGGATGGCCCAGGTGCAGCGAGACACGCTGGCGGAGTGGAGCAAAGAGATGGCCCAGCAGACCGGAACCCGTCAGCGGAGCACGCCACCCGAGACGAGGAGACAGACCGCCTCTGAGGATGGAGCAGGAGGAGTGAAGGCCGGAGACGGCGCCGAGGAGGGAGCTGAACAGACGGAGGCAGGTAAAGGGGACGTCACTACCCCAAGCGGAGAAACCGTGAGCCTGCCCCAGCTCCCCGTCGCAGAGCCCGAAATTCCCCCTGCCGTGCCCGTCGCTACACCGTCACCGCTCCAGACTAGGCCCCAAGCAGAAGCCGCGGCCGCGACCCCTGTGACGTCACGCGCCTCAACTCTGAGCGCGGCCAAGCAGGAAACACCACCGGCCTGGTCGCAGGGCCGAGCGCCCCCGGGCGCTGCAGTGCCAACAGCGCCCTCTACCTCCACCGTGCCACCGGCCTGGTCGCAGGGCCAAGTAACCCCGGGCGCCGCCGTCCTAACGGTGCCCTTTACCTTTAGGGTGCCCCAAGCCTGGTCGCAAGGCCTGGTCAACCCGGGCGCCGCTACCATCACCGCGCCCTCAACATCTCGAGTGCCGCACCTGGGTGAAGATCTATTTGCCCAGCACACGTGCCCGGATGGGCAGCCTTTTATATGGCCACAGGAGTACTACCAACTGGAACTCCAAAAAGCAAGGCCCCTGTGCGAGCCCCTGATTCCGGCTCTGAAGCCCGTCAGGAGAACCCCGCTCCCGCTGGAAGAAGCACAGTTCGAGTGGGACCCCACCGGAGAAGACCTCATGGGGTTCACCCAAGAAACACGGGCAGCCGCAGCGGAGCGTGTGGAGTGCTGCCGCCAGCAGTTGGCAGTCTTCGAGCGAGAATTGAGAGAGAGGCGGGTCCATGAGCAGCAGATGCAGATACGGAGCGCGGAGCAGAAGAGCCGGAACAGGAGAGACCCCCGTGCAGCTCATGGTCCCCGTACCACCGGGACTGTGATTAAATTTCAATTGCAGCACGGTTGGGGCTTCATAAGAGACCATCATACCCCCGGCGACGTCTTTGTCACCCGCAGAGACGTAGAAAGCCATCTGCCGGAGGGACACAGAGGTCGTGACCTATATGTAGGGGATGAGGTCACCTTTACCCGGCACAAGTGTGCCAAAGGACCCTACGCTCTCCATGTACACCGGCTGACGGAGGAGGAGCTGCGGTGTGAGGAGGAGCAAGAGGACCCGGACGGGTCTGAAGCTTACCAGCAAGAAGGAGCAGGAGGAAGCCGTCATTAAAGTACGGTAAAGAGAGACTGTATATAGTTACCCGTCGGGGTACCAGAACTGTTGCTGCTTTAAATATGTTCCCCGTTGGGACAAGTGTGAACTTTAACCCGTGTGTCCCTATTCCCACTGACCGAGGACTGAGAGCGGCCACACCTCCATTGTATATAGTTGCGCTTTCTAAGGCGCCCCCTACTGGTTTTATAGGAAAGCTGAGTTTTTCAAGAAGAGACTGTGCACTTTACCCGGTCACAAGTCGCACCGTGGCCGGAGGAACAAGAAAAAAGTTTTATGATATATGATGTTTTATATGTTGATGTGTTATGAAAAAAAAAAAAAAATTGTATGTTTTTGGATGTTTTATTCTCTTACAGCCCGAGGACGTGCTGTGATTTACCAGGGGGGAATGTAGCACCCTGAGGACTCGGCTGCTACAGGGGTATTACACCTCAAGCCAGAGGTGTGGTATTCCACTCCCGGGTAAGGATGGAGTGTGGAACTGAGCTCAGTAGGCTGCATGCACTACATACATCCCATTTCCGGGGGACAGATCGATGGTACTCCCACTAGATATATGTGCAGGTACGACAGTGTCTGTCCCTGGCTGGAGTGGGAGGGGGGTGGAACATCCCAGTAGTGTAGGGGCAGATAGGGGGAGCAGTCTGGGTAAAGATAGGAGCTCATTGGGTGCTGGTCACCTGAGCTCACACATAGAGGGAGTATATAAGGTGGGAACCATCTTAGAACAGGGTCAGACAGTGAGACAGTCAGTCTTGTGTAGAGCAGAGGAGAAGAGCAGAGAAGCTCAGCCAGCTCCAAGGCCAAGAGAGAGAGAGAGGAGAAAAGAAGGACCCAGAGGGGAAAGAAGAAGGAACCCCAAGAACCTAAAATCAGACCAGAAGGGTGAAGGGTTGGCAACTCGGGTACCGGATCCCAAGCTGGCAGAGGCAAAGCACACCTTAGCCAGGAACCGGAGGTCGTGGGCAGGATCTGCCACGACCCTCACTAAATCCACTGAGAAGGCACACCGAGTATAGGGTCAGGGAACCCAGAGAAAAGGTTTAACCAACAAGAGACCCGAGGGAGCCGGACATAAGTGGATCCCTGGTGGGAACGGCCGTAGAAAGGAAAGTCAGAAAGGGAGCTCAGGATCACGCTCCAGAATTGCTTGGGAGTTGGCCGAGTCCAGGACCTGGTGGACGCAGCACGGCTCGGGTGGTCACTCATGGCCAGAGTGACCAAAAGAACAGCAGTAAGTAAAAACCCTGAACTGCACAGCCCGACTCTGAGTCTTCTTACCATCCACACTGCACCTCCACAACTACCATCCTCTACATCTGACCCCCTGAGGCTATACCCCTCCCGTTGGGGGTTATACTACCACAGCTGCACACATACCACCAGCCTCAGCAGACCCTTCTGCAGCGGCGGCCGTAGTGACCGCAAATCAACGGGTGGCGTAGTCGACACAAAGAACATCCAACAACATCTGCAAGGACTGCCACACACTGAGTTTGACACCCTGGGCACGGACCGGGTCACCGCCACTCGGAGACTACAACCCCCATCTGATCCGGCTCCGGGTATCCACAAACAGCACTGGCCCAGGGGGCGCGTCAATTATACAAGATTACAACCACAATTCATGAAGAAACAAATTTTGCATGCCAGTATTTAATAAAATGTGAGAGGTAGAAAGCTTTTTTTTTGTTAAATTAAAAAATTTGTTTGTTTTTTATATTATCACTTTTCATAGTTTAAAAACTTACACAAAGCTCTGATTGTTCATGTTTGATAAAATTTTACTTTTCTTGTTTGTCCACCAGTCCTGGTCAGCACCAGCATTATGAAGAGCGGCTGGACATTATCATAATTTATATCACAAATGTGGCAGAAATGATCACATAAATGTTGTCTAGCTCCGCCCACTCTTCAGAAATGTCGCTGCTGTGGCTGGGACTGGTGGAAATACAGTAAAAGTCAAATTTGGGCAAAACTGAACAATCAGTGCTGTTTGTAATTATGTATGTCACAAAAAGTGACAATACATACATACATTTATAATTCCTATGCCATGAGATTGGAATCTATGAGGAGCTCCTGGAATTAACTCCATTCTGGAGGTTTCAGTCATGAGCCGTCTAGATTGGATTTGATCCTATGAGGACATCGCTCCAGCAACTCCATTCTACTCAGGTCACCAATGAACTGTACAGAATAGAGGCTACAGGGAGATCATCTAAAAATCCACACCGATCTAGACGGCTCACTAGTGAATCAGATAGAATGGAGTTGCTCAAATGAGGTCCTCAAAAAATCCACTCCAATCTATACGGCTCACTAGTGAATCAGCTACAATGGAGTTGCTCAAATGAGGTCCTCAAGAAATCCACTCCGATCTATACGGCTCACTAGTGAATCAGCTAGAATGGAGTTGCTCAAATGAGGTCCTCAACAAATCCACTCCAATACAATGTTGTAAATTATGAGGACTCTGTTGCTGCGCTCTGTTATGTTTCTCCCTGCGAAGCTCCGCTCACTCTTTGAAAAACTCGATTCCAGTCACCTCAGCACCAAACAGTACAGTTTGGAGGCTACAGTGAGATCCTCAAGAAATCCACTCCGATCTATACGGCTCACTAGTGAATCAGCTAGAATGGAGTTGCTAAAATGAGGTCCTCAAAAAATCCACTCCAATACAATGTTCTAAATTATGAGGACTCTGTTGCTGCGCTCTGTTATGTTTCTCCCTGCGAAGCTCCGCTCACTCTTTGAAAAACTCGATTCCAGTCACCTCAGCACCAAACAGTACAGTTTGGAGGCTACAGGGAGATCCTCAAAATACCCACTCCGATCTAGATGGTTCACTAGTGAATCAGCTAGAATGGAGTTACTAAAATGAGGTCCTCAAAAAATCCACTCCGATCTAGACGGCTCACTAGTGAATCAGCTAGAATGGAGTTACTTAAATGAGGTCCACAAAAAATCCACTCCGATCTACACGGCTCACTAGTGAAACAGCTAGAATGGAGTTGCTCAAATGAGGTCCTCAAAAAATCCACTCCAATACAATGTTGTAAATTATGAGGACTGTGTTGCTGCGCTCTGTTATGTTTCTCCCTGCGAAGCTCCGCTCACTCTTTGAAAAACTCAATTCCAGTTGTGTCACCCTGGCCTGGATGCCACAAGTGTAATTAAAGCTGTGTCTGAGAGCAAGGGGGAGGTTCTCTGGTCAGGGGAACATTAGCATGCAATGCCTCCTGTCTCAGGCCAGTAGGGGGAGCAGGCTGCCCCTATAAAAGCTGGTACTGGGGGCAGGGTTTGAGAGAACTTGATGGCCTGTCTCAGCACTGAGACTTGTCCCAGAGCAGAGCAGGGACAGACAGTTGCACTGCACCTAAGAGGAAGTGTGGCAGGAGGAGAGCCACAAGCCAGAGACAAGAGGCGAAGAGAGCCTGTCTTGGCAGATAAAAGACTTACTTTACCAGACTTTGGTGTCTGAGGCTGGGAGGATTCCACATTCTCCAGCAGATAACCAGTTCGCAAGGGACTGTATATTCCTTGGCCTAAGAAGCCTGGAGGCCCTGCCACAACCGAAGGGACCAGTAAAGCCGTACAAGGCTGGGAGCAGAAAGGAACCCACGTCGCAGGCCATACAGGCGAGAATACACGGAAAGCTCGGAAACGTGGGCTGTTACCCTATAACGAGGAGATAGCCAGAAGGAGCGCAGAAGCACGGTAGGCCTACACCCTCACCCTGACCAGGGCTAATTTCCCCGTTGCTCTCAGACATCCAGGTCCCCTCCTAGCCGGGACTGTTTATGGGTCAGTTTACCTGTTTTAGTAAAGACCCTGGACTGCAACTTGTTGTCTGTGTGCTCCTTGCTCCTCCAGCACTATCGGCACCGGGATTCTCACTACCATCACTCCCACCATCCACCACACTGCCCTGGGGCCGCACTCTTCCCGTGGGGAGTCACACCATCCCAGCTGCATATATCATCAGCCCCAGCGGTCTGCCCTGCAGCGGCGGTTCCTAATGACCGCAAATCCACGGGTGGCGTAGTCGGACATAATCAATAGCACATAACGGACTACCACTGGCCTGACCACCCTGAGCCACGGAACCGGGTTGCCACTACTACCCCCATCGTTCCCTATTGCCCGGATCTGAGTGCCCCACGGCCCAGGGGGCGAGTCACAGTCACTTCAGCACCTGTACAGTTTGGAGGCTACAGGGAGATCCTCAACATACCCACTCCGATCTAGACGGCTCACTGGTGAATCAGCTAGAATGGAGTTGCTCAAATGAGGTCCTCAAAAAATACACTCCAATACAATGTTGTAAATTATGAGGACTGTCGGCTGTACTCTGCTATGTTTTTCCCCGCGAGGCTACAGGGGGCGAGTCAGCTTTGGCGTAGTCGGCAGGATTTCGTGCCCGCAACCACCGGGTACTGTGTGCCTGAAAAAGACTTTTGTAACTTACCTGTGGCGAAGTTTCCCACCATCCGGAGCCGATTCCCGCCATCAGACGCCATCTTGGACCGTTTCTCGCCGTTTTCTGCTGTCTTCCGGCCATCCGCAGCTGCTTCCCGCCATCAGACGCCATCTTCAGGACGCCGCGCGGGAAGAAGAGGGGCGTGGACGTCAAAACCGCGTGAGATCCGAAGCTCCGCCCCACGCACCGACGCTGCGCAAGGTCCTGGAAGGGAGAGAGAGCGACGCTGATGTCATCGGAGCGCGACGCCAGGTACTCGTCCATAGCAGCAGCAGTGGAGCCGCGGCCTACAGAAGAGGTTCGTCGGAAGGTAGGCCACGCTTAACTAGGGGGGGAGAAAGATGTCGTATACAGAGGCGCCCACTACCACCAACGCAGCTGCAGCAGCGGTGATGCCCTTTTCCCTGCCCTACATCCCTGGAGCGGCCTGGCTGCCCAAATACTCAGGGGAGCCCCATGCCCTAACTGACTTCAAGGAAAGGCTATACAGTTTGTTCCAAGTTTACCCCCTGACAGAGGAACAGAAGGTCAGCATATTAACAGGGCAGTTAACTGGCGAAGCCCAGAGGGAGGTAAAATCATGGCCCACTAAGGAGAAAAGAACTGTGAAGAGTATTCTGGCCCGGCTGCGGGGTACCTTTGACACACGTACCTCCGCTGAAATTAAAATGAGGTTCTATGGGTGTAAGCAGCGGGCACAGGACAGCATCAGAGACTATGCCCTAAATCTGCAGGAAGCCCTGAGGGCTATTCAACAAACTGACCCTGGCAGTGTGCAGGAAACGGATAAGCTGCTAACAGAACAATTCATAGAAGGTCTGCTGTCTAGCGCCCACAGGGCCCAACTGCGCCTCATGTTCTTTCAGAACCCCGACCTGACCTTTGCCCAATTTAAGGACAGGGCCATAAGGGTGCTCCGTGAATCTGCAACCAGTGGCGCTATAAACCCCCGGCGCCCTGCTCTCACCAACCACCAGGAGGCGGCGCCCTCCTCTATGGATCCCGTGGGGGCTGATGCACAGGCCCTGAACCAAGCCCCGTCGAAAGACCTGCACCACCAAGTCCAGGAGCTGACCAGGAGCGTCGCGGCATTGACCAGGACCGTCCAGGCGTTGCAAGTGGACCCGTCAAGACCCATCGAGCTGGCTTCAAGTCCGGAGGATGTCCCGTGGCGTCGACAGAGGAGGATCCCGTCGTTCCGAGGGAGGCCCACAGACCGCTACGCAGAGGGTGGACAGCCCATTTGCCGTCGATGCAACCAGCCCGGACACATTTCCAGGTACTGTAATTTAAAC
Organism: Phyllobates terribilis; assembly: GCF_046119375.1. Classification (NCBI taxonomy): domain Eukaryota; kingdom Metazoa; phylum Chordata; class Amphibia; order Anura; family Dendrobatidae; genus Phyllobates; species Phyllobates terribilis. The sequence continues at coordinate 562,410 of NW_027363352.1, read as the reverse complement.
GGGTCCAACCTGGGGCAGAGGGCCAACCCCCAGGCATAAGATCACCAGGCCCTTACAATTGGCGTAATAAGGACGTTGGGGGGCGCCCGGTTTTACCCGTGGTGCTGGACGGTATCCCCATGAGCGCCTTGCTGGATACTGGGTCACAAGTAACCACTATCCCTTATGTACTTTTTAAGCAGCATTGGACTGATGCTGATATCACACGGTATCCAGACAGTAACTTGAGCATCATCGCCAGTAATGGCTTACCCGTGCCGCAGATGGGGTTCAAGGAGATGACCATTAAAATTGGTAAAGTTGAACTACCGACACAGGGAGTGATTATTGTGGACATTGACCGTCGTGAAAGTCACCCTAAAATAACTGTGGGTACTAACGTGATTGAAAATTGTCTTTCAGAGGTAATTGTAATCTTACAACTGGTGGCGGTGAATGCTATTTCCAGCCAACAGAGAGTCCTCAACAAGGAGATAAAAGCCCTGATGAGACGGCAGCAGGTAGAACTGTCTGGTGGTGAGATCGGTAGCGTAAGACTGAGTGACCCATTCCCCATTTCCATGCCTCCCAAAAGTGAAATGATGATCTGGTGTCGGACTGCAATCGGGTTGAGAGGTAGAGACTACCAAGCCATGGTAGAACCCGTGTACTCAGACAGCAGGCCCACCATTTTGACAGCCCGGGGGGTGGTTGATGTCTGTCATGGGAGGGTGCCCATCCGCATTCTCAACATTGGGGAGAGGGAGGTACACTTACCCAGGTACGCTACACTCGCCAAGCTGTTTGTGGTCGAACACAAAGCTATCAGGGCCGTGGAACCCTTGCCTCCATCTCCTCAGGCGGAGGGTAATGGCTCCCAGAAACAAAAGGAGGACTGGTGCCAGAAACTCCACGTGGGTGCTAACTCCACTCCCCTGCACCAAGAACAAGGAGTCTACCGGGTGGTACAGGAGTACGAGAGAGTCTTTAGTAAGCACCCGCTAGACTTCGGCAGAGTAAAAGGGATAGAACACCACATCCCCACAGGGAGCCACCCACCAATAAAAGAGAGACACAGACCTGTACCCCCTGCACATTATCAGAACGCAAAGGGCATGCTAAGAGAAATGAAAGAAGCTGGGGTCATTCGAGATAGCTGTAGCCCCTGGGCAGCCCCCTTGGTTCTGGTGAAAAAGAAAGACGGCACCATGAGAATGTGCGTGGACTATAGACAAATCAACCGTATCACCCACAAAGACGCATATCCGCTGTCTAGAATAGAGGAGTCTTTAGCCGCACTAAAATCAGCTAACTTCTTTTCTACTTTGGACCTTACTAGCGGGTACTGGCAGGTTCCTGTGGCAGAGGCTGACAAAGAGAAGACCGCCTTCACCACCCCGATGGGACTGAGCGAATTCAACTGCATGCCTTTCGGGCTCTGCAATGCACCAGGGACCTTCCAGCGGCTGATGGAATGCTGTCTAGGGCACCGAAACTTCGAGACGGTTCTCCTTTACCTGGACGACGTGATCGTCTATTCGAAGACCTACGAGGACCACCTAAAACACCTGGCCGAGGTGTTCGAAGCCCTGGCAGGCTATGGCCTGAAGGTGAAACCATCGAAGTGTCACCTGCTGAAACCGAAGGTCCAGTATCTAGGGCACGTGGTAAGCGCGGAAGGAGTGGCCCCCGACCCTGACAAGGTCACGGCAATCAAGAGCTGGCCAAGCCCCTCGAACATCAAAGAGGTGAGACAGTTTCTCGGGTTGGTAGGCTACTACCGAAGGTTCATCCCCGGGTTCACTAAGATGGCAGCTCCTATGCAGGACCTCCTGATCGGACAGTCTAAGTCCAGAAGTCAAAAGCCACCCTTCAAGCGGGATAAACCGGAAGAGGAGTCCTTCCGCCAGCTAAAGATGGCCCTCACGGGGGATGAGATCCTGGCCTACCCTGATTACGGCCAGCCTTTCATTCTCCACACAGATGCCAGTAATGTGGGACTGGGAGCCGTACTGTCCCAAAACCAACAGGGCAGAGAAAGGGTGAACGCGTACGCCAGCCGGAAGCTGAGGCCCACCGAGAGGAACCCGGAGAATTACAGCTCCTTCAAGATAGAATTCTTGGTGGTGGTGTGGGCCGTGACGGAACGCTTCAAGCATTACCTGGCCTCCGCAAAGTTCACCGTGTACACGGACAACAACCCGTTGACACACCTGGACAATGCAAGACTGGGTGCCCTAGAACAGCGGTGGATGGCCCGTCTCTCCAACTATGACTTCGTGATCAAGTACCGGGCAGGCAAAATCAATGCCAACGCGGACGCCCTATCAAGGATGCCTCACTTACCTGAAGGTGACGAAGACCCAGAAGAGCTGGAGGAGGTAGAACTCCCCGCGTTTCACCGGTATGGAGCCGCTCAATACTCTCACCGCGTGAAGGAGGAGGATCTAACAACCGTGATGATCAATCCCCTACCTCACCACAGCTGGGCCGAGACCCAAGATAGTGACCCTGCAATCCGCCTGGTGAAAGATCTGCTGACCCGGAAAGACGCCCGCTTAGATCCAGATGCCCCAGAGGAAGCCAAGCAGCTATGGAAAGAGAAGAGCAAGCTGTTCCTCTACGAAGGCAAGTTGTGCAGAAGGATTGTCAACCACCGGACGCACGAGCTGACCTGGCAAGTCGTGGTCCCAAGGCGAGATGCAGCTATGGTCCTGGGGGCTTACCATGACAGAGCGGGGCTCTTCGGTTGGAAGAAACTGGAGTTCCTGCTAAGAGGAAGATTCTTTTGGGTCGGCATGAGAGGTGCTGTAGAAAAATGGTGCAGCGACTGTGGCCCTTGTCACCTAAGGAGGAAGGACCGCACCAGCCAGAAGACACCCTTGAGGCCCATCGTCACCACGCAGCCTCTTGAGCTGGTAGCTCTAGACCATGTCAAGTTGGCTCCAAGCCGGTCAGGGTACATCTACGCCCTGACAATCGTGGACCACTATTCCCATTTTCTCGTGGTGGTCCCGGTAAAAGACTTGACAGCCCAAACAGCGGCCAGAGCCTTCCAGCAATATTTCTGCCGTCTACACGGGTATCCGGAACAGGTCCTGACAGACCAGGGTCCTGCGTTCGAGGCTGAAATCTTCCAGGAGTTCTGCAACCTCTATGGCTGTAAGAAGATTCGTACAACGCCTTACCACCTCCAAACCAACGGGATGTGTGAGAAGATGAACAATATAGTCATTGATCTCCTGAAGACCTTGCCCCTGGAGGAACGCAGCCTGTGGCCAGAAAAACTGCCGGACCTGATAGACCTATACAACAATATCCCGGTGAATGCTACAAACTGCACCCCGGCTTACCTGATGCGAGCTAGACCAGGTAAGCTGCCCGTAGACCTGGAGATGGGAGTCCTAATACCTGAGGACACCTCCCCGGATGCGGACTGGGATACGGAAAGGCAACTGCAGTACAAGAAGGTACAGGAGAGTGTGGAGAAGAGCCTGGCCCAGGTGAGAGAGAGGCAAGAAAAACTCTTCAACCAACACGCCCCTGCTGGTCCCCTAGAACCTGGTGAGCAAGTCCTGAAGCGGAAGAGAAGGCTACATAAGTTGGACGACCAGTGGGAAAGGGAACCCTACACCGTACTGCAGTCTGACCACGACAACCCAAAGGTGTGCGTAATCACCAAGGACGGAGGAGAAACCACTAGTGTCGTCTCCAGAGACCACCTCAAAAGGTGCCCCGAGCAACTCCGTAGTGCAGAAGAGGATCAGAGTGACCTTGAACCCGCAGAGGTCAAGGAAGAAATGATCAGCACCGTTCTCGGAGAGTTCCCTCAGTCCTGGACTCGCATAAATGATGCCATAGTGGTACCTGTCCTGCATTTCCTGCAACCGGCACAGCAACAACCAACACCAGAGCCGGAAGGTGAAGAGGAGCAAGCGGTTCCAGAGGCAGAAGAGCCTGTACCAGCAGCCCAGGAGAGTCAACCCTCTGCTGACAGTGAGCCTGCCATGCCTGCGGTAAGCCAAAGGACCCGCAGACAGCTGCCTGCCCTACCTGTACACCCAGCTGGTAGCTGTACCCCTAACGCTAGTGGGGAAAGCCAGGTTGGTCCACCACCAGACAGTGGGCTAAGGAGGTCAACCAGGAGCACAAAGGGGCAGATACCGCTCGCTGGAAAATATAGAGCGCGCTAAGATTGTAAATAACCCTGTTGCCAAATGTTGAATTGTTTGCCAAGTTACATGCATGTCTGGTAATTCTGTGTTTCAGTTTCTTGCAGCTACCGTAAGGACTCACAGGTTATGGACTTTTTATAACCAGGACCTTGTATGGACTGCGTTCGGAGCCTAACCCAGGAATGAACTAAGACTGTAAAGGACTTGGGGTAGGACAGACCCCCACCTGGTTAAGGCTCCCCGTTGTATTGGTGATATGGACACCCGGTCAAAGACCACACTGTGACCTTAAGAACTCAATCTGTGCGTCACTTTCCTGATAATGTTTTATAGTTATGCATATTGTCTTTGTTTACTGTTTAGTCCCGGAGTACTAAATTTTACTAGGGGGGAATGTGTCACCCTGGCCTGGATGCCACAAGTGTAATTAAAGCTGTGTCTGAAAGCAAGGGGGAGGTTCTCTGGTCAGGGGAACATTAGCATGCAATGCCTCCTGTCTCAGGCCAGTAGGGGGAGCAGGCTGCCCCTATAAAAGCTGGTACTGGGGGCAGGGTTAGAGAGAACTTGATGGCCTGTCTCAGCACTGAGACTTGTCCCAGAGCAGAGCAGGGACAGACAGTTGCACTGCACCTAAGAGGAAGTGTGGCAGGAGGAGAGCCACAAGCCAGAGACAAGAGGCGAAGAGAGCCTGTCTTGGCAGATAAAAGACTTACTTTACCAGACTTTGGTGTCTGAGGCTGGGAGGATTCCACATTCTCCAGCAGATAACCAGTTCGCAAGGGACTGTATATTCCTTGGCCTAAGAAGCCTGGAGGCCCTGCCACAACCGAAGGGACCAGTAAAGCCGTACAAGGCTGGGAGCAGAAAGGAACCCACGTCGCAGGCCATACAGGCGAGAATACACGGAAAGCTCGGAAACGTGGGCTGTTACCCTATAACGAGGAGATAGCCAGAAGGAGCGCAGAAAGCACGGTAGGCCTACACCCTCACCCTGACCAGGGCCAATTTCCCCGTTGCTCTCAGACATCCAGGTCCCCTCCTAGCCGGAACTGTTTATGGGTCAGTTTACCTGTTTTAGTAAAGACCCTGGACTGCAACTTGTTGTCTGTGTGCTCCTTGCTCCTCCAGCACTATCGGCACCGGGACTCTCACTACCATCACTCCCACCATCCACCACACTGCCCTGGGGCCGCACTCTTCCCGTGGGGAGTCACACCATCCCAGCTGCATATATCATCAGCCCCAGCGGTCTGCCCTGCAGCGGCGGTTCCTAATGACCGCAAATCCACGGGTGGCGTAGTCGGACATAATCAATAGCACATAACGGACTACCACTGGCCTGACCACCCTGAGCCACGGAACCGGGTTGCCACTACTACCCCCATCGTTCCCTATTGCCCGGATCCGAGTGCCCCACGGCAAGTATAAGAAAGACAAAAATTTATTCTGGAGTCATATTGAAGTCTAAATAGAATTGTAAGCATACAATGTAAACAGCAGCGAATGTAAGTAGGATCCACAGGATCTATATAAGAGGAACGTTTTCCAAAGCTGATCTTCTGAGCCCACCGCTATGCTGGCTGGACCGGCATTGTGATCGTCAGCACCTGGAATATACGTCACGTTTTACTGCAGCTCATAGAACCAATGATAAGACGCAGAGCAGTGCGAGGCTTGTGACTCGCTATACACAAAATATACGACATGTTTGATGAATGGCATAAAGGAAAGCCGATGCATTCAGATGTCTCTGGGCAACTATATGTTGTGATAGGATGCTGCCCCTCACCCTGACAGGAACTTATCTATCTGCTCACTCATCATGACAGGTTTACAGCATGTTGACTCATGGACGTGATCAGTCAGTCAATCGATGACATAGATGCAAATTCTTGATTCCGACAGGTAGGTCAGAGATGTCCGTCTCAAACAGTTTACCTTCACCCATCTAGGATGGATGGCTGCTGACATCGTTGGCCATTATGTCCATAAGCAATTATTATCCTGTAATTGCGATGTACAGTACAAATTTATATTGTGGTACCGTGCTAGCCAGAAAATTTGATGTAAATACATTTATGCCCAAAAATGGCAAAAGTATTCTCGGAGTGATACCTTTATTGGCTAACCAGAAAAAAATATATTACTCTGTCGCCTCATTGGGGGACACAGGACCTTGGGTGTTATGCTGCTGTCCACTAGGAGGCGACACTAGGCTTAATCTGAAAAAGATTAACGGTGGCTCCTCCTCGGCAGTAAACACCCCCTGACGGCGTCAGCCATGTTCAGTTTTTTGCTTAGTGTCGCAAGAAGGCACACCTAAAGATTTTTACTCCATTTTTTTCTGATTTTTTCTTTTTCCATGGAGTTACAAATGAAGATAAGTGGGTCTCTGGAGAGACCCCCGGCATGGCTCCTCCTCTGCCCCCTTCTAGGGGTGCACAGTTGAAGTCGAGACGTCTCCTTACCATGTCGCTCCTTCCCCAGCCCCTCGGGTGTTGGTTCGAAGTTGAGACCCCCCCTCCTTCCCCAATTCCTTTTGGTCTTGGGTTGAGGTCGAGGGAGGATTACAGCCTCCTGACTGTGAAGGCAGCACCCTCCCTGTCACGAAAAACACTTGGTCAGACCTTGCAGTCCTCTGGCGCCCCCTTATCCTGCTGGTCAACCACGGTATTGACCGAGGATAAGCACGGGCGCAGCTGCTCTAATTTATGTCGACTATTGTGGCACGTGATGTGACAGGACGTATATATACCACCAGTTCCTTCCAGGAACGTATATATACCTCCGTCCAGCCACCCTCAAACCACAATATCACAAATACCGGTATACTGCCACCACCGATCGCTTAACAGGTTGATCGGGTACCTGTTAGGTAACGTGAATTAGCGGGTGAGGAACGTGTTTGCTCGACATAGGACAAGAAGAACGAAGCTGGTAAATAATAATGAAATACTCCCGAAAGTGGGCAGTGTTTACAAAAGATATACAAGATTTTATAAAAGAGACAATTTACATATATGCATAAAACAGTTATTAAAATACAAGGGGTAAATAATAGCAAAACCTGCGCCACGAGGTGATGGTCTCAGATTGTGTGGGGTGCACGGCTCCCCGGAAACTAGGTGTGATTCCTCCATGCAGCGAAGAGTGCTTGCGTCTGACGTCCCTGGTTAAGAATGAAGTAAAATGTCCGTTCTGGTTTTTAGTAAGGGGCCAAAACACCCATGTTGTTTACCTCACACGGTTTTGTGAACCCACCCAGCTGCCTAAGACATAAAAAGCCTTCAGATTTCATATCTTGGTATGGGGGGGTCTCACATCCAAGATGGATACATCATGTTTGCCGTCACCAATATTCATGAAGATGGATATCAAATATCAGAACCCATTTCCTGGGTTTCTGGTGGTTTCCCAGTTATGTAAGATATACCGGCATAATTGGAAAAAGGTGAACATCCCAAAAATGTGGTCCCTGTGTTTGTGACAGTCATGTGCATTATTAAACTCGACATTAAAAGTTTGTACAGTTAGACAATAGGATTTTGGAGGGAATTTCCAGTTTACACCAGTATGCTTGCTCTGGCTGAGGTTTTATGGCGGTAATAAAAATTCCTTGTTTGGGGAAAGCAAGAGTGAATTCTATGTAGGACCATTCTAAATGAGCAGGGGATGGAGATTTAAGACATCTCTCATTTTTAAAACTAGGACAAAAATACATTTTGCCTGACACTCCCCAATCCCCCTCATGGGGGCATTAGGTTTAGACACCGCAGGTAGGATTTGTGCAGACAGCAATATATAGCTCCCAGTAGCTGTCGCTCTGCACCAACGTTCAGGAATCGCAGCTCCGCTGCAGACTCCTGATGGACCGGGGGACAGTACTGGCAGAAGGGCACACAGAGACACAGGCTGGCTTCAGCTCTGTCTCTCTGCCGGCACCAGCGCTACAGTGCCTCAGAGGAACCCTTTAAGGGCTCCCTTTTAATATAGTATCCCACCGCCTTTCCTGCCATTAAAAACCGGGGGGGGGGGGTCTGATTCAGATCCGGTACCCCCTCGGACTACCGCGCCGGCCTGCAGCCCTTTTGGGCATACATTCTAAATTTACACCGCCTAGCTGAAGCCGCCGCCCACTCTCCGCGCCCCGCCCCCCGGATGACCAATATGACACTACACAGTGTCATACAGGGGGCGGAGACGAACTGAAAGGGCGCGCATTCTAGCAATACGGCCGCCTTTCCAGTGCTCCGCCCCCTTTCTTCTCCACACTCCGGCGGCCATTAACCAGCAGAGGGAGAATGGAAGGAAGTTAACGCTTCACATACCGGTCGCCAGCTGGTCTCTGGGGGGCACAGGATCTTGGATTTTACCGGCGCTGTACTACAGCACACTAAGGTGGGATAAAATTACAGCTACAGTCTCGACTCGGCTGTGAAGTCTATAACTTTCTCTGCATTGCTGGCCCCCTCTGCAAAGCCACTCTGCATCGCTGGCCCCATCTGCATCATCCCATACCACACGGTCATCCCCTTCCAGTGTGAGACACCGTACTCACAGCTCATCTAGACCGTCCCCTGACAGGGACAGACAACGCAGATCCCCACAGCCATCCCCGACCAGAGAAGGTCTCCGCTCCGGTTCTCCCAGCAGGAGTCGCCTTAGCGAGATACAGGATTCGGAAGACATCTGTGATTCAGACTCAGACAAGGAAACCGAAGGGTCCCTGATCCCTATTCGCCCGGGCAATACAGTGCTAGTTGATGATTTAATCTCATCTATCCATTGGGTGCTGGACATCTCCGATCCACCCCTGGAGACACCAGGACATAAAATTTCCTTTGAAGGAGTCCTGAAACCGCCTAAGGTGTTCTTTGACCACCCAGAGTTTAAGGCGATCCTTAAAAAGCAGTTCTCACAACCTGAGAAAAAGTTTACTAATCGCAAATATCTGGAGGCGCGGTACCCCTTTCCACAGGAGGTCACCAAAAAGTGGACAGATCCACCTGAAGTGGATCCTCCAGTCTCCAGACTAGCAGCACTTTCTCTGCCAGATAGCTCAACCCTCAGGGACACAGCAGACCGGCAGGTGGAACGCATGGCCCGTTCAATTTTCGAGGCCGCAGGGGCCTCCCTGGCTCTCACGTTCGCCTCAGTTTTTTTGGGCTGCCAAGGCAATCCTGGCCTGGGCCCAAAATTTACAAACTGGCCTACAAAATACCTACCCCTGAACTGTCGGACCAAGCGGCCCAAATAGCAGTCGTGGTAGATTACAAGCTCCATGCAGCTCTGGATTCTGCAATGGGTGCAGCCGGGATAGCTTCATCACAATTCGGTGTATCCTCTGGCTGCAGGAATGGAAAGCAGATGCAGCTTCAAAGAAGTCCCTCACTCACCTCCCGTACCTCAGTGGTCGGCTTTTCGGTGAACAGTTGGACACAATGATATCCAACGCCACCGGGGGTAAAAGTATCTCTCTCCCCCAACTGAAGCCCAAACACACTTACAAAAAGCGCAATCAGGCACGTTACCGATCCTTTCGGAACTCTTCCGGCTGATCCGTCTCACGACCAGCAAAGAATAACAGCCGCGCTCCACGCTGGGACAACTCGAGGTCGACGCAAAAGTCGGACAAAACCTGGCAAACAAAGGCAGGCCAGTCAAAATTTAAGGGAGGAAAGTCTTGCACTTCCTCCTCATCATGACTCACGAACTCTGGAAGACACCCCACCTGTAGGCGGCCGTCTTTTGCTCTTTCACCAGCTCTGGCTGCCTATTACAGAAGACAGGTGGATCAGGGAACTAGTGTCTTCAGGATACAAGATAGAGTTCACTTCCAACCCGCCAAACAGATTCTTCCTGTCTGTTCTCCCAAAACCGCCAGCCAAGGCTCGTGCCTTCCACCACGCGGTTTCATTACTTCTCCAAGCAGGTGTCTTAGTAACGGTCCCTACGGCCAAGCGCTTCCAAGGGTTCTGCTCAAATCTATTCGTAGTCCCCAAAAAAGGAGGCAGCGTATGGCCCATATTGGATCTAAAACAGCTCAACAAATAAGTACGGGTACGTCACTTTCGCATGGAGTCCCTTCGGTCCATCATTGTGTCCATGGAGACGGGAGAATTTCTCGCCTCCATAGACTTTCAAGACGCATGCCTCCATATACCAATTGCACCGGCTCAACTTGAAAAAGTCATCACCAACCCCGAGTCAATCTCTGACCTTTTTGGGAATGTTATCCAACACCCTCAAGGGTCTAGTACTCCTCCCCAAGGACAAAGCACTGCCTCTCCGAATAGGGGTCCGCATCCTACTTCGCAAACCCCCTCAGTCTCTCCGGTTTGCCATGAGAGTCCTTGGTAGGATGGTGGCGGCAATAGAAGCGGTCCCATTTGCCCAGCTTCACCTCAGGCCTCTCCAACTAGCCATCCTCAAGTCATGGGACAGGAATCCTTTTTCCCTCGACAGGGAGTTTCAGTTGACGTCATCAACCAAGAGATCCCTGCACTGGTGGCTCAAACCAACCTCGCTAACAAAGGGGAAATCCTTTCTCACGAGTCAATGGAAGGTTCTGACCACCAATGCGAGCCTGATGGGTTGGGATGCGGTACACCTGCACCACAGAGCACAGGGCAAGTGGTCCCCAACAGAAGCGACCATGCCCATCAACATCTTGGATATTCGTGCCATTCTCCTGGCGTTGAGAGCCTTCCATCATTTACTGGCAGCCACTCACATCAGAGTACAGTCAGACAATGCCACGGCTGTGGCATACGTAAATCACCAAGGGGGGACCCGCAGTGCCCAGGCGATGCGAGAAGTGACACACATTCTCCACTGGGCGGTAGCCTTCTTATAGGCATAATTATGTTATTCATGTTACGTTCCTCCTACTGCTTTTGCACAAAACTGAACATGGCTGATGCCGTCAGGGGGTGTATACTGCAGAGGAGGAGCCACCGTTAATCTTTTTCAGATTAAGCCTAGTGTCGCCTCCTAGTGGACAGCAGCATAACACCCAAGGTCCTGTGTCCCCCAATTAGAGGCTAAGAGAAAGAGATTTGACGATGAGTACACAAAAATCTCCTTACAGAGCACACAGGCTCCTTCTTCAGGCAGGATTACAAATGTTATGAATTCATTTGTAATATTGCCTGAAGAAGGAGCCTCTGTGCTCTGAAAGCTTGCATATATATATTTTTTTTCTGGTTAGCCAGTAAAGGTATCACTCCGAGAATACTTTTGCCATTCTTGGGCATAAAAGTATTCACATAGAATTATCCCCTAATTAAAACAATTTATTTTTGCTAAATAAATGTATACATTTTTTAAAATTTTATTTTATACATTTTCTCAGAGAACCTCTTTAAGAAGGAGATTTCAGAATGGGCTATAAGACATGTCCAACTTTGCTTTATTGTCTCACCTTACTGTCCTTGTTGAACTGAGCTCCACTTTGTTCTTGGATGATATTGTAAGGAATGAAGACATCTAGATGATACAAATCGGGACGTCCGACTAAGACTATTCTGTCTTCACCCAAGTCCAACACGAGATCTAGCAGAAGACTGTAAAGAGAAGACCAGCGTGGTAACAACGCTTATGTCGCTGAATGCTTCTGTACGGGAAAGAAAGTTGTAACCAACAAGTGCACAAAAATCTAAACTTTTATCTTGATATGTGGCCAACTAGAAGTTACTGTGTAGCTCCAGACGTCTCATACATTAAATCTGACACTTGGAGTAACTGCTCACAGAAAATGCTTCAAATATTTTTTATGATTCACACGGCATTAAAAGGGGTTGTCCACCACTTTAATACTAATGGAATATCCTTAGGATAGATCATCAATATTAAAGTGCCAGACAACCCCTTTAAGTGAGGCATAATGAATGGTACCAGAATTTCAGATAATGTAGCCTTCATTAGGCAGAAGGCCCAGTCGGTTATATGAAGAAATCTGGGGTCCCCAAAAGCAAACCCAGTAATCACCAGATTCCCGTGTGGTGACTACTTAATCTGCTTTTTGGGAAGACCAGAACTGACCCCTATATTTAACCAAGTGGGTCCCCTTAAGCTACATTATCCTGTCTGATGAAGGATACAGCTGAAACATTCTTAATCTTCATTATGCCTCATTTAACGCAATGTGAATCATGGACATGAGAAAAATCAAATTAAAAATAAATACATTTAAAGCATTTTCTGTGCGATTCCTCCAAATGTCGCATTAATATAGAAAAAATAAAGAGCGGCGTGTTCTACACTATCGCAACAAGCCTCTTTCATCATTTATATCATCATTATAACATCATTTATATGCACCAGCGCCATGGAATCAATGGCACTATATAATTAAATAATCTACTATATAATCGTCTTATCCCGTCTGTCTGTCTGTCTGTCCAGGAAATCCCGCGTCGCTCATTGGTCCGGCAGCGGCCAATCAGCGCCGCGGGATTTCTGAAAAAAGATGGCGGCCGGAGCGGAGCGGCGATGCAGCCGGGAGATGAGCGCCATCTCCCGGCCGGCAACAGCAGAAAGAACCCTACCGCTGGACCCATCTGCGGGACGGAGATGCAGCAGGGAGATGAGCGGCGCGAGGCGCTTATCTCCCGGCCGGTAGCAGCGGAAGGACCGCCGGCGCCGCTGACCTCCATGCGGAAGGGAGGACCGGGGAGCGGCGCTGGGGGTCGGGATACTTCTGCTGCGAGCGCCCGCTATGTCCCGGGGTCTCGCAACGTAAGTAGTTGCACAGGCAGCGCAGCTCCCCGGTCCTCACCAAGACGATTCGTTGATTGGTCGCGGTCTTCGGACCCGACCAATCACTGATCTTAGCGCAAAACTTAAGCACCGCTGTGCTGATTGGACGCGGGCGCTGACCGCGACCAATCACCGATTTGGGCGCCAAATTTAAATATCGGCCGCGATCAATCAGCACAGCGGTGTTTAAATCTGGAGCCAAGATCGGTGATTGGTCGCGGCCGATATTTAAATTTGGCGCCCAAATCGGTGATTGGTCGCGGGCAGCGTCCACGACCAATCAGCACAATAGTGTTTAACTTTGGCGCCAAGATCAGTGATTGGTCGCGGGCCAAGACAGCGACCAATCACCGATTTGTGCGGCAGATTTAAATAGCGGCCGCGACCAATTGGATGTCAGCGCCGCTCCACGGTCCTCCCTTCACACCCTAGCCGCATGGATGTCAGCGGCGCTGCCTGTGCGGGTACTTCCGCTCGGAGAACCCGGGACATGAGCGGGCGCTCGGAGCAGAAGTATCCTGACCCGCAGCGCCGCTCCCCGGTCTCCCTTCACACCCTAGCCGCTGATGTCCCCACAGTATCCGCATGGTGTTACAAAGGTCCATTTGTGTTAAAAATCGCTGATTGGTCGCGGGCGCTGCCCGCGACCAATCACCAATTTGGGCGCCAATTTTAAATATCGGCCGCGACCAATCACCGATCTTGGTTCCACATTTAAACCCCGCTCTGCTAATTGTTCGCACCTGGTGGACGCGCCAATCAGCAATTTTGGCGCCAAATGTAAACCCCGCTCTGCTGATTGGTAGCGGTCGACGGCCACGACCAATCAGCAATATTGGCGCCAAATTTAAACACCGCTCTGCTGATTAGTCGCGGTCGCCGGCCGCGACCAATCAGCAGTATTGGCGCCAAATTTAAATCTCGCTCTGCTAATTAGTCGCAACCACCGGCCGTGACCAATCAGCCATATTGGCGCCAAATTTAAACACCTTTTCGCTGATTGGTTGCAGTGGCCAGCCGCGACCAAGCAGAGAAATTGGCGCCAAATTTAAACACCGCTCTGCTGATTGGTCGCGGTTACCGGTCGTGAATAATCAGCATTATTAGTGCCAAATTTAAACACAGCTCTACTGATTGGTCACGGCAGCGACCAATCACCATTATTGGTGCCAAATTTAAATACCGCTCTGCTGATTGGTCACGTTCGCTGGCCGCGACCAATCAGCATTATTGGCGCCAAATTTAAACCCCGCTCTGCTGATTAGTCGTGACCGCCGGCCGTGACCAATCTGCGATTTAGGCGCCAAATTTTAACACCGCTTTGCTGATTGGTCGAGGCCGGCAACCGTGACCAATCAGCGATTTTGGCGCAAAATTTAAACACAGCTCTGCTCATTGCGCCCGGTCGGCCGCATACCTATTCTAGAATACCCGATGCATTAGAATCGGGCCACCATCTAGTATAATATATACATCTTCCCACCAGCTTGTTTTCCCTCTATCTCCTCTCTGGATCTATGAAGCCAGAACTGTCAAAGAAGAGGTGATGGTGGAGATGGAGGGGAAACAAGCAGGGGGGAAGGTTTATATAAATGACTGGTCCCGCTGTGAAGCACCGGGCGTCTGTGCTTGGTTTGAACAGTCGTTCTCTGGTGACAGAGTCATTCTTTCCCATTCCAATAGCTTGCAAACAACCCACCATGGTATGAAAAAAAAATTATATCATCATCATCCAGCAAATGTGTCACAACTGCCAGCAATTGGCTACTGTGGACACATCAAAGCTGTGATGATAAAAGTTGGCAGAGGAGGACTGGTAGCACGAGGTTGGCACAGACTTTTAATAAGGGAAGACTATTGGAAATCACATGAAATGCAAAAAGATCACAATCCTAAACCACATCTGAGGGTCTCACCACTTTAGGTAAAGAGATTTCAGCCACCAGAAAACTTGGGTGTCCTACAGGAGGTTCCGCCACAATCATGTAATCTGGTTTCACGGGTGAACTGATAAAAAAAGGAAGGAAGCAGTATATTAAAGAGTACACCATCAATTTATGATCTGTTGGGGTCAATCTCTAATAAAATAAAGTGGCACTGATGCTTGTAATGAGGAACAGCCCCTTTCACAGTCATTCCCTGCACATTGGCATCATGGCCTCCACTGTGCAGCGGAACGACAGCATAGATCCAGAAAAGTGAATGGGCTTAGCTGCAGTTCTCCTGCACAGTGAATATCCGGGTAGCTGCCCCACTCCAGCATATTCTTTAAAAAGGGCAGCGGGGTTACTTCCAGGCTGCAGCCCCCTTATTCTTGGAGTCCAAGAAGTTGGATATCCTATATCTTTTGTAAGATGGGATTCTAAAAAAAGTAAATGCATGCATTAAACCTCAAAGTAACCCAAACCTTTCAACTTCTGAGATGAGGGACTTGCTTGGAGTTAGTGACGCGCCCCTGGGCCTGCTGTGTCGCGTAGCGTCTCGCACACGGGGGCTTACCCGGAGCCGGATCTGTTGAGGGTTGTAGTCTCGTGGCGGTGACCCGGTCCGTGCCCAGGGAGTCAGACTAAGTGGCGATGTTATAGCAGTAGATGTTAGATGACTACGCCACCCGTTGAGTGCAGCCAGGGAGCTGCTGCTGCAGGGCAGACCGCTGAGGCCGGTGGTAGGATTGTGCAGCTTGGATGGTATAACCCCCAACGGGAGGGGTATGGCCTCAGGGCAGCCGACGTGGATGATGGGGGTAGCAGGAACCACTCGGAGACGGTACTGTGTAGTTCAGGGTCTTTACTGGTGACAAAGATAGACCCTCCCGGAGTACTGGCTAGCGATTGGGGCCTGGTCAGTCCTTGAGCAGATGGGATCTCCCCTGGCCAGGCGGAGTTGTAGGCCTCCCAGACTAACTGTACTCTTCTGGCTACCTTGCTAGAGGCGGGTATAAGTAGCCCACGTCCCTGAGTGTACCGTGTGGTGCTCACCCGTATGGCCGGTGACTCAGGGCCTTCTAATGGCTTCCGCTCCACGATGGCGGTGCTGGTCCCACGCGTGTGACCGTGCCTTCGGGCTTCTGGGCCAGAGGACCTGAAATCCTCTGCCGGACGGTTTCTGCTGCTGGGTAGGAGTTAGTCCCCACAGCCTCGGACTCCGGGTCCGGTAAGAAATCTTCTCAGTCAGGGCGAGCTCTGCAGCTGCCAGCCCCTGACTCGTTGTAACACTGCTCCCCACAGAGCTCCTGATGTTTCTTGCTATGCTGCTTCTCTTCTCTACTCTTGTTCTGTCTTCTTTCTCCAGGCTCAGGCCCCAGCCAGGGCCTGCCTGTGGAGCAGAGCCCATAGAGCAGCTCTGCTCCCTGTCTTCTTCTCTCAGAACTCTCTAACCCTGCCTCAGCCCCGGGTTTATATAGGGGAAGTCCTTCCCCTCCCAAGACTGGGCAGGAGGTGTGGCATGCACAGGATCCCTGACCAAAGGACCTCCCACCTGCTCTCAGACATAACATTACATTACTGTGGAAACCAGACCCCTGGGGTGCCACATTAGCTGGGAGGGTCTGTAGGAAAAAAATAAAGAACATAAAGGCAAAATAGTTAAAAAAAACCCCAAAAAACAATGTCCACAATGTTCTTGCACCATAACAAGCCATTCTGTAACTTCCCCCATCTGTTGGGTATAACCCATCACCACGAGGAGTGGTGCTCCCCCATCTGTTGGGTATAACCTATCACCTCAAGGAGTGGCGCTCCCCCATCTGTTGGGTGTAACCCATCAGCACGAGGAGTGGCGCTCCCCCATCTGTTGGGTGTAACCCATCAGCATGAGGAGTGGCGCTCCCCCATCTGTTGGGTGTAACCCATCAGCACGAGGAGTGGCGCTCCCCCATCTGTTGGGTATAACCCATCACCATGAGGAGTGGCGCTCCCCCATCTGTTGGGTATAACCTATCACCACAAGGAGTGGCGCTCCCCCATCTGTTGGGTGTAACCCATCACCACGAGGAGTTGCGCTGCCCCATCTGTTGGGTATAACCTATCACCAGGAGGAGTGGAGCTCTTCATACTTTGTGTCCCTAGGGGAAATGTGGTATTATAAGACATCCAATCAATTGAATGGCCGACCATGTACTGCATAGATGAGCGAGGAACATCAGAGAAGCCGCCGATGCTCAACAGCAGCCTACTCTGTCGTCTTTTACAGACTGTATGCCATAGACTTGTACCTTAGAGTTGGGACATTGTGTCCATTCCCTGAATCATCGGTTTTGATTTGGTTCTGATATTCTGTTCAAAAATGGATCCCAGGAACTTCCGATTTTTCAGCATTTTCCACTCTGAAGGGAAACTATAGATGATTAACAGGGTCGGACTGGAACTGAAACTCAGCCCTGGCATGTGAGAGCACGCAGGCCCGTCCGACGCGCGTTGAATGTGAAATATTTTCGTGAATGATTTGGGTATATGTCACAATAAAAATTGCTGCAAACTGCACTTTATCATCGATAGACAAAAACTGACATAATGTAAAATATAAACTTCCCTCCAGGAAAATGTTAATTTCTTTCAACTGGAGGGACGGACATATTTGTAATATAGAGCTCCAAGTTCCCAAAAATGCTATGTTTGATAGTACCAGGAAAAGCAGGAATAGTGAATCCTTGCAGATTTGAAGCAGTTTCATGTTTATTGTTTCAGTATTTTTGCAGCGTTTCTAAAGAACGGAAAAAAAAAATCTCAAAAAACGCAATATCAAGGGGATTTTCCTGCCGAGCGACACGTTTTTTGTGCAGAAATGTTCTTCCCTTGACAGTGTCCGATCGGACGATTCGACGACGATTGGTAAAAGCGGAGTAAAGAGCCAGAATACCAGGTAAAAGCCATTTTTGAATGCCTCACAGCGTCAGAAACGTCTGCAGTGGGCCAAAGAACATTGTAAATGGACCACTGAACAATGGAGAAATGTTATATGGAGCGATGAGACACGCCTACCCATGTTTGGCAGCGACGGTGTCTGCTACGTTCGACGACGACCTGGAGAGGACTGGTTGTCAGAGGGTACAGTACCCACCATGAAGCATCCTCTGAGTGTTATGGTAGGGGGCTGCATGTCCAGAGATGCAGGTGGTAGGCTGCAGGTAATTGAAGGAACAGTTAATGCTGAAAAGGACATCAAGGAAGTCCTTCAGCCTAAACTCATTCCTTCGGCACATGATGTATTTAGTGAAGGGACACCGTTTATTTTTCAGCAAGATGGAGCCCCATGCCATACAGCTAAAAAATGTCTCTCTTGGTTCAAGGACAAAAATATCCAGCTATTGAATTGGCCAGGAAACAGCCCAGATCTCAATCCTATTGAGAATCTCTGGGCTCGCCTCAAAAGAGAGGTGTCAAAACAGCGGGCTTCACACAAGCAGGAACTCATTGCAGCCATCATCAAATCATGGCTTCATATCATCACACCATCTGATTTACACAAACTGGTAGATAGCATGCCAAGTAGATGCCAGGCAGTCATCAAGGCCAAGGGCTGTCCAACTGAGTAATAACATTTAGTGTTAGATATGAAAATAGGACAAATAAATGGCTTTTCTCCCACAGTCATCTGAGTGACAATAGTGTCCAATTTGTTGACAAATGAACAAATTTCCTGCTAATATTGTGTTTCTATATGAGATTTTATTTCTACTTAAAAACTTTACGGTGAAATCAAAAACATTCATGAAATTTGTATTTGTATTGGCAAAATGCTAAAAATTCGTAAATCTTGGGGGTGTTGACTCAATTTTGGCCACTAGTGTATAGCGTTCCTCAGTATATTTATATGTTGCTCCCCATCACCTTTTTCATCTCTCCTTACAAGTATGCCTTGTATCTTAGCTAAAACATGGTAGTAAGTAGCATATTACCCTTTTATAATGGGTAGTGTAGAATCGCTGCATATTTCAGGGTTATGCGCTCCTGAGGACTCATTAGTGCTGCCCTCCTCAGGCGAAACCTGGTTGTGACCTCGTATAATATGGGGCTAGCCGGTCTCACCTACCAGTTTGGGTCACAAACCCTTTTTCGTTTGCTTTGATGTTTTACTCATTGTTTATTAAGTTTACACCCCAAATCTCTCCTAATCCTGGAGATCAAACCTATGAAAGCAATTTATGAATGATCATAACACCTCTATGAAGGGTAATTATCATCTCCTTCATAAATAGACATTTATATGTTTAAATACATATGTGGTCAATGTATAGTACTGGCACATGACTTATCACTTTCCAGGACCTTACAAAGCACCAGGAACATTCATAACAAGCGGAGGTGAGGCGAATCTGGCAACTTAATAGGAAAGGATTCTTTACAGATAGAGCAGTCAGACTGTGGAATGCCAACCACAAGATATAGTAATGGCAGATAGTATAACAGCATTTATAGAAGGGCTGGATACTTTTTTAACAAAACATGACATTGTGGGTTATAAATAATCTAGTAATAGAAAATGTATAACTTTGGAGGTAGACCTAGGACATTAAAGTTCAAACTTTTTCAACCTATGCAACTATGCAAGTATGTAGAATGCACATTAGGAAAATGCTTGAAATGCAATTCCCTATAATATTATTTTACAAGTAATTTCCTCTTAATTTTTGGCTTTGTACAGTGCTAGTTATAAGCCCAATCTATGGATCTAAAAAGTGCAAAACACTCCTGAAACACTTGTACGCATGTTCTATAATCTGTATTTCTTATGGTGCCTAAGGGAAGCCGTAATGATAAGACTTCTGCTTGGTAACAAGTGCAGTTAGTTGCCTCCATAATGAAAGTGAATTACCAATGATGAAAGGGTTAATACTTGGATCCTGCATCAGTAATAGCCTTTGTAGTAACCATGACAACTATTGTGAGGGCATAAACAAGTGTAATAAAGAAGATTCCATAAAAGAATGCCGCGCTGCCACGATCAGCGCCATTACTGATGATGCGCCTGAGGACCTTGAGCTTGACCACCCCACGTAATGTGCCAACGTTGGTGTAATTTGGAGGTTCTAGCAGGGAAAGGGGTTGTCTTCTTAGACACCCCGGGGGCATGGGAAGGTAACAGAGGGGGGGTCCCCAAAACAGGATCCCCTTCTGTTACTATGTACAAAGAGCTGCTCTTCTTTGGGAGTTCATGGATGGATCCTTGACTTTAATGGGTGATAAATTGGGAGGGGAAGGGGATACTCATCCTATTAGGGGTTATCCATAATGAGCAACCCCTTTAACCAAGTACCCAACTTCTTGAGAGACGGAGCTGGATCTGTAAGGGAGAAGTGGTAGATCCACCTGGGAAATCAGATCAACTAAATTCGTTCCAGCAATAAATGTGGTGACAGATATCGCAGCCAGATCTCTCCCACATCCAGTTTATCACAATTATAGTCTATATTTGTTATGTCGTTCTCTGTAAATATGTACAAATTCTAAAACTCCGTCATATATCGGCACTAACTCTCTAAGCGCAAGGGAAGCGCAGCCCTCCAGCCATGGTTCTCTAGAGGTTTCCTCCACAGGGGGTTTTCCTCTCCTGAGCGCTGGAGGGTGACTCTTCGTGAGTCGAGGGTTGTGCCATTTTCGGTGTCATGTAAATTTAAATAAAGTTGAGAACGTTTGACACCTAATTGCAATGCTATGTGTATTTATTTTGTATGTGTCTGATTCATTTTGTTTGGGATTTGGGGTCCATCAAACATCACTGAGTCATACGTCTGGACATCTGCCGCCAGCAGTTTTGCCCCAGGGGTTGCCCCTGCTCTGGGGAGTTTGATGGAGCAGAGAAGACAAGAATTACAGCACTCATCCTCAGAATAAGGACTTCTATTACAGTATTACAAGCAGCTTCCTCGCCTCATTCACACAGTGAGTATTTTTGGCACTAATTTACATCAGTATTTGTAAGCTGAAAACCAGAGGGGAACAAACACAGTGAAAAATAGTAACTGAAACACTTTCACCTCTTCTGTTTTGGATCCATTCCTGGCGTCTGCTAACAAATGCTGATGCAAAATATCACAATGGAAGTGCCCTAAATTCTTACTGACTGATTCGACTGTTTGAGTTGCAGTCAAGAAACAGAGGTTGCAAGCGTTAAAAGAGTTTTCTGGTATCAAAAACCCCTGTCCCCCTTGCCATTTTTCTCTATCCTGAACCTGTGCTGCCTGCCCCGATCTCAGACTGTCTGACCTAGTCTTTATCTTAGCTCTCCTGTATTTGGTACCCTGGTACCTCCGGAATGCTGCTGCAGTCCCGGGGACTGCCCTGAAGTGGTACCTGGTGTCTACCGGCAGCCCAGTCTATCCTCACCACCAGAGGTTCTAGTGGAGACCCAGTAGACACCTAGTCACAACCCTCCTGTGGGGCAGTGGGTCTATATCCACCAGCGTTACACCCACATAGCAAATGTGGTACCAATATTCAAGAAGGGGATAACATGTGAGCCTGGAATTTATAGGCCGGTAAGTTTAACTTGTACTGTGGGCAACATCTTTGTGGGTTTTCTAAGAGATACTAACCTGGAGCACCTCAATAAGAATAACCTATACATATGATTATGAGGGATCTGTCCTGCAAACTAATCTGAAAAGATTCTATGGGAGGTAAGTTCTAGGTTGGACCAGGGAAACTTAGTTGGTGTTGTCTATCTGGACTTTTCAAAGGCATTTGATACGGTGCCATACAACAGGTTGGTACATAAACATTTTCAATATATTATATGGTAAACTTGCTCCATGAAGGAACAAGTCCTTGTGTGGTCGATGAAAAAATCAAGGAAAATATCAGTGATGTGGTCGTTACCTCTTGACAGCTCCATTTCGTACTTGTTCTCTTGTCCATCCATGGCCACGGTGATAAAAAATTCCCTGAAAAGCTCATTATTCTAATAAAAAAAAATACAAAGTAAGGAGCTGACACAAAGGAGAGCAGACAGCTCGTATGTCAGAATAAGCAATTGCAGTTACCTTAATTTTCTCAAAGAAGGTGCCATTAATCACTATGTCGTATGCCGTGCAGCCGCCTCCACCTGTAGGACAAAGTGCACCAGGACTTAGATACTTTGCGGTGCCGACTCACCCACTGACCTTAGTAGGGCTGCTATGAATAAGTGGTATAAGTTCTTAAAGGGGACTCCAAGTAGTGGACAATCCCTTTAAGTCCCAAATCTAAACCAAAAAAGTTCAAAAGTCAACAACAAGATGTCAAACTGAAGTGGACCTACCAGAACCTGTGGAGATGGCACCTTTGACCATTGAGGATTAGTAAGTTGTAATACTTGCTATTTTAACCCCTTTAAGGATATCTCTGGACTACCCCTTTAAAAAGAGACGCGCTGTATTAAATAAAAAAAAACAAAAAAACGTACTATTATCAACTTCAACGTGGGGCTCTCCAAGGCTCATGGGGACTCGATAGCCGGAGGGATCATCAGATTCCAGGATGCTGACTAACTCCTGCTCCATCAGGTCCGGGGGCGCTGGGATCTGGTTCGACTTGCAGATGTTAATAAAGATTTCGGTATTTTTGGATGTGCGAGTTTTAATGCAGAAACCTAACACAAAAATAAAAACAAAAAGTGAACAAAAACACAATAAAATCGGCAAAAGCCAAGCAGCATTTACATGTAATCAACTGCAAAAGAAAAAACAATGTGACCCCCACATTGGTTGCATCATGTGACCGTTGTAGTCAATAAGACCCCACTGCCCCACTGTGGTATCTGTCACATAATATGCACAAAGTAATCTGGATAATAATCAGAGGACGCCCATCTCACCCGGCTGGGGTCTGATCTGTCTGCTTTCTGGTAAGTTCGGTATTCTGCTCTGTATCTCCTGTTTGGCCTGAAATGAGGCAACAAGTGAGAATCAGTGAGTAACATGAACAGGATGGTTCTGCAAACTGATTTTTCCTGCCCCAAAATAGTACAACTATGAGGGGTCTAAAGCCAACAATACACATTAGGTAAATGTTGGAGACTGTAGCGCCCCCGGCGGCTGACGGAGGAGACATTCACCCGGTGATTGCTGGCCTCTCCAATTCATCTTTCGTACCTTCATCAGCATCTGTTCATACAGCGCTTCCTCCATGCTTGTGTTCATTTCTGCAGACAGCAGCGACTTGTCAGACGCCATTTTTTCGGTCAAAGGCAGAAGCTCAGGGATCTTGTTTTATAAGAGAAAATCTGAAAAATTAAAATATGTATTAATCTTCTCCACAGACAACGACAAGGAGAGAGTGCGGGAGCCTGACAGCCCACGACACAAGGGGGTGCGGGAGCCTGACAGCCCATGGCACGAGGGGGTGCGGGAGCCCGACAGCCCACGACACGACGGGGTGCGTAAGCCTGACAGCCCACGACACGAGGGGGTGCGGGACCCTGACAGCCCATTGCACGAGGGGGTGCGGGAGCCCGACAGCCCACGACACGAGGGGGTGTGGGACCCTAACAGCCGACGACACGAAGGGGTGCGGGAGCCCGACAGCCCATGACACGAGGGGGTGCGGGAGCCTGACAGCCCACGACACGACGGGGTGCGGAAGCCTGACAGCCGACGACACGAGGGGGTGCGGGACCCTGACAGCCCATTGCACGAGGGGGTGCGGGAGCCCGACAGCCCACGACACGAGGGGGTGTGGGACCCTAACAGCCGACGACACGAGGGGGTGCGGGAGCCCGACAGCCCATGACACGAGGGGGTGCGGAAGCCTGACAGCCCATGACACGAGGGGGTGCGGGAGCCTGACAGCCCACGACACGAGGGGGTGCGGGACCCTGACAGCCGACGACACGAGGGGGTGCGGGAGCCTGACAGCCGACGACACGAGGGGGTGCGGGAGCCTGACAGCCGACGACACGAGGGGGTGCGGGAGCCTGACAGCTGACGACACGAGGGGGTGCGGGAGCCTGACAGCCGGCAACACGAGGGGGTGAGAGACCCTGACAATATTGGGAGTGGGATTCTGCACACCTACATCTAGCTACTTATTGTCCTGAATGTAGTAATCACCTTGGTACAGTCCCATCTTCTTACCTGTAGTACAGACGCCAAACACCACTACTCTGACTGCAATCACCCAGCTACAGCGTCACCACGCCTCAGCAACAGGGGAGCGTCTAGATTGGAGTAGATTTCTTGAGGGGGAGGAGTGATTTCATGGAATCATGACGTCACCGGAGGGGGCGGGGCCTTCTCAGTCCAGTGGATATTAGCCATGCAGCCGCAGCAGTGTGTACGTTGTGCTGGACGGGAGGACTGGTGATGAGGAGCTCCTGTAGTTGCTCCTGTAGTTACTCCTGAGTTGTACTGTGGAGAGGACTCCAGGACTCGGCTGAGGTTCCTGTACTGAGCTGTGTGCGGAGAGAGCTCCTGGGAAGGGAGGTTTGTTTTTCCATCTGGGACTTTTTGTCTGCCCCCTTCCCAGGAAAGAAGGCTCAGAGTGGGACTGGCCTCCGGTCTAAGCCGGCGGGGGGTGGGAGGAACACCAACCAGGCTATGGCTGCAACATCAGGCCGAGGCAGCAGGGGTTCCAGCATGAAGACCCGGAGGACCCCCGAGGCTACGACCGCGGCAGCTCCTCCCTCTGGAGGTAGGTCGAGTGCCAGCAGAGGTGCTGCAGCGGTGCCCCCTGATTGGGGTACCAAGGTGGCGAGGGAGGCAACCGTCACCTATGCCTCCCGTGTCCATGCGCACCTCTGTGAGTATGAGGACACCGCAAAAAAGCTAAGTTCCCTCTGGGGGGAGTTGAGGGTAGCTCAGGAGAGGTCCGAGAGGGCCTCTGGCACCAAGAAGCCTGAGCTATCCGCCGCGGTCCGGAAAATCAAGCAAGCCATCCAAGAGCTGCAGGACCGCAGGAGCACCATATTGGCAGGCAGTGGACCCTTCATGGAGAAGCTGCGGAATTATGACCAGTTCAGAGCCATGACCGGTGTGGCTCTGGAGGGGTCGCAGGGCCCCGGCAAGGCGGTGGAGGAGGAGGAAGAGGTATGCGTGGAGGAGGTCGCACCCTACCCACCGCCTGGTGGCCTGGTAAGTGATCTCCAGGCATCACATAGCGGGATAGCCCCTGAGCAGATGGCTCTCCCGTCTGATTCTAGCCCTTCAGAGGGCAGCGGGAGCGAGTGGGAGGATGAGGAGGATGGGAGTAGCAGCAGTGAGGGGGGCTGCCTTATCATGCAGCAGATCCAGCAGATCGAGTCCCCGGTACGTTTTGGTCAGCTTACGTTCGGGGATGAGATCTGCGAGGATGAGGCACCCGGGAGGGGGACGAAGAGAAAAGCAAAAAAAAAAAGAAAACATCTATTGCACATAAATTTGTGTATGTCCCCCTCTCTGGGGCCCCCTTGTCCCGTTGTGCGGCACCCGCCACCCACCCCGGCTTGGACTCTGTTGTGGGTCCACAGCGAGGGAGCAGGGAGAACATAGGCCATGGCACGCAGAGCGCTGCCTCTGTTTGTGGTAATGGAGGCAGTGGGTCCGAGGTGTTTGATAAGGAGCATGGCGCGGAGGGCGGCCCGACGGTGGGTGTCATTGGTGGTGGTGCTCGTGCTGGAGCCCCTGTAAAAAGGGGGTCTGGCCTGGCACCTGGTGCTCCTGCTGGCGTGCAGGAGGCGGCGTGTACATCTGCCGCTGCCTCCTGCGCTGTCGGCGGCGCACCGACAGCCGGGGCCGCGTCTCCGGCGGCGTGTGCTGGGGTGTCTGGGTCCCTCACACACGGATCCACTAAAAAATCTGGATCACTTTTAGGGACCCAGAAACCTGGTAAGGTAAAGGGCGCGGGGCCTGCGTCTCCGGCAGAGCCGGCTCATAAGCGTAAGGTGGGGCTTGCTCCCCTGGCAAAATCCGTGGTGAGGTCAGGGCCCCCTGCGCAGGGGCCCGGTAATGGGTCAGCGCGGGGGGCTCCACCGCCGCTGGGTGCCGAGGGGGAGTGGCCTAGCCTGGGGCCGGCCGCCGGAGCTGGGGTGGCCAGGCTTTTTGTGGCAAAGGGTGTGACGGTAGGGGGTGCTATGCCCCTGAGAGCTGGTGCCGCTGGTCCAGGGGCCCCTGTGAGTAGACCCGGTTCTCGGTCGACTTCGGGGGTCCCGGCGCGGCCGGCTTTGGGGGGCTCCCACCGTGCTGCCTGGTGCGGGGGGCGTGGCCTCCCTGTCACCAAAGGCACCGGTGGCAGTGGCCTCTGGGGCCCCCACTGTGCTGCCTGGTGTGGGGGGCGTGGCTTCCCTGTCATCCACGGCACCGGTGGGAGTGGCCTCTGGGGCCCCCACTGTGCTGCCTGGTGCGGGGGGCGTGGCCTCCCTGTCACCCACGGCACCGGTGGGAGTGGCCTCCGGGGCCACCACTGTGCTGCCTGGTGCGGGGGCGTGGCCTCGCAGACAAAAACCCGCCCAAGTGGGCGTGGCTCCGTCCGGAAAGGGGCGGGGCTTAGCGTTGGCAGCTGCTGGGAGCAGTGGTGCCACAGCTGTAACAGACAGCAGAGGTGGTGCCTGCCTGTCGGTGTCCCCTGTGCTCGTGGGCTTATCTGGGGCAGGGGCACCGGCAAAAGTCTCAGCACCTGGCTCCCAAATCCCCACGGCAGGGAAGGTGCTGCCAGCAGGTGGCAGCAGTGGAAAAACTGCTGGCAAAAAATGCTTGCAAAAAATGAAAAACTGTGACCCCAGTGTGCATGTGAGTGAGAGTGGCCCAAGTGGGGTGACTGTTGACATGGATGGGGATGGCGTGGGTATGAATGTGGCTGTGGTTGAGGATACGAATGTTGGCGTGTCTGTGGCCGGGGGTAAGAATGGTATGTCTGTTGGTAGTGGGGGGAGTGGGGACAGGGCTGGTCCATCTGCCCCCCCGGCTGCTGGTCCTCGGAGTTTTGCGGGGGTAGTAGCCGGGGCCTCGGGGTCTTCTCGGGGGGCTTCCTCACCTCTGGACCTCAGGGATGGTGACTTGCGACGCCGTTTCCTGGAGGCCCTCAAGAAGGGAGAATGGACGATCCAGGTAGAGGGAAGAGAGGTGGACCTGGCCTTTTGGCTGGATAGACACGGCCTGGCCGCCTTCCAAGATAAAAGGGAGGGGGAGACAGTGTGGTCCCTCCCGACAGCCGGGCAGGGGGTGGCCAGGAGGAATGTAGTCCGTCTTCGGTGGAGGGGCAGTGAAGCGTGCCCGCCAAGAGCGAGGGTCGTGGAGCTATTCCTGAAGATGGACTTCAGGGCGACTGACATCTTTGCCCTGATCCATCCTTTTGGTACCCCTGTCTTCGACATCAGTTTTGTTCGACCGGAGGGCCTAGAGCTTTTCTGGTCGAATTTTGAACTCGTGAAGGGGGATCCCGGCTGGCGAGACTTTGCCGTGCAGGCGGTGTCCCGCCAAAATGGCGTAAAGAGGGTGACCGTTCTAACCAATAACGAGTCACTCTCTGGGGTCGATATCTTGACGTAGCTTTCTCGCTATGGGGAGGTCACGGACGTCCCAAAAAAGAACAGGGACGAGTTTGGCATTTGGTCAGGGGGCTGGACCTTCATGATGAGGTTGAAGGTCTCAGGCGGTACTGTCACCCACATCCCTTCCTCAGCATTTCTGGGGAGAGACAGGATCCTGATCTTCTACCAGGGGCAACCGAAGGTCTGCCACAGGTGCGGTGATCCCCGTCACTTCAGCGCGGGCTGCAAGGTGCAGAAATGTGCCTTGTGTGGTGGGGTAGGTCATCTTGCCGCGGCCTGTGGTGACATTAGGTGTCATCTGTGTGGTGACCTAGGTCACCCGTATAGCCGCTGCCCCCGCTCCGTTTCTAACACCATCTCTGGTCAGGCGGGGGAGAGCCGTGGGGGGGTCCCCAGCGGTGCATCCTCTGCTGGAGCTGGAGGTGGGGGCGGGAGAGGAGCTGAGGGGCCAGTGAGGGAAGGCGAGGCCAGTTCATCTGCCCACCAGTGGCAACAGGTGAGGCACCGTAGGGGTAGGGGGCAGGATAAGCCTCAGGCGACTGGGGTGATGTCTGTCCCCAGCCCAGAAGCGGCAGCCGGAGCCCCTGAGGCCCTGGGGGAGGAGGCGGTGAACGAGGAGATCAGGAGGATGGAGAGGGAGGAGGTGGCTGCTTCTGAAGATTCCTCCCAGTATGAAAGTCTGGACGAGGAGGTGGTGGAGCAGCCTAAAAAATCAGGTGACGGTAAGACCATTAAGAGTCGGAGGAGGAGGAACAAAAAAGGGGCAAAAACATCTAAAGCCCCCCCCCTGGCCGCTAAGGTGCCTACGGAAGGGCTCACCGGCTCCCCTCTGATCCCCCTCTCCAACCGGTTCCATGCCCTCAATGACTCTGCTGTGTCGGAGGTCAGGGGCGGGGGACCGGCGGTAACATCTGAGGTGCCTTCAGGGAGCGGCGGGGTCCATCCTCCGGGGGCTCACTTTCCTCTGGGGGGGGGACTGCCCTGGGGTCCAGGGGTGAGGAACCCAGTACTGGGAAGGAGGTGGCGGGTACCATGGACACCTCGGTGTCACTGAAGAGGAGGGGAGAGTCTGGCTCCTCCTCTGAAGGTGAGCGGAAAAAATCGGGGGGTACGGTCAAAAAGAAGGCCGTCTAACTCAATCACCCATGATGGCGGAACCTACCCCGTTGACTCTGGCGTCGATTAATGTCGCCAGTATAAAGTCAGATACGGCCAGATTTATGGCCTTTGATTTTTTCAACCGAGTTGAGGCTGACATTTTATTTTTGCAGGAGACCAGACTAACGGACATGGGGGCCATTTACAAAGCAAGGAGGGAGTGGAGGTGCGGGCCCTCATATTGGTCTCTTGCGGCCGAGCCGTATAGCGGGGTAGCGGTCCTTTTTAAGGCCGCTTCGGTGGAATGCAGACGGGTGATCGAGGTAGAAATGGGGAGGTGCTTGGTCCTTGACGTCTTCATGGGGGGACAGGAGCTCCGGCTCATTAACATCTATGGTCCACAGTCAAGGTGGGACCGTAAATGTCTCTTCCTGAAGATCAAGCCCTATCTTTTTACCAGCCGGCAGGTGGTCTTCGGTGGGGACTTTAATACTATAACTAGATCCCGTGATAGGGGAGGCCCCGGAGACCGAAGGCTGGATTTTGATAGTAATACTCTTAATAGTATAGCAAGCGAAGCTCGCCTGCTGGATGTCCACATCCGGCACACCCCAGGTCACGGAGGTTTCACCTTTCATAGGGGTAGTTGTAGGTCTAGGATAGATAGGTTTTTTTTAAAGGAGGAAGCCGTCTCTTCTGCAGTGTCCGCTGTTGTGGAATTCTCCGATCACTGTTTTATTTTCTTTTCCTTGAATGTTACAGAGACTCCCCGGATAGGGAGAGGCCTTTGGAAGCTGAATTCGTCCCTGTTGGAAGAAGCGGATGTAAGACAATCCTTTGAGGAATTTCTTCAGAGCCAGGTACCTCTCTTGGGTCTCTGTAGCAGTAAGTCTGAGTGGTGGGAGATCTTCAAAAGAAGGGTTGCGGGGTTCTTCCGTCAGCTCTCGTGCCTCAGAGGCCTGAACAGGTACCGCCTGTATCGGGAGCTGGGGAGGAAACTCGAGCAGCTCGTCTCGACTGGAGGGGACCGTGAGGAAATCTCCAGGGTGAAGGCCTTGCTGAAGGGGTGCCAGTATGATAGGCACACATCCTTAGTTTTTGAGAGGGATTTCGGGAAGTACCGCTCGCCCGACCCCTACAGGAACTGCAGGATGTCAGTGAGTTGCAAGATGGTAACAGGACTGATCGACAGTACGGGTTCCCTGAACAGATCCAAATCAGGGATCCTGGAGGGGGTCAGATCCTTCTACTCGCACCTCTTGGGAAGGAGGGATCCAGATCGGGATGAGATGTCGGCTTTCCTGGCTGAAACCATCCCTGAGCCAGGGGATGACCCCCTCTCTTCATGTTTTGGCAGAAGCAATCAGGGAAGAGGAAGTGAGACGGGCCATTGATGGGCTCCGGCCCAAAAAATCGCCCGGTCCGGATGGCTTAACATCCGAGTTTTACAGGACTTTTAGGGACTCCTCAGACTTTCTGCCCGGTTCAATGAGGAAGTCCGCCCTGATTATTCTGTCAACGGGTAAAGACTCGTCCCGTATTGAGAATTGGCGTCCCATAGCACTTCTCAATACGGACCGAAAGGTTCTGGCAAAGGTGCTTTTCAATCAGTTGGTGAAGTTTGCACCCCGGCTCCTTTCAGGGGCCCAGCACTGCTCTGTTCGAGGCCGCAGTACTTTTAGTGCTGTGCTCGGTGTCCGGGAGGCCGTGGAGCAGAGCAGGGCAGGTCACTGGAAGGGGTACTTGCTGTCCTTAGACCAGGCGAAGGCCTTTGACCGGGTTAACCATGAGTACCTCTGGTCCGTCCTTTTGAGGTACGGTCTGCCCGGGAGGTTTGTTGATTGGTTGAGAGTATTATACAATGGGGCAGAGACTTTTCCGCTTGTGAACGGTTGGTTCGGACCCCCTTTTGAGGTGAAGTCTGGTGTCCTCCAGGGCTGTCCTCTGAGCCCACTGTTATACGTGTTCGCGATCGACCCCTTTTTAAGGAGAGTGGAACGCGGACCGTTGGTGGGAGTCGGGATGGACCGGGCGGAGCCAGAGACCACCTTGAGGGTAGTGGCGTACGCCGACGACGTTTCCCTTTTTGTATCCTCGAGAGAGGAGGCAGACTGGGTCATGTCTGAGGTTGAGCGCTACTCTGTGGCATCTGGGTCCATGATCAACCGGGATAAGTGTGAGAGTCTCTGGCTGGGAGGGGGAGCTCCTAGTGTGACACCCCAGGGGTCTGGTTGTCACAGTGATAGAGATATTACGTCTGAGAGCAGGTGGGAGGTCCTTTGGTCAGGGATCCTGTGCATGCCACACCTCCTGCCCAGCCTTGGGAGGGGAAGAACTTCCCCTGTATAAACCCGGGGCTGAGGCAGGGTTAGTGAGTCCAGGAAGAGTAGAGACAAGAGCAGCATAGGAAGCAGCAGAGTCACAAGGAGTCAGGGGCTGGCAGCTAAAGAGCTCGCCCTGACTAAGAAGATTCTTTACCGGACCCGGAGTCCGAGGCTGTGGGGACTAACTTCTACCCAGCAGCAGAATCCGTCAGGCAGGGGATTTCAGGTCCCCTGGCCCAGAAGCCCGAGTCACCGGCCATACGGGTGAGCACCACACGGTACACTCAGGGACGTGGGCTACTTACATCAGCTTCTAGCAAGGTAGCCAGAAGAGTACAGTCAGCTTGGGAGGCCTACAACTACGCCTGGCCAGGGGAGATCCCATCTGCTCAAGGACTGACCAGGCCCCGTTCGCTAGCAAGTACTCCGGGAGGGTCTATCGTTGTTACCAGTAAAGACCCTGAACGCTACCATACCGTCTCTGAGTGGTTCCTGCTACCCCCATCATCCACGTCGGCTGCCCTGAGGCCATACCCCTCCCGTTGGGGGTTATACTATCACGCTGCACCATCCTTCCACCGGCCTCAGCGGTCTGCCCTGCAGCAGCAGCCCCCTGGCTGCATTCAACGGGTGGCGTAGTCATCAACCATTTTCTACCGCTAACAGACTGCCGTCCAGTTTGACTCCCTGGGCACGGACCGGGTCACCGCCACGAGACTACAACCCTAAACAGATCCGGCTCCGGGTAAGCTCCCGCGTGCGCAACGCAGCGCGACACAGGCCCAGGGGCGCGTCAACTTTGGCGTAGTCGGCAGGATCACGTGCCCGCAACCACCGGGTACTGCGTGCCTGAAAAGCAAAGACTGTTCAAACTTACCAGTGGTGAAGATTCCCGCCATCGGTGAAGATTCCCGCCATCCGGCGCCATCTTCAGCCTTCTTCCCGCCATCGGTGAAGTTTCCCGCCATCCGGCGCCATCTTCAGCCTTCTTCCCGCCATCCGTGGAGTTTTCCCGCCATTGGACGCCATCTTGAGGACGCCGCGCGGGAAGAAGAGGGGCGTGGACTCCGAAAGCGCGCGAGAACTGAAGCCCCGCCTCACGTCCGGACGTTGCGTAAGGTCCTGGAAGGAGCCCAGCAGACGCCGACGTCACAGGAGCGCGACGGAAGGTCCTCGACCCTGACGATCCACTGCGGAGCCGCGGCCTACGGAACAGGATCATCGCAAGGTAGGCCACGGTCCACTAGGGGGGAGGAAGATGTCGGATACGGAGGAGAGCTCCACTGCCTCAACCCCCGCCAGCGCTACCGCTGTTGCAGTTATGCCCTTCACCATGCCCTATATCCCGGGAGCAGCTTGGCTACCCCAGTACTCAGGGGAGTCACATACCCTGCATGACTTTAGAGAAAAGCTGGATAGCCTCTTCCAGGTGTACCCCCTCACAGAAGAGCAAAAAGTGAGCATCCTGGTGGCCCAACTAACTGGGGCAGCCAAAAGGGAAGTAAAATCCTGGCCACCTGGGAGGAAGACTGTCGCAGGGATACTAACCCGGCTGAAGGACACCTTTGATACCCGCACCTCAGCCGAGATTAAACTTAGATTCTACGGGTGCAAGCAGCGAGCGCATGAGAGTATAAGGGACTATGCACTCAACCTACAAGAGGCCCTGAGGGCCATTAAGCAGACCGACCCTAATGGAGTGGGAAACGAGGACAGGCTGTTGACCGAACAATTTATAGAGGGTTTATATTGCAATGCCCACCGCACCCAGTTGCGGGCAATGGCCTTACAGGACCCTCATCTAGAATTTGCACAGTTCAAGGACAGAGCCATCCGGGTGCTCCGAGAACCGGCACCAGGTGGCGTTGTGACCCACAGACGCCCCACTACCACTTACTACCAGGAGGCGGCGCCCTTGTCAGCAGGGCCTGTGGGAGCTGATGCGCAGGCTTTGGACAATGACCCGGCTCCAGACCTACACCATCAGGTCCAAGAGCTAGCTAAAAGCGTTGCTGCGCTAACCCGAACTGTGCAGTCTTTACAGGTTTCCACTCCAGGGAAGATCCAGCTGGCATCCGGACCGGAGGACATCCCGTGGCGTCGACCAAGGAGGACCCCACCGGCCAGAGGAAGACCCAGTGACCGATACAGCGAGGACGGACGACCCATCTGCCGCCGCTGCAATCAACCCGGACATATGGAAAGGTACTGTTCTTTAAACGGGCACAACCTGGGGTAGAGGGCCAACCCCCAGGAAAAAGATCACCAGGCCCATCGAACTGGCGCGACAGATATGTGGGAGGACGTCCAGTCTTGCCTGTGGTACTGGATGGCATTCCCATGAGTGCCCTACTGGACACCGGGTCACAGGTCACCACCATCCCGTACGTGCTCTTCAAGCAGTACTGGAATGACTCGGATATTACCCGCTACCCTGACGACGACTTGAGTATCATCGCCAGCAATGGTCAGCCCGTGCCACAGATCGGATTTAAAGAGGTGACCATCAAAATTGGTAGAGTCGAACTGGCCGCACAGGGACTGATCATTGTAGATATTGACAAACATGAGAGTCACCCAAAAATAACTCTAGGAACTAATGTAATTGAAAATTGTCTTGCAGAGGTGATTTTCCTTTTACAGCAGGTTGCCAAGAATGCCAGCTCCGGCGAGCAGCGGGTGCTCCAGAAAGAGATCCGGGCACTGATGCAACGGCAACAAGTGGAACTCTCCGGCGGTGAGATTGGTAGCGTAAGAATGTGTGACCCTTTTCCTATTGCCATGCCCCCAAAAAGTGAAATGATGATTTGGTGCCGGGCAGCTATTGGTCTGAGAGGTAGAGATTACCAGGCAATGGTAGAACCAGTTTACTCAGACAGTAGGCCCACCATTTTGACAGCACGGGGGGTGGTCAATGTACGCCATGGGAGGGTGCCCGTTCGCATAATAAATATCGGGGAGAGGGAAGTGTACCTGCCCCGGTATGCCACGCTAGCCAAATTATATACCACTAATCAAAATTCTATACAATCTGTGGAACCCTTGCCTCCATCTCACCCGGAGGAAGGTAACGGCTCTAAGAAAGACATGGAGGACTGGTGTCAGCAACTACATCTGGGTACTGACTCCACTC
Source organism: Phyllobates terribilis (assembly GCF_046119375.1). Lineage (NCBI taxonomy): Eukaryota > Metazoa > Chordata > Amphibia > Anura > Dendrobatidae > Phyllobates > Phyllobates terribilis. Next base: position 528,502 of record NW_027363352.1, on the reverse strand, counting down.
CCTCACACCAGAAACAAGGAGTCTATCGGGTGGTTCAAGAGTATGAGAGAGTGTTTAGTAAACACCCGTTAGACTTCGGGCGAGTCAAGGGGGTAGAACACCGCATCCCCACGGGAGATCATCCTCCCATAAAAGAGAGGTATCGACCCGTACCCCCTGCACATTACCAACACGCCAAGGGGATGCTTAGAGACATGAAGGAGGCTGGGGTAATCCGGGATAGCTGTAGCCCCTGGGCAGCCCCACTAGTTTTAGTCAAAAAGAAAGACAACACCATGAGGATGTGTGTAGATTACCGGAAAATCAACCGTATCACACACAAGGATGCGTACCCCTTACCAAGGATAGAGGAGTCATTGGCTGCTTTAAGATCTGCTAACTTCTTCTCTACCTTGGATCTCACTAGCGGGTACTGGCAGGTTCCTGTAGCAGAGGCGGACCGGGAGAAGACCGCATTCACCACCCCGATGGGACTTAGCGAGTTCACCTGCATGCCGTTCGGACTCTGCAACGCCCCAGGAACCTTCCAACGATTAATGGAGTGCTGTCTGGGCCACAGAAACTTCGAGACGGTCCTGTTGTACCTGGACGATGTCATCGTATACTCCAAAACTTATGAGGACCACCTGAAACACCTGGCGGAGGTGTTCGAAGCTCTGGCGAGTTACGGCCTAAAGGTGAAACCCTCCAAGTGTCACCTCCTGAAACCAAAGGTGCAATACCTGGGACACGTGGTGAGCGCTGACGGAGTGGCTCCCGACCCCGATAAGATCACCGCAATTAAGGGATGGCCAAGCCCCTCCAGCGTAAAAGAAGTGCGGCAGTTCCTAGGGTTGGTAGGCTACTACCGAAGGTTTATTCCCGGTTTCACCAAAAAGGCAGCACCTATGCAGGACCTCCTGATAGGCCAGTCCCGGAAGGCCAAGAACCAGAAGCCGCCCTTCAAATGGGAAAAGCTAGAAGAAGAGTCCTTCCGCCAGCTGAAGATGGCCCTCACGGGGGATGAAATCTTGGCGTACCCGGACTATAGCCAGCCCTTCATCCTCTACACCGACGCCAGTAACATCGGGCTAGGAGCCGTACTGTCCCAGATTCAGCAGGGGAGAGAACGAGTAATCTCCTATGCCAGCCGAAAACTGCGACCCACCGAAAGGAACCCCGAAAATTACAGCTCATTTAAGCTAGAGTTCCTGGCCGTGGTATGGGCAGTCACCGAGCGCTTTAGGCATTACCTCGCTTCTTCCCGGTTCACCGTATACACGGATAACAACCCGCTGACACACCTGGACACGGCAAGACTCGGTGCCCTGGAGCAGAGGTGGATGGCCCGTCTGTCCAACTACGAGTTCACAATTAAATACCGGGCAGGGCGCTCCAATACCAACGCGGACGCCCTGTCCAGGATGCCCAACCTGCCGGACGGAGGAGAAGATCCGGAGGGACTGGAAGAAGTTGAACTCCCTGCGTTCCACCGTCATGGGACTATCCAGTATTCCCACCGGGTAAGGAGTAAGCAGGCTGCTACGTTGAACCCCTTACCTCACTACAACTGGGCGGAAACGCAAGACAGCGACCCTGCCGTCCGACTGGTGAAGGAGATGCTGACTCGCCCGGAGGCTAGCCTGGAATCAGACGCTCCAGAGGAAGCCAAACAACTATGGGCAGAGAAGAGTCGACTGTTCCTTTACAAGGGGAAGTTGTGCCGCAGAATGGTTAACTCCAGGACGCATGAACTACTCTGGCAAGTAGTGGTGCCACGAAGAGACGCAGCCATGGTGATGGAGGCATACCACGACGGAGCTGGACACTTCGGGTGGAAAAAGCTGGAGTTCCTGCTGCGCGAGCGGTTCCACTGGGTAGGCATGAGGGGAACCATCGAGAAGTGGTGCAGAGACTGTGGCCCGTGCAATCTGAGAAGGAAGGACCGGGCCAGCCAGAAGACTCCCCTGCAGTCCATCGTCACCCGGCAACCGTTGGAACTGGTAGCCTTGGATCATGTAAAACTGACCCCCAGCAGAAGTGGCTACGTCTACGCGTTAACCATCGTGGATCATTACTCCCGGTTTCTGGTTGTCGTCCCCGTCAAGGACTTAACGGCTCGAACAGCAGCTAGAGTCTTCCAGCAGCACTTTTGCCGTCCACACGGGTACCCGGACCAAGTGCTGACTGACCAGGGACCTGCCTTTGAAGCGGAGGTCTTCCAGGAATTCTGCAATCTGTATGGCTGCCGGAAGATAAGGACGACACCCTACCATCCGCAAACTAATGGACTTTGTGAGAAAATGAACCAGGTGGTAATGGATCTTCTAAAAACGTTGCCCCTGGAAGAACGCAGTCTGTGGCCTGAGAAGTTGCCCGATCTGGTGGACCTATACAACCACATCCCGGTAGGTTCCACCAACTGTACCCCGGCTTACCTAATGAGGGCAAGACCTGGTAAGTTACCTGTTGACCTGGAAATGGGAGTCCTGACGCCCGAGGACACTTCACCAGAAACGGACTGGGACACAGAGAGGCAGCAGCAGTACCGGAAAGTACAGGAGAGCGTGGAGCGAAGTCTCTGTCAGGCTAGGGAAAGACAAGAGAAGACTTACAACCAGTATGCTCCCGCTGTTCCCCTGGTACCCGGAGAGCAGGTCTTGAAGAGGAAGAGACGGCTCCACAAGTTGGACGACCAGTGGGAGAAGGACCCGTACACCGTACTGCCCTCAAGCCACGAGAACCCGAAGGTCTGTACCATCAGTAAAGACGGAGGGGAAACCACAGCCATTGTATCCCGGGACCACCTGAAGAAGTGCCCGGAACAACTGAGGAACCCTGAGGAGGAACAGGAAGACCATCGACCCGTGGAAGAAAGGGAAGATATGGTTAGTACCGTGCTCGGGGACTTCCCTCGGTCTTGGACTCAAGTCAATGGTGCAGTTGTGGTACCCGTACTCACCTTCCTCCAACCATCATCCCAAGAACCTACGGAGCAACGGGTAGAGCTGGAAGCGCAGCCGGTCCAGGAGGCAGAAGACTCCACCCAAGCGGAACAGGAGAATCCACCCTCTGCTTATAGTGAGCCTGCCGTACCCCTAGTGAGACAAAGAGCCGGTAGACAGCTGCCCAGTTTACCCTTGACAGCTCCTACACCCTGTAGTTCAGGGCCAGACAGTCAGCTCCGTAGGTCCACTAGGGCCACTAGAGGCCAGTTACCCGCACGTTGGAGGATCTAAATGTTTAAGTTGTTTTACAATGTTTACCTGTTTATTGTTGCTTGTGTGTAATTTTGTGTTTCTAGTTGTTTTTAGGAGTCTTCGGTGGATTTGCCGGGAATCCTTTGTATATAGTTGGAGCGTAACCCAGGATGGACTAGAGACTGTTAAGGACTCGGGGTAGGACAGACCCCTACCTGGTTACGTCTCCCTGTGTTGGTGAAATGGACACCTTTGCTTTTCTTCAAAGACTGCACCCGGTTGCGGACATCCGTGACCATCTTATTGTGTTTCCTTATTGTATTTTATTGTTCTTTGATATACCTTGTTATATTTTTCTAAAAAGTGTTTAGTCCCGGAGTACTAAATTTCACTAGGGGGGAGTGTGACACCCCAGGGGTCTGGTTGTCACAGTGATAGAGATATTACGTCTGAGAGCAGGTGGGAGGTCCTTTGGTCAGGGATCCTGTGCATGCCACACCTCCTGCCCAGCCTTGGGAGGGGAAGAACTTCCCCTGTATAAACCCGGGGCTGAGGCAGGGTTAGTGAGTCCAGGAAGAGTAGAGACAAGAGCAGCATAGGAAGCAGCAGAGTCACAAGGAGTCAGGGGCTGGCAGCTAAAGAGCTCGCCCTGACTAAGAAGATTCTTTACCGGACCCGGAGTCCGAGGCTGTGGGGACTAACTTCTACCCAGCAGCAGAATCCGTCAGGCAGGGGATTTCAGGTCCCCTGGCCCAGAAGCCCGAGTCACCGGCCATACGGGTGAGCACCACACGGTACACTCAGGGACGTGGGCTACTTACATCAGCTTCTAGCAAGGTAGCCAGAAGAGTACAGTCAGCTTGGGAGGCCTACAACTACGCCTGGCCAGGGGAGATCCCATCTGCTCAAGGACTGACCAGGCCCCGTTCGCTAGCAAGTACTCCGGGAGGGTCTATCGTTGTTACCAGTAAAGACCCTGAACGCTACCATACCGTCTCTGAGTGGTTCCTGCTACCCCCATCATCCACGTCGGCTGCCCTGAGGCCATACCCCTCCCGTTGGGGGTTATACTATCACGCTGCACCATCCTTCCACCGGCCTCAGCGGTCTGCCCTGCAGCAGCAGCCCCCTGGCTGCATTCAACGGGTGGCGTAGTCATCAACCATTTTCTACCGCTAACAGACTGCCGTCCAGTTTGACTCCCTGGGCACGGACCGGGTCACCGCCACGAGACTACAACCCTAAACAGATCCGGCTCCGGGTAAGCTCCCGCGTGCGCAACGCAGCGCGACACAGGCCCAGGGGCGCGTCACTAGTTTTGATCTCCCGGACACCCTTCCAGGGCCTCAGGCCACAGCAAAAATTTTAGGCATCAGTTTCGGCCCGGGGGACTATCCCCAGCAAAACTGGGAGGGCAGACTTAAGATTGCCGCCCAGAAGGTGGATCAGTGGAAGGGTTGGTCTTTGACCCTGAGGGAAAGGGTTAACCTGGCCAAGGGGTATTTGCTCCCTTTATTAATATACCTGGGCAGCGTCTGCATCTTGCCAGAACCTCTTTGGACACGGGTCTACAGCCTGTTCTTCCAACTATTATGGGGGAATAGGCTGAACCTAATAAAGAGGGAGGTCACGTACCGCACGAGGAGACTAGGAAGGTTGGGTATGGTCAACCCAGTGGTGTTTCTAGTAAACACCTTTCTTAAGGCAAACATCGCCAACCTCTGGTTAGAGAGGGCTCCTCCGTGGGTATTCTCCTGTAGGGGGTGGTTTCGGCCTTTCTTCCAGCAATGGGAGACAGGAGGGCGGGTGAAGGACCTTCGCACGCCTCATGGGCATCTTCCGGCTTATGCTACCCTGGTTGTGAAGGTGATCCGCCGGTGGGGTCTGGGAGTGTGGGAGATCAGGACCTTGTCAAAGAGGTTACTTGACAATAGGGTTCTGTTGACCCACTTCCAGAAGCCCCTGGCCCTCAAGGATTGCCCAAGCCGGGATCTGGAGGTGGGGCTCTGGTTATTAAACTCTAAGCGGATCCCCTTGAAGTTTTGGGACTTGGCTTGGCGCTGCTTTCATGGGAGACTGTATGTGAGGGACAACCTGAAGTACAGGAACTCTGATGACCGGGATTGTCCCCGCGAGGAGTGTGGCGGCATGCTTGAAAGCATGGAGCACTTCCTGCTTCGGTGTCCTTTTAATACAGAGGTCTACAAGAGGGTGGGTGCTTCCATTGGCTGGCCCAGGCTGGCAGGCCTTTCCTATGCGGAGTGGGCCTATGGGGCATTCAGATCCCTTGGTGGCCGAGATCGGGGCACTGTTTTCTTACTTAGCTTAGTGACTAGGTTTTACACGTGGAACGCACGGTGTTTAGTGTCCACCCAGCAGAAAGTCCTCCCATAGGAAGAGGTGATTAGGAACATCCTGGGTGACCTGGCAAAAGTGCGCTCGCTGGAGTATGAGAGGCTGGGTGCAGGGAGGGCTTCCCTTCTATGGAGGGGGTTCTCATTTAATGTGCCCTAGGGAGAGTTAGGGAATGTGTGTCTGTGATAGGGTTAGTTTAGTCCCTTTCTATATTTTATATTTATTTGTAGGGTCAGATAGATGTGTAGGGTCAGGGAGGGACACGTAGGGACAGTCTTTAGGGACAGGTAGTTAGTATTAGGTTGGTAGTGAGGGACAGGTAGGGAAAGATTGGTAGGGTGGTAGGGACAGATTTTTCTTTTTCTTTATTAGAGAGGGATAGGATTCTGTGTGATAGATTAGGGTGAGAGCCTCTGTTGTCTCCAGTTCCCGGTGGTGGGCTGTTACCCTCACGTGTAGTTTTTTGTTTTATGGTATTGGAACCCGTATATAGGGCTTGCAAGCACCGAACTTGGGTCTGATTTTGGTTCATGGTTGTTGTATATGGTAATGTGATTAAGTTTTTTAGGTTTATTGTAGTGTTATAAAGTTGCGTATATTATTTTTTATATGTCTGTGCATTATGATGTGTGTTTGGGGGGGGTTTAGTGTAGGTTGGGTGGGGGGGAGGGGGGGAGGGGTTTTGGTGGATGGGTTGGTGGTTTGGACACCCTAAAATGGATGGGAAAAAAGGCAAAAGGACCTGGTATCTTTGTGGGCCACAAACTTTAGTGGGACCCTGGTGTGATGAGGCCACAGACTATCGTGGGACCTTGGGTGTTGGGAGTGGGAACAAAAAAAAAAAAACTGGGCCAGTTTGTTGTTTTGTTTTGGGGGTTTAGGTATGAATGTGGAGTGAATGTTGGAAGGGGATATTTTTGGAAAAAAAGGGTTAAGGTCTTCCCTTGCTGGGGGGGACTTTTGGAAATGACGTTTTATGTTCCATGAACATTGCAGGACATTTTTGCCTTTTAATGCATACTGGACATTATAATTTGGACTTGTTTGTGTTTTGCAATTTGTTCTTTGTGCAGTGTGTTTTATGGTTTGTTTTATACTTTTCTAATAAAAAGAGTTCCAGGACTCGGCTGAGGTTCCTGTACTGAGCTGTGTAACAACCTGTGCCCTGGCTATGGCTCTGCTGAGGAGCTCGTGTTCAGCGTTCTGCTGTGAGGACTGATGCTGATCCGGAGTGGACTGAGGTGGGGAGAGCTGACCATGTGAATAAATGTTGTAGAGGCCTCCAGGGGGCAGCGTGGCTGGTGTGAGGGGGGCATGGGCTAGGTAGAGGGGCATCCAGGGGTGCTGCGTGGCTGGTGTGAGGGGGGCATGGGCTGGGTAGAGGGGCATCCAGGGGGGCTGCGTGGCCGGTGTGAGGGTGGCCATGGCAACGAGTCCTGGTTCCCTGTCATGCGTGGTTCACCTTGATGGCCGTGCGTGACGTATCTGGCTCGGGCGGTTCAGCGTGCATGCGCTGATGGTCCAGGAGATGATTAGGGCCTGCGGTCACGTGACTGGAACGGACCAAAAGTATATTTAAAAAGACATGGAATGTCCTATTAAACAATCCCCCCCGAGGAATCCATAGGATATACCACGCGAAACACGCATTGAGGTCCTTGTTTATTCTGGGTACTGATCTAATATGGGTAAGAGTGCAATATATTTCTTTAGCTTTTTTTCATAGGGCACTATAGGCCATATGGCACGTGGTACATATCCATAGTGATGAAATATGCCATAATTTTGTACCAGTGCATAAATGACTTGAATACTAGCACTTCTTGTACTTTATCCCAATAGATATTTAACATCTATTATTATGTTGTATATGTGTCACCCAGTTTGGTTGTCTGTGTGTCGTCCTTTTTAATCATGTATGTCTTTTCTGTATATTGTTTACAATAAAGTTTTTTGATTCTTTGCCATATACTCTGTATTTGGTTCCTTTTTGCTATATAACAGCAGAAACAAGTCCAGGGGCGCCTCCGGCCAGGGAAAATATAGAAATAGTCCTTGGATAAGTTCAATGGATCCAGCAGATGAAGGACACAACACAGTCCCACGTGGCGGCTTCTATCAATCCACACACGCCAGGAGGATCTGGCCGCAGCCTGAGACCCTCCAGCATCGGGAGGCCCCACACAACTGACTGGGCCAAACATGAGTCTATTGTTCTGTCTACTGGGATCAGCCCCTGGATGGGGGAAGGGTTCTGTAGCACCCTGAGGATTCGGCAGCTACAGGAGTATTGCACCTCAGCCAGAGGTGTGATATTCCACTCCCGGGTAAGGATGGAGTGTGGAACTGAGCTCGGAGCGCTGCATGCACTACACACATCCCATTTCCGAGGGGCAGGCCGACGGTACTCCCACTTAGAAATGTGCAGGTACGACCGTGTCTGTCCCTGGCTGGAGTGGGAGGGGGGTGGAACATCCCTGTAGTGTAGGGGCAGATAGGGGGAGCAGTCTGGGTAGAGATAGGAGCTCATTGGGTGCTGGTCACCTGAGCTCACACATAGAGGGTTATATAAGGTGGGAACCATCTTAGATCAGGGTCAGTCTGTCAGAGTCAGAGAGTCAGAAGGAGAGGTCCAGATGAGCCTGCAGAGAGAGAGAGGAGAAAAGAAAGAAAGACCCAGAGGGGGAAAAAGAAAGGACTCTGAGATCCCAAATCCAAACATCGGGTGAAGAGTTGGCAACAGGGTACCGGATCCCAAACTGGTGGGGGCTACAGCACACCTCAGCCAGAGACCGGAGGCCGTGGGCAGCATCTGCCACGGCCACCCACCACATCCACCCCGAAGGCAGACCACGAGTAGGGTCAGGGAACCCAGGGCCAAGGGTCTCCCAACAGAAGGCCCGAGGGAGCTGGACCTAGGTGGATCCCTGGTGGGGACGGCCAGAGGACAGGACAGAAAGGAGGGCTCAGGGCCACGCTCCGGACTTGCTTGGGGGTTGGCCGAATCCAGGACCTGGTGGACGCAGCACGGCTCGGGTGGTCACTTGAGGCCGGAGTGACCGGAACATCTGCAGTAAGTAAACACCCTGAACTGCACAACCCGACTCTGTCTCTGATTATCATCTACACTGCACCACCACAACCCCCATCCTCTGCACCTGACCCCCTGAGGCTATTCCCCTCCCGTTGGGGGTTATACTATCAAAGCTGCACCAACACCATCAGCCTCAGCGGACCCTGCTGCAGCGGCGGCCGTAGTGACCGCAATACAACGGGTGGCGTAGTCGACATAAAGAACTTTATAACATCTGTAGGACTGCCACACACACTGAGCTTGACGCCCTGGGCACGGACCGGGTCACAGCCGCTCGGAGACTACAACCCCCCATCTGATCCGGCTCCGGGTATTCTCCCTAAGAATATGGCCCAGGGGGCGCGTCAACTTTGGCGTAGTCGGCAGGATTACGTGCCCGCAACACCCGGGTACTGCGTGCCTGAAGAAAAGTACACCGTTACCTCAAAAAGAAGTCTCCCGCCGGTTCCGGAGGGTCCCCGCCATCGGACCCCATCACCAGTCGATTCCCGCCGGTTGTCCGCCATTTCCAGCTTTTTCCCGCCATCTGCAGAGTTTCCCGCCACTGGGAGACGATTCCCGCCATTTCCAAAGATTTCCCGCCTTGGAAGAGCGGACGCCATTATGGGCGTGCCAGAGGATGGCAAGAAGCCGCCTCCCATCGTGGGCCAGGACGAAGAATGGCGCCAAAAGCGGAAACCGCCCCCACCAACAGAGACTGTGATGCTAGAGGTGTCCATCAGCGTAAAAGAACTGCCCCTGGAGCTGACAGTCACCAAGTTGCCCCGGGACCGCCCTCGAAGTGGGAGGAGACTGAAGAAAAGAACCAAGATGGGTGTCGCCTGGAGCAGTCTGGAGAGAGCGCACCCGGAGACAAGAAGCCTAGAGCTGAGTCCAGAAGCTTACCCGGAGATGAAAGGAGAGCAGAGCAGCACCGGCCCGCTGGCCAGGAGCCTGCTGGAAACAGCGGAAGGAGAGCAGAGCAGCACCGACCCGTTGGTCAGGAGCTTGCTGGAAACAACGACCCCACTAGGCCTAGTGGAGGTCCTAGCACAGCTCCCCCGAGACCGGGAGTGTGCGCAGACCGCGCTGGAGGGCCTCGCAAGGAGGATGGCCCGGGTGCAGCGAGAGACGTTGGCGGAGTGGAGCCGAGAGATGGCCCAGCAGACCGAGACCCGTCAGCGGAGCACACCACCCAAGACGAGGAGACAGACCGCCTCTGAGGATGGCGCGGGAGGACTGAAGGCCGGAGACGGCGCCGAAAAGGGAGCCGAACGGACGGAGGCAGGTAAAGGGGACGTCTCTACCCCAAACCGGGACACCGCTTACCTGCCCCAGCTCCCCGTCGCAGAGCCCGAAGTACCCCCTGCCGTGCCCGTAACCGCAACGTCACCGCCGCAGACTAGGCCCCAACCGGAAGCCGCGACCCCTGTGACGTCACACGCCTCGACCCCGAGCGTGGCCAAGCAGGAAGTACCACCAGCCTGGTCGCAAGGCCTAGTACCCCCGGGCGCGGCATTACCAACAGCGCCCTCTACCTCCGCGGAGCCACCGGCCTGGTCGCAGGGCCAAGTAGCCCAGGGCGCCGCCGTCCTTACGGTGCCCTTCACTTTTCAGGTGCCCCAGGCCTGGCCGCAAGGCCTGGGCAACCCGGGCGCCACCACCACCACGCCCGTAAGACCAAGAGTGCCGCATCTGGGAGAAGACCTGTTCGCCCAACACACGTGCCCGGATGGGCAGCCCTTCATCTGGCCCCGGGAGTACTATGAATTAGAGCTCCAAAAGAGGGCAGGGCCCATGTGTGAGCCCCTGATCCTGGCTCCGAAACCCGTGAAAAGGACCTCGCCCCCGCTGAGGAGGCACAGTTTGAGTGGGACCCCACCGGAGAAGATCTCATGGGGTTCACTCAGGAGACCCGGGCAGCTGCAGCGGAGCGTGCAGAGTGCTGCCGGCAGCAGCTCGAAGTCTTCGAGAGGGAGCGGAGAGAGAGGCGGGTCCGGGAACAACAAGCCCAAATAAGGAGCGCGGAGCAGAAGAGCCGGACCAGGAGAGACCCCCGTGCAGCGCATAGTCCCCGCACCACCGGGACTGTGATCAAGTTCAATCTGCAGCATGGGTGGGGTTTCATCAGGGATCACCGCACCCCAGGCGACGTCTTCGTGACAAGAAGAGACGTTGAGTCCCACCTACCGGAGGGACACAGAGGCCGTGACCTTTATCTAGGGGACGAGGTCACCTTCACCCGGCACAAGTGTGCCAAAGGACCCTACGCCCTCCATGTGCATCGCCTGACAGAGGAGGAGCTGCGGTGTGAGGAGGAAGAGCAAGAGGACCCGGACGGGTCTGAAGCTAAAGCCAACTACAAAGAAAGAGCAGGAGGACGCCGTCGTTGAGTACGGTAGTGAAGAAGCTGTATATAGTTACCCGTCGGGGTACCAAAAACTGTTGCTGCTATTATAGTCCCCGTTGGGACCAGCGAATTGAACTGTTAACCCGTGTGTCCCCTATCCATTACCAGGCTGAGGACTGTGAACAGCCATCCCTAATCCCTAACATCTGGCCGAGGACTGGGAGCGGCCACTATCCCTTTGTATATAGTTGCGCTTCCTAGAGCGCCCCCTACTGGTTTTACCGGAAAACCACTTTCAAGAAAGGACTGTCGCACTTTGCCCGGTCATCAGTTGCACAGTGACCGGAGGAGCTAGAAGACGACGAGAATGTTATCTATCTGAAGAAGTTTTATTGATATATATATATTGTTATATGATAATGTTTTATATGCTTTTATTATGTTTATGCAAAGAAAAAAATTGTATGTTTGTGGTGTTTTGTCTTACAGCCCGAGGACGTGCTGTGGTTTACCAGGGGGGAATGTAGCACCCTGAGGATTCGGCTGCTACAGGAGTATTGCACCTCAGCCAGAGGTGTGATATTCCACTCCCGGGTAAGGATGGAGTGTGGAACTGAGCTCGGAGCGCTGCATGCACTACACACATCCCATTTCCGAGGGGCAGGCCGACGGTACTCCCACTTAGAAATGTGCAGGTACGACCGTGTCTGTCCCTGGCTGGAGTGGGAGGGGGGTGGAACATCCCTGTAGTGTAGGGGCAGATAGGGGGAGCAGTCTGGGTAGAGATAGGAGCTCATTGGGTGCTGGTCACCTGAGCTCACACATAGAGGGTTATATAAGGTGGGAACCATCTTAGATCAGGGTCAGTCTGTCAGAGTCAGAGAGTCAGAAGGAGAGGTCCAGATGAGCCTGCAGAGAGAGAGAGGAGAAAAGAAAGAAAGACCCAGAGGGGGAAAAAGAAAGGACTCTGAGATCCCAAATCCAAACATCGGGTGAAGAGTTGGCAACAGGGTACCGGATCCCAAACTGGTGGGGGCTACAGCACACCTCAGCCAGAGACCGGAGGCCGTGGGCAGCATCTGCCACGGCCACCCACCACATCCACCCCGAAGGCAGACCACGAGTAGGGTCAGGGAACCCAGGGCCAAGGGTCTCCCAACAGAAGGCCTGAGGGAGCTGGACCTAGGTGGATCCCTGGTGGGGACGGCCAGAGGACAGGACAGAAAGGAGGGCTCAGGGCCACGCTCCGGACTTGCTTGGGGGTTGGCCGAATCCAGGACCTGGTGGACGCAGCACGGCTCGGGTGGTCACTTGAGGCCGGAGTGACCGGAACATCTGCAGTAAGTAAACACCCTGAACTGCACAACCCGACTCTGTCTCTGATTATCATCTACACTGCACCACCACAACCCCCATCCTCTGCACCTGACCCCCTGAGGCTATTCCCCTCCCGTTGGGGGTTATACTATCAAAGCTGCACCAACACCATCAGCCTCAGCGGACCCTGCTGCAGCGGCGGCCGTAGTGACCGCAATACAACGGGTGGCGTAGTCGACATAAAGAACTTTATAACATCTGTAGGACTGCCACACACACTGAGCTTGACGCCCTGGGCACGGACCAGGTCACAGCCGCTCGGAGACTACAACCCCCCATCTGATCCGGCTCCGGGTATTCTCCCTAAGAATATGGCCCAGGGGGCGCGTCAGTTCACACCCTCTAGATGCAACAAGAGATGTTGACCTAGGCCTGATAACATTACAGTCCATGAACACAGGGGAGGGACACGCTGTTAGGCTGTGTGCCCACGATGCGTTTAAGCACCGGCAAAAACGCTGCAGAAACGCTTAAATGCATGGTAGAAGGACTGCCATGTTCCCCAATGATAATCCGTGCTGTGCACATGCTGCGTGTTTTTCCGGAATGATAATCCGCAGCATGTCCATTAATTTTGCGGACACGCAGCGTAATTGCCGCCATTGACTTGCATTGAAACGCATATCATCTGTGTCCGCACATTTGCACACATGGATAATATGCGTTTCTATGTGCGGATGGCACCTGGGTGTGGAGGACAGGAGACTCTCTTCCGGACCTGGGTACCATAGAACCTGTGAAAAAAAGAATAAAATAAAAAATAAATATTATTCTTGCCTTCTGATGGCTCGCGGTGTCCCTTTCTTCACTTGCCGGCAGCGTGCTGTGGACTGAAGGACCTGCGCTGACGTCAGTCATATGACGGCAGGTCCTTCAGTGTACCGCGCGCTGTCGGCAGCCAGGACGGAGCGAAGCAAGACAGCGGGGGCCATCAGAAGGTAAGTATAGATTTATTTTTTACCATTCTTTCGGTCACACTATAAAAATCCATGCCGGTTGCATGGATTTATATAGTGTGACCAAGTTGTCAAGCACTTTCCAAGTGATGTTAAAATCGCTTGGAAAGCGCTTGTCAACCCGCATGCGGAAATGCAAGTGAAGAACGCTTCACATCCGCATGTGCAATCCGCATGTGCAATCCGCATGCGTTTTTTCTGCCAGGGAGATGCGGAAACTGAGCATTTCTGCATCGTGGGCACATAGCCTTACACCCCTTACACTAAAGCAGGTTACATTACATAGAGTACATGAACACAGGCTGGGGAGGGACACACTGTTACTGTCATATTGGATAAAATATAAGTTGCTGAGGTTAGGACCACCAGGGACCCCAATGTTACTTAGGAAAGACTATGTCCATGTTTGATAAAATAATTTTCACGTATGCTTAGCACAGGTCGGTCCGTCCATTTATGGATTCTGTATAGGACTAATAAAAATAGGCCATCCCAGCACTCGGCTATGTCATTTATGTACATAAATGCATACAAAATATTAACTACTCGAGCTAAATTGCTGCATTGTCACCTTAAAGAACTATGCACCTGATTAATGTCTTGATGAGAGGGCGGAGGTGAAGGACGCAGCTCCTGATTCATTAAGAGACATATTCATCAGAAGCGTCTGATGGCTGGACAGCGCCTCCATGCGCTATGCCACTTACTGGAGGAAGATTTGTAGCGACCACCGCTGCTCATGATGAAGTTGCCAAACAGCAGTCATCACAACCCTGCCCACTTACCGATAAAAATGCCATTAGAAAGGAAAAAGTTGCAACATTTTTACATAGTCTTCAGTTGCATCCAAATTATACGATTGAGCATTTTATAACAGAATTCTGGAGTAAAAACTATGATGAATAGGGTCCTATGGGTTTTGTTCTGTTTAAGCTGAGTTGATGCAGGTCTGTGCTATGACGTCAATTCAAGTTAAACCCTTTTATCTACAGGTGCATCTCACTAAATTAGAATATCATCAAAAAGTTAATTTATTTCAGTTCTTCAATACAAAAAGTGAAAGTCATATTATATAGAGTCATTACACACCTGAACAAGGGATGTATAAGCGGGGCCCAATTGCAAGACTAGACAAGCAACAGAAGATTAGACCCCTAAAATATAACTTTTATTCGAATATGCTAAAAAGGACTCAGTAGTCACCATAACAACAAACACAAAAACAAGACAAAATGCCAGGGAACAGGGATAAGTCACACATCAGTCAGGAAGGATTACGGGCTCTATCTGTCCCTATTTTGTCCCTAAATTCTCTCCCTTGGGTCTCCTTAAATGCATATCTATGATGAATTGTCGGCTTCTTAATCTGTACGTTCACTTTTCTCTATCTTTTATTCACGATTGTGGTTTTTTAAATATAAAGATAGATATTTACCAGGGATATTAGGGACACCAACGTTGAGCGGGGGCGCCACGGAGCAAAAATTAGGGTGCCAACCTCCGCTGTCAGGAAGGGAGAGAATTTAGGGACAAAATAGGGACAGATAGAGCCCGTAATCCTTCCTGACTGATGTGTGACTTATCCCTGTTCCCTGGCATTTTGTCTTGTTTTTGTGTTTGTTGTTATGGTGACTACTGAGTCCTTTTTAGCATATTCGAATAAAAGTTATATTTTAGGGGTCTAATCTTCTGTTGGTTGTCTAATTGAGTCATTACACACAGAGTGATCTATTTCAAGTGTTTATTTCTGTTAATGTTGATGATTATGGCTTACAGCCAATGAAAACACAAAAGTCATTATCTCAGTAAATTAGAATACTTTATAACAGCTTGAAAAATTATTTTAAAATCTGAAATGTTATCCTACTGAAATGTATGGTCAGTAAATGCCCTCAATAATTGGTCTGGGATCCTTTTGCATCAATTACTGCATCAATGCGGCAATGTGGCATGGAGGCGATCAGCCTGTGGCACTGCTGAGGTGTTATGGAAGCCCAGATGGCTTTGATAGCAGCCTTCAGCTCGTCTGCATTGTTGGGTCTGGTGTCTCTCGTCTTCCTCTCGACAATACCCCATAGATTCTCTATAATAGATTCTCTATGGGGTTATGGTCAGGTGAGTTTTCTGCCAATCAAGCACAGTGATACTGTTGTGTGTAAACCAGGTACTGGTACTTTTGGCCGTGTGGACAGGGGCCAAGTCCTGCTTGAGAATGACATTTCCATCTCCAAAAAGCTTGTCGGCAGAGGGAAGCATGAAGTGCTGTAAAATGTCCTGGTAGACGGCTGCGCTGACTTTGGTCTTGATAAAACAGAGTGGACCTACACCAGCAGATGTCATGGCTCCTCAAACCATCACTGATTGTGGAAACTTCACACTAGACCTCCAGCAGCTTGGATTGTGGCCTCTCCACTCTTCCTCCAGACTCTGATACCTTGTGGAGTGTGTCAGTGACTGCCTTCTGGACATCTGTCAAGCCAGCAGTTTTCCCCATGATTGTGGAGCCTACTGAAACAGACTAAGGGACCTTGTTAAATGCTTAGGAAGCCTTTGCAGGTGTTTTTTGTTAATTATTCTAATTTACTGAGATAATGACTTTTGTGTTTTCATTGGCTGTAAGCCATAATCATCAACATTAACAGAAATAAACACTTGAAATAGATGACTCTGTCTGTAATGACTCTATATGAGTTTCACTTTTTGTATTGAAGAACTGAAATAAATTAACTTTTTGATGATATTCTAATTTAGTGAGATGCACCTGTATTTTTAGAATTATCACACCAGTACACCTGTTTTCTCATTTGCAAGACTTAAGTAAACCTTGTATGATATCTTTTTCATTTGTGAATGTCCTTATACTTTCAAGCAGAACCTAGCCACCCCACAATGCAATAACCCATCGATCAGTACAAGCCCTCCATTTTCCATGGATATCCATATTATGGACTGTGTATACGTTTCTTTTGCCTGAACTGCGCACCCCTCGGTGAAGACAGTGAGTTTTTTGGGGGCAGCTTATGGTCGGCTCAGGATATGAACACCCCCTGATCTGCTTGAAAATATAACTGAAATAAAATGTTGAGAAAAAATTTCAAATATCACGTTGACCCTTCAAGTCACTGTCTTGTAAATCTGTATCACTTCTACACAGAATAGGTGATTGGTCTGAAATCACTCGGGGTGTAAAGAGAATCTGTCATCACAGAATAACTAATCAAACCAATCGCAGCCCCTCAGTATATCATGGCACCCTGTTTCTTGATTGGCAGCTGTAGCTTTATAGACTCGAGTGGGGGTCTCAAACATTTGGCCACAGAGGCTGCTTCATGCAGGCCGCAGGCACCATACACCTTGAGGATTGTGGCACGTCAGCACTTTTTCAGTGGAACATATTGCAGGCGCCGTGCACAGACAAGCTCTTTGCTCAGCTATACCAATGCCAACTGTGGGTCAATCACAGGCCAGCAGCTAATGTCTGCAGGGGACCAGGATGGGAACAGTACTAGAAGATGAGGATCAGGATCTTGACATTACTGCAAAGAGACATTACTACAAAAAGGGGACCAGGAAGGGACACGTTACTGTGAGATAGGGAGCCGAATGGTGAGATTGCTACAAAAAGGGGACCAGGTAAGAGGATATTTCTACAAGATGGCCATGATGGGAGACAATAAAACAAGATGAGTACCATGACGGGGGACATAAGCACAAGATAGGAACCATGATGGGGACAACCCCACTAGGCCTGGTGGAGATCCTGGCACAGCTCCCCCGAGACCGGGAGTGTGCACAGACCGCGCTGGAGGGCCTCGCACGGAGGATGGCCCAGGTGCAGCGAGACACGCTGGCGGAGTGGAGCAAAGAGATGGCCCAGCAGACCGGAACCCGTCAGCGGAGCACGCCACCCGAGACGAGGAGACAGACCGCCTCTGAGGATGGAGCAGGAGGAGTGAAGGCCGGAGACGGCGCCGAGGAGGGAGCTGAACAGACGGAGGCAGGTAAAGGGGACGTCACTACCCCAAGCGGAGAAACCGTGAGCCTGCCCCAGCTCCCCGTCGCAGAGCCCGAAATTCCCCCTGCCGTGCCCGTCGCTGCACCGTCACCGCTCCAGACTAGGCCCCAAGCAGAAGCCGCGGCCGCGACCCCTGTGACTTCACGCGCCTCAACTCTGAGCGCGGCCAAGCAGGAAACACCACCGGCCTGGTCGCAGGGCCGAGCGCCCCCGGGCGCTGCAGTGCCAACAGCGCCCTCTACCTCCACCGTGCCACCGGCCTGGTCGCAGGGCCAAGTAACCCCGGGCGCCGCCGTCCTAACGGTGCCCTTTACCTTTAGGGTGCCCCAAGCCTGGTCGCAAGGCCTGGTCAACCCGGGCGCCGCTACCATCACCGCGCCCTCAACATCTCGAGTGCCGCACCTGGGTGAAGATCTATTTGCCCAGCACACGTGCCCGGATGGGCAGCCTTTTATATGGCCACAGGAGTACTACCAACTGGAACTCCAAAAAGCAAGGCCCCTGTGCGAGCCCCTGATTCCGGCTCCGAAGCCCGTCAGGAGAACCCCGCTCCCGCTGGAAGAAGTGTAGCACCCTGAGGATTCGGCTGCTACAGGAGTATTGCACCTCAGCCAGAGGTGTGATATTCCACTCCCGGGTAAGGATGGAGTGTGGAACTGAGCTCAGATAGCTGCATGCACTACATACATCCCATTTCCGAGGGACAGACCTATGGTACTCCCACTAGGAAAATGTGCAGGTACAACCGTGTCTGTCCCTGGCTGGAGTGGGAGGGGGGTGGAACATCCCAGTAGTGTAGGGGCAGATAGGGGGAGCAGTCTGGGTAGTGCTAGGAGCTCATTGGGTGCTGGTCACCTGAGCTCACACATAGAGGGAGTATATAAGGTGGGAACCATCTTAGAACAGGGTCAGACGTCAGTCAGTCAGTCAGCCAGTCAGTCTGTTTTAGTGAAGACTTTGCAGAGCAGTGGAGGAAAGCAGAGGAGCAGAGCAGCCCCAGGCCCAGAGAGAGAGAGGAGAAAGAAAGACCCAGAGGGGAAGAAAGAAGGAACTCTAAGAGCCCAAATTAAATCAAAGGGTGAAGAGTTGGCACAAGGGTACCGGATCCCAAACTGGTGGAGGGCACTTATCCTCAGCCAGAGACCGGAGGCCGTGGGCAGAATCTGCCACGGCCACCCACTATATCCACCCGGAAGGCAGACCACGCATAGGGTCAGGGAACCCAGAGACAAGGGTTTACCAACAAGAGGCCCGAGGGAGCCGGACTTAGGTGGATCCCTGGTGGGGAAGGCCAGAGACGAGGACAGGACAGAAAGGGAGCTCAGAACCACGCTCCAGAACTACTTGGGGGTTGGCCGAGTCCAGGACCTGGTGGACGCAGCACGGCTCGGGTGGTCACTCAAGGCCGGAGTGACCAGTACAAGAACAGCAGTAAGTAAAAACCCTGAACTGCAGAACCCGACTCTGACTCTCATTACCATCCTCACTGCACCTCCACAACCACCATCCTCTGCACCTGACCCCCTGAGGCCATACCCCTCCCGTTGGGGGTTATACTACCGAAGCTGCACAAACACCATCAGCCTCAGCGGACCCTGCTGCAGCGGCGGCCGTAGTGACCGCAATTCAACGGGTGGCGTAGTCGACATAAAGAACATCCAGTAACATCATAGGACTGCCACACACTGAGCTTGACACCCTGGGCACGGACCGGGTCACAGCCGCTCGGAGACTACAACCCCCATCTGATCCGGCTCCGGGTATTCCCCTAAAGAATATGGCTCAGGGGGCGCGTCAACTTTGGCGTAGTCGGCAGGATAACGTGCCCGCAACAACCGGGTACTGCGTGCCTGAAGAAAAGTTCACCGTTACCTCAAAAAGAAGTCTCCCGCCGGTTCCGGAGGGTCCCCGCCATCGGACCCCATCACAAGTCGATTCCCGCCGGTTGTCCGCCATTTGCAGCTTTTTCCCGCCATCTGCAGAGTTTCCCGCCACTGGGAGACGATTCCCGCCATTTCCAAAGATTTCCCGCCTTGGAAGAGCGGACGCCATTATGGGCGTGCCAGAGGATGGCAAGAGGCCGCCTCCCATCGTGGGCCAGGTCGAAGAATGGCGCCAAAAGCGGAAACCGCCCCCACCAACAGAGACTGTGATGCTGGAAGTGTCCATCAGCGTGAAGGAACTGCCCCTGGAGCTGACAATCACCAAGTTGCCCCGGGACCGCCCTCGAAGTGGGAGGAGACAGAACAAAAGAACGAAGATGGGTGCCGCCTGGAGCAGTCTGGAGACAGCGCACCCGGAGACAAGAAGCCTGGAGCAGAGTCCAGAGAAAGCTTACCCGGAGATGGAAGGCGAGGCGGGCAGCACCGACCCAGTGGTCAGGAGCCTGCTGGAAGCAACAAGTCCACTAGGCTTAGTGGAGATCCTAGCACAGCTCCCCCGAGATCGGGAGTGTGCACAGACTGCGCTGGAGGGCCTCGCACGGAGGATGGCCCAGGTGCAACGGGAGGCGTTGGCGGAGTGGAGCCGAGAGATGGCCCAGCAGACTGAAACCCGTCAGCGGAGCACGCCACCCGAGAAGAGGAGACAGACCGCCTCTGAGGATGGTGCAGGAGGACTCAAGGCCGGAGACGGCGCCGAGAAGGGAGCCGAACGAATGGAGGCAGGTAAAGGGGACGTCTTTACCCCAAACCGGGAAACCGCGTACCTGCCCCAGCTCCCCGTCGCAGAGCCCGAAGTACCCCCTGCCGTGCCCGTCGCTGCAACGTCACCGCCGCAGACTAGGCCTCAACCGGAAGCCGCGACCCCTGTGACGTCACGCGCCTCGACCCCGAGCGCGGCCAAACAGGAAACACCATCGGCCTGGTCGCAAGGCCTAGTACCCCCGGGCGCCGCAATACCAACAGCGCCCCCTACCTCCGCGGAGCCCCCGGCCTGGTCGCAGGGCCGAGTAACCCAGGGCGCCGCCGTCCTTACGGTGCCCTTTACTTTCAAGGTGCCCCAAGCCTGGTCGCAAGGCCTGGGCAACCCGGGCGCCGCTACCATCAACGCGCCCTCAACATCAAGAGTGCCGCACCTGGGTGAAGACCTGTTCGCCCAGCATACGTGCCCGGATGGGCAGCCCTTTGTCTGGCCAGAAGAATACATCCAGCTGGAGCTGCAAAAAGCAAGGGCCATGTGCGAACCCCTGATCCCGGCTCCAAAGCCCGTAAAGAGGATCTTGCCCCCGCTGGAAGAGACCCAGTTTGAGTGGGACCCCACCGGAGAAGATCTCATGGGGTTCACTCAGGAGACTCGGGCAGCCGCAGCGGAGCGTGCAGAGTGCTGCCGCCAGCAGCTCGAGGTCTTCGAGAGGGAGCGGAGAGAGAGGCGGGTCCGGGAACAGCAAGCCCAAATAAGGAGCGCGGAGCAGGAGAGCCGGACCAGGAGAGACCCCCGTGCAGCGCATGGTCCCCGTACCATCGGGACTGTGATAAAGTTCAACCTGCAGCATGGGTGGGGTTTCATCAGGGATCACCACACCCCCGGCGACGTCTTCGTGACCAGAAGAGACGTTGAGTCCCACCTACCGGAGGGACACAGAGGTCGTGACCTGTATATAGGGGACGAGGTCACCTTCACCCGGCACAAGTGTGCCAAAGGACCCTACGCCCTCCATGTGCATCGCCTGACGGAGGAGGAGCTGCGGTGTGAGGAGGAGCAAGAGGACCCGGACGGGTCTGAACCTGAAACGAATCAACCAACAAGAAAGAGCAGGAGGAAGCCGTAATTGAAGTACGGTATTGTGAGACTGTAAAATAGTTACCCGTCGGGGTACCAAAAACTGTTGCTGCTATTATAGTCCCCGTTGGGACCAGCGAATTGAACTGTTACCCGTGTGTCCCCTATCCATTACCTGGCCGAGGACTGAGAGCGGCCACTTTCCCTTGTATATAGTTGCGCTTCCTAAAGCGCCCCCTACTGGTTTTATAGGAAAGCCGTATTTATTCTTCAAGAGACAATTGCACTTTTCCCGGTCACAAGTTGCACCGTGACCGGAGGAACCAGAAGCAAGAAGAGTTTGCCAGAATGTTGTTTATGAAAAGTTTAATATGAAAAGTTTTAATGCTGCTAATATATGACGTTTTATATGTTTTATTATGTTGATGTTTATGAAAAAAAAAAAATTGTATGTTTTGGTGTTTTGTTTCCTTACAGCCCGAGGACGTGCTGTGGTTTACCAGGGGGGAATGTAGCACCCTGAGGATTCGGCTGCTACAGGAGTATTGCACCTCAGCCAGAGGTGTGATATTCCACTCCCGGGTAAGGATGGAGTGTGGAACTGAGCTCAGATAGCTGCATGCACTACATACATCCCATTTCCGAGGGACAGACCTATGGTACTCCCACTAGGAAAATGTGCAGGTACAACCGTGTCTGTCCCTGGCTGGAGTGGGAGGGGGGTGGAACATCCCAGTAGTGTAGGGGCAGATAGGGGGAGCAGTCTGGGTAGTGCTAGGAGTTCATTGGGTGCTGGTCACCTGAGCTCACACATAGAGGGAGTATATAAGGTGGGAACCATCTTAGAACAGGGTCAGACGTCAGTCAGTCAGTCAGCCAGTCAGTCTGTTTTAGTGAAGACTTTGCAGAGCAGTGGAGGAAAGCAGAGGAGCAGAGCAGCCCCAGGCCCAGAGAGAGAGAGGAGAAAGAAAGACCCAGAGGGGAATAAAGAAGGAACTCTAAGAGCCCAAATTAAATCAAAGGGTGAAGAGTTGGCACAAGGGTACCGGATCCCAAACTGGTGGAGGGCACTTATCCTCAGCCAGAGACCGGAGGCCGTGGGCAGAATCTGCCACGGCCACCCACTATATCCACCCGGAAGGCAGACCACGCATAGGGTCAGGGAACCCAGAGACAAGGGTTTACCAACAAGAGGCCCGAGGGAGCCGGACTTAGGTGGATCCCTGGTGGGGAAGGCCAGAGACGAGGACAGGAAAGAAAGGGAGCTCAGAACCACGCTCCAGAACTACTTGGGGGTTGGCCGAGTCCAGGACCTGGTGGACGCAGCACGGCTCGGGTGGTCACTCAAGGCCAGAGTGACCAGTACAAGAACAGCAGTAAGTAAAAACCCTGAACTGCAGAACCCGACTCTGACTCTCATTACCATCCTCACTGCACCTCCACAACCACCATCCTCTGCACCTGACCCCCTGAGGCCATACCCCTCCCGTTGGGGGTTATACTACCGAAGCTGCACAAACACCATCAGTGTCAGCGGACCCTGCTGCAGCGGCGGCCGTAGTGACCGCAATTCAACGGGTGGCGTAGTCGACATAAAGAACATCCAGTAACATCATAGGACTGCCACACACTGAGCTTGACACCCTGGGCACGGACCGGGTCACAGCCGCTCGGAGACTACAACCCCCATCTGATCCGGCTCCGGGTATTCCCCTAAAGAATATGGCTCAGGGGGCGCGTGAGAAGCACAGTTCGAGTGGGACCCCACCGGAGAAGACCTCATGGGGTTCACCCAAGAAACACGGGCAGCCGCAGCGGAGCGTGTGGAGTGCTGCCGCCAGCAGTTGGCAGTCTTCGAGCGAGAACGGAGAGAGAGGCGGGTCCGTGAGCAGCAGATGCAGATACGGAGCGCGGAGCAGAAGAGCCGGAACA
The DNA here is from genome assembly GCF_046119375.1 of Phyllobates terribilis. Lineage (NCBI taxonomy): Eukaryota > Metazoa > Chordata > Amphibia > Anura > Dendrobatidae > Phyllobates > Phyllobates terribilis. The sequence continues at coordinate 505,545 of NW_027363352.1, read as the reverse complement.
GGAGAGACCCCCGTGCAGCTCATGGTCCCCGTACCACCGGGACTGTGATTAAATTTCAATTGCAGCACGGTTGGGGCTTCATAAGAGACCATCATACCCCCGGCGACGTCTTTGTCACCCGCAGAGACGTAGAAAGCCATCTGCCGGAGGGACACAGAGGTCGTGACCTATATGTAGGGGATGAGGTCACCTTTACCCGGCACAAGTGTGCCAAAGGACCCTACGCTCTCCATGTACACCGGCTGACGGAGGAGGAGCTGCGGTGTGAGGAGGAGCAAGAGGACCCGGACGGGTCTGAAGCTTACCAGCAAGAAGGAGCAGGAGGAAGCCGTCATTAAAGTACGGTAAAGAGAGACTGTATATAGTTACCCGTCGGGGTACCAGAACTGTTGCTGCTTTAAATATGTTCCCCGTTGGGACAAGTGTGAACTTTAACCCGTGTATCCCTATTCCCACTGACCGAGGACTGAGAGCGGCCACACCTCCATTGTATATAGTTGCGCTTTCTAAGGCGCCCCCTACTGGTTTTATAGGAAAGCTGAGTTTTTCAAGAAGAGACTGTGCACTTTACCCGGTCACAAGTCGCACCGTGGCCGGAGGAACAAGAAAAAAGTTTTATGATATATGATGTTTTATATGTTGATGTGTTATGAAAAAAAAAAAAAAAAATTGTATGTTTTTGGATGTTTTATTCTCTTACAGCCCGAGGACGTGCTGTGATTTACCAGGGGGGAATGTAGCACCCTGAGGACTCGGCTGCTACAGGGGTATTACACCTCAAGCCAGAGGTGTGGTATTCCACTCCCGGGTAAGGATGGAGTGTGGAACTGAGCTCAGTAGGCTGCATGCACTACATACATCCCATTTCCGGGGGACAGATCGATGGTACTCCCACTAGATATATGTGCAGGTACGACAGTGTCTGTCCCTGGCTGGAGTGGGAGGGGGGTGGAACATCCCAGTAGTGTAGGGGCAGATAGGGGGAGCAGTCTGGGTAAAGATAGGAGCTCATTGGGTGCTGGTCACCTGAGCTCACACATAGAGGGAGTATATAAGGTGGGAACCATCTTAGAACAGGGTCAGACAGTGAGACAGTCAGTCTTGTGTAGAGCAGAGGAGAAGAGCAGAGAAGCTCAGCCAGCTCCAAGGCCAAGAGAGAGAGAGAGGAGAAAAGAAGGACCCAGAGGGGAAAGAAGAAGGAACCCCAAGAACCTAAAATCAGACCAGAAGGGTGAAGGGTTGGCAACTCGGGTACCGGATCCCAAGCTGGCAGAGGCAAAGCACACCTTAGCCAGGAACCGGAGGTCGTGGGCAGGATCTGCCACGACCCTCACTAAATCCACTGAGAAGGCACACCGAGTATAGGGTCAGGGAACCCAGAGAAAAGGTTTAACCAACAAGAGACCCGAGGGAGCCGGACATAAGTGGATCCCTGGTGGGAACGGCCGTAGAAAGGAAAGTCAGAAAGGGAGCTCAGGATCACGCTCCAGAATTGCTTGGGAGTTGGCCGAGTCCAGGACCTGGTGGACGCAGCACGGCTCGGGTGGTCACTCATGGCCAGAGTGACCAAAAGAACAGCAGTAAGTAAAAACCCTGAACTGCACAGCCCGACTCTGAGTCTTCTTACCATCCACACTGCACCTCCACAACCACCATCCTCTACATCTGACCCCTTGAGGCTATACCCCTCCCGTTGGGGGTTATACTACCACAGCTGCACACATACCACCAGCCTCAGCGGACCCTTCTGCAGCGGCGGCCGTAGTGACCGCAAATCAACGGGTGGCGTAGTCGACACAAAGAACATCCAACAACATCTGCAAGGACTGCCACACACTGAGTTTGACACCCTGGGCACGGACCGGGTCACCGCCACTCGGAGACTACAACCCCCATCTGATCCGGCTCCGGGTATCCCCAAACAGCACTGGCCCAGGGGGCGCGTCAACTTTGGCGTAGTCGGCAGGATCTCGTGCCCGCAACAACCGGGTACTGCGTGCCTGAAGAAAAGTTCACATTTACCTCAAAAAGAAGTCTCCCGCCGGTTCCGGAGGGTCCCCGCCATCGGACCCCATCACAGGTCGTTTCCCGCCGGTTGCCCGCCATTTGCAGCTTTTTCCCGCCATCCACGGAGTTTCCCGCCACTGGGAGACGATTCCCGCCATTTCAGAAGATTTCCCGCCTTGGAAGAGCGGACGCCATTATGGGCGTGCCAGAGGGTGGCAAGAGGCCACCTCCCATCGTGGGCCAGGTCGAAGAATGGCGCCAAAAGCGGAAACCGCCCCCACCAACAGAGACTGTGATGCTAGAGGTGTCCATCAGCGTGAGGGAACTGCCCCTGGAACTGACAATCACCAAGTTGCCCCGGGACCATCCTCAATGTGGGCGGAGACAGAACAAAAGAGAAAAGATGGGTGCAGCCTGGAGGAGTCTGGAGAGAGCGCACCCGGAGACAAGAAGTCTGGAGAGGAGTATGGAGAAAGCACACCCGGAGATGGAGGGAGAGACAGGCAGCACCGACCCAGTGGTCAGGAGCCTGCTGCAAGCGACAACCCCACTAGGCCTGGTGGAGATCCTGGCACAGCTCCCCCGAGACCGGAAGTGTGCACAGACCGCGCTGGAGGGCCTCGCACGGAGGATGGCCCAGGTGCAGCGAGACACGCTGGCGGAGTGGAGCAAAGAGATGGCCCAGCAGACCGGAACCCGTCAGCGGAGCACGCCACCCGAGACGAGGAGACAGACCGCCTCTGAGGATGGAGCAGGAGGAGTGAAGGCCGGAGACGGCGCCGAGGAGGGAGCTGAACAGACGGAGGCAGGTAAAGGGGACGTCACTACCCCAAGCGGAGAAACCGTGAGCCTGCCCCAGCTCCCCGTCGCAGAGCCCGAAATTCCCCCTGCCGTGCCCGTCGCTGCACCGTCACCGCTCCAGACTAGGCCCCAAGCAGAAGCCGCGGCCGCGACCCCTGTGACGTCACGCGCCTCAACTCTGAGCGCGGCCAAGCAGGAAACACCACCGGCCTGGTCGCAGGGCCAAGCGCCCCCGGGCGCTGCAGTGCCAACAGCGCCCTCTACCTCCACCGTGCCACCGGCCTGGTCGCAGGGCCAAGTAACCCCGGGCGCCGCCGTCCTAACGGTGCCCTTTACCTTTAGGGTGCCCCAAGCCTGGTCGCAAGGCCTGGTCAACCCGGGCGCCGCTACCATCACCGCGCCCTCAACATCTCGAGTGCCGCACCTGGGTGAAGATCTATTTGCCCAGCACACGTGCCCGGATGGGCAGCCTTTTATATGGCCACAGGAGTACTACCAACTGGAACTCCAAAAAGCAAGGCCCCTGTGCGAGCCCCTGATTCCGGCTCTGAAGCCCGTCAGGAGAACCCCGCTCCCGCAGGAAGAAGCACAGTTCGAGTGGGACCCCACCGGAGAAGACCTCATGGGGTTCACCCAAGAAACACGGGCAGCCGCAGCGGAGCGTGTGGAGTGCTGCCGCCAGCAGTTGGCAGTCTTCGAGCGAGAATGGAGAGAGAGGCGGGTCCGTGAGCAGCAGATGCAGATACGGAGCGCGGAGCAGAAGAGCCGGAACAGGAGAGACCCCCGTGCAGCTCATGGTCCCCGTACCACCGGGACTGTGATTAAATTTCAATTGCAGCACGGTTGGGGCTTCATAAGAGACCATCATACCCCCGGCGACGTCTTTGTCACCCGCAGAGACGTAGAAAGCCATCTGCCGGAGGGACACAGAGGTCGTGACCTATATGTAGGGGATGAGGTCACCTTTACCCGGCACAAGTGTGCCAAAGGACCCTACGCTCTCCATGTACACCGGCTGACGGAGGAGGAGCTGCGGTGTGAGGAGGAGCAAGAGGACCCGGACGGGTCTGAAGCTTACCAGCAAGAAGGAGCAGGAGGAAGCCGTCATTAAAGTACGGTAAAGAGAGACTGTATATAGTTACCCGTCGGGGTACCAGAACTGTTGCTGCTTTAAATATGTTCCCCGTTGGGACAAGTGTGAACTTTAACCCGTGTGTCCCTATTCCCACTGACCGAGGACTGAGAGCGGCCACACCTCCATTGTATATAGTTGCGCTTTCTAAGGCGCCCCCTACTGGTTTTATAGGAAAGCTGAGTTTTTCAAGAAGAGACTGTGCACTTTACCCGGTCACAAGTCGCACCGTGGCCGGAGGAACAAGAAAAAAGTTTTATGATATATGATGTTTTATATGTTGATGTGTTATGAAAAAAAAAAAAAAAATTGTATGTTTTTGGATGTTTTATTCTCTTACAGCCCGAGGACGTGCTGTGATTTACCAGGGGGGAATGTAGCACCCTGAGGACTCGGCTGCTACAGGGGTATTACACCTCAAGCCAGAGGTGTGGTATTCCACTCCCGGGTAAGGATGGAGTGTGGAACTGAGCTCAGTAGGCTGCATGCACTACATACATCCCATTTCCGGGGGACAGATCGATGGTACTCCCACTAGATATATGTGCAGGTACGACAGTGTCTGTCCCTGGCTGGAGTGGGAGGGGGGTGGAACATCCCAGTAGTGTAGGGGCAGATAGGGGGAGCAGTCTGGGTAAAGATAGGAGCTCATTGGGTGCTGGTCACCTGAGCTCACACATAGAGGGAGTATATAAGGTGGGAACCATCTTAGAACAGGGTCAGACAGTGAGACAGTCAGTCTTGTGTAGAGCAGAGGAGAAGAGCAGAGAAGCTCAGCCAGCTCCAAGGCCAAGAGAGAGAGAGAGGAGAAAAGAAGGACCCAGAGGGGAAAGAAGAAGGAACCCCAAGAACCTAAAATCAGACCAGAAGGGTGAAGGGTTGGCAACTCGGGTACCGGATCCCAAGCTGGCAGAGGCAAAGCACACCTTAGCCAGGAACCGGAGGTCGTGGGCAGGATCTGCCACGACCCTCACTAAATCCACTGAGAAGGCACACCGAGTATAGGGTCAGGGAACCCAGAGAAAAGGTTTAACCAACAAGAGACCCGAGGGAGCCGGACATAAGTGGATCCCTGGTGGGAACGGCCGTAGAAAGGAAAGTCAGAAAGGGAGCTCAGGATCACGCTCCAGAATTGCTTGGGAGTTGGCCGAGTCCAGGACCTGGTGGACGCAGCACGGCTCGGGTGGTCACTCATGGCCAGAGTGACCAAAAGAACAGCAGTAAGTAAAAACCCTGAACTGCACAGCCCGACTCTGAGTCTTCTTACCATCCACACTGCACCTCCACAACCACCATCCTCTACATCTGACCCCCTGAGGCTATACCCCTCCCGTTGGGGGTTATACTACCACAGCTGCACACATACCACCAGCCTCAGCAGACCCTTCTGCAGCGGCGGCCGTAGTGACCGCAAATCAACGGGTGGCGTAGTCGACACAAAGAACATCCAACAACATCTGCAAGGACTGCCACACACTGAGTTTGACACCCTGGGCACGGACCGGGTCACCGCCACTCGGAGACTACAACCCCCATCTGATCCGGCTCCGGGTATCCACAAACAGCACTGGCCCAGGGGGTGCGTCAATTATACAAGATTACAACCACAATTCATGAAGAAACAAATTTTGCATGCCAGTATTTAATAAAATGTGAGAGGTAGAAAGCTTTTTTTTTGTTAAATTAAAAAATTTGTTTGTTTTTTATATTATCACTTTTCATAGTTTAAAAACTTACACAAAGCTCTGATTGTTCATGTTTGATAAAATTTTACTTTTCTTGTTTGTCCACCAGTCCTGGTCAGCACCAGCATTATGAAGAGCGGCTGGACATTATCATAATTTATATCACAAATGTGGCAGAAATGATCACATAAATGTTGTCTAGCTCCGCCCACTCTTCAGAAATGTCGCTGCTGTGGCTGGGACTGGTGGAAATACAGTAAAAGTCAAATTTGGGCAAAACTGAACAATCAGTGCTGTTTGTAATTATGTATGTCACAAAAAGTGACAATACATACATACATTTATAATTCCTATGCCATGAGATTGGAATCTATGAGGAGCTCCTGGAACTAACTCCATTCTGGAGGTTTCAGTCATGAGCCGTCTAGATTGGATTTGATCCTATGAGGACATCGCTCCAGCAACTCCATTCTACTCAGGTCACCAATGAACTGTACAGAATAGAGGCTACAGGGAGATCATCTAAAAATCCACACCGATCTAGATGGCTCACTAGTGAATCAGATAGAATGGAGTTGCTCAAATGAGGTCCTCAAAAAATCCACTCCAATCTATACGGCTCACTAGTGAATCAGCTAGAATGGAGTTGCTCAAATGAGGTCCTCAACAAATCCACTCCAATACAATGTTGTAAATTATGAGGACTCTGTTGCTGCGCTCTGTTATGTTTCTCCCTGCGAAGCTCCGCTCACTCTTTGAAAAACTCGATTCCAGTCACCTCAGCACCAAACAGTACAGTTTGGAGGCTACAGTGAGATCCTCAAGAAATCCACTCCGATCTATACGGCTCACTAGTGAATCAGCTAGAATGGAGTTGCTAAAATGAGGTCCTCAAAAAATCCACTCCAATACAATGTTCTAAATTATGAGGACTCTGTTGCTGCGCTCTGTTATGTTTCTCCCTGCGAAGCTCCGCTCACTCTTTGAAAAACTCGATTCCAGTCACCTCAGCACCAAACAGTACAGTTTGGAGGCTACAGGGAGATCCTCAAAATACCCACTCCGATCTAGATGGTTCACTAGTGAATCAGCTAGAATGGAGTTACTAAAATGAGGTCCTCAAAAAATCCACTCCGATCTAGACGGCTCACTAGTGAATCAGCTAGAATGGAGTTACTAAAATGAGGTCCACAAAAAATCCACTCCGATCTACACGGCTCACTAGTGAAACAGCTAGAATGGAGTTGCTCAAATGAGGTCCTCAAAAAATCCACTCCAATACAATGTTGTAAATTATGAGGACTGTGTTGCTGCGCTCTGTTATGTTTCTCCCTGCGAAGCTCCGCTCACTCTTTGAAAAACTCAATTCCAGTTGTGTCACCCTGGCCTGGATGCCACAAGTGTAATTAAAGCTGTGTCTGAGAGCAAGGGGGAGGTTCTCTGGTCAGGGGAACATTAGCATGCAATGCCTCCTGTCTCAGGCCAGTAGGGGGAGCAGGCTGCCCCTATAAAAGCTGGTACTGGGGGCAGGGTTTGAGAGAACTTGATGGCCTGTCTCAGCACTGAGACTTGTCCCAGAGCAGAGCAGGGACAGACAGTTGCACTGCACCTAAGAGGAAGTGTGGCAGGAGGAGAGCCACAAGCCAGAGACAAGAGGCGAAGAGAGCCTGTCTTGGCAGATAAAAGACTTACTTTACCAGACTTTGGTGTCTGAGGCTGGGAGGATTCCACATTCTCCAGCAGATAACCAGTTCGCAAGGGACTGTATATTCCTTGGCCTAAGAAGCCTGGAGGCCCTGCCACAACCGAAGGGACCAGTAAAGCCGTACAAGGCTGGGAGCAGAAAGGAACCCACGTCGCAGGCCATACAGGCGAGAATACACGGAAAGCTCGGAAACGTGGGCTGTTACCCTATAACGAGGAGAAAGCCAGAAGGAGCGCAGAAGCACGGTAGGCCTACACCCTCACCCTGACCAGGGCTAATTTCCCCGTTGCTCTCAGACATCCAGGTCCCCTCCTAGCCGGGACTGTTTATGGGTCAGTTTACCTGTTTTAGTAAAGACCCTGGACTGCAACTTGTTGTCTGTGTGCTCCTTGCTCCTCCAGCACTATCGGCACCGGGACTCTCACTACCATCACTCCCACCATCCACCACACTGCCCTGGGGCCGCACTCTTCCCGTGGGGAGTCACACCATCCCAGCTGCATATATCATCAGCCCCAGCGGTCTGCCCTGCAGCGGCGGTTCCTAATGACCGCAAATCCACGGGTGGCGTAGTCGGACATAATCAATAGCACATAACGGACTACCACTGGCCTGACCACCCTGAGCCACGGAACCGGGTTGCCACTACTACCCCCATCGTTCCCTATTGCCCGGATCTGAGTGCCCCACGGCCCAGGGGGCGAGTCACAGTCACTTCAGCACCTGTACAGTTTGGAGGCTACAGGGAGATCCTCAACATACCCACTCCGATCTAGACGGCTCACTAGTGAATCAGCTAGAATGGAGTTGCTCAAATGAGGTCCTCAAAAAATCCACTCCAATACAATGTTGTAAATTATGAGGACTGTCGGCTGTACTCTGCTATGTTTTTCCCCGCGAGGCTACAGGGGGCGAGTCAGCTTTGGCGTAGTCGGCAGGATTTCGTGCCCGCAACCACCGGGTACTGTGTGCCTGAAAAAGACTTTTGTAACTTACCTGTGGCGAAGTTTCCCGCCATCCGGAGCCGATTCCCGCCATCAGATGCCATCTTGGACCGTTTCTCGCCGTTTTCTGCCGTCTTCCCGCCATCCGCAGCTGCTTCCCGCCATCAGACGCCATCTTCAGGACGCCGCGCGGGAAGAAGAGGGGCGTGGACGTCAAAACCGCGTGAGATCCGAAGCTCCGCCCCACGCACCGACGCTGCGCAAGGTCCTGGAAGGGAGAGAGAGCGACGCTGACGTCATCGAAGCGCGACGCCAGGTACTCGTCCATAGCAGCAGCAGTGGAGCCGCGGCCTACAGAAGAGGTTCGTCGGAAGGTAGGCCACGCTTAACTAGGGGGGGAGAAAGATGTCGTATACAGAGGCGCCCACTACCACCAACGCAGCTGCAGCAGCGGTGATGCCCTTTTCCCTGCCCTACATCCCTGGAGCGGCCTGGCTGCCCAAATACTCAGGGGAGCCCCATGCCCTAACTGACTTCAAGGAAAGGCTATACAGTTTGTTCCAAGTTTACCCCCTGACAGAGGAACAGAAGGTCAGCATATTAACAGGGCAGTTAACTGGCGAAGCCCAGAGGGAGGTAAAATCATGGCCCACTAAGGAGAAAAGAACTGTGAAGGGTATTCTGGCCCGGCTGCGGGGTACCTTTGACACACGTACCTCCGCTGAAATTAAAATGAGGTTCTATGGGTGTAAGCAGCGGGCACAGGACAGCATCAGAGACTATGCCCTAAATCTGCAGGAAGCCCTGAGGGCTATTCAACAAACTGACCCTGGCAGTGTGCAGGAAAAGGATAAGCTGCTAACAGAACAATTCATAGAAGGTCTGCTGTCTAGCGCCCACAGGGCCCAACTGCGCCTCATGTTCTTTCAGAACCCCGACCTGACCTTTGCCCAATTTAAGGACAGGGCCATAAGGGTGCTCCGTGAATCTGCAACCAGTGGCGCTATAAACCCCCGGCGCCCTGCTCTCACCAACCACCAGGAGGCGGCGCCCTCCTCTATGGATCCCGTGGGGGCTGATGCACAGGCCCTGAACCAAGCCCCGTCGAAAGACCTGCACCACCAAGTCCAGGAGCTGACCAGGAGCGTCGCGGCATTGACCAGGACCGTCCAGGCGTTGCAAGTGGACCCGTCAAGACCCATCGAGCTGGCTTCAAGTCCGGAGGATGTCCCGTGGCGTCGACAGAGGAGGATCCAGTCGTTCCGAGGGAGGCCCACAGACCGCTACGCAGAGGGTGGACAGCCCATTTGCCGTCGATGCAACCAGCCCGGACACATTTCCAGGTACTGTAATTTAAACGGGTCCAACCTGGGGCAGAGGGCCAACCCGCAGGCATAAGATCACCAGGCCCTTACAATTGGCGTAATAAGGACGTTGGGGGGCGCCCGGTTTTACCCGTGGTGCTGGACGGTATCCCCATGAGCGCCTTGCTGGATACTGGGTCACAAGTAACCACTATCCCTTATGTACTTTTTAAGCAGCATTGGACTGATGCTGATATCACACGGTATCCAGACAGTAACTTGAGCATCATCGCCAGTAATGGCTTACCCGTGCCGCAGATGGGGTTCAAGGAGATGACCATTAAAATTGGTAAAGTTGAACTACCGACACAGGGAGTGATTATTGTGGACATTGACCGTCGTGAAAGTCACCCTAAAATAACTGTGGGTACTAACGTGATTGAAAATTGTCTTTCAGAGGTAATTGTAATCTTACAACTGGTGGCGGTGAATGCTAGTTCCAGCCAACAGAGAGTCCTCAACAAGGAGATAAAAGCCCTGATGAGACGGCAGCAGGTAGAACTGTCTGGTGGTGAGATCGGTAGCGTAAGACTGAGTGACCCATTCCCCATTTCCATGCCTCCCAAAAGTGAAATGATGATCTGGTGTCGGACTGCAATCGGGTTGAGAGGTAGAGACTACCAAGCCATGGTAGAACCCGTGTACTCAGACAGCAGGCCCACCATTTTGACAGCCCGGGGGGTGGTTGATGTCTGTCATGGGAGGGTGCCCATCCGCATTCTCAACATTGGGGAGAGGGAGGTACACTTACCCAGGTACGCTACACTCGCCAAGCTGTTTGTGGTCGAACACAAAGCTATCAGGGCCGTGGAACCCTTGCCTCCATCTCCTCAGGCGGAGGGTAATGGCTCCCAGAAACAAAAGGAGGACTGGTGCCAGAAACTCCACGTGGGTGCTAACTCCACTCCCCTGCACCAAGAACAAGGAGTCTACCGGGTGGTACAGGAGTACGAGAGAGTCTTTAGTAAGCACCCGCTAGACTTCGGCAGAGTAAAAGGGATAGAACACCACATCCCCACAGGGAGCCACCCACCAATAAAAGAGAGACACAGACCTGTACCCCCTGCACATTATCAGAACGCAAAGGGCATGCTAAGAGAAATGAAAGAAGCTGGGGTCATTCGAGATAGCTGTAGCCCCTGGGCAGCCCCCTTGGTTCTGGTGAAAAAGAAAGACGGCACCATGAGAATGTGCGTGGACTATAGACAAATCAACCGTATCACCCACAAAGACGCATATCCACTGCCTAGAATAGAGGAGTCTTTAGCCGCACTAAAATCAGCTAACTTCTTTTCTACTTTGGACCTTACTAGCGGGTACTGGCAGGTTCCTGTGGCAGAGGCTGACAAAGAGAAGACCGCCTTCACCACCCCGATGGGACTGAGCGAATTCAACTGCATGCCTTTCGGGCTCTGCAATGCACCAGGGACCTTCCAGCGGCTGATGGAATGCTGTCTAGGGCACCAAAACTTCGAGACGGTTCTCCTTTACCTGGACGACGTGATCGTCTATTCGAAGACCTACGAGGACCACCTAAAACACCTGGCCGAGGTGTTCGAAGCCCTGGCAGGCTATGGCCTGAAGGTGAAACCATCGAAGTGTCACCTGCTGAAACCGAAGGTCCAGTATCTAGGGCACGTGGTAAGCGCGGAAGGAGTGGCCCCCGACCCTGACAAGGTCACGGCAATCAAGAGCTGGCCAAGCCCCTCGAACATTAAAGAGGTGAGACAGTTTCTCGGGTTGGTAGGCTACTACCGAAGGTTCATCCCCGGGTTCACTAAGATGGCAGCTCCTATGCAGGACCTCCTGATCGGACAGTCTAAGTCCAGAAGTCAAAAGCCACCCTTCAAGCGGGATAAACCGGAAGAGGAGTCCTTCCGCCAGCTAAAGATGGCCCTCACGGGGGATGAGATCCTGGCCTACCCTGATTACGGCCAGCCTTTCATTCTCCACACAGATGCCAGTAATGTGGGACTGGGAGCCGTACTGTCCCAAAACCAACAGGGCAGAGAAAGGGTGAACGCGTACGCCAGCCGGAAGCTGAGGCCCACCGAGAGGAACCCGGAGAATTACAGCTCCTTCAAGATAGAATTCTTGGTGGTGGTGTGGGCCGTGACGGAACGCTTCAAGCATTACCTGGCCTCCGCAAAGTTCACCGTGTACACGGACAACAACCCGTTGACACACCTGGACAATGCAAGACTGGGTGCCCTAGAACAGCGGTGGATGGCCCGTCTCTCCAACTATGACTTCGTGATCAAGTACCGGGCAGGCAAAATCAATGCCAACGCGGACGCCCTATCAAGGATGCCTCACTTACCTGAAGGTGATGAAGACCCAGAAGAGCTGGAGGAGGTAGAACTCCCCGCGTTTCACCGGTATGGAGCCGCTCAATACTCTCACCGCGTGAAGGAGGAGGATCTAACAACCGTGATGATCAATCCCCTACCTCACCACAGCTGGGCCGAGACCCAAGATAGTGACCCTGCAATCCGCCTGGTGAAAGATCTGCTGACCCGGAAAGACGCCCGCTTAGATCCAGATGCCCCAGAGGAAGCCAAGCAGCTATGGAAAGAGAAGAGCAAGCTGTTCCTCTACGAAGGCAAGTTGTGCAGAAGGATTGTCAACCACCGGACGCACGAGCTGACCTGGCAAGTCGTGGTCCCAAGGCGAGATGCAGCTATGGTCCTGGGGGCTTACCATGACAGAGCGGGGCTCTTCGGTTGGAAGAAACTGGAGTTCCTGCTAAGAGGAAGATTCTTTTGGGTCGGCATGAGAGGTGCTGTAGAAAAATGGTGCAGAGACTGTGGCCCTTGTCACCTAAGGAGGAAGGACCGCACCAGCCAGAAGACACCCTTGAGGCCCATCGTCACCACGCAGCCTCTTGAGCTGGTAGCTCTAGACCATGTCAAGTTGGCTCCAAGCCGGTCAGGGTACATCTACGCCCTGACAATCGTGGACCACTATTCCCATTTTCTCGTGGTGGTCCCGGTAAAAGACTTGACAGCCCAAACAGCGGCCAGAGCCTTCCAGCAATATTTCTGCCGTCCACACGGGTATCCGGAACAGGTCCTGACAGACCAGGGTCCTGCGTTCGAGGCTGAAATCTTCCAGGAGTTCTGCAACCTCTATGGCTGTAAGAAGATTCGTACAACGCCTTACCACCTCCAAACCAACGGGATGTGTGAGAAGATGAACAATATAGTCATTGATCTCCTGAAGACCTTGCCCCTGGAGGAACGCAGCCTGTGGCCAGAAAAACTGCCGGACCTGATAGACCTATACAACAATATCCCGGTGAATGCTACAAACTGCACCCCGGCTTACCTGATGCGAGCTAGACCAGGTAAGCTGCCCGTAGACCTGGAGATGGGAGTCCTAATACCTGAGGACACCTCCCCGGATGCGGACTGGGATACGGAAAGGCAACTGCAGTACAAGAAGGTACAGGAGAGTGTGGAGAAGAGCCTGGCCCAGGTGAGAGAGAGGCAAGAAAAACTCTTCAACCAACACGCCCCTGCTGGTCCCCTAGAACCTGGTGAGCAAGTCCTGAAGCGGAAGAGAAGGCTACATAAGTTGGACGACCAGTGGGAAAGGGAACCCTACACCGTACTGCAGTCTGACCACGACAACCCAAAGGTGTGCGTAATCACCAAGGACGGAGGAGAAACCACTAGTGTCGTCTCCAGAGACCACCTCAAAAGGTGCCCCGAGCAACTCCGTAGTGCAGAAGAGGATCAGAGTGACCTTGAACCCGCAGAGGTCAAGGAAGAAATGATCAGCACCGTTCTCGGAGAGTTCCCTCAGTCCTGGACTCGCATAAATGATGCCATAGTGGTACCTGTCCTGCATTTCCTGCAACCGGCACAGCAACAACCAACACCAGAGCCGGAAGGTGAAGAGGAGCAAGCGGTTCCAGAGGCAGAAGAGCCTGTACCAGCAGCCCAGGAGAGTCAACCCTCTGCTGACAGTGAGCCTGCCATGCCTGCGGTAAGCCAAAGGACCCGCAGACAGCTGCCTGCCCTACCTGTACACCCAGCTGGTAGCTGTACCCCTAACGCTAGTGGGGAAAGCCAGGTTGGTCCACCACCAGACAGTGGGCTAAGGAGGTCAACCAGGAGCACAAAGGGGCAGATACCGCTCGCTGGAAAATATAGAGCGCGCTAAGATTGTAAATAACCCTGTTGCCAAATGTTGAATTGTTTGCCAAGTTACATGCATGTCTGGTAATTCTGTGTTTCAGTTTCTTGCAGCTACCGTAAGGACTCACAGGTTATGGACTTTTTATAACCAGGACCTTGTATGGACTGCGTTCGGAGCCTAACCCAGGAATGAACTAAGACTGTAAAGGACTTGGGGTAGGACAGACCCCCACCTGGTTAAGGCTCCCCGTTGTATTGGTGATATGGACACCCGGTCAAAGACCACACTGTGACCTTAAGAACTCAATCTGTGCGTCACTTTCCTGATAATGTTTTATAGTTATGCATATTGTCTTTGTTTACTGTTTAGTCCCGGAGTACTAAATTTTACTAGGGGGGAATGTGTCACCCTGGCCTGGATGCCACAAGTGTAATTAAAGCTGTGTCTGAAAGCAAGGGGGAGGTTCTCTGGTCAGGGGAACATTAGCATGCAATGCCTCCTGTCTCAGGCCAGTAGGGGGAGCAGGCTGCCCCTATAAAAGCTGGTACTGGGGGCAGGGTTAGAGAGAACTTGATGGCCTGTCTCAGCACTGAGACTTGTCCCAGAGCAGAGCAGGGACAGACAGTTGCACTGCACCTAAGAGGAAGTGTGGCAGGAGGAGAGCCACAAGCCAGAGACAAGAGGCGAAGAGAGCCTGTCTTGGCAGATAAAAGACTTACTTTACCAGACTTTGGTGTCTGAGGCTGGGAGGATTCCACATTCTCCAGCAGATAACCAGTTCGCAAGGGACTGTATATTCCTTGGCCTAAGAAGCCTGGAGGCCCTGCCACAACCGAAGGGACCAGTAAAGCCGTACAAGGCTGGGAGCAGAAAGGAACCCACGTCGCAGGCCATACAGGCGAGAATACACGGAAAGCTCGGAAACGTGGGCTGTTACCCTATAACGAGGAGATAGCCAGAAGGAGCGCAGAAAGCACGGTAGGCCTACACCCTCACCCTGACCAGGGCCAATTTCCCCGTTGCTCTCAGACATCCAGGTCCCCTCCTAGCCGGAACTGTTTATGGGTCAGTTTACCTGTTTTAGTAAAGACCCTGGACTGCAACTTGTTGTCTGTGTGCTCCTTGCTCCTCCAGCACTATCGGCACCGGGACTCTCACTACCATCACTCCCACCATCCACCACACTGCCCTGGGGCCGCACTCTTCCCGTGGGGAGTCACACCATCCCAGCTGCATATATCATCAGCCCCAGCGGTCTGCCCTGCAGCGGCGGTTCCTAATGACCGCAAATCCACGGGTGGCGTAGTCGGACATAATCAATAGCACATAACGGACTACCACTGGCCTGACCACCCTGAGCCACGGAACCGGGTTGCCACTACTACCCCCATCGTTCCCTATTGCCCGGATCCGAGTGCCCCACGGCCCAGGGGGCGAGTCACAGTCACTTCAGCACCTGTACAGTTTGGAGGCTACAGGGAGATCCTCAACATACCCACTCCGATCTAGACAGCTCACTAGTGAATCAGCTAGAATGGAGTTGCTCAAATGAGGTCCTCAAAAAATCCACTCCAATACAATGTTGTAAATTATGAGGACTGTCGGCTGCACTCTGCTATGTTTTTCCTCGCGAGGCTACACCTTCTCTTTGAAAAACTCAATTCCAGTCACCTCAGCACCTGTACAGTTTGGAGGCTACGGGGAGATCCTCAACATACCCACTCCGATCTAGACGGCTCACTAGTGAATCAGCTAGAATGGAGTTGCTCAAATGAGGTCCTCAAAAAATCCACACCAATACAATGTTGTAAATTATGAGGACTGTGTTGCTGCGCTTTGTTACGTTACTCCCCACGAGGCTCCGCTCACTCTTTGAGAAAATTCGATTCCAGTCACCTCAGCACCTGTACAGTTTGGAGGCTACAGGGAGATCCTCAACATACCCACTCCGATCTAGACGGCTCACTAGTGAATCAGCTAGAATGGAGTTGCTCAAATGAGGTCCTCAAAAAATCCACACCAATGCAATGTTGTAAATTATGAGGACTGTGTTGCTGCGCTTTGTTACGTTACTCCCCACGAGGCTCCGCTCACTCTTTGAGAAAACTCAATTCCAGTCACCTCAGCACCTGTACAGTTTGGAGGCTACAGGGAGATCCTCAACATACCCACTCCGATCTAGACGGCTCACTAGTGAATCAGCTAGAATGGAGTTGCTCAAATGAGGTCCTCAAAAAATCCACACCAATACAATGTTGTAAATTATGAGGACTGTGTTGCTGCGCTTTGTTACGTTACTCCCCACGAGGCTCCGCTCACTCTTTGAGAAAACTCGATTCCAGTCACCTCAGCACCAAACTGTACAGAGTGAAGGCTATAGGAAGGTCCTCAAAAAATCTACTCCGATCTAGACGGCTCAGTAGTGAATCAGCTAGAATGGAGTTCCTAAAATGAGGTCCTCAAAAAATCCACTCCGATCTAGACGGCTCACTAGTGAATCAGCTAGAATGGAGTTACTAAAATGAGGTCCTCAAAAAATCTACTCCTATCTAGACGGCTCACTGGTGAATCAGCTAGAATGGAGTTACTAAAATGAGGTCCTCAAAAAATCCACTCCAATACAATGTTGTAAATTATGAGGACTCTGTCGCTGCGCTTTGTTACGTTTTTCCCCACGTAAAACTGAACGATCAGCGCTGTGTGTGATTATTTATATTACAAAAAGCGATAATAAAATGCAAGTTTGATTAATCATGAAAAAAATAAAATTTTGCCCTTTGGAAATACGTAATAAATATAACAGTTTGAGCAAGTACTTAAAAAATAAAAACATGAAATCATTAGAATTATAAGGCTGATATATATCTACAATGTGTGTACATTCCAATTCCACTACATTGCAGGCTATGAGGATCCGGGAATCTGCTCCATTCTGGACATTGGAGGTGATTTTTTGAGGAACTTCAGTGTAGAAACTGAACTGTCTAGAATGGAGAAGCTGCAGAGAGATCATCAAAAGATCAACTCCGATCCAGTCACCTCACCAGTGAATCAGCTAGAGTGGAGATGTTGGAATGAGGACCACAAAATATCCCCCCGATCCAGTCACCTCACCAGTGAATCAGCTAGAGTGGAGATGCTGGAATGAGATCCACAAAATATTCCCCCGATCCAGTCACTTCACCAGTGAATCAGCTAGAGTGGAGATGCTGGAATGAGATCCTCAAAATATTCACTCCGATCCAGTCACCTCACCAGTGAATCAGCTAGAGTGGAGATGCTGGAATGAGATCCACAAAATATCCCCCCGATCCAGTCACTTCAGTAGTGAGCCGTCTAGAGTGGAGCTGATAAAATGAGCCCTCAAAAAATCAACTCCAAACTAGACGGCTCAATGGTGAATCAGCTAGAATGGAGTTGATTGTATGAGGACCACAAATAATCAATTCCAAACTAGATGCAACCGTCTCTTTTGCACGCCCCATGCGCTCCAAGCACAACCGGATATCCGTGGTCACCGGAAACACGTGACAGGAAGCACGTGACCGGAGAGTCAGTATGCGTTCCACACGCCGGAGCCACCTGGCCGCCATTCTCCCAGTCAGAGCATGTGACCAGCACCGGGATCATGTGATCATGGACACAGTGAAGCCGCCTCGCCGCTGTCATCTAGATTTCAATGCACAGTCAATCCTGGAACTTTACAGCTGAGTGCGTTCCATGACATATCATACAATCTATATGCCTATTGCAAACATTGTCATTCTGATAAGGGCATACTATACTCATAAGGCTTCTCAAATAAATAGTACAAGCGACACTCAAATATATTGGGCATGGGAGTTCACAATAGGCTATAATTGCATAGAGAAGACCCTTAGTGGGCCAATTTCATGTACTAATGCTATACCATGCAGATTTACATACTTGACCTGCAAATGATTCCTCTAGTTGTCAGTAGAGGGCAGCCTAAACATAAAACAATCTAGTGAGCGACAGATGTGGCATCTTCTTTGGTGCATGGGTCGGCGTCAACTAATCAATGAGCATTAACATTTTTTTTACACTGCCACAATGATATTAAGTGAAATTAACACCGAAATTTGAACCTTACTTGCTCGCATATAAATTTTTCACTGCACCCCTTAAATATTTAAGCACGTATATTAAAGGGGGCGGCCATTTACACTTATTAGTGCAGCTTTCCTCACACACTGAGCAGCATTCTGTCCATACAATGGCCGCTGGTGGAGGAGCAGTGACCAGACCTGTCCTCAGCCTCCAATACTAAAACTCCTCACATAGGAGAGCTGCTTGTCTGTTGGAGGAGGCTGATACGATAGGCTGATCTGGTCACATGCTCCTCCCCCAGCGGCCATTTTATGGACATAAGTGCTGCTCAGTGTGTGAGGAGAGCACGTGGAGTAATCTAGTCTCCTCTATCAGTAACAGAGAGCAGACAATGTTTTCACCTAGTTTGACAAATTAAAAAAAATTGATTTGCAGCAACTCAGATCTCCTCAAATTGCAAATACTTGAAGAAAATCTAAATTTATTGCTATCAATAATGGTGTCCTCTTTTTCCTTATAATAATACTTATATTCACTGGGCTACGTTATAATAATAATGCCCCCTATACTGACTAATAATAATAATAATGTCTCATGACAGTGGTGCCCTGTGTATCCTTATAATGCCCCCCGGGCCTTCTTATGTAATAATTGTGTCCTAGGAAACCAGAAACATATGCTAATACTTATCACCCCCTCTCTCCCACGCTGAGGGGTGATATTCTCCTCCTCACTACAGTCTAGGTGCAGCAGATGTTGAAGTGAGGTCATTGCATCGCCTGATGTCCCTCATGTGGTGCTGACCTCTTTGAGTTCATAAGACATAAGCAGTCTACGGCTTTTCTGAGCAAGTGGCAGAGCAGGGAGTCCATGGCTCTCTGCTCCACCTCAGTTGTTAATGGTTAATGATATCCACATCCTCAGAAAGTGGATACTGTCAACAAGTGTCCACACCAGCCCATCTGGTATTTGTTGGAACTTCCAGATGGACAGTCAGGCCCTGCGGGGACCCTTGCAGTTTAGCTCAGTTGGTATAATAGAGTCATATCTAGAATATTATTTAAGCTTAACTTTGAAGGGCCCATGTTAGTGACCCTCATACATAGCGTTTTTCTGTGTTTTTTACTGCAACAATAAAAACTTGTCTTGGCAGTAAAAACACTGTGTTCAAAACCCCTGGTTTTCCTCATGTTCCCTGCATTTTTGTCACTTTTTTGTAGCCTTTTTTTGGGTGTGGATTACATATGAGCTTTGTCTACAGTACATTTTTAATAAAGTTAGTTTCATTCACCACAACCGCTGTCAAAACGCTGTAAAAAACTTGCATTTTTTACAGCATTTTTTCCCCCTTTCATTTCTTTGTAAAAAAAAAGCTACAAAAACACTGAGAGAATTGACACGCTGTGGATTTTAAAAACGCTGCATTTGTCAAATTCAGTCAGGAAAAAAAATCAAGCATATGAGTGAAATTTCTAAAATCTCATATCTTTTGCTGATACTGTAAAACGCAGCTTGATCTGAGGTAAAAATGTCAGACATGTCAGGTGCTCAGGTACTAGAAGTACAGGAGTCTGTACAGAACAATAGGCAGGGCCGGCGTCAGCACCCGGGCAAGTGCCAGGGCCCTGAGCAGGCGAGAGGGCCCACTTGCGGTCGGGCACCACGCCGGGCTATGGGCGAAGGAGAGCGGTGCCAGCGCCCGCCCTTCTCCCCCACTTGCTCAGGGCCCCGGCAGCCGGATACTTACCTCTCCCCATGCCTCCGCAGCTCCGCTGTCTTCCCGCTTTGCGCTCCCTGTGATGTCTCAGGTTAGAGGGCGCGGTGACGTCTTTCCACCGCACCCTCCCAGGAGCCATCACAGGCAGCGCAGAGCGGGAAGATGCCAGCAATGGAGTCCGGACCTGAGCAGCGGCAGCAGGTGAGGAGGAGTGAGGTGAGGGTGAGTATTTGATTTTTTTTTTTTAATGTATGGAGGTGTCGTCACTGAATTTTGGGTCTTCTATCCTTTGGATTACGAGCTCGGAGAGAATGAAGACACAGGACAGGATGTTTGTGTCTAAACATACTCTAAAAACTTTATTACAAAACACAGGGCTAATATACACCCTAAAGGCAGGAAACGGATTTGCCATATATGGTTCGATTATACAGTTTAGCTGAACAAGCGAAAAAAGCTAGTTTCTGTATGCTTTAAAATATTTAATTAGACTTATCTAGTTAGCAAGGTCATTTCATCTTTCTGCAAGAACACATTATTGCTACACTAGAAGAAACATCTGGCCAGGGAAAATCACTTTATCTTCTCAAAAGGACACGCTATTGATACAAGAAGGAACATTCATAGCTGTTGTTTTCACCTAAAATAACTGTCAGACTTATATAGCATAGATGGGGCCTTTAAACTTGAGGGACTCCATCTTCTGCTATAACATTCCATCCTTTTGTTCCTTCATTTATCAATATGAATTTCTATGTTTTCTTTTAGTACAACGCTGAATACACATTAAAAAAAACTTAAAACCCAAATAAACCGCAAGACACATTAGCAAAACCTGTAAAATAGCTTGTACTATACCAGCCAACCACCCACCAATACCTTTAAACCAATTTGCGGGATTTAGAAATGAAAATCTCTGTGTGGAATTATTGGCCAAAGTATCTGAACAGTTCACTCAAAAGTTTATCTCTTCCCATGAGACCGGGACAGCGAGAAAGGGTATGCTAGTGGACGTCACAGGGGCATGTGTACATATCCAACAATTAGCAATGGTCTGGTTTTGCTCCTTTAGTCCATCGATTAGAGCAAGATGGTGTCTAATGAATCTATTGTCGTCTCCATCCATGGTGCCTAACCTAGTCCATGCACCTGTGGTCGCAAGTATGCAGGTAAGTATAAACAATGTCATCATTCTTTGTCCGCTGGTTCTCCTAGTATCTTTTTGCAATGGGACGCGTGGATCCAGGTCTCTTTTCCCTCTAGCTTAACGGCTGTACTTGTGGTAAGCAGAACTTGAAAGGGTCCGTCAAACCGTGGATCTAGGCTTTTCCTCACGTGTCTTTTTATAACCACCCAGTCTCCAGGTTGCAGCGTATGGCTGCTAGAGTCTTGATCTGGATCTGGAAGAGAACTGAAGACATTATCATGTACTTGCTTAATCTTTTTGTGTAAAGCCCTCACATAGGAACTTAGCACATGGTTGTTCATTTCTAATGCTTGCGGATAGAAACACCCTAGGCCGGGTACGTTGCCAAACAATATCTCATATGGAGAGAGTCCAGTCTTTCTATTAGGCGTGTATCTTACTGAAAACAGAGCAAGTGGTAAACAGTCCGGCCATGGTTTTCCTGTCTCAGCCATGGCTTTCTGAATTTTTAATTTCAATGTCCCATTCAGTCTTTCCACTGTACCACTACTTTGTGGGTGATATGGGGTATGGAATGCTTGTTGAATTCCTAGAGCTGACATGACTTCATTCATTATTTCACCTGTGAAGTGTGTACCTCTGTCACTCTCAATTACCTCTGGTACCCCATACCTGCAGACCACCTCCGCAAGCAGTTTCTTTGCGGTTGCCGTAGCCGTGGCTTTGGCAATCAGGAAAGCCTCTGGCCATCCTGAGAACAAATCAATACAGACCAACACATATTCCCATGATCCTGACTTTGGCAGCTGAATATGATCAATTTGCAGTCTCTGGAATGGATAGAGGGGCCGGGGGGTGTGTTTGGGTGGTGTTTTAACTACTCTACCCTGATTATGTGTAGCACATATCATGCACCCTTGTACCAGGTTTTCAATACAGGTGGAGAATCCTGGTGCCACCCAATGTTTCTGCATCACACTCATCACACCCGTTTTAGATTGGTGTGTCGGCCCATGTAGTACCTGGGCAGCTGCTGGGTACAGTGCCCTTGGAAGGCATCGTCGTGTCCCTTTCCCCCATACCCCATTTGCTTCATTCAGGCATGCACCTTCCTTTAACCACTTATCAACCTCCTCCTTTTGAGCCTGCGCCTGCATTTGGGATAAGATGTCCTCCGACACAAAGGGGTTTTTAGGGGCACTTAACTGACGTACTGTTGACCCTTGTTGCGGCTTACAGGCTGCTGTTTTTGCTGCTGCATCTGCCATTGCGTTTCCTCTGCTTACCTGGTCGGTGCGTCTGGTATGTGCTCTTACCTTTATGACAGCTACTTGTTTAGGTAGTTGTAGCGCATCAATTAATTAACTGCTGGACCGCATCAGCATTCTTAATGGGGTGTCCTGCTGCCGTCAGGAAACCTCTTGACTTCCATATTGGACCAAAATCATGCGATATACCGAATGCGTACCTAGAATCTGTGTAAATGTTAACAATACTACCTTCCGCTAGTTTACAGGCCTCGGTTAGGGCCCTAAGTTCAGCTTCTTGAGCCGACTGGTGTGGGAGCATTGGTTCTGCCTTGATTACTGCATTGAGGGAGACAACTGCATATCCAGTATGGAAGGTACCTGAATCGTCCTGATGACGGGATCCATCTACAAAAAATTCAAAATCTGCATTTTGTAATTCATGTTCAAATACAGTAGGTAAACCTGCCGTTTCTTGTGCCATCATTTGTACACAGTCATGAGGAACTTCCTCTCTTGGATCTTCCTTAAAAAGCACAGTACCTGACTCCTCCTTTAGATCCGAGAGAGGTAACAAAGTTGCTGGATTCAGGGTAGTACACCTCTGTAAAGAAACATTGGGAGGCATTAACAGTGCACATTGTAACCTGAGATGACGTGCTGCTGAGAGGTGAGCGGGTTGCACTTGATTCAATATAGTGTAGACATCATGAGGTGTTAGAACGGTGAGCGGGTGGTCAAGAACAATGTCTGCGGATTTATGGAGTAATAGTCCAACAGCATGCAGAGCACGTACGCAGGATGGTGCACCTCTGGCTACCGCATCCAATCTGACACTAAAATAGGCAACAGGTCTCTGATTATCACCGTGTGTTTGAGTTAAAACTCCTGCTGCATGTCCAGCTTGTTCATGAAGGTACAGAGTAAATGGGAGCTCATAATTAGGTGTACCCAAAGCTGAAGCGGCCAAAATACGGTTCTTGAGAGAATAAAAACAGTCTATTGCCTCTGATGTTAGTACAAAAGGTGTTGGGGTAAGACAGTCATAGAGGGGCTGCATTAAAACAGAGGCGGCATGAATCCACTGTCTGCAATAGGAAACAAGTCCAAGAAAAGTTCTGAGGGCTGCAACATTAATGGGGACGGTGAATGCCTGTACTGCTAGTTTACGTGCATTTGTTAAATGACGAGCTCCTGGTGTAATGCAATGTCCCAAAAAGGTGACTGAAGATTTACAAAACTGAAGCTTATCTTTCGATGCCTTGCAGCCAGCGTGATAGAGAAACAACATAAGCGATATAGTTGCACTATGACATTGTTTCCTGGAGGCGGCACAAATGAGCAGGTCATCGACATATTGCAAAACAACGATATGTGGTTCAGACCATCCCTCCAGTATTTCCTGCAGACTTGCAGTGTACATTGTGGGTGAATTCTGGGCACCCTGTGGCAACACTGTCCATGTATATTGACTGCCCTGGAATGTGAAAGCAAACAGGTACTGGCAGTCAGGATGTAATGGTACACTGAAAAATGCATTTGCCAAATCGACCACTGAAAAACAAAGAGAGTTAGAAGGTATCTGTGACAGAAGAGTATGCGGGTTGGGCACAACTGGTGTTAGAAGTTCTGTGGCTTTGTTAACCAACCGGAGGTCATGGACCATTCTATATGCGGCTGGTTGTCCTGGCACACTCTTTTTCTTTACTGGGAACAGGGGAGTGTTGCAAGGGGACTGGGTTTTGACTAGGACTCCTCTCTGTAGTAATTTTTGGACCTGCTGGGCTATGGCATTCTCCTGAGCCGAGCTAAGGGGATACTGCCTCTGTTGAGGCAAGATGGCTCCTGGTTTTAATTTCACCATTACTGGTTGAACTCTTAACCTACCAACATCTGTTTTGTCTGAGGCCCAAAAATCATGTGGTACAGCCTGCTCCAAAATCGGGGGAAACTCATTTGTCTCTTCTATGCTGGCAATATCTAGTGACATAATTTTGCAAAGGGTACTTGGTTTTAAACCTGGGGTCATGGTGACAGTGCCATCGGGATGATACTCAATATGTGCTTGTAATTGGGACAACACATCATTTCCCAAAAGGTTACATTGGCCTCGGGGCGATACCATGAGCTTGCTATGTACAGTGGCTCCTTGAATTTGCAGGGGAATTCTTTTAGTGACAGGAAGCAGGACAGACGGGGAATTGAAGGGGGTGGCAATGACATGATGTGAAAAATCAGTGTCAATGTATGTGACGCGCCCCCTGGGCCTGTGTTGTGCAGGGAATACCCGGAGCCGGATCGCTGGGGGTTGTAGTCTCCGTGGAGGTGACCCGGTCCGTGCCCAGGGTGGTCAATTCAGTGGCAGTCTTAGTGTAATAACAAGTGTCCGACTACGCCACCCGTGGATTGCGGTCAATGGAGACCACCGCTGCAAGGCAGACCGCTGAGGCCGGTGTTATGTGTGCAGCTAAGAATGGGATGACTCCCCACGGGAGGAGTACAGCCTCAGGGCAGTTAGCGTGGATGATGGGAGTGATGGTGGAGATAGTCCCAGTACCAATAGTGCCGGAGGAGCAAGAAGTCACAGACAACGTGTTGCAATCCAATGTCCTTTACTCACAGTTTGTATTCTCCAGGTCACTCTCGCGAAGCAGTGACCACCCAAGCCGTGCTGCGTCCACCAGGCAAGGGACTCGGTCAACTCCCTGGTCTTTCTGGAGTATGTCTCAAAGCTCCCTTCCGTCCTTTCTCTGGCTCATGCCCCACCAGTGACCAAGCTTATGTCCAGCTCCCGCGGGCCTTCTCTTGGGAGGGCTACGTGCCCATGTCCCTGACCCTATATGGTATGCCTTCCTAGCAAGGTGTAACGAGGGGTCGCACCAAGGGCTGGTCACGACCTCCGGTTCTTGGCTGAAGATGATTCGCTTCCACCAATTTGGGATCCGGTACCCTGTTCTGCCAACCCGTCACCCGCAATATCCTGGGTCCTTAGGGTTCTCTCTTCCTTCTCGTTCCTGAGCCTTTCTGTTTCACTTGTTACTTCTGTTCTGGTCTTGTTCCCTTTTCTTTTCCACTGTTCCTTCTCCTCTCTCTCTCTCTGGCCCCGGCCTCTGTGCTAGGCCTGCCCAGGGAGCAGAGCCCATGCAGCAGCCCTGCTCCCTGCCTTCTCCACTTCTCCTCACAGACTGAACTTCTTCTTCTTTCTCTTTCAGTGCTGGCTGGGCCTCACAGGCTAGGCCCGCCTCCGGAGCAGAGCTCCACAGAGGCCCTGCTCTGTCACTTCCTCTCTCAGACTGAACACTGTTCTAAGATGGTGCCCACCTTATATACCTCCCTCTGACCATGAGCCCAGGTGACTAGCAACCAATGGGCTCCTTCCTATGCTCCGGACCCAACCCCTATCTGCCCCTATAGCACTGGGTATTCCACCCCCCTCCCCACTCCAGCCAGGGACAGATGCTGTCGTGCCTGCACTTCTGTCTAGTGGGAGCACCGTTGAGCTGTCCCTCGGAAATGGGGTGTGTGTGCTGTATGCAGCCTACTGAGCCTTGATCCATACTCCATCCTTACCCGGGAGTGGGATATCACACCTCTGGATGAGGTGCAATACCTCTGTAGTGACCAAGTCCTCGGGGCGCTACATTCCCCCCTGGTAAAGCACAGCACGTCCTCGGGCTGGAACAGAGCAAAAACAATTCACAGGGTATGCAAAAACTTTTTCATTAACTGCTTACATCAGGAAACAGACACACTTGTACAATTCCCTTCATGGGAAACACTCTGATGAAACACTTTTGGTTATTACTTCCGGAACTCTTTTACCATAAAACACACTATAAAACTTTTGCAAGTAAAACAATCTTCAAAAACGCATTCTTGACTTCTGGCCGCTGGACAACCTGCGACCAGGTGTTCACTTTCTCTCTCAAAGGTGCAACAGTCCATTTAATTCGTCCTGAGGTAGACGTTGCAGTTCTTTTAAAAAACCAGTAGGGGGCGCTTTAAGAAGCGCAACTATTTACCAGGGGTTGGCCGTTCCCAGTCCTCGGCCGGTTGGAAAGGGGATGGCTGCTCTCAGTCCTCAGCCAGGTAAGAAAGGGGGTATCTTGGAAACGGGTAACAGTCTTTTAGCTGTCCCAACGGGGACGACACTTATTAACAGTTCAAAAGAAAAACAGTCCTTGTACCCTGACGGGTAACTTTGTACAGTTCCTTACTCACGCTACTTTCTTTTAATAGTTATGTCCTCCTTGAGCTCCCTCCTGAGGGCAGTCTTCAGACCCGTCCGGGTCCTCTTGGCTTTCCTCGTACTGGTGGTACTGCAGCTTCTCCTCCGTGAGCCGGTGAACGTGGAGGGCGTACTGTCCCTTGGCACCCTTGTGCAGTAGGCCTTGCGGCGGGGTCTGGAGAAGGCCGCTGTTGATGACGCCCGGGGTCAGAGGGTGCGACTTTGGGCCTGGGCGCGGGCTGGTGGTGGCGGTGCCCAGGGCTGGAGGGCTCGGCTGCAGGGCTTGTTGCGGGGTCTGGAGCAGGTCGGTGTCTGCAGCGTCCGGGATCGGCGGCTCCACCAGGGGGCCCGGGAGCAGGCTGACGCTGGCAGCGTCCGGGACAGGGAGACTCCTCTTACCTGCTCCCGCGACCGCTCCTGCGTCACCCGTCTTCTCCTGGTGCTGGTCGGGGCCTGTGACGACTGGGGCACTGCCGATGCTGGGCAGCCTAGTCTGCTGCCGGTCCGCCATTTTGCTCTCCGTTCCCGATGTCTTCCCCCCCCCCGGCGGACCGTGGCCTACCTTGCGATGATCTTCCTCCGTAGGCCGCGGCTCCGCAGTCGATCATCGGGGTTGAGGACCTTGCGTCGCGCTCCTGTGACGTCAGCGTCGCTCCCTCTCCCTTCCAGGACCTTACGCAGCGTCAGTGCGTGGGGCGGAGCTTCGGATCTCACGCGCTTTCGGCGTCCACGCCCCTCTTCTTCCCGAGCGGCGTCCCGAAAATGGCGTCTGATGGCGGGAAGCTTCTCTCCGGTAAGTGCAAAAGCCTTTTTCAGGCATGCAATACCCGTTGGTGGCGGGTTGGTTTGAATCCTGCCGACTACGCCAAAGTTGACGTGCCCCCTGGGCCTGTGTTGTGCAGGGAATACCCGGAGCCGGATCGCTGGGGGTTGTAGTCTCCGTGGCGGTGACCCGGTCCGTGCCCAGGGTGGTCAATTCAGTGGCAGTCTTAGTGTAATAACAAGTGTCCGACTACGCCACCCGTGGATTGCGGTCAATGGAGACCGCCGCTGCAAGGCAGACCGCTGAGGCCGGTGTTATGTGTGCAGCTAAGAATGGGATGACTCCCCACAGGAGGAGTACAGCCTCAGGGCAGTTAGCGTGGATGATGGGAGTGATGGTGGAGATAGTCCCAGTACCAATAGTGCCGGAGGAGCAAGAAGTCACAGACAACGTGTTGCAATCCAATGTCCTTTACTCACAGTTTGTATTCTCCAGGTCACTCTCGCGAAGCAGTGACCACCCAAGCCGTGCTGCGTCCACCAGGCAAGGGACTCGGTCAACTCCCAGGTCTTTTTGGAGTATGTCTCAAAGCTCCCTTCCGTCCTTTCTCTGGCTCGTGCCCCACCAGTGACCAAGCTTATGTCCAGCTCCCGCGGGCCTTCTCTTGGGAGGGCTACGTGCCCATGTCCCTGACCCTATATGGTATGCCTTCCTAGCAAGGTGTAACGAGGGGTCGCACCAAGGGCTGGTCACGACCTCCGGTTCTTGGCTGAAGATGATTCGCTTCCACCAATTTGGGATCCGGTACCCTGTTCTGCCAACCCGTCACCCGCAATATCCTGGGTCCTTAGGGTTCTCTCTTCCTTCTCGTTCCTGAGCCTTTCTGTTTCACTTGTTACTTCTGTTCTGGTCTTGTTTCCTTTTCCTTTCCACTGTTCCTTCTCCTCTCTCTCTCTCTGGCCCCGGCCTCTGTGCTAGGCCTGCCCAGGGAGCAGAGCCCATGCAGCAGCCCTGCTCCCTGCCTTCTCCACTTCTCCTCACAGACTGAACTTCTTCTTCTTTCTCTTTCAGTGCTGGCTGGGCCTCACAGGCTAGGCCCGCCTCCGGAGCAGAGCTCCACAGAGGCCCTGCTCTGTCACTTCCTCTCTCAGACTGAACACTGTTCTAAGATGGTGCCCACCTTATATACCTCCCTCTGACCATGAGCCCAGGTGACTAGCAACCAATGGGCTCCTTCCTATGCTCCGGACCCAACCCCTATCTGCCCCTATAGCACTGGGTATTCCACCCCCCTCCCCACTCCAGCCAGGGACAGATGCTGTCGTGCCTGCACTTCTGTCTAGTGGGAGCACCGTTGAGCTGTCCCTCGGAAATGGGGTGTGTGTGCTGTATGCAGCCTACTGAGCCTTGATCCATACTCCATCCTTACCCGGGAGTGGGATATCACACCTCTGGATGAGGTGCAATACCTCTGTAGTGACCAAGTCCTTGGGGCGCTACATATGGCCAATCACCTTGCGTAATTACTGAATTGTCGGCCCCCGTATCTACTTGGAAATCGATTTCATGTCCCCCTGGTAGGTTCACCTGCACTATACAACTGGGAGTTGGGGGTAAGGAGATGAGGGGGTTCATGTGCAAGCTACCCTCATCCTATGGGGGCGTTGTTTGGTCGGCTTGAGGACCCGTACTCTGAGCATTTGGATACGGGTTGGTCCTACAGTTCTTTCTAAAATGTCCTGGCTTTTTACATCCGTAACACAGTTTCTGTCCTCCTCCTTCAGTCCGTCCTCTGCCTCTGTTGTTTCTGGGGGTCGTCTCTACTATATGTATTCTGGCAGCTCTTTTTGCCTGCGCTATGTCATGCTGTGCCCCCTGAGCTATTCTAGCTAAATCTTCTGCCTTCACTGATCTCCAGTCCGGTCTACTTGCTTTTACCTTCTCTGCAATCTCTTTCTTTAGTCCATTCATGAAAGCACTTGCTAATACCCTCTCACTAGTCTTATTCCCGGGGTTGAACCCCATTTCTGACCAGGTTTTCTTTAGTGCATAGAAATAATCCTTAGGATCTTCCTCCTTTCCCTGCACTCTATCTTCTAGTGTAACTTGCTTTTCTGCTTGCCTGTCTTGACATGCTTTTACCAACGCTGCTGCGAATAGGACTCCAGCTGCTGCATCATTAGATTCTGCATCTACGGGTCCGGTCCTATTGGCATACTGTTTTTTTTGTCTCATCTATCAACCTATCATAGCGGGCTTCATCTGCCAATTTTCCCTTAATTACCCCCTGCAGATCTATTCTAGTGGCATGATACGTATCCTGTATGGTGGTGATCATTCTAGCAAAACCCATAGGGGACTGGGACGGATCTGGCAGCTGGGAGATCAGTGCCAACTGCTCTGAAGGGCTCCATGGTCTATACATTAACATTGTACGAGCTTCCTGACCTGGAACCACTGCATCCCCCCCTGCTGCTGCTGCTGCTGCTGCTGGTGCTCCTGGCACAACTACCGTCCTCATTGGGAATAGACTAGCTGGGTGGGGTCTCGGTCCTCCACATGCCACACAGATGTCTACTGTCAAGGGATTCTGCTGTCCACATCTGGGGCAAACCCAACATTTAGGTTCCTGGGAATTCTGGTACTGGGGTGGGGGTGACGTCGGGAGCGGACAGGGAGGAAAATCTGTCATTCCAGTTTTTGTCAGTCTGTAACGTCCGTCTCCTAATTCTTCAATCTTTCCTTCAAAATAAGCGCATGCATTCATCCATACATCTACTGTCCCTAACAGACCCTTATCTTTCAGCCATCCATGATAGGAGTTAAAGAAGGATTTCCATTTCTCTCCATTCATCTCTCCATTCTCATTCATTCCCGCTTTACACAATATTTTGTCAATTCCAATCAGTGCCTGTTTCCCTTCTCTGCGTACCACTAAGTCTTTGGCTATAATGCCTTCCTTGGCATTTTGGTTCCCCATTTTTTCGGTTCTCCTCACCTAGAAGAGACTCCTCAGTCACTTAGACAATGGTCACTTAGACAATGGGCCACAAAGGTTTCTGAACCATTCCACTACTAGCCTCTCTAGGACTTATACGCCAACCAGAAAAACAGACCAAAAACATCAATCCCGGGACACATCCACAACACAATCATCGGATCCATACTTTCATTCTTAAATTCTCCAAAGGATAGAAGGCAGGACTGTCAATTTATCTGAGGGATTCTACTGGTTCAAAGGGACCTGAGCCAGACAACAATCTGTTGAATTACCTGGGGAGCCGACCGCTCGGGGGTGAGGGAGTCTCTTCTATGCAGTGATATAATTAGGTAGAATATAACAGTTATTCTTACCTCAGCGCTGTATATATCACCAACAGAGAGCTTCACTCGTCCCACGTCTCGGACCGGTCGAGCACCCTTGGGTAGATTAACTCAAGAATCCAATCTGCGCATGTCTCCCATGGGACCCACATTGTTTTGTCACATGACCGGGGCAAACCTAGTCCGCCCATATCGTGACATCACCGGGCAAGCGCTTTACACTTCTAACACTACGGTCGCTATCTTTTTAATTGGCAAACTCCACCAGAAGATTATTTTCAAATATGAACAAAATGTGCACTCAAATAATTAATCCTATCCTCTATTAACTGCAAGAACGCGCCCACTTTTCATTATCAGGGACACCATCCTATTCATAATTTCTCAATTTATTTATATTATAATAACAGTATCCATACGGTAATTCCTATGTCCATAAATGAACGGAGAGATAATATATTAATACATAACCCAAACACCCTTCCATGGAATTCCCTATCCCTAGGTTCATCCATGGAGTGAAATTAAGAGGTCAGAGGAGGAACCTTCCTCAGGTCCCCACCCCTTTCCCAATCTCAGGCGATAATTGGGAATACATTATAGTTCAATTCTCTCCATAAATAGGAATACCATTTCATAATGTAGAAATATATTTTTATAACTTCATTAGGTGGAAACTTGAATATTTTCAACTACTATATATATAAAAAAAACATTTTTTTAAGAAAAAATCCATTCCCAGAGGAAGTCTCCCTTTCTTTATACGCATGTTGCAGCAGGTCGCGTCGACTCCACAAAATATCATAGTGAGAGTGATTGATCTGCAAGAAACCAAAAATATCCATATATAAATATATTAAAATATAAAAATCCAATTATATTTAAAATACCCCAAATTTCATACACTGCTGATGTCTGAACATACTCCTCAGGTGATACCTGCTGTATTAAATTCAGCATTCAGTCCATTTGGCTTCAACGTATTCAAGTTATGGATCCACTCAAGTTCCTTTCTTTTTAATAATCGTATTCTATCTCCACCCCGTCTTTGTAAAGGGACCGCATCTATAATTCTAAATCTTAATTGTATCACAGTATGTCCCGCCTCCACAAAATGCTTTGATACAGGTAAGTCCATCCTCTTTTTTCTAATGGAATGTCTATGACTATTTATGCGAGTTTTAAAATTGCACGTAGTTTCTCCTATATACCAAAGTGAGCAGGGGCACTCTAACAGATATATTATATAGTCAGAATCACATGTAAAAAAAATTTTTATGTTGTATACTTTTTGAGTTTTTGGATGAAGAAACCGATCACCTTTTAACATAAACGGGCAGTTGACACATGAAAGACATGGATAACAGCCCTTTCTACCTCTACCCTTAATGAATGTCTGAGTCACAGTTTTAGAGGGGCCAATATCTGAATGTACTAGTACATCTTTAATATTTTTATTTCTTCTATAAGAAAAAAGAGGGGGATTTTTAAATTCTGGCACATCCGGGAAACATCTATTTAACATTTTCCAATGACTCCTGTCTATATTTGCCACCTGTTCACTCTCTTCACCATATGTCGATACCATAGGTATTCTATCATCCTTATTATTTTTGGTCATTTTATTCAGAATAATATCCCTATTTAATCCACTGACTTTTTTTTCCTGTTTATTTAACAGTCTCTGAGGGTAACCTCTTGACCTAAGTTTTTTCGTAAGTTTCTGTGCACTCTTATACAGGCCCTCCTCACTACTCTTTATTCTTTTAATTCTTAAATATTGGCTAAAAGGTAATGATTCTATCATGCGTTTTGGGTGGTGACTGTTATACCTCAGGAAATCATTTCGATCCGTCGGTTTAATGAAGAGGGAGGTCAATAATTTTCCATTTTCCTGTGTGATAAAAACATCCAAAAACTGAATAGATTTACATGAACTCACCAATGTAAATTTGACAGTCCTATCGACCTGATTCAAATATCCATAAAAATCCTCCAGTTCCCCTTGTGTACCTGTCCAGAGGAGGAAGACGTCATCTATGTATCGCCACCACGCCATGACATGTCTAAAGTGGTGGGACACATAGACAAAGTTCTCCTCCAATGTAGCCATAACAATATTTGCAGAAGCAGGGGCCATATTGGCCCCCATCGCGGTTCCACATTTCTGGAGGAAATATTCATCACCAAATAGGAAATAATTATGATATAATATGGACTCTAATAATTCAATAATAAATTTCCTATTATTTTCACTAAGATCCGTATAAGACAGTCTCCGTTCAATCGCCTCCACCCCCCTACCATTATCAATGGAGGTGTATAGAGATACCACATCAAATGAGGCCAAAATGACCTCACTTTTTAATTCAACTTCCTGTATTTTTAATAAAAAATCCATGGTATCTCTCACAAAGGATTTAGTATTTTTCGCCAATGGATTTAATATTCTATCAAGATAAATTCCAATTTTACTCGTTAATGAATTTACCCCGGAGACTATGGGTCGTCCCGGGGGATGATTAAGATTTTTATGTATTTTAGGAAGTACATATATCACAGGGGTGGTAGGATTCTCCACATACTGTATAAATAATCATAAAGATCTTTATCAATTATATTATTTTCCAAATCCCCATCCAAAATAACTTTCAAATAATTTAAAAATAGAAATTTTGGATCCTTTTCCAACTTGACATAAACTTCACTGTCACTCAACTGTCTTCTAATTTCTTCAATATACATGACCCTGTCCATGACGACGACAGCCCCACCTTTATCGGCAGGTTTTATAATGATGTCGCTGTCATGGACATGGTCCTGCAAAGCCCGTATCTCCTCTGTACTCAAATTTGGAGATTTCAGTCTTTTATTTGAGTTCCCTCTCAATGCTTTCACATCCCTCTGTACCGCTTCCATAAATGCATTAATTACCAGAGGATTCACAGGTGGCGTAAAGGTACCCCTTTTGGCCACCTGAACCTGTTGTAGACTAAGTTCACTAGTTATACATTTAGGGACAATCACACTACCAGAAAACCAATTTCTCAATTTGACATTTCTAAAAAAATCTCTGGAGATCTAGCTCCAGCTGAAACCAGTCCACATGTTTGCTCATACTAAATGACAAACCCTTATTCAAGACAGTCATCTGTGATATGGTCAAATTTTTTTTAGAGATATTTACCACGAGTTCATTTCTTTTTTCCGTGTCATCACTTGTCTCTGCTGCCGTGGTTTGATTTTGTCCTGTTTTTTTCTGTTGTCTTCGGTGCCGTTTGCCCCCTCTTCTTTTCCGTTGGATCCTCTCTGTTGCTCCTGATCTAGGTCTAAAGGAGAAATTATCACACAATTGTAAATGTCCTTTTATATCATGCTTGTTAGGCCTTTTATCAGTCCTTAAATAACCTCTTTTACTCCATGATGAATTAGATCCACCCTTCTGCCAGTTATAAATGTGACCAGTTTGATAATCCTCCATATCTCGATTCCATTTACGACGTTTTACATCCTCAAATTCCATGCGCAAACCCTGCACCTTAGTCATTATTAAATCCTTGAAGGAATCCCATTCCTCAATTTTGAGCAATGATTTCAATTTTTCCTCAGTATCCACAATGTAAGTTGTCATTTTCAATATTTCCTGTTGTAAAAAGTCAATATTCAACAAAATTATATCCAAGGCATATCTATTGGAGATTTGACAAAAACGGGAGCAAAAAGTCACATTATTTCCAAAAAGATTGGGTCTTATATTTGAACGTAAACCCCGTGGTATTTTCCGAGCTTTATAATACTGTCCCAAAGTAACCAAATGCAGTTGTAGAATAATCATCCTTTTAGAATCACTTTCATATTTACGTTTAAGATCCACTAGGGAAGGTGTACTTAAAAAAGTCCCATCATCCTTCAGCGCACCTAGGATCCGTTCTTCTTCCTCAGCAGTATATGAAAAAACATCAGGCTCTATACCGTCCATTACTTTAGCTCAAAAGAATACATTTTTAAAGGAAAAAGAAAAAATTAAGAGAAAATGTGCATGTCTTCCTGGACATATACAGTACAGACCAAAAGTTTGGACACACCTTCTCATTTAAAGATTTTTCTGTATTTTCATGACTTTGAAAAGTGTACATTCACACTGAAGGCATCAAAACGATGAATTAACACATGTGGAATTATATACTTAACAAAAAAGTGTGAAGCAACTGAAAATATGTCTTATATTCTAGGTTCTTCAAAGTAGCCACCTTTTGCTTTGATGACTGCTTTGCACACTCTTGGCATGTAAGAGGATACTGGCCTTCAGGGCAAAGTGGCAAAGAAAAAGCCATATCTGAGACTGACTAATAAAAGGAAAAGATTAATATGGGCAAAAGAACACAGACATTGGACAGAGGAAGATTGGAAAAAAGTTTTATGGACAGACGCATCAAAGTTTGAGGTGTTTGGATCACACAAAAGAACATTTGTGAGATGCAGAACAACTGAAAAGATTCTGGAAGAGTGCCTGACGCCATCTGTCAAGCCTGGTGGAGGTAATGTGTTTGTCTGGGGCTGCTTTGGTGCTGGTAAAGTGGGAGATTTGTACAAGGTAAATGGGATTTTGAATAAGGAAGGCTATCACTCCATTTTGCAACGCCATGACATACCCTGTGGACAGCGCTTGATTGGAGCCAATTTCTTCCTATAACAGCACACCTCCAAATTATGCATGACCTATTTAGGGAAGAAGCAGGCAGCTGGTCTTCTATCTGTAATGGAGTGGCCAGCGCAGTCACCAGATCTCAACCCCATTGAGGTGTTGTGGGAGCAGCTTGACCGTATGGTGCGCAAAAAGTGCCCATCAAGCCAATCCAACTTGTGGGAGGGGCTTCAGGAAGCATGGGGGGAAATTTCTCAAGATTACCTCAGCAAATTAACAGCTAGAATGCCAGGTCTGCAATGCTGTAATTGCTGCAAAGGGAGCATTCTTTGACAAAAGCAAAGTTTGAAGGAGAAAATTATTCTTTCAAATAAAAATTATTATTTCTAACCTTGTCAATGTCTGGACAATATTTTCTATTCATTTTGCAACTCATTTGATAAATAAACGTATGAGTTATTATAGAAAACACAAAATTGTGGGGGTGACCCCCAAACTTTTGAACGGTAGTGTAATATATATATATATATATATGACGCACCCCCTGGGCCTGTGTTGTGCAGGGGAACCCGGAACCGGGCCTGTTGTAGAATGCTGGGGGTTGTAGTCTCCGTGTGGCGGTGACCCGGTCCGTGCCCAGGGTGGTCAAACCAGTGGCAGTCTATTTGTATTGTAATAAGTGTCCGACTACGCCACCCGTGGATTGCGGTCAGTGGGGACCGCCGCTGCGCTGCAGACCGCTGAGGCTGATGTTGTTTGCGCAGCCGAGTATGGGATGACTCCCCACGGGAGAAGTATTGCCTCAGGGCAGCTAATTTGGAAGATGATGGGAGTGATGGTCTGAGGGTCCCAGTGCTAATGGTGCAGGAGCGGCAAGGAATCACAGAGACGGGAGGTGCAGTTTAGGGTCTTTACTGATGGTACAAGGCAGACCCTCCAGGGAGTACTGGCTAGTATAAGGGGCCTGGTCAGTCTGCGAGCAAGCAGGAGTTCCCCTGGCCAGGTGGAGTTGTAGGCCTCCCCGTTTATCTGCACTCTTCCTGGCTACCTTGCTGTCAGCGGTTACAAGTAGCCCACGTCCCTGAGTATACCGTGTGGTGCTCACCCGTATGGCTGGTGACTTGGGGCCTTCTGTTAGCCTCCGCTCCTGGATGGCGGCGCTGGTCCCTTCTTTGTGACTGAGCCTCCGGGCTTCTATGGCCAGAGGACCTGGAATCCCCTGCCGGCTGTTTTCTGCTGCTGGGTGTATATCAGTCCCCACAGCCTCGGACTCCTGTGTCCGGTTTTAGTGTCTTCGTCCAGGGCGAGCTCTGCTCTGCTCCAGCCCCTGGACTTCAGCTACTGCTCCTCCAGAGCTCCTGATCTCACTTTCCCTCTCCAGACTCTGACTCTGTCTGCAGCTTCACTCTGACTACTCTAATCCCGCCCCAGACCCAGTTTAAAAGGGCAGATTCCTCCCCTCCCAGGTCTGGGCGGACCGTGTTGCATGTTTAGGGATCCTGACCAGAGAAACCTCCCACTTGCTCTCAGACATAATATCTCTATTACTGTGGCAACCAGACCCCTGGGGTGTCACATATATATATATATATATATATATATATATATATATATATACACATGTATGTATATGTGTGTGTATATATATTGTAAGGCAGCACTACTTATTATCCTGGGGGATACTCGCTTTGTTGCGTCAATCACTGCACACCAGCAACTACTTTGCCGTGTTTCACAATCCACAGTTTATTACACTTCATAAACCGTATTTCACATACATAATGTCCACGAGCCCAAGTGGCACACCGGCCCACTTGACTCTAATTACAGCCTTCCGCAAGGTAATAAAACAATGTCCATGAAAATGTCCATAACATAAAGAGTATTACCTTTATCGGCTTTCAGCTGCTTTTAGTCCATTTCACCACTGTGACTCTAAGGCTTGACCACACGTGGTCTCCAGACCTCCACCCGTCCAAGACCACTGGCATCTCTCACACACAGATCCAGGCTCTGTCCTCCAGGACGCTTGTGTGGCACTCCGAGGCTTACTGGCATCCCACACACACACACAGGGATCCAGGCTTCACCTCCACCGGAGTCCACCAGGCCTCACCAGGCCTCACACGAGCGGTGCTTGTGTGGCACTCCGAGGCTTACTGGCATCCCCCACACTCTCACAGGGATCCAGGCTTCACCTCCACCGGAGTCCACCAGGCCTCACCAGGCTTCCCACGAGCGGTGTTCCCCACACACAGGGAACAGCCTCGTGCCGCTCACACGGTGCCCACACAGGAGCTCCCAACACCCAGGAACTCCTACACACCGGAACACACCTGTCACAAATCACACAGGGTTTATATATACTGCAGCACACACACAGATAGGACCTTAACTGATGTCAGAGTCATGTGTCCACACCCTCTGTGTGCATAAGGACCTGTGTGATGTCACAGTCATGTGACCAGTCCGTTAAAGAGGAAGGTACATGGTCATTCAAAAACACACCAAACCATTAAAGGGATGTCTGCTACATCACTATATATATATGTATGTGTGTGTATATATATGTGTATGTATGTATATGTATGTGTGTATATATATGTGTGTGTGTATATATATGTGTGTGTATATATATATATATGTATGTATGTGTGTATGTGTATATATATATATATATATATATATATATATATATATATATACATATGTGTGTGTGTGTGTGTTTGTACATACATACATACGTGGTCAAAATTGTTGGTACTCCTCGTTTAATGAAAGGAAAAACCCACAATGGTCACAGAAATAATTTGAATCTGACAAAAGTAATAATAAATTAAAAATCTATGAAAATGAACAAATGGAAGTCAGACATTGCTTTTCAACCCTGCTTTCACAGAAGTTTTTAAAAAATGTAACTCATGATATAGGCCTGGACAAAAATGATGGTACCCCTGAAAATAATGTGACAACAGATACATGTTAAATCAAGTTGTGTCCACTAATTAGCATCACAAGTGTCTACAATCTTGTAATCAGTCAGTGGGCCTGTATATAGGGCTACAGATACTCACTGTGCTGTTTGGTGACATGGTGTGTACCACACTCAACATGGACCAGAGGAAGCAAAGGAAAGAGTTGTCTCAGGAGATTAGAAAGAAAATTATAGACAAGCAAGTTAAGGGTAAAGGTTATAAGACCATCTCCAAGTAGCTTGATGTTCCTGTGACTACAGTTGCACATATTATTTAGAAATTTAAGATCCATGGGACTGTAGCCAACCTCCCTGGACGTGGCAGCAGGAGGAAAATTGATGACAAATCAAAGAGACGGATAATTCGAATGGTAACAAAAGAGCCCAGGATAACTTCTAAAGAGATTAAAGGTGAGCTTCATGCTCAAGGAACATCAGTGTCAGATCGCACCATCCGTTGTTGTTTGATCCAATGTGGACTTCATGGGAGACGACCAAGGAGAACACCATTGTTGAAAAAAATTTCATAAAAAAGCCAAACTGGAATTTGCCAAACTACATGTTGACAAGCCACAAAGCTTCTGGGAGAATGTCCTATGGACAGATGAGACAAACATTGAAGTTTTTGGCAAGGCACATCAGCACTATGTTCACAGACGGAAAAGTGAAGCATATCAAGAAAAGAACACTGTCCCTACTGTGAAACATGGAGGAGCTCTGTTATGTTCTCGGGCTGCTTTGCTGCATCTGGCACAGGGTGTCTTGAATCTGTGCAGGGTAATATGTAATCTCAAGACTATCAAGGGATTCTAGAGAGAAATGTGCTACCCATTGTCAGAAAGCTTGGTCTCAGTCATGGGTCTTGCAACAGGATAATGACCCAAAACACACAGCTTATAACACCCAAGAACGGCTAAGAGGAAAACTTTCAACTATTCTGAAGTGGCCTTCTATGAGCCCT
This sequence comes from Phyllobates terribilis, assembly GCF_046119375.1. Taxonomy (NCBI): domain Eukaryota; kingdom Metazoa; phylum Chordata; class Amphibia; order Anura; family Dendrobatidae; genus Phyllobates; species Phyllobates terribilis. The sequence continues at coordinate 466,687 of NW_027363352.1, read as the reverse complement.
GACCTAAATCCTATTGAGCATCTTTGGAAAGAGCTGAAACCTGCCATCAGGAAAAGGCAACCTTCAAACACGATACAACATAAATAAAACTGTTACACTCGTGCCTGGACTGACTGGCGTGAGCGTGATTAGTGATCCCACTGTACCATGAACCGAGGAGTGCCTGGAGGGGCATAACTAAGTATCTACCCGATCCGACCAAGGTCGCACGGAGGCTAACGACTCCGTGAACCAAGGAGGAACCGAGCAGAGGGACCAGGTGCTACTCCAGGTTAGACCCCGGTCACAGCTGTTGACCCACACCGGGGAATGCAGGAACGGGCAGGTTAGGCTGGCACACAGACAGTTGGGTATTGGCAGGCACGGCTGGAGTGCAGACAAGAGGATACTGGCAAGCACGGCTGGTATGCAGACAGGAGGGCACTGGCAAGGCACGGCTGGTATGCAGACAGGGGGGTACTGGCAAACACAGCTGGAGTGCAGACAGGGAGGCACTAGCAGGTTGGAGCGCAGGCTGGATAGGGTCCAGTACAAACTGGGATTCAGGAACAGAACCGCAGATGCGGTAGACAAGCAGAGCAGAGAGGAACCGCTGGAACGGTAGGCAAGGCAGAGCAGAGAGATACCGCCAGAGCGGTGAGCAAGGCAGAGCAGGGCGAAACCGCCGGAGCGGTGGGCAAGGCAGAGCAGGAGGAACCGCCAGAGCGGTGAGCAAGGCAGAGCAGGGCGAAACCGCCGGAGCGGTGGACAAGGCAGAGCAGAGAGGAACCGCCGGAGCGGTGAGCAAGGCAGAGCAGAGAGGAATAATGAATGCACTTGGGCACACAAATCATCAAGATCTGCTGACGGCAACTCCTTTTGCAATGCTCGACCAATGAAGTGCTTGATGGGAGTCAAATCCGGAGATGCTTCTGGCCATGGTATCATGTTTAAGTCAAGCATGCTGCTCACAGTAGCACCTGCAACATGTAGCTTAACATTTCCATGTTGAAAAATAGTTACTGAGGCACGTTTAAGAAATGTCCATATCACTGGTTCCACGACCAAATCAATGTAACACTGAGCAGTTAGTATACCTGGAATGAAGACTAGAGGGGTCCTGCTACCATATATTATTACACAGCACACCATAATCCCGGGAGTACAATCGGTGTGACATTCTTTCTCGAATGCCAGTATTCTAATCTAGTCCAATTCCTCATATATGCCTACACACAGTATGATACCACTTTCATGGCCCCACAGTGGCTATCACACTCAATATGATGCCCCCACGGTCCTATTACACACAGCATGATGTACAGTATGATTCCCCCTGACAATACATTTCCCCACACAGTACATTGAAAGAAGACATCCATTGTGTTCTACCTATAACCTAACATGTTGATACAAAGGAAGGCAAAAGACCCATGAGGCAGATGCTAATTGCCCACTATTAACGAAAAAATCCTTCCCAACTCCACTAATGGCAATTAGACTAGTTCCCTGGATGAACGTCCTATCACAGAATCTAGTTCCCATAACCTGTAATATATTTTTCAACAAAAGCATCCGGGCCATACTTGAACTTGTTTAGTAAATCAACAATTACAATATGATGTTCCCGAAAGTCTGAATATTAAAAATGGTGAACATTGGACATAATTTCAAAAAACATCACAGTAAAAGATAATGCCTTACCAACACCAGGTCAGATTACCAATGCACTGCAGGATGCAGCAAGCCTCCATGATAAAGGCGGGGGCAGCACATGTGCAAAATACTGATGCAGACAGCCACTCACTAACCTACCAATTCATGGAGGGGGTGGCTGTGTAGTATTATACATGCACACCGATGGAGTCTGCATAGGGCGCCAGTCACACAGATATGTGTGATACACAGTGTCTGGCTTGCAGCCTATTGATGTCTTGCTTGCAGCGTATTGATGACGCCCATAGTATTAGATCAGGCGGGTTGCCCAGAACTATATACATGCACCCCCACAGGACAGACGCCCCAATTCACCCAGCCAACACTAAAGAGGCCTGGCTGCATCCTGCAAAAAGATGTGCAAAAAAGATGAAAAATAGTATATAAGATAAGTACACCACATGAGGTATTGGACGATATTTTGGCCAAAATACGCAAGCTCACAACTCCATCGGTGTGCATGCATAATACTACACAGCCACCCCCTCCAAGAATTGGTAGGTTAGTGAGTGGCTGTCGGCATTAGTATTTTGCACATGTGCTGCCCCCGCCTTTATCATGGAGGCTTGCTGCATCCTGCGGTGCACTGGTAATCTGACCTGGTGTTGGTAAGGCATTATCTTTTACTGTGATGTTTATGTTCCCGAAAGTCCCGTAATTTCACTATTCTTAGAGTAAAGAATCGCCATCTATGATGACTGAGAAACCATCTTTCTTCTAGTAGGAGAGGGTGCCTCCTTGTCATCGTTGAAGGTCTATATGTAAAAAGTTCCTTAATAAGATCTCTATACTGTTTCTTCTTATATTTGTACATTGTAATAAGATCGCCCTTAAACCTTCATTATTCCAAACTGAATAACCCTAACTTTGATAACCTGTCTTGGAATTGCAGTGCACCAATTCCCTTAATAACCTTGGTTGCATTTGTCTGCATACGTCCTAGTTCAACTATGTCCGTCTTATACACCAAAGACCAAAATTATACACAGTATTCTAAATGTGGCTGAATTAGTGACTTGTATACAGACAAAACTATGTTCTTATCATAAGCATCTATGCCTCTTTTAATGCTTCCATGGTTCTATTTGCCTTGGCAGCAGCGGCCTAGCACTGGTTATTAAAGTTGAGTTTGCTGTCCACCCATACACCCAAGTCTTTTCCAGTGATGGTTTTCCCAGTGTTTAGTACATAATTGTACATTGTAATTTGTCCCAAGCAAGAACATTTATCTACATTAAACTTCAATTGCCATTTTTCAGCCCAAACCTCAAGCTTACATAAATCCCTCTGTAATATTACATTATCCTCCTATGTACTGATAACCTTGCAGAGTTTACGATCATCTGAAAATATTGAAATTTTACTCTGTATACCCCCCAAAAGGTCATTAATAATTGTATTAAATAGAAGTCCCAATACTGACTCCTGGGGTACACCACTTTTAAATGTGACCCAGTTAGTGTGTTCCATTAATAACCATCATCTGTTTCTTATCACTGAGCTTTTTTTTGTTTCTTTCGAAATCATCTATACGGTTCCAGACATATGGACCTTTTTAAGTGCTAATGTTTATGGTATTTACCAAAGAAGCAGTCACCCAATGACACTCTTCCTTCAGAGAATCTTCTGGGCCATGGAAACTGGCATGACTTTGGGGTTACTTGTAGTTTTGAATGATTCATTTTACTATTCAATGTACTAAAAATGGGGAAAAAAATCCATTTGTGGTGAAATTGGACCAAATACTGATAGTGGGACGGTAGCCTAAATCTCGGTCTCCTTTGAAGCTCAGCATATAGATGAGCTCCAGAGGAGCACCAAGACAGCGGGCACAGGGCCCTCACTGTCCTAGTGACCCATCAGCCCCCGAGATCATGTCACAGGGCACAGATGGGAGCTGGTAAATGGAAGCAGTGGCACTGGTTACATTTACGTGCTGCTGTCAGAGATTGACAGCAGCATTTAAATGATTAACTTGTCGTAATTAATTGCTGTACTTTTATGTTAGAGGAGCAGGAAAGAAGGAAAAGCCGAGCTGTGGAGTTAGTATCAGAAGAACGTACCAACTCCAACTGCAGGTAGAAAAAAATGTAAATACTTATATAGTGTTAATATTGTATATTATAAATTATTTTCATGCATAAATTGCTGAATATTTACTATTATTTGTTGCAGTATATTTGGTATTAGTAATTATTATAGTTGGAAATTTGACTTACTGACACCACAGCCCTAGTTAAAAGGGTTTTCCACAAGTGAATATATTTATATATATACTAGATGGTGTCCCAATTCTAACGCATCGGGTATTCTAGAATATGTATGCGGCCGACTGGGCGCAATCAGCAGAGTGGTGTTTAAATTTGGCGCCAATCTCGCTGATTGGTCGCGGTCGGCTGGCGGCCGCGACCAATCAGCAGAGCGTTGTTTAAATTTGGCGCCAGAGCATTGTTTAAATTTGGCGCCAATCTCGCTGATTGGTCGTGGCTGGTGTCCGCGACCAATTAGCAGAGCGTTGTATAAATTTGGCGCCAATCTCGCTGATTGGTCGTGGCTGGCATCCGCGACCAGTCAGCAGAGCATTGTTTAAATTTGGCGCCAAAATCGCTGATTGGTCGCGGGCAGCGTCCGCGACCAATCAGCACAGCAGTGTTTAAATTTGGCGCCAAAATCGCTGATTGGTCGCGGGCAGCGTCTGTGACCAATCAGCACAGCAGTGTTTAAATGTTGCGCCAAGATCGGTGATTGGTCGTGGCCGCTATTTAAATGTGGCGTCCAAATCGATGATTGGTCGCGGGCAGCGGCCGCGACCAATCAGCACAGCGGTGTTTAACTTTTGCGCCAAGATCACTGATTGGTCGCGGCCAGAGACCGCGACCAATCAGCGAATCGTATAGGTGAGGACCGGGGAGCAGAATCGTATTGGTGAGGACCGGGGAGCGCCGCTGCCTGTGTGGCTACTTCCGCTGCGAGAAGCCGGGAGATGAGCGGCTTCTCGCAGCAGAAGTATCCCGACCCGCAGCGCCGCTCCCCGGTCCTCCCTTGACACCCTAGCCGCATGGAGGTCAACGCCACTGCCTGTGCGGCTACTTCCGCTGCGAGAAGCCGGGAGATGAGCGGCTGCTCGCCGGTCGGGGTTCTTCTGCTGCTAGCGGCCGGGAGATGAGAGCCTCGCGCCAGTCATCTCCCGGCTGCATCGCCGCTGAGCTCCGTCCCGCAGATGAGCCTCTAACGGCCGCCATCTTTTTTTTGAAATCCCGCGTCGCTGATTGGCCGCTGCTGGACCAATCAGTGACGCGGGATTTCCCCGACAGACAGACAGACAGACAGACGGGATAAGACGATTATATATATAGATATACGCGGTGTGCAGAATTATTAGGCAAATTGTATTTTAGAGGATTATTTTTATTGTTGATCAACAACTATGTTCTCAATCAACCCACAAGACTCATAAATATCCAAGCTTAATATTTTTGGAAGTTGGAGTGTTTTTTTTAAGATTTGGCTATCTTAGGAGGATATTTGTTTGTGCAGGTAACTATTACTGTGCAGAATTATTAGACAATTTAATAAAAACCAAATATAATCCCATCTCACTTGTTTATTTTCACCAGGTAAACCAATATCAGTGCACAAAATACAGAAATAAACATTTCTGACATGCAAAGACAAAAACCCAAAAAATTAGTGATCAGTATAGCCACCTTTCTTTATGATGACACTCAACAGCCTTCCATCCATAGATTCTGTCAGTTGCTTGATCTGTTTTCGATCAACATTGCGTGCAGCAGCCACCACAGCCTCCCAGACCCTGTTCCGAGAGGTGTACTGTTTTCCCTCCCTGTAGATCTCACATTTTATGATGGACCACAGGTTCTCTATGGGGTTGTCCTGCATGAAAATCATGTTTTTCTTGAACGATACCAACTTCTTCCTGTACCACTTCTTGAAGAAGTTGTCTTCCAGAAACTGGCAGTAGGTCTGGGATTTGAGCTTCACTTCATCCTCAACCCGAAAAGGTCCCACAAGTTCATCTTTGATGATACCAGCCCATACCAGTACCCCACTTCCACCTTGCTGGCATCTGAGTCGGAGTGGAGCTCTCTGCCGTTTACTGATCCAGCCTCTGGCCCATCCATCTGGCCCATCAAGAGTCACTCTCATTTCATCAGTCCATAAAACCTTTGAAAAATCAGTCTTAAGATATTTCTTGGCCCATTCTTGACGTTTTATCTTATGCTTCTTGTTCAAAGGTGGTCGTTTTTCAGCCTTCCTTACCTTGGCCATGTCCCTGAGTATCGCACACCTTGTGCTTTTTGATACTCCAGTAGCATTGCAGCTCTGAAATATGGCAAAACTGGTGGTGAATGGCATCTTGGCAGCTTCACGCTTGATTTTCCTCAATTCATGGGCAGTTATTTTGCGCCTTTTTTGGCCAACACGCTTCTTGCGACCCTGTTGACTATTTGCCATGAAACGCTTGAATGTTCGGTGATCACGCTTCAAAAGTTTGGAAATTTCAAGACTGCTGCATCCCTCTGCAAGACATCTCACAATTTTGGACTTTTCAGAGCCCGTCAAATCTCTCTTCTGACCCATTTTGCCAAAGGAAAGGAAGTTGCCTAATAATTAAGCACACCTTATATAGGGTGTTGATGTCATTAGCCAACACCCCTCCTCATTACAGAGATGCACATCACCAGATTTACTTAATTGGTAGTTGGCTCTCAAGCCTATGCAGCTTGGAGTAGGACAACATGTATAAAAAGTATCATGTGATCAAAATACTCATTTGCCTAATAATTCTGCACACAGTGTATATATATATATATATATATATATATATATATAATCACACTATAATACAGTATGTCTTTTTTAGTTGAACAATTGGGATGTGGCTGCTGGGACCCCCAGGATGCCCAGTACTGAATCCAACTGGTTCTTATACATAAACCTTAAGTAGAGCCACATGAAGGTAAAAGGATCAGAGTGCCTGAAAAATGTATGGATCAGAAGGTGTTTTTCCCTGGATTGACTGTCATTCGTAGATGTAACAGAATCACTGGTCTTCTCTTCCACTTTTGGCTGAGGATTAGAGGATTAACATGAAACATGGAAACGATATTCTCTCATCAGACATATATGATGTTTAGTACTGATATGCCATAAATGTCAGTAGTATTACATTAAATGCAAAGGGACATTAATCAATTTGAAATGATTCTTTTTAGTTTTTTTTTTATTAAGAATTACATGGAAGAATGAAGAGATGTTCTTGGAGGGCCTTCTTCTGCAGATGTTACTTGCTGGTCAGAAGGCCACAGGTAGATGGTACAAGTCCTTCCACACAGGTGCATCTTTAATGGTGGACATGCTGTACTAGGCACTAGACATGAAGGGTTTTTCACATTGAGATGTTTGTGTTGCTCCGATGACAGGGAGCAAATATGCAGCTTTGTCTGATGGAGCGAGCAACCCTGGATAATCCACGCCGGCAAGATGATATCAGCCGGCGGAAGGTGGAACCTGTGAGAGGAGACAAAGAGACATAACTAATGTAAGTAATGGGACTACATATTAGAGCAGGGATGTCACACTCAAACACACAGAGGGCCAAAATGAAAAACTTGGACCCCACATAATCCTACATACAGAATAATGGCCCCACATAGTCCTCCGTACAGTATAATGGGCCCCACATTGTCCTCCATACAGAATAATGGCCCCAAATAGTGGTGGTGGTTCTGTTGTCGTGGGTCAAATATAACCACCCTGCGGGCCAGGTTTGGTCCACGGGCCAGAGTTTGACATGTATGTATTAGAGGATACTACTGTAGTGTCACTGTGACAGGATGATAGAGGAGTCGTATCCATACAGATGTACGGGGTCATTGTCAGTAATCCTACAGATAATATCTGCTCCACATGACTCCTTCTCACTGACTGACATCATGCAACATGGAGCTTATTGTTACACTTACCTCTTCTACTTCTTCTCTCTTCTACCTTCTCTGTTTTTTGTCGATCTTTCGATGCAGATTTTCTTTTCCCCTGAACTGGTGATTCTGATAAAAAAAACAAGAAAAAGATGTATATTATAAACTCCTAAAAGATTAGCTTTGTATCTTTATATAGAATTCTGTTATTCTTGTACCCTGTAGTCCCGGTAATTGATTATTGCACCATAATAGAGAGAATATGTCATATATACATAAAACCACCTGAGGGTCTGAGAATTAGATTGCCTTGTGAACTGATTAATATGAAACCTGTAGGTTTTCCGATATGTGGTGTCTAGCCAGGGAACTATGTCCCCTTATTAACATGATAACACTGCGGCATCCTGCAAGTAATATCTTAAAATAAGTTAGCTAAAACCTCAGTGCATTCTTAAGGTGATAAGGATCAGTATAGGCCTAGATGGAGCCATGGGTGCAGTATTCAGAATCAGTTTGGCAGAAGACTGAATGGCTTCTTATGCATTAAAAATTATAACCTATGAGGCTATGTGCCCACGTAGCAGATTTGATGCAGAGCGTTTTTGCCTCTCTCTGGCAGAAAAAAACGTATGCAGATTTACATGCAGATTTACATGCGTTTTTTCTGCCAGAGAGAAGCGTTTTTTCAGCATTTTTACATGCGCTTTCGCATGCGTTTTTTCAAGAAGTTTTCCAAACGATTTTGAGCATCACTTGGAAAAGTGCTTGACAAGTTGGTCACACTATTTAAATCCATGCAACCGGCATGGATTTATATAGTGTGACCGAGTAATAGTTAAAAAAAAGAATAAGAATGGTAAAAAATGAAAAAAAAAAGATTATACTCACCTTCCGGTGTCTTCCCGGTGTCATCTCTGCTGCGTCCGGTCTCTTGCAATGCTCGCGGTGCTGTGAAGGACCTGCGGTGACGTCATTGAGTCATGTGATGGGTCACATGACTCAGTGACGTCATGACAGGTCCTTCACAACAGCGCGAGCATTGCAAGAGACCGGACGGCGTGGACAAAACACTGGGAGGACATCGGAAGGTGATTATAAGCTTTATTTTTTATTTTAAATTCTTTTCTTTACAGATTCTATGGTACCCAGGTCTGGATGAGAGTCTCCTCTCCTCCAGACTTGGGTACCATCCGCACATTAGAAAGCGCCAATTACGCAAGTACAGATGCAGTCTTGCGGAATTAGCGCGTTCTAATGCAAGTCAATGGCGGCGATTACGCTGCGCGTCCGCAAAATTAATGGACATGCTGCGTATTTTTGAGCGCAGCATAAACGCTGCGGAAAAATACGCAGCATGGGCATTGAAAGTGCGGAATTGCATTGGAGACCATGGGGGAAGGTTTACCAAGCGTTTCCCAAGTGTTTACGCTGTAGAAATTCCGCAGCGTAAACGCTTGAAAAACGCATCGTGGGCACACAGCCTAAGAGTGAGGATTTTTATAAAATGAAATGTTGGGCTGTTTTCACATTACACTTTTTGACACAGGCTGCAATAGAATGACCTATAGAGCTATACATACCTGACAATATGGATGACTGTCTGCCTTCAGCAGTGAAACACTGCTTGTCATCATCAGACTTAGAGGGGGAAGAATCTTTCTGCGTCTGGTTGTCATCAGATTTAGAGGGGGAAGAATCTTTCTGCCTCTGCTTATCATCATCAGATTTAGAGGGGGGAGAATCTTTCTGCATCTGGTTGTCATCAGATTTAGAGGGGGGAGAATCTTTCTGCGTCTGGTTGTCATCAGATTTAGAGGGGGGAGAATCTTTCTGCGTCTGGTTGTCATCAGATTTAGAGGGGGGAGAATCTTTCTGCGTCTGGTTGTCATCAGACTTAGAGGGGGGAGAATCTTTCTGCGTCTGGTTGTCATCAGATTTAGAGGGGGGAGAATCTTTCTGCGTCTGGTTGTCATCAGACTTAGAGGGGGGAGAATCTCTCTGTGTCTGGTTGTCATCCTCAGATTTAGAAGGGGGAGAATCTTTCTGCGTCTGGTTGTCATCAGACTTAGAGGGGGGAGAATCTCTCTGTGTCTGGTTGTCATCCTCAGATTTAGAGGGGGGAGAATCTTTCTGCGTCTGGTTGTCATCAGACTTAGAGGGGGGAGAATCTCTCTGTGTCTGGTTGTCATCAGATTTAGAAGGGGGAGAATCTTTCTGCGTCTGGTTGTCTTCAGACTTAGAGGGGGGAGAATCTTTCTGTCTGTTTGGTAGAAGAAAAACATATAAATTACAAGTGAAAACAATAGATACGGATACAACACCTGTCTGCAAAGCCCATTAGGACATCTGAATAACATGAAGGGGATGCTGTGCTCAAGACCCTCTTCTACCAGCAAGAATGGAGAATCACTAGCAATATTTATTTTCCTGTAATGAACTGGAAATTAAAGCTGGTCATAGTTATCAACTTTCATCACCAGCGTTATCACAAGTCAGAAACATGGTGATCAGCAATCATGTGGTCATCGATACTGGATTTAGTATCGACTTACACTCGTCTTGAATTTGGTGTTGTGAACACATATCAGAATGGACCCCATAAAAATAATTTGCTCACATGTCTGACTGTTTTGCACTTTCTGGTGAATACCCTGGAGGTGACTTGGGTTCTTCATTGTTCATCATCTTGGTATGGATGGAACAGAGCTAATACAAAGAGGAAAAAAAAATATTTTAATATTTTACAATTTTATTTTAATTACAGGTTGTATGGATCTTATTGGTCACATACTTACTTTAGAAAGCCTATGCGAAGATGATAGAAAGTTTTGGCTTTCCGGCCAGTCATTATCTTCACTTGTGTCCCCCTCATCTGAATCAATATGTTGATGTCTGCTACATCGAGCTGAAAAGTACAAGAGTTAATCGAGATTATTAGCATAATACTTTGTCCTGAACAGTCACCATTTGATCATGAATCAAGGTGGGGACTGATTCTCACTTAAAATGAAATACAAGACACACAGCAGCTTTCTGCAGATGATGTCTCATTCTACTTACTGTCAAAGTAGATGGTATCCTCTTCTGACTCAAGATCAGGAATGAACAGCGACTTCTGACTTAGAAGGTTGTCAAAATCTAAGTTACGCAGGAATGGATGAAATTTGATCTCATTTGCTCCTCCTTGAAAAGGAAAACAATGAATAGTGATATAGTTATTGTCAAAGAGACAAGTTTCTTAGGCCTCCTACACATATCCGTGTTTGCACTACATGTGGCATCCATTTTTCTTTCACGTATGCCACCCGTACCCATTATCATCTATGCTGCTGTTTTTTTGTGGCAGCACAGATGACAAGTGCCAATACAAGTCTATGGGACCCTGAAAAACACGTACATCACACAGATGGCATCCGTGTGCCATTTGTGTGCCTTCCTTACGCTGTATCTGTTTAACATTACAAAGTATAAGAGATACTTTATCATTTCTTTTTCTTTGCCGTACCGGAAAAACACTGATGGCACACTGATGGCACACTGATTCAAAACACTGATGACACTAGTACTGTTTTTTTCCGGTACTGGTTTCAGTACTGATTTTATACGGACGTGTGAAGGGGGCGTTAATCTGAACGGTTGACGTAACAGAGCCGAAGTGAAGTAGATGTACTGAAAGTCTTAGCATGAAGAATGGGGAATGGCCAAGCTGGTAGAGAACAAAACCTCAGTGCTGATCCTCATTATTCATTTTCTGTTCACAGAGGTGTAATAAGTCATTAATAATAGTATTATATACATTACCTGTCCCAAGTCTTTGTGCTGGATCTTTTCTGAGCAGCTCAATGATGATATCCCGAGCTGTGGCTGGAAAAGCCGAATTAGTAAGTTTCCAATATATGTCATCTGTTATGTAAAAAGCAAATATTACAGAAAATGAAACATCTTAATTTATTTTATCAAAACAAAAATCTTTTATATTAACAAAAGTAACTAAATCACACAACTAATCTATTCAAATAACAATGACATTACACAGCAATCAGATTATTTTACTTACCCCTGACAATATGGCTGTAAATGTCATATTTGGAAGGCCCATAAAATGGTACACGTCCTACAAGAAATGTATATAGGATGATCCCAATTGACCACCAGTCAGCTGGCCTTCCATAGCCTTCCTTTAAGATAACTTCTGGGGCTATGTAATGAGGGGAGCCAGCAATCTGGAAAAAACAGAGGAATGAGATAATGATCAGAGAACATAATTGTGACAAATAACATCAGTGGAAACGTTTTCTAGATGAGAAAGTATAAGAGAAGGAGAAATGGAGGAGATGAGTAAAGAACAAGTTCCTGCCTACCTCCTTATTATGGAACTCTCTGGTGATGTCCTCAATTGGAGCCTTGTAGATCTCTGATGTTGGTCTCATGAGACAGAGTTTGGAAAGCCCAAAATCTGTAACTTGAATATGACCAGTTGACGTTATCAGGAGGCTGTGAAAAAAAGAGGATGTCAGCCCCAAGTTGCAAATAGTTTGTATAATAAACGATATCTTTTTTCCCCTTTCTTATACTACAAGTGTCACTTACTTTTCAGGCTTCAGGTCTCTGTGCATTACACCATAGCTGTGCAGATATTCCACAGCTAGAACCGTTTCTGCAATGTACAGACGAGCCAAGGGGACAGGTAAACACCCATAGTTCTTCATAAAACTGCCACAGTCTCCTCCTACAGCAGAAAGCAAATATGACAGGAGAGGGTTTGTTACAATGTAAATGACACATGAGGAGTGTGAATGAGAAATGAGCAGAGACATTGGGGCAGGACGTCATACACAGAGATATACTGTATAATAATGCAAAAAACCCTCCATTGGAGCATACCCGAATAGTAACTAGGACTGCACTAAATGTCTATGAAGCAAAACCACAAAGGTGCAAGAGCTGCACAAATAAGTGCAATGAAGCAACATCCCATATAAAAGCATGAATCTTTATTAGTCACGTGGAATAAATATTTAAAAATAACAAGGTAACTCATACAAAAAAGAGACACTATTCTGGCCAAAAAAGTATGAGCTATATATACTATGTATCTTGCAATAAATAAATATATAATTAGTTAAAGGTGTTAGCAGTCTCATTTGTGGTTTTGCTTTATATACTGTATAAGGCCGGTTTCACACGTCCGGATATTTCTGGTACCGGAAAAACCTGTGTCGGAGATGTCCGTGTGCCGCATCAGGAGCACACGTACCGGCGTTTGGGAATCAGTGTACAGTTAGCGTTATTCCCAAAAGCCGGGTACTGAACGCTGCGCTCATCATTTTCCCCTGCCGGCACTGCGATCAGCACCAGCAGGAGTTAATAATGAGAGTTGTAGTCTGCTCCCGATGTCTCCACCTGTAAAAATAAGAATAAAATAAAAAAAAACCCTTATACTCACCTACCTGTCCTAAGTATCTCCTGCTGTAATCCATGCGACTACTCAGCAGAGGAGCTGGGGAGAATGACTCCTGCAGTGAGCGAAGCCAGACCTCAGCTGAGCTCAGTGAGTGACAGGACACCGCTCGCTGAGCTCAGCGCAGATTCGGGGCCGCTCGCTGCAGGAGTCATTCTCCCCGGCTCCTCTGCTGAGCGGTCTCATGGATTACAGTGGGGGACATTTAGGACAGGTGAGGGTATAGATTTTTTTTTTATTCTTATTTTTACAGGTAGAAATACACTGGGAGAAGACAACCCTCATCATTAACCCCTGCTGGTTCTGATCGCAGCGCCGGCAGGGGACAATGATGAGGGCAGCGTTTAGCACCCGGCGCTAACTTTATCGCTAATTCCCAGGCGCCGACACATGTCACACGGATGGCATCCGTGTGCGGTATGTGTTTACACTGAACCATTGACTTGAATGGGTCTGTGTGATCCGTCCTGCTGGCCAAAAACAGACATGTCTACGTGTGGATCACATGGACACACGGTCCGTGGAAACACTGACATGTGCGCACATGTGTCAGTGTCTCCAGTACGTGTGGTAAACTGTCACCTCACGTACCAGAAATACTGAAGCGTGAAAGAGGCCTAATGTAGAGCGTATAAAGCAGAGTGACCCAATATAAAAAGACAGAGCCGTGCCTCATCTGCAAGCCTCTTATTCATTACTCTGTGAAATGCTCATCTATACAAACTGTTAGAATTGAGTCAAATCCTCCTTTTATCCTCAGTGGATATTTTTGCCATTCTCAGTGAGGACATTCACCAGAGACTTTCACAGAGATAATGATTTTCCTGGCATCTTGGTAACAGATAACTTATAGTAAATGCAGTATGGACATGTATCCGTCCATGTGGTCACATTCAGATTATGGAGAAGATGCTAGAGATAAGCAGATTGAGGCTGGATATAGGCACAATGGATATGACTTACCTGCTGCATACTCCATGACCATACACAGATGATGAGGAGTTGGAAAGGAGCACAACATGGAGGCCACAAAGGGACAATCAGCAAATGTTAGGATGTCCCTCTCTAGAAAGGCACGTTCAAGTCTTCTTGGAATATTCACGTTCTCCTTGTCCAACTTCTTCATAGCGAATAGCTGGCTTGTGTATTTGTGTCGCACTAAGTGGACGGCTCTGGAGAGAAGGAAAATCCATGATTTATAATGAATTCTTACTAACATTTTGTCTATAAACCTCATCACATGATTGTCTGGTTACTACTAGATGTCACTAGAAATCCATGTAGAAATCCATCAAGTTACACAACATAAATGATGACCTATGCGAGGTCCTCATCTATGTCACGTCCTAACTGACCTAAATAATGACATATAGATGTGGCCAGTAGACATGAGCTAACACATTTGAGTGGAATTAAATTCTACTCAGATTTTGCAAAATTCTGCATTCACCAAAATGGCGTTTTGTTTTTTTGTTTGTTTTGTTTTTTGTAATTTGCTTACTCATGGATTTAGCAAAATGTCAAGCGTTGGCCACCATTTTCAAAATCTTGAAAGGCCATAAAAAAGTTTAAAAATAAACAAATTTTTATACTCACTTCTACGGCCCCTCCGCCTCAACCGTCCGTTCCTTGCCGCATCCTCAAATCTCTGCTGCTAATGCTGAAATCCAAATGCCTCTCATACTGGGACGGGACTTCCAACATTGATGAGATCTGGGAGGATTATGCACAAGCGCAAGAACAGTCACGGTGTCACAATGTTGTGACTTTTTATGCTCTTGCATAGAACTCTCTCAGACCTTCTCAAAGCCTGAAGTCCTTGCATAGCGTGAGCGGTGGCAAACTGAAGAGGCAGTGAGGACCGGACGGGTGACGGTGAGAAGTGGAGGGGCTAGAGAATTGAGCAGTAAGGGGAGTATAAGTATGTTTCTTATGCTTATTATGTTCTGGGGCCTGGTGAGGCCCCAGAGCATAATAAGGGACATTAATTTCTCCTTGAATCGTATTTTCACAAGTCCACGTGAACAAGCAAATTAGAATTTTGCCTGATTCGCTCATCTCTTGTGGACAGTATGGACTCAGAGCATTTCTCTGTTGTACGGGCTGGGCACAGAGACAGAAGCATTGTCATAAGGAACACTAGGAAATGTATATTATGCAAACATAAAGCTCACCCATAAGCTCCACTGCTGATCAGTTTGATTGGTTTAAAGTCGGTCTTACTAGGACTTGTCTCCAAGTTCAATGATCCGGTCAAGGCCTAGAAATAATAAGAAATGACATTAAGACATAGAATCTGCAGGAAAATAAAAGCTCCAGATGCAGGAACTTCTCCTCTATATTATGTCCACGCTGATTACATTGCAGCAGATGTAGAGGACATGATGCAAGCCGGACCCTCCACAGACAGTATTATATTTTAAGGGGATATTCCCCATGCATAGATATCACTGTACTGCAGGGTATGATAAGGGGCATCACACAGAAGAGGCAGAATAACAATGCCATCATTACTCACAATAGATCTGATCTACATAAAAGCAAAGATATCCCATTGTCATCTGGGGTATAATATTATATGTGTAATTCATACCCCGTTATCTGATGATAAACAGACGTCTCCTCTGATACTTACACTGGCAGATTCGTGGATCTCTGGTGTCTCACATATTCCACCATCAGTACTGGCCGTCGACACAGTTATTTCTAAAATAATGATAAAATAATGAAAAGATGTCATGTATCAGTCTATATCAGTACTTAATATATAACACATCCATATAATGAAGGACATGACAAGATCTCTGTAAATGATATAAAAACTAGATATCTGGTATTCTGCACATACTAAATATACAGTATTTATGGCACATCCAGAGATAGATACACTGGGCGATTGTTCAGGATCTGATTACCGTATTTTTCAAGTTATAAGACACACTTTTTTCTGTAAAATGGGGGTGCGTCTTATCCCAACGTAGCTTACTGAGGGGGGGGGGGTTGCGGTGAAGCGAGGCCCCAGGACGCAGGGTCACTGCTGCAGGAAGCTGGCGGCGGCAGGAGTGGGGCGATGCTGTGGGCCCCAGGCTGGGAGGAGGGGGTGTTCGGCGGTGCAAGGATGCAGCGGCCCCTGGGCTTTCAGAAAATGTCGCCGGAGACTCCGCACTTCCATGATTTTCAGTGTGGTGGACTTCGGAAAAATGGATTCTGGAGATGGCGCATGCAGATTGAGATCTTGTCTCCCGAGATCTCAATCTGTGCATGCGCCACCTCCGGTGGAGATTTTCCCAAGGTCCACCAGATTGAAAACCATGGAAGTGCAGGGACTTCAGTGCAGCATCGCCCCACTCCTGCTGCTGCCATCTTTCCGCCGCCTTTCCCCTAGAAAAGTTACCACAAAATTGGATTATAAGTTGCTCCACCATTTTATTAAAAAAATGTTTTTCCTATTTTCCGCTCCAAAATTTCACCTGCTTCTTATGGTCCGGTGCATCTTATAGTCTTCAAAATATGGTATTTTTGAACAATTACATGATTGGGGATCTATGACCCTCATTTTGGAGCCGAGAAGACCACACAGGCGTGAAGTAGAATTACATGATCCCTCTCCATTACAGGGAATGAAGAGTAAATCTACATATTCTCTGCCATTCTCTATAATATCTGGATATTTGAATGTAAAATATTAGATGATCGGCTTACCTTCAATCAGATCAGTTTTTAGCTCTAACTGACTAATATTAGGGTCAGGCATGTTCACGGTTTGCCCCTCTTCGGAGTCACCTTCGGATGTTTCCTGATGGTTATAATATGTACAATTAGTATAACATTTCACAAATACTAAATTATCATATACAATAGATAGGAAGGACTAAACATTGGATTTACTGGTAATTTCAGTATTGGACGGACTATACACAGCCACTCCCTCCAGTAAATCAACAATAATATATAAGGTACTTGTATATACAACTGATCTCTGTTATCAGAATTGCAGCATTTACAAGAAGGAAGATTGTGATGATCGAGCAAAACAGAGGCAGAAATACAAACTCCCACCGCTGAGTACAGACTGCCATCACAGATGATGGAGCCGCAGGGACAGGCGGTCATGAAATATCCTGTGCCTGCCTGGAGGGGACAAGGACATGTGATATAGAAGATGATGGCTCCTTACCAGGTGCTCCAGTGAGCGGGCCGGACTCTCCAGTATATTCAGGACATTTTGGGCCAGTTGTTTAAAAAAGGCCAATTTTCCACTTTGGGCTTTTTCTTCAGCCTATAAAGATGGAAATAAATACAAAAGGAAAATCATGAGAGAAAGTGCAGAATGGAGGAGGCCATTTATGTCACCATTTTACTCCTGTCTATCTGCAGCTACAATTACTACACATTTGGTACATTTTATATATTATATTGGTGTCGATCTAAAGAACAATTTTCTGTAAATAAACTTGTATTCCATTATTATTATTTGATTTGTATTATTATTATTATTATTTTTTATACAGCATAAAAACACTTGTATAATTAGTGGTGGTGAATTATGATGTCATAATAGCAGTGATGTCGTGATGGAATCTTGTGATGGAATCTTAACGGGGCATCTCACCGTGAAAGGAAGTTTCCTAGCAATAGTTAAGGTGGCAAAACCATAGTTTGTGCATCAGTACCAGATGCTTGAATGTAAGAAAGAACTGTGGGTACTTTACATTTCTAATCAGTGAGGCTAGTTCTATGGTCTGAGATAAATTATTAATATTTGTTATACACAATAAAAATCATAATTACATATTTATAAGAAATCCGGATTAAGGTGCTAAATGAAGTGTCTTTACTAAGGGACAAGGACTGGACTAGGAATGAAATCTAGCCCTGACATTTGAATCATACAGGCTCATGCTGCACTTTTACACCTCTTCCCAAAATGGGGATCTCTATTACAAATATGACCCTGCCTGACACTGAAGAAAGTCTAAATTTTATTACTACCAATAATACCACTATACAGTAAGGGAGACCAACTAGACATAATAATAATAATTTGTGCAGATTGTCTGCTATTTACCTGTTGTACTAATGTCCTGATGTTCTGCTGCAAATGCTGAAGATATTCTGAGGTAATACGACCTTGGTAGTATTTGGTCAAGCAGTCCCGTACAAGCTCCATAACCAGCCGGTAAGTGAAGCTGAGGACGCCATCGGGTAGTGGTAGCACACAGTTAGGGGTATAGGTGGTAAGAATCCCCTGGAGTAGTGCCAACTCCTGAAGTCTGTCTGGAGAAATTCCAGACATTTCAATGAAATGCGCAATCAGTATATCACTAGATAAGTAGCTAAACACTGACAACAATGACACCGGGGTATCAAAGTGACACTGAAGTGTAAACGCTTGTATAAGTAGTGGTTGTGAATTATGATGTCATAATAGCAGTGATGTCATGATGGAATCTTGTGATGGAATCTTACAGGTGCATCTCACCTTATAAGGAAGTTGCCTAGCAACAGCTAAGATGCCATCTACATAGACTGAGCATCAGCATCAGATGCTTGAATGTAAGAAAGAGCTATGGGTACTTCACTTTTACTTTGATAGGCAGGTGAGTATAAGGATTTTTTAATTTTATTCTTATTTTTACGCTAGGACACAGCGGGAGCAGACTACTACTCTCATCATTGTCCCTTGGTTGTGCTGATCACAGCGCCAGCAGGTTACAATGATGAGGGCAGCATTCAGCACCCGGTGATTGGGAACAGCGGTAACTGTACTGCTGATTCCCAGGTGGCGGAATGTGCGCTCCTGATGCGGCACACGGTTGCCACACAGGTGCACATGGACACGTATATCTCCCGTACCGGTTTTTCCGATACTGGAAATATCAGGACATGTGAAACCGGCCTAACTCTGGAATCTGTAAAAAGAAAAAACTGATGGCACTTCTAATACGAGAAATAGGTGTGAACAGGTGCTTACTAGGAGAAGCTACCTCCATATACAATTAACAAATAAAGTAGCAAACTGCAATGCTAAGTATGTAAGCATGAAATATGGAATATAAATAGCATTACTGCTATAGAAAATAGAAATAAATGAGAAATCTTAGCGCATAAATTGGCCAATTCATGTGTACCTGTCCCTTAGAGAGGTATTCACATTGGTAGGGTCCTGGCACTGAGAAACGCCTTACCGCGGCTGCCAGATACACATGAATTGGCCAATTTATGTGCTAAGATTTCTCATTTATTTCTATTTTCTACAGCAGTAATGCTATTCATATTCCATATTTCATGTTTACATACTTAGCCTTGCAGTGTGCTACTTTATTTGTTAATTACTCTGGACTCTGTGTGGCCTCTGTTCAGCGGTGATCTTGACGCGCCCCCTGGGCCATATTCTTTTAGGGGAATATCCGGAGCCGGATCAGATGGGGGTTGTAGTCTCCGAGCGGCTGTGACCCGGTCCGTGCCCAGGTTGTCAAGCTCAGTGTGTGGCAGTCCTACAGATGTTACTGAAAGTTCTTTATGTCGACTACGCCACCCGTTGTGTTGCGGTCACTACGGCCGCCGCTGCAGCAGGGTCCGCTGAGGCTGATGGTGTTGGTGCAGCTTGGTAGGATAACCCCCAACGGGAGGGGTATAGCCTCAGGGGGTCAGGTGCAGAGGATGGGGGTTGTGGTGGTGCAGTGCAGACGGCAATCAGAGACAGAGTCGGGTTATGCAGTTCAGGGTGTTTACTCACTGCAGATGTTCCGGTCACTCCAGCTTCAAGTGACCTCCCGAGCCGTGCTGCGTCCACCAGGTCCTGGATCCGGCCAACCCCCAAACAAGTCCGGAGCGTGGCCCTGAGCTCTCCTTCTGTCCTTTCCTCTGGCCGTCCCCACCAGGGATCCACCTAGGTCCAGCTCCCTCGGGCCTTCTGTTGGGAGACCCTTGGCCTTAGGTTCCCTGACCCTTCACGTGGTTTGCCTTCGGGGTGGATGTAGTGGGTGGCCGTGGCAGATGCTGCCCACGGCCTCCGGTCTCTGGCTAGGGTGTGCTTTTGCCCCCACCAGTTTGGGATCCGGTACCCTGTTGCTGACTCTTCACCCGTTGATTATATTTGGGATCTTGGAGTCCTTTCTCTCCCCCTCTGGGTCCTTCTTTCACTTCTCCTCTCTCTCACTCTGGGCCGCTCTTCTCCTCTCCTCCTGACTCTCTGACTGGCTCTCTACAACTGACCCTGATCTTAGTTTGTGCCCACCTTATATATCCCTCTATGTGTGAGCTCAGGTGACCAGCACCCAATGAGCTCCTAACACTACCCAGACTGCTCCCCCTATCTGCCCCTACACTACAGGGATGTTCCAACCCCCTCCCACTCCAGCCAGGGACAGACACGGTCGTACCTGCACATTTCCAAGTGGGAGTACCGTCGGCCTGCCCCTCGGAAATGGGATGTGTGTAGTGCATGCAGCCTACCGAGCTCAGTTCCACACTCCTTCCTTACCCGGGAGTGGAATATCACACCTCTGGCTGAGGTGCAACACTCCTGTAGCAGCCGAATCCTCAGGGTGCTACATTCTTTTTATCAGAGGCTCGCAAAACTGTGGCCGACGGCACTTTTATTCACGCCTAATAAAAAGACGGACACCGTGGGATCACAGGCCAGACGGTGCCTCCATCTGCCTCATTACAGGGAATCTTCCGCCGGAGGCTCCGTCTGGATCACGTATTTCAGAGATTTACATGGAAACCCCGGTGTAAGCGCTGAGCGTAGAGCACAGGATAAATGTGGGCAGAGCCATATTGCGAACTCTGGGAGGCTGAATGAACAAACCAACAGCAGGTGAAGAATTGGTTTTATTTATTTATTTACACCGTTCCTCGTGCGGTTTAAGTGATTAGATGACTTTATTCTTCGGGTCGGTGCGATTACAGTGATACCAGATTCATATCGGGTTTTTACATTTGGCAGCTGTCACACACTAAACTTTTTTTTTTGCAAAGACTAGTTTTTGCATCGCCATATTTTCAGAGCTATAATTTTTCCATATTTCGGTCGACAGAGTTATGTGATAGCTTGTATTTTGCGGGACAAGTTGATGTTTTTATTGGTACCATTTTCGTGCATGTGACATTTTTTGATCGCTTTCTATTCTGATTTTTGGGAGGCAGAATAAACAAAAACCAACAATTCAGTAATTGTTTTTTTAGTTTTTTTTATGCAGCTCTGCGTGTGGTAAAATTAATAAGGCAGCTTTATTCCTCGGGTCAGTACATTTACAGCCATACTGCATTTATATCTTTTTTTATGTTTTGGCGCTTTTACACAATAAAAACTATTTCATAGAAAAAATCGCTTTATTCTAAGAGCTATAACTTTTTTATTTTTTGGCTGATGGAGCTGTATGGTGGCTTGCTTTTTGCGGGACAAGATGATGTTTTCAGTGGTATAATTTTTATTTATATTCGTCTCTTTGATCGCGTTTTATTCCACTTTTTGTTCGTTGGTATGATGATAAAGCACCGTTTTTTGATTCTTTTTTTTTACTGTGTTCACTAAAGGGGTTAACTAGTGGGACAGTTTTATAGATCAGGTCGTTCCGGATGCGGCGATACTAAATATGTGTACTCTTATTGTTTTTCTTCATAATAATATTTAATTTTTTTATTATTTTTTTATTTTAAAAAAAATATTTTTACAACTTTTTTTTCACTTTTTTTACTTTGTCCCACTATGGGACTTTCACTTTCAGCAGGCTGATCGCAGTTCTAAGGTATAGCAGTGCAGGATCACTGCTATACCTTGTAAACTGTCAGTGCTGCAGACACAAGCTAGTTTGATCATGCACTGCGCATGGTCAAACTAACTTGCTGGTGCCTGGTGACACAGGTGTCGTCATGATGACATCGTGTCACCATGGCAACGATCTGGACCCCGTGAGGACAGCGCAGGGTCTCCGATCCAAGAGCAGAGGTGCTTCTGTCCCTCCACTCACTTGCTAAATGCTGCGATCGCAGCATTTAGGGGGTTAAAGTGCCGGGTGTCAGCTGTCAAAATCAGCTGACAACCGGTGGCGATTGATCCCGCACAGCCTGTGTCGTAATAATACGTACCTGGTCCATAAGGCCCAGGGCACAGGGACGTATTATTATGCACAATGTCAGAAAGGGGTTAAAGCTTCTGACGCGCCCCTGGGCCTGCTGTGTCGTGCGGCATCGCGCGCACGGGGGCTTACCCGGAGCCGGATCAGATGGGGGTAGTAGTCTCGTGGCGGTGACCCGGTCCGTGCCCAGGGAGTCAAACTGAGCGGCAGTATTTAGCAGTAGATGTTATATTGCTCGACTACGCCACCCGTTGAATGCAGTCATGAGACCGCCGCTGCAGGGCAGACCGCTGAGGCCGGTGGTACGGTTGTGCAGCGGGGATGGTATAACCCCCAACGGGAGGGGTATGGCCTCAGGGCAGCGGATGTGGATGATGAAACACTCAGAGACGGTGCGGTGTAGTTCAGGGTCTTTACTGGTGGCAAAGGTAGACCCTCCCGGAATACTGGCTAGCGATCGGGGCCTGGTCAGTCCGTGAGCAGATGGAATCTTCCCTGGCCAGGCGGAGTTGTAGGCCTCCCCAACTAATCGTACTCTTCTGGCTACCTTGCTAGAGGCTGGTAAAAGTAGCCCACGTCCCTGAGTGTACCGTGTGGTGCTCACCCGTATGGCCGGTGACTCATAGAATCATAGAATCATAGAATGGTAGAGTTGGAAGGGACCTCCTGGGTCATCTGGTCCAACCCCCTGCTCAAAGCAGGATTCACTAAATCATCTCAGACAGATGTCTGTCCAGCCTCTGTTTGAAGACGTCCATTGAAGGGGAACTCACCACCTCTCGTGGCAGCCTGTTCCACTCATTAATCACCCTAACTGTCAAAAAGTTTTTTCTAATATCTAATCTGTGTCTCCTCCCATTTAGTTTCATCCCATTGCTTCTAGTCTTTCCTTGTGCAAATGAGAATAAAGATGATCCTTCTACAATGTGACAGCCCTTGACATATTTGTAGACAGCTATTAAGTCTCCTCTCAGTCTTCTTTTTTGCAAGCTAAACATTCCCAAATCCTGCAACCGTTCCTCATAGGACATGGTTTGCAGACCAGTCACCATTCTGGTCGCTCTTCTCTGAACTTGCTCCAGTTTGTCTATGTCTTTTTTAAAATGTGGTGCCCAAAACTGTACACAGTATTCCAGATGAGGTCTGACCAAAGAGGAGTAAAGACCGATAATGACTTCACGTGATCTAGACTGTATGCATCTGTTAATACATCCCAGAATTGTATTTGCCTTTTTTGCTGCTGCATCACACTGTTGACTCATGTTCAGTCTATGATCTATTAGTATACCTAAGTCTTTTTCACATGTACTGTTGCTTAGCTCTATTCCTCCCATTCTGTATATGCTTTTTTCATTTTTATTGCCCAGATGTAGTACTTTGCATTTTTCCCTGTTAAAAACCATTCTATTGGTTGCTGCCCACTGCTCCAGTTTATTTAGGTCTTTTTGAATCCTCTCTCTCTCTTCTCTAGTGTTAGCTATCCCTCCTAGCTTTGTGTCATCAGCAAATTTAATCAGTTTACCCTCAATTCCTTCATCTAAATCATTGATAAAGATGTTGAACAATACAGGTCCCAGGACGGAGCCCTGTGGTACCCCACTTGAGACATTCATCCAGCTGGATGTGAAGCCATTTACAACCACCCTTTGAGTCCGATCACTAAGCCAGTTATGAATCCACCTAACAGTTGCCTGGTCCATTGCATACTTGGTCATTTTTTCAATAAGGATGGTGTGAGATACTTTGTCAAATTCTTTGCTGAAGTCAAGATATACTATATCTACAGCATTTCCCTGATCCACCCGGGGCCTTCTGGTAGCTTCTGCTCCACGACGGCGGTGCTGGTCCCTTGCGTGTGACCGTGCCTTCGGGTTTCTTGGCCAGAGGACCTGAAATCCCCTGCCGGGCGGTTTCTGCTGCTGGGTAACGATTAGTCCCCACAGCCTCGGACTCCGGGTCCGGTAAGAACTCTTCAATCAGGGCGAGCTCTACAGCTTCCAGCCCCTGATCTCTTTTAGCACAGCTCCCACAGAGCTCCTGATCTTTCTTGCTCCTAAAGCTGCTCCACTACAGACCAGACTGTGTCTCTGTCTGTGTTCTCTCACTCTCTTCTAACCCTGCCTCAGCCCCAGCTTTATATAGGGGAAGTTCTTCCCCTCCCAGGACTGGGCAGGAGGTGTGGCATGCATAGGATGTCTGACCAGGAAACCTCCCACCTGCTCACAGACGTAATATTGCTATTACTGTGGAAACCAGACCCCTGGGGTGCCACATTCCCCCCTAGTAAAATTTAGTACTCCGGGACTAAACATATTTTTGTAAAACATAACAAGTAAAAACAGAAACAGTACAATAAAGAAGAACACATTAGGATGGTCACGGCATGTCCGCAACCGGGTGCAGTCTTTGAAGAAAACAAAGGTGTCCATTTCACCAAGAGACCGGGAGCCGTAACCAGGTAGGGGTCTGTCCTGCCCCGAGTCCTTAACAGTCTTTGTCCTTTCCTGGGTTACGCTCCAAACATATGTACAAAGGATTCCGGATAATCCCTAAATGACACCTATAAAATAACTAAAAATACACAATTATTTACAGGTAACAGAAAACAGGTAAATACAAATAAACAGTCTAAACACTTAGATCCTCCAACGTACGGGCAACTGGCCTCTAGTGGCTCTAGTGGACCTACGGAGCTGACTGACTGGTCCTGAGCTACGGGGTGTAGGAGCTGTCAAAGGTAAACTGGGCAGCTGTCTACGGGCTCTTTGGCTCACTAGGGGCACGGCAGGCTCACTATAAGCAGAGGGTTGATCCTCCTGGTCTGCTTGTGTGGGGTCTTCTGCCTCCTGGACCGGCTGCTCTTCCAGCTCTACCTGTTTCTCTGTAGGTACTTGAGATGCTGGTTGGAGGAAGGTGAGGACGGGTACCACAACAGCGCCATTGACTTGAGTCCAAGACCGAGGGAAGTCTCCGAGCACAGTACTGACCATATCTTCCCTTTCCTCTGCGGGTCGAGGGTCTTCTTGTTCTTCTTCAGGGCTTCGTAGCTGTTCGGGACACTTCTTCAGGTGATCTCGGGAGACAATGGCTGTGGTTTCTCCTCCGTCCTTACTGATTATGCAGACTTTCGGGTTCTCATGGCTTGAGGGCAGTACGGTGTACGGGTCCTTCTCCCACTGGTCGTCCAACTTGTGGAGGCGTCTCTTCCTCTTCAAGACCTGCTCTCCAGGTAAGAGGGGAACAGCGGGAGCATACTGGTTGTAAGTCTTCTCCTGTCTTTCTCTAGCTTGACAGAGACTTCGCTCCACGCTCTCCTGTACTTTCCGGTACTGCTGCTGCCTTTCTGTGTCCCAGTCTGCTTCTGGTGAAGTGTCCTCGGGTGTCAGGACTCCCATCTCCAGATCAACAGGAAGCTTACCAGGTCTTGCTCTCATTAGGTAAGCCGGGGTACAGTTGGTAGAACCTACCAGGATGTGGTTGTATAGGTCCACCAGATCAGGCAGTTTCTCAGGCCACAGACTGCGTTCTTCCAGGGGCAATGTTTTCAGAAGATCTATCACCACCTGGTTCATTTTCTCGCAGAGCCCATTGGTTTGCGGATGATAGGGTGTTGTTCTTATCTTCCGGCAGCCATACAGAGTACAGAACTCCTGGAAGACTTCCGCTTCAAAGGCTGGTCCTTGGTCCGTCAGCACCTGCTCTGGGTATCCGTGTGGACGGCAGAAGTGCTGCTGGAAAGCTCTAGCTGCTGTTTGAGCCGTTAAGTCCTTGACCGGGACCACCACCAGGAACCGGGAGTAATGATCTACGATTGTGAGGGCGTAGACATACCAAGATCTGCTTGGAGCCAGTTTCACATGGTCCAGGGCTACCAGTTCCAGTGGCTGTCGGGTGATGATGGGCTGCAAGGGAGTCTTCTGGCTGGCACGGTCCTTCCTTCTTAGGTGGCACGGGCCACAGTCTCTGCACCACCTCTCGATGATTCCTCTCATGCCTACCCAGTGGAACCGCGCACGCAGCAGGAACTCCAGCTTCTTCCATCCGAAGTGCCCAGCTCCGTTGTGGTATGCCTCCAGCACCATAGCCGCGTCTCTTCTTGGCACCACTACTTGCCAGATCAGTTCATGCGTCCGGGAGTTAACCATTCTGCGGCACAACTTCCCCTTGTAAAGGAACAGTCGACTCTTCTCAATCCACAGTTGCTTGGCCTCCTCCGGAGCGTCTGGGTCAAGGCGGGCATCTGGCTGAGTCAGCATCTCCTTCACCAGTCGGACGGCGGGGTCACTGTCTTGCGTTTCCGCCCAGTTGTAATGAGGTAAGGGGTTGAACGTAGCGGATTGCTTACTCCTTACACGGTGGGAATACTGGATAGTCCCATGCCGGTGGAACGCGGGAAGTTCAACTTCTTCCAGTTCCTCTGGATCTTCCCCCACGTCCGGTAGGTTTGGCATTCTGGACAAGGCATCCGTGTTGGTATTGGAGCGTCCTGCCCGGTATTTGATTGTGAACTCAAAGTTGGACAGGCGGGCCATCCATCTCTGCTCCAGGGCACCGAGTCTTGCCGTATCCAGGTGTGTCAACGGGTTGTTATCCGTGTACACGGTGAACCGGGAAGAGGCGAGGTAGTGCTTAAAGCGTTCGGTGACTGCCCACACCACTGCCAGGAATTCTAGCTTGAATGAGCTGTAATTCTCAGGGTTTCTTTCGGTGGGTCGCAGTTTTCGGCTGGCGTAAGCAATTACCCGTTCTTTCCCCTGCTGGATGTGGGACAGTACGGCTCCTAGCCCGATGTTACTTGCGTCGGTGTAGAGGATAAAGGGCTGGCTGTAATCAGGGTACGCCAGGATTTCATCCCCCTTGAGGGCCATCTTCAGCTGGCGGAAGGACTCTTCTTCCAACTTCTCCCATCTGAAGGGCGGCTTCTGGTTCTTGGCCTTCCTGGACTGGCCTATCAGGAGGTCCTGCATAGGAGCTGCCTTTTTGGTGAAACCCGGAATGAACCTTCGGTAGTAGCCTACCAACCCGAGGAACTGCCGCACTTCCTTTACGCTGGAGGGGCTTGGCCATTCCTTAATTGTGGTGATCTTATCAGGGTCGGGAGCCACTCCGTCAGCACTCACCACGTGTCCCAGGTACTGCACCTTTGGTTTCAGGAGGTGACACTTGGAGGGTTTCACCTTCAGGCCGTAGTTTGCCAGGGCTTCGAACACTTCTGCCAGGTGTTTCAGGTGGTCCTCGTAGGTCTTGGAGTAGACGATGACATCGTCCAGGTATAACAGGACCGTCTCAAAGTTTCGGTGTCCCAGACAGCATTCCATCAACCGTTGGAAGGTTCCTGGTGCGTTGCAGAGTCCAAACTGCATGCAGGTAAACTCGCTAAGTCCCATCGGGGTGGTGAATGCGGTCTTCTGCCGGTCCGCCTCTGCTACAGGAACCTGACAGGACCCGCTAGTGAGATCCAAAGTAGAGAAGAAGTTAGCAGATCTTAAAGCAGCCAAAGACTCCTCTATCCTTGGTAAGGGGTACGCATCTTTGTGTGTGATACGGTTGATTTTCCGGTAATCTACACACATTCTCATGGTGTTGTCTTTCTTTTTAACCAAAACCAGTGGAGCTGCCCAGGGGCTACAGCTATCCCTAATTACCCCAGCCTCCTTCATGTCTCTAAGCATCCCCTTGGCGTATTGGTAGTGTGCAGGGGGTACGGGTCGGTATCTCTCCTTTATGGGAGGATGGTCTCCCGTGGGGATATGGTGTTCTACCCCCTTTACTCGCCCGAAGTCTAACGGGTGTTTACTAAACACTCTCTCGTACTCTTGAACCACCCGATAGACTCCCTGTTTCTGGTGTGAGGGAGTGGAGTCAGTACCCAAATGTAGTTGCTGACACCAGTCCTCTATTGTTTTCTTAGAGCCGTTACCTTCCTCTGGTTGAGATGGAGGCAAGGGTTCCACGGCCTGTACAGAATTCTGGTTTATGGTGAACAATTTAGCTAGCGTGGCATACCGGGGCAGGTGTACTTCTCTCTTCCCGATGTTTATTATGCGAACGGGCACCCTCCCATGGCGTACATCAACCACCCCCCGTGCTGTCAAAATGGTGGGCCTACTGTCTGAGTAGACGGGTTCTACCATTGCTTGGTAGTCTCTACCTCTTAGACCAATAGCTGCCCGGCACCAAATCATCATTTCACTTTTTGGGGGCATGGCAATAGGGAAAGGGTCACACATTCTCACGCTTCCAATCTCACCACCGGAGAGTTCCACCTGTTGCCGCCGCATCAGTGCCCGGATCTCTTTTTGGAGCACTCGCTGCTGGCCGGAGCTGGCGTTCTTGGCAACCTGCTGTAAAATGAAAATCACCTCTGCAAGACAATTTTCAATCACATTAGTTCCAAGCGTTATCTTTGGGTGACTCTCGCGCTTGTCAATGTCTACAATGATCAGTCCCTGTGCTGCCAGTTCGACTCTACCGATTTTAATGGTCATCTCTTTGAATCCGATCTGTGGCACGGGTTGACCATTGCTGGCGATGATACTCAAGTCGTCGTCAGGGTAGCGGGTTATATCCGAGTCATTCCAGTACTGCTTGAAGAGCACGTACGGGATGGTGGTGACCTGTGACCCGGTGTCAAGTAGGGCACTCATAGGAATGCCATCCAGTACCACAGGCAAGACTGGACGTCCTCCCACATATTTGTCACGCCAGTTCGATGGGCCTGGTGATCTTATTCCTAGGGGTTGGCCCTCTACCCGAGGTTGTGCCAGTTTAAAGGACAGTACCTTGCCATATGTCCGGGTTGATTGCAGCGGCGGCAGATGGGCTGTCCGTCCTCGTTGTATCGGTCGCTGGGTCTTCCTCTGGCCGGTGGGGTCCTCCTTGGTCGACGCCACGGGATGTCCTCCGGTCCGGATGCCAGCTGGATCTTCCCTGGAGCAACAACCTGTAAAGACTGCACAGTTCGGGTTAGCGCAGCTACGCTTTTAGCTAGCTCTTGGACCTGATGGTGCAGGTCTGGAGCCGGGTCATTGTTCAAAGCCTGCGCATCAGCCCCCACAGGCCCTGCCGACAAGGGCGCCGCCTCCTGGTGGTAAGCGGTAGTAGGGCGCCTGTGGGTCACAACGCCACCCGGTGCCGGTTCTCGGAGCACCCGAATGGCTCTGTCCTTGAACTGTGCAAAGTCCAGATGAGGATCCTGTAAGGCCATTGCCCGCAACTTGGTTCGGTGGGCATTGCAATATAGTCCCTCTATAAATTGTTCGGTCAACAGCCTGTCCTCGTTTCCCACGCCGTCAGGGTCGGTCTGCTTAATGGCTCTCAGGGCCTCTTGTAGGTTTAGTGCATAGTCCCTTATATTCTCATGTGCTCGCTGTTTGCACCCGTAGAATCTAAGCTTAATCTCAGCTGAGGTGCGGGTATCAAAGGTGTCCTTCAGCCGGGTTAATATCCCTGCGACAGTCCTCCTCCCAGGCGGCCAGGACTTTACCTCCCTTTGGGCTGCCCCGGTTAGTTGGGCCACCAGGATGCTCACTTTTTGCTCTTCTGTGAGGGGGTACACCTGGAAGAGGCTATCCAGCTTTTCTCTAAAGTCATTCAGGGTATGTGACTCCCCTGAGTACTGGGGTAGCCAGGCTGCCCCCGGGATATAGGGCATAGTGAAAGGCATGACCGCAGCAGCGGTGGCGCTGGCGGTGGCTGCGGCAGTGAAGCTCTCCTCCGTATCCGACATCTTCCTCCCCCCTAGTGGACCGTGGCCTACCTTGCGATGATCCTCTTCCGTAGGCCGCGGCTCCGCAGTGGATCGTCAGGGTCGAGGACCTTCCGTCGCACTCCTATGACGTCGGCGTCTGCTGGGCTCCTTCCAGGACCTTACGCAACGTCCGGACGTGAGGCGGGGCTTCAGTTCTCGCCGGTGACTCGGGGCCTTCTGGTAGCTTCCGCTCCACGACGGCGGTGCTGGTCCCTTGCGTGTGACCGTGCCTTCGGGTTTCTTGGCCAGAGGACCTGAAATCCCCTGCCGGGCGGTTTCTGCTGCTGGGTAAGGATTACTCCCCACAGCCTCGGACTCCGGGTCCGGTAAGAACTCTTCAATCAGGGCGAGCTCTACAGCTTCCAGCCCCTGATCTCTTTTAGCACAGCTCCCACACAGCTCCTGATCTTTCTTGCTCCTAAAGCTGCTCCACTACAGACCAGACTGTGTCTCTGTCTGTGTTCTCTCACTCTCTTCTAACCCTGCCTCAGCCCCAGCTTTATATAGGGGAAGTTCTTCCCCTCCCAGGACTGGGCAGGAGGTGTGGCATGCATAGGATGTCTGACCAGGAAACCTCCCACCTGCTCACAGACGTAATATTGCTATTACTGTGGAAACCAGACCCCTGGGGTGCCACACTTCCGGCGCAACTTCAGATACCGCTCAATATACAGTGATCGGCAGCTGTAACAACGCCCCGGCACTGACTGACAGCTCAGCAGTACATCAGTACAGATCCGGCTGTCAGTCTTTACAGGGAGCGGTTACAGGGGCCGCTTAGCCGGCTGTCAGTCAGTGCCAGGGTGCGGTTATAGCCGCCGCTCACTATGTACTGAACAATGACTGAAGCCACGCCGGCCGCGCCTCTATGACTGAAAGCTGGAGGCTGCCGTGGGGAATAAAGTGCATTTCCTCCCGGTAGCCGGCCTTTCAGTAAGACGCCCGGCAGCTTTATAAACCTGCAGATTAACCCCATATCTGCAGGTTAATAGCGTTTAGGGACATGACAGGTTCCCTTTAAAGTATAGAGTGAAAACCACCGGTGGCAGAGCTTCACCAAGGACAACTCACCGGCGTCTAAATGATGTGCACATACCCTTAGGCTACGTTCTCACAATGAGTTTTGGGTGAGTTTTTTATGCTGTATATTTTCGAAAAAAATTCAAGTAACCTATTTTACTTAATGGGGCAGAAAATCTGCTATATCTAAAACTCACTAGAAGCTCATTGTGGGGACGTAGTCTTATACCTCGAAAATCAGAGGGTCCGAGTCATCATTTTGCTTGTTTTTTTAACAATTGATAGCATGTGAACCCCTCTTAGTAATCCTGCAAAACCTTTACTAAAATCTGTGCTGTGCCGTCATAGGGCCCAATACAACATTGTATTTTTTCAAGTCCCTTTTCTCTTTTGTATCATTTGATTTTTTTGTGCCAAATTCCTGAAAGTGGCGCACCTGGTTCATGGATTTTGCCCAAAATCAAAACTGTATTTTTTTTGTCTTTAAACCTTTTTGTGTCTTTGTATCGCAAAAAAGTGGCATGCTAAAATGTTGCAAAGTTTGTGCAAAAAAACCTCCCGGACTACAGAACACAAAATCACTTGAAATATATTTGAGTAAAAATGTGACAACTTTTTAAAAAGTCACAATTAGATAATTAGCCGGAAACCCCATAATGATCAATGAAAAAAAAGGGAACGCTGCAGACTTCAAAAAGGCGCAAATTAAAAGAAGAACAAGGCGCAAATGAAAAACACTAAAAACTAGAAAAAAAAGGTGCAAATACACTAATGAATTGTCCCATAGCTTTATAACAGTGCCATAATATGCAGCTTGTGTTGGAACACCCCCCATTATAAAGGGGAACGTGACATCTAGTAGTCGGGTGGTATTACATTTCCAGGAACAGCACAATATGGAGGTCACAGAAGATACATGAACTGTTCCTTCATGGAGGATATTTTATAAAATGAACACGCGGTATCTATACGCTATGGGGGAGTCACTTACATGAGGGTCCGCATGGTCCATAGCAATCTTGTGGAGGTCCAGCAGAGCCTTATTTACGCCCTTTTCAATTTTCAAGGCATTCTCCATAGCATTGGTGCCATTCCCCCATTCATCGGCCTCAGATTTGTGGAGCAAAAATGGACAAAACATTTCATTAATGGCGGATAAATAACGACTTCTATCTACGGATATCTACGCACAACCTGAAGTGACATTCCCTCCAGGTTTCATAATTTCACCTGATTTGTACCTTACAGTCCAAGTGTTTTCATCATCTAGGTAGATCCAGGTATGGGAGTAAGTTAGTAGCAGCGAGGGCTTCATGCTTCTTGGAGGACCAATACCGGCTTGGGATATTTTTATGGACGTTATTCCATAATGTCTACAAGTCTCAAAAACTCTATTTCTTCAGAGCAGATGTCCGTCCTGACAGACTATTGACCAACATCTGCTAATTGGCTGCAGAGGACATAACAAGTCATAGCAATGTCCGGAAAAAGCGGTGCTGAAGTCCTAAATGTAATAAGCTGGGGATGTGCAGTAGTGGACAACCCCTTTAATGAACTTGATTACTTAAAGGGGATGTCCACTAATCAGACAACCCCTTCTAAATCCCTATGTTTCTCCCCAGTAAAATAACACTTATATTCACCTTCGGTGTTGGTGTTGTACCAGCTGTCTCGGCACTGGCTCTCCCGGGGCTCATGTCACATAACAATGGCACTGGCATACCGCTAATAATGGCAGACCCCACAGCTGCTTTGCAACTGTGAGACAGGTGGCGATGTCAGCACAGGCATCGGGCCCCCCGCATCCAGCATCACACTTTCAACTGTATCCACATTCTGGATGCAGATACAATTGAAAGGAATGATGGAGGAGGGAACCGTCTGCTCCCTCCTCCATCATTCTCCTCTGTGCTTCTGATGTCTCAGCTCAGTGGACGTGATAACGTCCCAAAATCGCGTCCACTGTGCCGAGCTGAGCATAGTTTCAAACCACATGCTGCAAAGACCAGAACAGCAGGGGAATGGGGAGAGGTGAGTATTTTTTTTTTAATTAACAAGTAGTTTGTGAGGGCCATCATATTATTTGGAGGGCAAACTGGAAGGCCATGATACTATTTGTAGGGCTACTTGGAGGCCATCATATTATTTGAAGGGTTATTTGGGGGGCATCATCATATTTGGGGTGCTAAAATACTAATTTTAGGGCTGTCTTGGGGACCATCATACTATTTGGAGAACTATGTGGGGGCCATCATTCTACTATTTGGAGGATTATGTGGGGAGCATCATACTATTTGTAGTGCTCTGTGGGGGCCATTATACTACTATTTGAATGGCTATGTGTCAGGCTATCATACTATTTGGAGGGCTATGTGGGGACCGTTCTATTATTTGAAGAGCTGTATGGGGACTATTATACTATTTGGAGGCCTATGTGGGGTCCATTATATTATTTGGAGGGCTGGGTGGGGACTATTATATTGTTTAGAGGCTTATGTGAGGACTATTATTTTATTTGGAGCGTTGTGTTTGGGCCATTATACTATTTGGAGGGCTGTGTGGTGAGGGGCATTATACTGTATAAGTGGCTGATGGGGGTCATTATACTGCTTGGGTGGATAGTGGGGGCCATTACACTGTATGAGGACCATTATACAGTGTGGAGGGCTGTGCGGGGTCCATTATACTGTGTGGAGGGTTATGCGGGGGCCATCATACTGTGTAGAGGTCACTGGGGTTTATCATACTTTGCGGGGGTACTGTAGAGTCATCATACTGTATGTGTGGAGGGTACAGTGGAGAAATTCACTGTGGGGGTATCTTACTGTGTTTGGGGGCACATTTTTGGCCATTAAAGGAGTATCTTAGTACGTGGGAACACTAGGGGGCTTCAATTGGGGCAAAATTACTATGGAAGGGTTGCAAACTTGTGAGGTATGCTCTTCTGTGACCCCGCTGAATATTAATGTTTTTTTGTGGGGGCTTAATTATTACTTCTGCTATGGGACCCCATGATTTCCATGTATGCTCAGGGAAGGTGATAAATCATAAATTAGCTGAATGGAGCTCAAAAGAATAAAAACAAGAGTAGTTACTTCTCCAGTCAGATCAAACTCACTGATGATATCCCAGTTAACTCATTCTGCAGCCAGCAATAGAAATCTTGCTTTAATCTGTTCATATAATCTTATATTTGTGATTCTGCTATTACTATGATGTGGCGTTCTCATCGCAGGCGTTGATACCATGTAAAGGCCTCATACAGGGTCGGACTGGGGTGCCTAGGGCCCACCAGGAGAATTGACTCTAGGGGTCCACACTACAGCATCCATAAACGGTTGTATT
Source organism: Phyllobates terribilis (assembly GCF_046119375.1). Classification (NCBI taxonomy): domain Eukaryota; kingdom Metazoa; phylum Chordata; class Amphibia; order Anura; family Dendrobatidae; genus Phyllobates; species Phyllobates terribilis. Next base: position 432,385 of record NW_027363352.1, on the reverse strand, counting down.
ACTCGTTCATTTTTCGGCCTCTCCCACTAAAACGTGTGCCTTTTAGCAAACTATACAGTGTGTAAAAGAGAACTGTATTGTGTAGTGCACTATATCAAAGTGTTTCTTGTTAACCAACTTATTTATTGTAGTTAACAGAATCTGTAATTTACAATCAGTAGCGGTTTTTCTTACACATGGCCATTCCTTGTCCTAGGTAAACCACCCAGTCCCTCAGCCAACTTAAACAATTTTCAAAGTGAAGAAAAAGTCATAATCACACAGCCTCACTGCGCATGCGCTTTAACGCGCTATGTTCCCAGAGCATGCGCAGTGAATCTGGTAATCACAGAGCCTCACTGCGCAGGCGGCCGGACATCTACAAGTGCGCCTGCGTCCCACAATATCAGCGCTGGTCAGGAACAGGATTCAAATACATGGACGGCGCCAGCAGTGAGTGAATGCTGCGCTCGCCCTTGACTGAATATGACAAGCACGCCCCTATGATTGAAAAGGCAGGTAGGATATAAGTAGGGCCGGCGTCAGCACCCGGCGCACCCGGGCAAGTGCCGGGGCCCTGAGCAGGCAGGGGGGCCCACTGGCGGTCGCGCACCCCGTTGGGCTATGGGCGGAGGAGAGCGGTGTCAGCGCCCGCCCTTCTCCCCCGCTTGCTCAGGGCCCCGGCAGCCGGATACTTACCTCTCCCCGTGCCTCTGCAGATCCGCCGTCTTCCTGCTCTGCACTCTCTGTGACGTCTCAGGTCAGAGGGTGCGGTGAAGTCTTTCCACCGCGCCCTCCCCCTGAGCTGTCACAGGGAGCACAGAGCGGAAAGACGCCGCCAACGCTGGAGTCCCGACCCGAGCAGCTGCAGCAGGTGAGGAGGGAGGTGAGTATTTGATTTTTTTTTTAATGTATGGAGGCATGGGGCATAATATGGGGGGGGGGTGACATCCTGCATGGGGCATAATATGGGGGGGTGACATCCTGCATGGGGCATTATAAAGAGAGGGGGGGTGACATCCTGCATGGGGCATTATAAAGAGAGGGGGGGTGACATCCTGCATGGGGCATTATAAAGAGAGGGGGGGTGACATCCTGCATGGGGCATTATAGAGAGAGGGGGTGACAGCCTGCATGGGGCATTATAGAGAGAGGGGGTGACATCCTGCATGGGGCATTATAAAAAGAGGGGGGTGACATCTTGCATGGGGCATTATAAAGAGAGGGGGTGACATCCTGCATGGGGCATTATAAAGAGAGGGGGGCTGACATCCTGCATGGGGCATTATAAAGAGAGGGGGGTGACATCCTGCATAGGACATTGTAAAGAGAGAGGGTGACATCCTGCATGGGGCATTATAAAGAGAGGGGGTGACATCCTGCATGGGGCATTATAAAGAGAGGGGGTGACATCCTGCATGGGGCATTATAAAGAGAGGGGGTGACATCCTGCATGGGGCATTATAAACAGAGGGGAGTGACATCCTGCATGGGGCATTATGAAGAGAGGGGGTGACATCCTGAATGGGGCATTATAAAGAGGGGGGGTGACATCCTGATTGGGGATTAAAAAGAGGGGGGGTGACATCCTGTTTGGGGCATTATAGAGAGAGGGGGTGACATCTTGCATGGGGCATTATAAAGAGGAGGGGTGACAGCCTGCATGGGGCAATATAAGGGGGGAACAGCCTGCATGGGGCATTATAAGGGGGGGGGACAGCCTGCTTAGTGCATTATGTGGGGGGAACAGCCTGCATGGAGCATTATACGGTGGGGGGACAGCCTGTATGGGGCATTATGTGGGGGGTAACAGCTTGCATGGAGCATTATAAGGGGGGAGACAGCCTGTATGGGGCATTATGTGGGGGGTAACAGCCTGCATGGAGCATTATATGGGGGCCAGTATCCTGTATGGAGCATTATAAGGGGACCAGTATCCTGTATGGAGCGTTATATGGGGGCCAGTATTCTGTATGGAGCCTTATATGGGGGGCAGTATTCCGTATGGAGCCTTATATGGGGGCCAGTATTCTGTATGGAGCGTTATATGGGGGCCAGTATTCCGTATGGAGCCTTATATGGGGGCCAGTATTCCGTATGGGGCCTTACATGGGGGCCAGTATTCCATATGGGGCCTTATATGGGGGCCAGTATTCCGTATGGGGCCTTATATGGGGGCCAGTATTCCTTCATGGGGTCTTATATGGGGGCCAGTATTCTGTATGGGGCCTTATATGGGGGCCAGTATTCCGTATGGGGCCTTATATGGGGGCCAGTATTCCATATGGGGCCTTACATGGGGGCCAGTATTCCGTATGGGGCCTTATATGGGGGCCAGTATTCCGTATGGGGCCTTATATGGGGGCCAGTATTCCTTCATGGGGTCTTATATGGGGGCCAGTATTCCTTTATGGGGCCTTATATGGGGGCAAGTATTCCGTATGGGGCCTTATATGGGGGCCAGTATTTCGCATGGGGGCCAGTATTCCGTATGGGGCCTTATATGGGGGCCAGTATTCCATATGGGGCCTTATATGGGGGCCAGTATTCCGTATGGGGCCTTATATGGGGGCCAGTATTCCTTTATGGAGCCTTATATGGGGGCCAGTATTCCGTATGCGGCCTTATATGGGGGCCAGTATTCTGTATGGAGATATGTGGTGCCCATTATACTGTACGAGGACTATGTGGGGTCATTATTCTGTATGGAGCAATATATAATGGGGCCCATAAAACTGTATGGAGGACTTAGTGGTGCCCATAATACTGTATGGAGGACTATATTGTCCGGTCTGCACTGTGTGCTGCGAGGATTCTCCGGCTTCTGAGCTATTGTAGAATTTACAGTAGATATCACTCATGTAATGTAAGAAGTGAAATCTTTGCATTGTACTATATATATAGATTTCTCTGCGGTATCTGTGCATCATGAATCGTGGTATGTGTTAGAGGGGCCCACTGAGACTCGCCCGGGGCCCAGAAAAACCTGGAGCCGGCCCTAGATATAAGTATATTAAACGTTATAAATTCATTATAGCTGCAGTGATTTTCATGAAAACAGCTTGCTAGTGATGCACATTGCGTCACTACCAACGCTATGGGGGCAGTGTAGAGGGCAGCTAGGACGTGACAGGTTCTCTTTAACCCCTTAAGCCCCGCGGGTGGTTTGCACGTTAATGACCGGGCCAATTTTTACAATTCTGACCGCTGTCACTTTATGAGGTAATTACTCTGGAATGCTTCAACGGATCCCCCTGATTCTGAGACTGTTTTTTCGTGACATATTGTACTTCATGATTGTGGAAAAATTTCTTCGATATCACTTGCGTTTATTTGTGAAAAAAATGGAAATTTGGCGAAAATTTTGCGATTTTCAAAATTTGAATTTTTAAGCCCTGAAATCAGAGCGATATGTCACACAAAAGAGTTAATAAATAACATTTCCCACATGTCTACTTTACATCAGCACAATTTTGGAACCAAAATTTTTTTTTGTTAGGGAGCTATAAGGGTTAAAAGTTGACCAGCGATTTCTCATTTTTCCAGCAAAATGTATAAAACCATTTTTTTAGGGACCACATCACATTTGAAGTCACTTTGAGAGGTGTTTATGACAGAAAATACCCAAAAGTGACACCATTCTAAAAACTGCACCCCTCAAGGTGCTCAAAACCACATTCAAGAACTTTATTAACCCTTCAGGTGCTTCACAGGAATTTTTTGAATGTGGAAGAAAAAAATGAACATTTAACTTTTTTCACAAAAATGTTACTTTAGACCCAATTTTTTTTATTTTCACAGGGCTAACAAGAAAAAATGGACCCCAAAATTTGTGTGCTTGTGTGGCACTCCGAGGCTTACTGGCATCCCCCACACTCTCACAGGGATCCAGGCTTCACCTCCACCGGAGTCCACCAGGCCTCACCAGGCTTCCCACGAGCGGTGTTCCCCACACACAGGGAACAGCCTCGTGCCGCTCACACGGTGCCCACACAGGAGCTCCCAACACCCAGGAACTCCTACACACCGGAACACACCTGTCACAAATCACACAGGGTTTATATATACTGCAGCACACACACAGATAGGACCTTAACTGATGTCAGAGTCATGTGTCCACACCCTCTGTGTGCATAAGGACCTGTGTGATGTCACAGTCATGTGACCAGTCCGTTAAAGAGGAAGGTACATGGTCATTCAAAAACACACCAAACTATTAAAGGGATGTCTGCTACATCACTATATATATATGTATGTGTGTGTATATATATGTGTATGTATGTATATGTATGTGTGTATATATATGTGTGTGTGTATATATATGTGTGTGTGTATATACATATATGTATGTATGTGTGTATGTGTATATATATATATATATATATATATATATATATATATATATATATATATACATATGTGTGTGTGTGTGTGTTTGTACATACATACATACGTGGTCAAAATTGTTGGTACTCCTCTTTTAATGAAAGGAAAAACCCACAATGGTCACAGAAATAATTTGAATCTGACAAAAGTAATAATAAATTAAAAATCTATGAAAATGAACAAATGGAAGTCAGACATTGCTTTTCAACCCTGCTTCCACAGAAGTTTTTAAAAAATGTAACTCATGATATAGGCCTGGACAAAAATGATGGTACCCCTGAAAATAATGTGACAACAGATACATGTTAAATCAAGTTGTGTCCACTAATTAGCATCACAAGTGTCTACAATCTTGTAATCAGTCAGTGGGCCTGTATATAGGGCTACAGATACTCACTGTGCTGTTTGGTGACATGGTGTGTACCACACTCAACATGGACCAGAGGAAGCAAAGGAAAGAGTTGTCTCAGGAGATTAGAAAGAAAATTATAGACAAGCAAGTTAAGGGTAAAGGTTATAAGACCATCTCCAAGTAGCTTGATGTTCCTGTGACTACAGTTGCACATATTATTTAGAAATTTAAGATCCATGGGACTGTAGCCAACCTCCCTGGACGTGGCAGCAGGAGGAAAATTGATGACAAATCAAAGAGACGGATAATTCGAATGGTAACAAAAGAGCCCAGGATAACTTCTAAAGAGATTAAAGGTGAGCTTCATGCTCAAGGAACATCAGTGTCAGATCGCACCATCCGTTGTTGTTTGATCCAAAGTGGACTTCATGGGAGACGACCAAGGAGAACACCATTGTTGAAAAAAATTTCATAAAAAAGCCAAACTGGAATTTGCCAAACTACATGTTGACAAGCCACAAAGCTTCTGGGAGAATGTCCTATGGACAGATGAGACAAACATTGAAGTTTTTGGCAAGGCACATCAGCACTATGTTCACAGACGGAAAAGTGAAGCATATCAAGAAAAGAACACTGTCCCTACTGTGAAACATGGAGGAGCTCTGTTATGTTCTCGGGCTGCTTTGCTGCATCTGGCACAGGGTGTCTTGAATCTGTGCAGGGTAAAATGTAATCTCAAGACTATCAAGGGATTCTAGAGAGAAATGTGCTACCCATTGTCAGAAAGCTTGGTCTCAGTCATGGGTCTTGCAACAGGATAATGACCCAAAACACACAGCTTATAACACCCAAGAACGGCTAAGAGGAAAACTTTCAACTATTCTGAAGTGGCCTTCTATGAGCCCTGACCTAAATCCTATTGAGCATCTTTGGAAAGAGCTGAAACCTGCCATCAGGAAAAGGCAACCTTCAAACACGATACAACATAAATAAAACTGTTACACTCGTGCCTGGACTGACTGGCGTGAGCGTGATTAGTGATCCCACTGTACCATGAACCGAGGAGTGCCTGGAGGGGCATAACTAAGTATCTACCCGATCCGACCAAGGTCGCACGGAGGCTAACGACTCCGTGAACCAAGGAGGAACCGAGCAGAGGGACCAGGTGCTACTCCAGGTTAGACCCCGGTCACAGCTGTTGACCCACACCGGGGAATGCAGGAACGGGCAGGTTAGGCTGGCACACAGACAGTTGGGTATTGGCAGGCACGGCTGGAGTGCAGACAAGAGGATACTGGCAAGCACGGCTGGTATGCAGACAGGAGGGCACTGGCAAGGCACGGCTGGTATGCAGACAGGGGGGTACTGGCAAACACGGCTGGAGTGCAGACAGGGAGGCACTAGCAGGTTGGAGCGCAGGCTGGATAGGGTCCAGTACAAACTGGGATTCAGGAACAGAACCGCAGATGCGGTAGACAAGCAGAGCAGAGAGGAACCGCTGGAACGGTAGGCAAGGCAGAGCAGAGAGATACCGCCAGAGCGGTGAGCAAGGCAGAGCAGGGCGAAACCGCCGGAGCGGTGGGCAAGGCAGAGCAGGAGGAACCGCCAGAGCGGTGAGCAAGGCAGAGCAGGGCGAAACCGCCGGAGCGGTGGACAAGGCAGAGCAGAGAGGAACCGCCAGAGCGGTGAGCAAGGCAGAGCAGAGAGGAATAATGAATGCACTTGGGCACACAAATCATCAAGATCTGCTGACGGCAACTCCTTTTGCAATGCTCGACCAATGAAGTGCTTGATGGGAGTCAAATCCGGAGATGCTTCTGGCCATGGTATCATGTTTAAGTCAAGCATGCTGCTCACAGTAGCACCTGCAACATGTAGCTTAACATTTCCATGTTGAAAAATAGTTACTGAGGCACGTTTAAGAAATGTCCATATCACTGGTTCCACGACCAAATCAATGTAACACTGAGCAGTTAGTATACCTGGAATGAAGACTAGAGGGGTCCTGCTACCATATATTATTACACAGCACACCATAATCCCGGGAGTACAATCGGTGTGACATTCTTTCTCGAATGCCAGTATTCTAATCTAGTCCAATTCCTCATATATGCCTACACACAGTATGATACCACTTTCATGGCCCCACAGTGGCTATCACACTCAATATGATGCCCCCACGGTCCTATTACACACAGCATGATGTACAGTATGATTCCCCCTGACAATACATTTCCCCACACAATACATTGAAAGAAGACATCCATTGTGTTCTACCTATAACCTAACATGTTGATACAAAGGAAGGCAAAAGACCCATGAGGCAGATGCTAATTGCCCCCTATTAACGAAAAAATCCTTCCCAACTCCACTAATGGCAATTAGACTAGTTCCCTGGATGAACGTCCTATCACAGAATCTAGTTCCCATAACCTGTAATATATTTTTCAACAAAAGCATCCGGGCCATACTTGAACTTGTCTAGTAAATCAACAATTACAATATGATGTTCCCGAAAGTCTGAATATTAAAAATGGTGAACATTGGACATAATTTCAAAAAACATCACAGTAAAAGATAATGCCTTACCAACACCAGGTCAGATTACCAATGCACTGCAGGATGCAGCAAGCCTCCATGATAAAGGCGGGGGCAGCACATGTGCAAAATACTGATGCAGACAGCCACTCACTAACCTACCAATTCATGGAGGGGGTGGCTGTGTAGTATTATACATGCACACCGATGGAGTCTGCATAGGGCGCCAGTCACACAGATATGTGTGATACACAGTGTCTGGCTTGCAGCCTATTGATGTCTTGCTTGCAGCGTATTGATGACGCCCATAGTATTAGATCAGGCGGGTTGCCCAGAACTATATACATGCACCCCCACAGGACAGACGCCCCAATTCACCCAGCCAACACTAAAGAGGCCTGGCTGCATCCTGCAAAAAGATGTGCAAAAAAGATGAAAAATAGTATATAAGATAAGTACACCACATGAGGTATTGGACGATATTTTGGCCAAAATACGCAAGCTCACAACTCCATCGGTGTGCATGCATAATACTACACAGCCACCCCCTCCAAGAATTGGTAGGTTAGTGAGTGGCTGTCGGCATTAGTATTTTGCACATGTGCTGCCCCCGCCTTTATCATGGAGGCTTGCTGCATCCTGCGGTGCACTGGTAATCTGACCTGGTGTTGGTAAGGCATTATCTTTTACTGTGATGTTTATGTTCCCGAAAGTCCCGTAATTTCACTATTCTTAGAGTAAAGAATCGCCATCTATGATGACTGAGAAACCATCTTTCTTCTAGTAGGAGAGGGTGCCTCCTTGTCATCGTTGAAGGTCTATATGTAAAAAGTTCCTTAATAAGATCTCTATACTGTTTCTTCTTATATTTGTACATTGTAATAAGATCGCCCTTAAACCTTCATTATTCCAAACTGAATAACCCTAACTTTGATAACCTGTCTTGGAATTGCAGTGCACCAATTCCCTTAATAACCTTGGTTGCATTTGTCTGCATACGTCCTAGTTCAACTATGTCCGTCTTATACACCAAAGACCAAAATTATACACAGTATTCTAAATGTGGCTGAATTAGTGACTTGTATACAGACAAAACTATGTTCTTATCATAAGCATCTATGCCTCTTTTAATGCTTCCATGGTTCTATTTGCCTTGGCAGCAGCGGCCTAGCACTGGTTATTAAAGTTGAGTTTGCTGTCCACCCATACACCCAAGTCTTTTCCAGTGATGGTTTTCCCAGTGTTTAGTACATAATTGTACATTGTAATTTGTCCCAAGCAAGAACATTTATCTACATTAAACTTCAATTGCCATTTTTCAGCCCAAACCTCAAGCTTACATAAATCCCTCTGTAATATTACATTATCCTCCTATGTACTGATAACCTTGCAGAGTTTACGATCATCTGAAAATATTGAAATTTTACTCTGTATACCCCCCAAAAGGTCATTAATAATTGTATTAAATAGAAGTCCCAATACTGACTCCTGGGGTACACCACTTTTAAATGTGACCCAGTTAGTGTGTTCCATTAATAACCATCATCTGTTTCTTATCACTGAGCTTTTTTTTGTTTCTTTCGAAATCATCTATACGGTTCCAGACATATGGACCTTTTTAAGTGCTAATGTTTATGGTATTTACCAAAGAAGCAGTCACCCAATGACACTCTTCCTTCAGAGAATCTTCTGGGCCATGGAAACTGGCATGACTTTGGGGTTACTTGTAGTTTTGAATGATTCATTTTACTATTCAATGTACTAAAAATGGGGAAAAAAATCCATTTGTGGTGAAATTGCACCAAATACTGATAGTGGGACGGTAGCCTAAATCTCGGTCTCCTTTGAAGCTCAGCATATAGATGAGCTCCAGAGGAGCACCAAGACAGCGGGCACAGGGCCCTCACTGTCCTAGTGACCCATCAGCCCCCGAGATCATGTCACAGGGCACAGATGGGAGCTGGTAAATGGAAGCAGTGGCACTGGTTACATTTACGTGCTGCTGTCAGAGATTGACAGCAGCATTTAAATGATTAACTTGTCGTAATTAATTGCTGTACTTTTATGTTAGAGGAGCAGGAAAGAAGGAAAAGCCGAGCTGTGGAGTTAGTATCAGAAGAACGTACCAACTCCAACTGCAGGTAGAAAAAAATGTAAATACTTATATAGTGTTAATATTGTATATTATAAATTATTTTCATGCATAAATTGCTGAATATTTACTATTATTTGTTGCAGTATATTTGGTATTAGTAATTATTATAGTTGGAAATTTGACTTACTGACACCACAGCCCTAGTTAAAAGGGTTTTCCACAAGTGAATATATTTATATATATACTAGATGGTGTCCCAATTCTAACGCATCGGGTATTCTAGAATATGTATGCGGCCGACTGGGCGCAATCAGCAGAGTGGTGTTTAAATTTGGCGCCAATCTCGCTGATTGGTCGCGGTCGGCTGGCGGCCGCGACCAATCAGCAGAGCGTTGTTTAAATTTGGCGCCAGAGCATTGTTTAAATTTGGCGCCAATCTCGCTGATTGGTCGTGGCTGGTGTCCGCGACCAATTAGCAGAGCGTTGTATAAATTTGGCGCCAATCTCGCTGATTGGTCGTGGCTGGCATCCGCGACCAGTCAGCAGAGCATTGTTTAAATTTGGCGCCAAAATCGCTGATTGGTCGCGGGCAGCGTCCGCGACCAATCAGCACAGCAGTGTTTAAATTTGGCGCCAAAATCGCTGATTGGTCGCGGGCAGCGTCTGTGACCAATCAGCACAGCAGTGTTTAAATGTTGCGCCAAGATCGGTGATTGGTCGTGGCCGCTATTTAAATGTGGCGTCCAAATCGGTGATTGGTCGCGGGCAGCGGCCGCGACCAATCAGCACAGCGGTGTTTAACTTTTGCGCCAAGATCACTGATTGGTCGCGGCCAGAGACCGCGACCAATCAGCGAATCGTATAGGTGAGGACCGGGGAGCAGAATCGTATTGGTGAGGACCGGGGAGCGCCGCTGCCTGTGTGGCTACTTCCGCTGCGAGAAGCCGGGAGATGAGCGGCTTCTCGCAGCAGAAGTATCCCGACCCGCAGCGCCGCTCCCCGATCCTCCCTTGACACCCTAGCCGCATGGAGGTCAACGCCACTGCCTGTGCGGCTACTTCCGCTGCGAGAAGCCGGGAGATGAGCGGCTGCTCGCCGGTCGGGGTTCTTCTGCTGCTAGCGGCCGGGAGATGAGAGCCTCGCGCCAGTCATCTCCCGGCTGCATCGCCGCTGAGCTCCGTCCCGCAGATGAGCCTCTAACGGCCGCCATCTTTTTTCTGAAATCCCGCGTCGCTGATTGGCCGCTGCTGGACCAATCAGTGACGCGGGATTTCCCCGACAGACAGACAGACAGACAGACGGGATAAGACGATTATATATATAGATATTCGCGGTGTGCAGAATTATTAGGCAAATTGTATTTTAGAGGATTATTTTTATTGTTGATCAACAACTATGTTCTCAATCAACCCACAAGACTCATAAATATCCAAGCTTAATATTTTTGGAAGTTGGAGTGGTTTTTTTAAGATTTGGCTATCTTAGGAGGATATTTGTTTGTGCAGGTAACTATTACTGTGCAGAATTATTAGACAATTTAATAAAAACCAAATATAATCCCATCTCACTTGTTTATTTTCACCAGGTAAACCAATATCAGTGCACAAAATATAGAAATAAACATTTCTGACATGCAAAGACAAAAACCCAAAAAATTAGTGATCAGTATAGCCACCTTTCTTTATGATGACACTCAACAGCCTTCCATCCATAGATTCTGTCAGTTGCTTGATCTGTTTTCGATCAACATTACGTGCAGCAGCCACCACAGCCTCCCAGACCCTGTTCCGAGAGGTGTACTGTTTTCCCTCCCTGTAGATCTCACATTTTATGATGGACCACAGGTTCTCTATGGGGTTGTCCTGCATGAAAATCATGTTTTTCTTGAACGATACCAACTTCTTCCTGTACCACTTCTTGAAGAAGTTGTCTTCCAGAAACTGGCAGTAGGTCTGGGAGTTGAGCTTCACTTCATCCTCAACCCGAAAAGGTCCCACAAGTTCATCTTTGATGATACCAGCCCATACCAGTACCCCACTTCCACCTTGCTGGCATCTGAGTCGGAGTGGAGCTCTCTGCCGTTTACTGATCCAGCCTCTGGCCCATCCATCTGGCCCATCAAGAGTCACTCTCATTTCATCAGTCCATAAAACCTTTGAAAAATCAGTCTTAAGATATTTCTTGGCCCATTCTTGACGTTTTATCTTATGCTTCTTGTTCAAAGGTGGTCGTTTTTCAGCCTTCCTTACCTTGGCCATGTCCCTGAGTATCGCACACCTTGTGCTTTTTGATACTCCAGTAGCATTGCAGCTCTGAAATATGGCAAAACTGGTGGTGAATGGCATCTTGGCAGCTTCACGCTTGATTTTCCTCAATTCATGGGCAGTTATTTTGCGCCTTTTTTGGCCAACACGCTTCTTGCGACCCTGTTGACTATTTGCCATGAAACGCTTGATTGTTCGGTGATCACGCTTCAAAAGTTTGGAAATTTCAAGACTGCTGCATCCCTCTGCAAGACATCTCACAATTTTGGACTTTTCAGAGCCCGTCAAATCTCTCTTCTGACCCATTTTGCCAAAGGAAAGGAAGTTGCCTAATAATTAAGCACACCTTATATAGGGTGTTGATGTCATTAGCCAACACCCCTCCTCATTACAGAGATGCACATCACCAGATTTACTTAATTGGTAGTTGGCTCTCAAGCCTATGCAGCTTGGAGTAGGACAACATGTATAAAAAGTATCATGTGATCAAAATACTCATTTGCCTAATAATTCTGCACACAGTGTATATATATATATATATATATATATATATATATATATATATATATATCACACTATAATACAGTATGTCTTTTTTAGTTGAACAATTGGGATGTGGCTGCTGGGACCCCCAGGATGCCCAGTACTGAATCCAACTGGTTCTTATACATAAACCTTAAGTAGAGCCACATGAAGGTAAAAGGATCAGAGTGCCTGAAAAATGTATGGATCAGAAGGTGTTTTTCCCTGGATTGACTGTCATTCGTAGATGTAACAGAATCACTGGTCTTCTCTTCCACTTTTGGCTGAGGATTAGAGGATTAACATGAAACATGGAAACGATATTCTCTCATCAGACATATATGATGTTTAGTACTGATATGCCATAAATGTCAGTAGTATTACATTAAATGCAAAGGGACATTAATCAATTTGAAATGATTCTTTTTAGTTTTTTTTTTATTAAGAATTACATGGAAGAATGAAGAGATGTTCTTGGAGGGCCTTCTTCTGCAGATGTTACTTGCTGGTCAGAAGGCCACAGGTAGATGGTACAAGTCCTTCCACACAGGTGCATCTTTAATGGTGGACATGCTGTACTAGGCACTAGACATGAAGGGTTTTTCACATTGAGATGTTTGTGTTGCTCCGATGACAGGGAGCAAATATGCAGCTTTGTCTGATGGAGCGAGCAACCCTGGATAATCCACGCCGGCAAGATGATATCAGCCGGCGGAAGGTGGAACCTGTGAGAGGAGACAAAGAGACATAACTAATGTAAGTAATGGGACTACATATTAGAGCAGGGATGTCACACTCAAACACACAGAGGGCCAAAATGAAAAACTTGGACCCCACATAATCCTACATACAGAATAATGGCCCCACATAGTCCTCCGTACAGTATAATGGGCCCCACATTGTCCTCCATACAGAATAATGGCCCCAAATAGTGGTGGTGGTTCTGTTGTCGTGGGTCAAATATAACCACCCTGCGGGCCAGGTTTGGTCGACGGGCCAGAGTTTGACATGTATGTATTAGAGGATACTACTGTAGTGTCACTGTGACAGGATGATAGAGGAGTCGTATCCATACAGATGTACGGGGTCATTGTCAGTAATCCTACAGATAATATCTGCTCCACATGACTCCTTCTCACTGACTGACATCATGCAACATGGAGCTTATTGTTACACTTACCTCTTCTACTTCTTCTCTCTTCTACCTTCTCTGTTTTTTGTCGATCTTTCGATGCAGATTTTCTTTTCCCCTGAACTGGTGATTCTGATAAAAAAAAACAAGAAAAAGATGTATATTATAAACTCCTAAAAGATTAGCTTTGTATCTTTATATAGAATTCTGTTATTCTTGTACCCTGTAGTCCCGGTAATTGATTATTGCACCATAATAGAGAGAATATGTCATATATACATAAAACCACCTGAGGGTCTGAGAATTAGATTGCCTTGTGAACTGATTAATATGAAACCTGTAGGTTTTCCGATATGTGGTGTCTAGCCAGGGAACTATGTCCCCTTATTAACATGATAACACTGCGGCATCCTGCAAGTAATATCTTAAAATAAGTTAGCTAAAACCTCAGTGCATTCTTAAGGTGATAAGGATCAGTATAGGCCTAGATGGAGCCATGGGTGCAGTATTCAGAATCAGTTTGGCAGAAGACTGAATGGCTTCTTATGCATTAAAAATTATAACCTATGAGGCTATGTGCCCACGTAGCAGATTTGATGCAGAGCGTTTTTGCCTCTCTCTGGCAGAAAAAAACGTATGCAGATTTACATGCAGATTTACATGCGTTTTTTCTGCCAGAGAGAAGCGTTTTTTCAGCATTTTTACATGCGCTTTCGCATGCGTTTTTTCAAGAAGTTTTCCAAACGATTTTGAGCATCACTTGGAAAAGTGCTTGACAAGTTGGTCACACTATTTAAATCCATGCAACCGGCATGGATTTATATAGTGTGACCGAGTAATAGTTAAAAAAAAGAATAAGAATGGTAAAAAATGAAAAAAAAAAGATTATACTCACCTTCCGGTGTCTTCCCGGTGTCATCTCTGCTGCGTCCGGTCTCTTGCAATGCTCGCGGTGCTGTGAAGGACCTGCGGTGACGTCATTGAGTCATGTGATGGGTCACATGACTCAGTGACGTCATGACAGGTCCTTCACAACAGCGCGAGCATTGCAAGAGACCGGACGGCGTGGACAAAACACTGGGAGGACATCGGAAGGTGATTATAAGCTTTATTTTTTATTTTAAATTCTTTTCTTTACAGATTCTATGGTACCCAGGTCTGGATGAGAGTCTCCTCTCCTCCAGACTTGGGTACCATCCGCACATTAGAAAGCGCCAATTACGCAAGTGCAGATGCAGTCTTGCGGAATTAGCGCGTTCTAATGCAAGTCAATGGCGGCGATTACGCTGCGCGTCCGCAAAATTAATGGACATGCTGCGTATTTTTGAGCGCAGCATAAACGCTGCGGAAAAATACGCAGCATGGGCATTGAAAGTGCGGAATTGCATTGGAGACCATGGGGGAAGGTTTACCAAGCGTTTCCCAAGTGTTTACGCTGTAGAAATTCCGCAGCGTAAACGCTTGAAAAACGCATCGTGGGCACACAGCCTAAGAGTGAGGATTTTTATAAAATGAAATGTTGGGCTGTTTTCACATTACACTTTTTGACACAGGCTGCAATAGAATGACCTATAGAGCTATACATACCTGACAATATGGATGACTGTCTGCCTTCAGCAGTGAAACACTGCTTGTCATCATCAGACTTAGAGGGGGAAGAATCTTTCTGCGTCTGGTTGTCATCAGATTTAGAGGGGGAAGAATCTTTCTGCCTCTGCTTATCATCATCAGATTTAGAGGGGGGAGAATCTTTCTGCATCTGGTTGTCATCAGATTTAGAGGGGGGAGAATCTTTCTGCGTCTGGTTGTCATCAGATTTAGAGGGGGGAGAATCTTTCTGCGTCTGGTTGTCATCAGATTTAGAGGGGGGAGAATCTTTCTGCGTCTGGTTGTCATCAGACTTAGAGGGGGGAGAATCTTTCTGCGTCTGGTTGTCATCAGATTTAGAGGGGGGAGAATCTTTCTGCGTCTGGTTGTCATCAGACTTAGAGGGGGGAGAATCTCTCTGTGTCTGGTTGTCATCCTCAGATTTAGAAGGGGGAGAATCTTTCTGCGTCTGGTTGTCATCAGACTTAGAGGGGGGAGAATCTCTCTGTGTCTGGTTGTCATCAGATTTAGAAGGGGGAGAATCTTTCTGCGTCTGGTTGTCTTCAGACTTAGAGGGGGGAGAATCTTTCTGTCTGTTTGGTAGAAGAAAAACATATAAATTACAAGTGAAAACAATAGATACGGATACAACACCTGTCTGCAAAGCCCATTAGGACATCTGAATAACATGAAGGGGATGCTGTGCTCAAGACCCTCTTCTACCAGCAAGAATGGAGAATCACTAGCAATATTTATTTTCCTGTAATGAACTGGAAATTAAAGCTGGTCATAGTTATCAACTTTCATCACCAGCGTTATCACAAGTCAGAAACATGGTGATCAGCAATCATGTGGTCATCGATACTGGATTTAGTATCGACTTACACTCGTCTTGAATTTGGTGTTGTGAACACATATCAGAATGGACCCCATAAAAATAATTTGCTCACATGTCTGACTGTTTTGCACTTTCTGGTGAATACCCTGGAGGTGACTTGGGTTCTTCATTGTTCATCATCTTGGTATGGATGGAACAGAGCTAATACAAAGAGGAAAAAAAAATATTTTAATATTTTACAATTTTATTTTAATTACAGGTTGTATGGATCTTATTGGTCACATACTTACTTTAGAAAGCCTATGCGAAGATGATAGAAAGTTTTGGCTTTCCGGCCAGTCATTATCTTCACTTGTGTCCCCCTCATCTGAATCAATATGTTGATGTCTGCTACATCGAGCTGAAAAGTACAAGAGTTAATCGAGATTATTAGCATAATACTTTGTCCTGAACAGTCACCATTTGATCATGAATCAAGGTGGGGACTGATTCTCACTTAAAATGAAATACAAGACACACAGCAGCTTTCTGCAGATGATGTCTCATTCTACTTACTGTCAAAGTAGATGGTATCCTCTTCTGACTCAAGATCAGGAATGAACAGCGACTTCTGACTTAGAAGGTTGTCAAAATCTAAGTTACGCAGGAATGGATGAAATTTGATCTCATTTGCTCCTCCTTGAAAAGGAAAACAATGAATAGTGATATAGTTATTGTCAAAGAGACAAGTTTCTTAGGCCTCCTACACCTATCCGTGTTTGCACTACATGTGGCATCCATTTTTCTTTCACGTATGCCACCCGTACCCATTATCATCTATGCTGCTGTTTTTTTGTGGCAGCACAGATGACAAGTGCCAATACAAGTCTATGGGACCCTGAAAAACACGTACATCACACAGATGGCATCCGTGTGCCATTTGTGTGCCTTCCTTACGCTGTATCTGTTTAACATTACAAAGTATAAGAGATACTTTATCATTTCTTTTTCTTTGCCGTACCGGAAAAACACTGATGGCACACTGATGGCACACTGATTCAAAACACTGATGACACTAGTACTGTTTTTTTCCGGTACTGGTTTCAGTACTGATTTTATACGGACGTGTGAAGGGGGCGTTAATCTGAACGGTTGACGTAACAGAGCCGAAGTGAAGTAGATGTACTGAAAGTCTTAGCATGAAGAATGGGGAATGGCCAAGCTGGTAGAGAACAAAACCTCAGTGCTGATCCTCATTATTCATTTTCTGTTCACAGAGGTGTAATAAGTCATTAATAATAGTATTATATACATTACCTGTCCCAAGTCTTTGTGCTGGATCTTTTCTGAGCAGCTCAATGATGATATCCCGAGCTGTGGCTGGAAAAGCCGAATTAGTAAGTTTCCAATATATGTCATCTGTTATGTAAAAAGCAAATATTACAGAAAATGAAACATCTTAATTTATTTTATCAAAACAAAAATCTTTTATATTAACAAAAGTAACTAAATCACACAACTAATCTATTCAAATAACAATGACATTACACAGCAATCAGATTATTTTACTTACCCCTGACAATATGGCTGTAAATGTCATATTTGGAAGGCCCATAAAATGGTACACGTCCTACAAGAAATGTATATAGGATGATCCCAATTGACCACCAGTCAGCTGGCCTTCCATAGCCTTCCTTTAAGATAACTTCTGGGGCTATGTAATGAGGGGAGCCAGCAATCTGGAAAAAACAGAGGAATGAGATAATGATCAGAGAACATAATTGTGACAAATAACATCAGTGGAAACGTTTTCTAGATGAGAAAGTATAAGAGAAGGAGAAATGGAGGAGATGAGTAAAGAACAAGTTCCTGCCTACCTCCTTATCATGGAACTCTCTGGTGATGTCCTCAATTGGAGCCTTGTAGATCTCTGATGTTGGTCTCATGAGACAGAGTTTGGAAAGCCCAAAATCTGTAACTTGAATATGACCAGTTGACGTTATCAGGAGGCTGTGAAAAAAAGAGGATGTCAGCCCCAAGTTGCAAATAGATTGTATAATAAACGATATCTTTTTTCCCCTTTCTTATACTACAAGTGTCACTTACTTTTCAGGCTTCAGGTCTCTGTGCATTACACCATAGCTGTGCAGATATTCCACAGCTAGAACCGTTTCTGCAATGTACAGACGAGCCAAGGGGACAGGTAAACACCCATAGTTCTTCATAAAACTGCCACAGTCTCCTCCTACAGCAGAATCTTTATTAGTCACGTGGAATAAATATTTAAAAATAACAAGGTAACTCATACAAAAAAGAGACACTATTCTGGCCAAAAAAGTATGAGCTATATATACTATGTATCTTGCAATAAATAAATATATAATTAGTTAAAGGTGTTAGCAGTCTCATTTGTGGTTTTGCTTTATATACTGTATAAGGCCGGTTTCACACGTCCGGATATTTCTGGTACCGGAAAAACCTGTGTCGGAGATGTCCGTGTGCCGCATCAGGAGCACACGTACCGGCGTTTGGGAATCAGTGTACAGTTAGCGTTATTCCCAAAAGCCGGGTACTGAACGCTGCGCTCATCATTTTCCCCTGCCGGCACTGCGATCAGCACCAGCAGGAGTTAATAATGAGAGTTGTAGTCTGCTCCCGGTGTCTCCACCTGTAAAAATAAGAATAAAATAAAAAAAAAACCTTATACTCACCTACCTGTCCTAAGTATCTCCTGCTGTAATCCATGCGACTACTCAGCAGAGGAGCTGGGGAGAATGACTCCTGCAGCGAGCGACGCCAGACCTCAGCTGAGCTCAGTGAGTGACAGGACACCGCTCGCTGAGCTCAGCGCAGATTCGGGGCCGCTCGCTGCAGGAGTCATTCTCCCCGGCTCCTCTGCTGAGCGGTCTCATGGATTACAGTGGGGGACATTTAGGACAGGTGAGGGTATAGATTTTTTTTTTATTCTTATTTTTACAGGTAGAAATACACTGGGAGAAGACAACCCTCATCATTAACCCCTGCTGGTTCTGATCGCAGCGCCGGCAGGGGACAATGATGAGGGCAGCGTTTAGCACCCGGCGCTAACTTTATCGCTAATTCCCAGGCGCCGACACATGTCACACGGATGGCATCCGTGTGCGGTATGTGTTTACACTGAACCATTGACTTGAATGGGTCTGTGTGATCCGTCCTGCTGGCCAAAAACAGACATGTCTACGTGTGGATCACATGGACACACGGTCCGTGGAAACACTGACATGTGCGCACATGTGTCAGTGTCTCCAGTACGTGTGGTAAACTGTCACCTCACGTACCAGAAATACTGAAGCGTGAAAGAGGCCTAATGTAGAGCGTATAAAGCAGAGTGACCCAATATAAAAAGACAGAGCCGTGCCTCATCTGCAAGCCTCTTATTCATTACTCTGTGAAATGCTCATCTATACAAACTGTTAGAATTGAGTCAAATCCTCCTTTTATCCTCAGTGGATATTTTTGCCATTCTCAGTGAGGGCATTCACCAGAGACTTTCACAGAGATAATGATTTTCCTGGCATCTTGGTAACAGATAACTTATAGTAAATGCAGTATGGACATGTAACCGTCCATGTGGTCACATTCAGATTATGGAGAAGATGCTAGAGATAAGCAGATTGAGGCTGGATATAGGCACAATGGATATGACTTACCTGCTGCATACTCCATGACCATACACAGATGATGAGGAGTTGGAAAGGAGCACAACATGGAGGCCACAAATGGACAATCAGCAAATGTTAGGATGTCCCTCTCTAGAAAGGCACGTTCAAGTCTTCTTGGAATATTCACGTTCTCCTTGTCCAGCTTCTTCATAGCGAATAGCTGGCTTGTGTATTTGTGTCGCACTAAGTGGACGGCTCTGGAGAGAAGGAAAATCCATGATTTATAATGAATTCTTACTAACATTTTGTCTATAAACCTCATCACATGATTGTCTGGTTACTACTAGATGTCACTAGAAATCCATGTAGAAATCCATCAAGTTACACAACATAAATGATGACCTATGCGAGGTCCTCATCTATGTCACGTCCTAACTGACCTAAATAATGACATATAGATGTGGCCAGTAGACATGAGCTAACACATTTGAGTGGAATTAAATTCTACTCAGATTTTGCAAAATTCTGCATTCACCAAAATGGCGTTTTGTTTTTTTGTTTGTTTTGTTTTTTGTAATTTGCTTACTCATGGATTTAGCAAAATGTCAAGCGTTGGCCACCATTTTCAAAATCTTGAAAGGCCATAAAAAAGTTTAAAAATAAACAAATTTTTATACTCACTTCTACGGCCCCTCCGCCTCAACCGTCCGTTCCTTGCCGCATCCTCAAATCTCTGCTGCTAATGCTGAAATCCAAATGCCTCTCATACTGGGACGGGACTTCCAACATTGATGAGATCTGGGAGGATTATGCACAAGCGCAAGAACAGTCACGGTGTCACAATGTTGTGACTTTTTATGCTCTTGCATAGAACTCTCTCAGACCTTCTCAAAGCCTGAAGTCCTTGCATAGCGTGAGCGGTGGCAAACTGAAGAGGCAGTGAGGACCGGACGGGTGACGGTGAGAAGTGGAGGGGCTAGAGAATTGAGCAGTAAGGGGAGTATAAGTATGTTTCTTATGCTTATTATGTTCTGGGGCCTGGTGAGGCCCCAGAGCATAATAAGGGACATTAATTTCTCCTTGAATCGTATTTTCACAAGTCCACGTGAACAAGCAAATTAGAATTTTGCCTGATTCGCTCATCTCTTGTGGACAGTATGGACTCAGAGCATTTCTCTGTTGTACGGGCTGGGCACAGAGACAGAAGCATTGTCATAAGGAACACTAGGAAATGTATATTATGCAAACATAAAGCTCACCCATAAGCTCCACTGCTGATCAGTTTGATTGGTTTAAAGTCGGTCTTACTAGGACTTGTCTCCAAGTTCAATGATCCGGTCAAGGCCTAGAAATAATAAGAAATGACATTAAGACATAGAATCTGCAGGAAAATAAAAGCTCCAGATGCAGGAACTTCTCCTCTATATTATGTCCACGCTGATTACATTGCAGCAGATGTAGAGGACATGATGCAAGCCGGACCCTCCACAGACAGTATTATATTTTAAGGGGATATTCCCCATGCATAGATATCACTGTACTGCAGGGTATGATAAGGGGCATCACACAGAAGAGGCAGAATAACAATGCCATCATTACTCACAATAGATCTGATCTACATAAAAGCAAAGATATCCCATTGTCATCTGGGGTATAATATTATATGTGTAATTCATACCCCGTTATCTGATGATAAACAGACGTCTCCTCTGATACTTACACTGGCAGATTCGTGGATCTCTGGTGTCTCACATATTCCACCATCAGTACTGGCCGTCGACACAGTTATTTCTAAAATAATGATAAAATAATGAAAAGATGTCATGTATCAGTCTATATCAGTACTTAATATATAACACATCCATATAATGAAGGACATGACAAGATCTCTGTAAATGATATAAAAACTAGATATCTGGTATTCTGCACATACTAAATATACAGTATTTATGGCACATCCAGAGATAGATACACTGGGCGATTGTTCAGGATCTGATTACCGTATTTTTCAAGTTATAAGACACACTTTTTTCTGTAAAATGGGGGTGCGTCTTATCCCAACGTAGCTTACTGAGGGGGGGGGGTTGCGGTGAAGCGAGGCCCCAGGACGCAGGGTCACTGCTGCAGGAAGCTGGCGGCGGCAGGAGTGGGGCGATGCTGTGGGCCCCAGGCTGGGAGGAGGGGGTGTTCGGCGGTGCAAGGATGCAGCGGCCCCTGGGCTTTCAGAAAATGTCGCCGGAGACTCCGCACTTCCATGATTTTCAGTGTGGTGGACTTCGGAAAAATGGATTCTGGAGATGGCGCATGCAGATTGAGATCTTGTCTCCCGAGATCTCAATCTGTGCATGCGCCACCTCCGGTGGAGATTTTCCCAAGGTCCACCAGATTGAAAACCATGGAAGTGCAGGGCCTTCAGTGCAGCATCGCCCCACTCCTGCTGCTGCCATCTTTCCGCCGCCTTTCCCCTAGAAAAGTTACCACAAAATTGGATTATAAGTTGCTCCACCATTTTATTAAAAAAATGTTTTTCCTATTTTCCGCTCCAAAATTTCACCTGCTTCTTATGGTCCGGTGCATCTTATAGTCTTCAAAATATGGTATTTTTGAACAATTACATGATTGGGGATCTATGACCCTCATTTTGGAGCCGAGAAGACCACACAGGCGTGAAGTAGAATTACATGATCCCTCTCCATTACAGGGAATGAAGAGTAAATCTACATATTCTCTGCCATTCTCTATAATATCTGGATATTTGAATGTAAAATATTAGATGATCGGCTTACCTTCAATCAGATCAGTTTTTAGCTCTAACTGACTAATATTAGGGTCAGGCATGTTCACGGTTTGCCCCTCTTCGGAGTCACCTTCGGATGTTTCCTGATGGTTATAATATGTACAATTAGTATAACATTTCACAAATACTAAATTATCATATACAATAGATAGGAAGGACTAAACATTGGATTTACTGGTAATTTCAGTATTGGACGGACTATACACAGCCACTCCCTCCAGTAAATCAACAATAATATATAAGGTACTTGTATATACAACTGATCTCTGTTATCAGAATTGCAGCATTTACAAGAAGGAAGATTGTGATGATCGAGCAAAACAGAGGCAGAAATACAAACTCCCACCGTTGAGTACAGACTGCCATCACAGATGATGGAGCCGCAGGGACAGGCGGTCATGAAATATCCTGTGCCTGCCTGGAGGGGACAAGGACATGTGATATAGAAGATGATGGCTCCTTACCAGGTGCTCCAGTGAGCGGGCCGGACTCTCCAGTATATTCAGGACATTTTGGGCCAGTTGTTTAAAAAAGGCCAATTTTCCACTTTGGGCTTTTTCTTCAGCCTATAAAGATGGAAATAAATACAAAAGGAAAATCATGAGAGAAAGTGCAGAATGGAGGAGGCCATTTATGTCACCATTTTACTCCTGTCTATCTGCAGCTACAATTACTACACATTTGGTACATTTTATATATTATATTGGTGTCGATCTAAAGAACAATTTTCTGTAAATAAACTTGTATTCCATTATTATTATTTGATTTGTATTATTATTATTATTATTTTTTATACAGCATAAAAACACTTGTATAATTAGTGGTGGTGAATTATGATGTCATAATAGCAGTGATGTCGTGATGGAATCTTGTGATGGAATCTTAACGGGGCATCTCACCGTGAAAGGAAGTTTCCTAGCAATAGTTAAGGTGGCAAAACCATAGTTTGTGCATCAGTACCAGATGCTTGAATGTAAGAAAGAACTGTGGGTACTTTACATTTCTAATCAGTGAGGCTAGTTCTATGGTCTGAGATAAATTATTAATATTTGTTATACACAATAAAAATCATAATTACATATTTATAAGAAATCCGGATTAAGGTGCTAAATGAAGTGTCTTTACTAAGGGACAAGGACTGGACTAGGAATGAAATCTAGCCCTGACATTTGAATCATACAGGCTCATGCTGCACTTTTACACCCTCTTCCCAAAATGGGGATCTCTATTACAAATATGACCCTGCCTGACACTGAAGAAAGTCTAAATTTTATTACTACCAATAATACCACTATACAGTAAGGGAGACCAACTAGACATAATAATAATAATTTGTGCAGATTGTCTGCTATTTACCTGTTGTACTAATGTCCTGATGTTCTGCTGTAAATGCTGAAGATATTCTGAGGTAATACGACCTTGGTAGTATTTGGTCAAGCAGTCCCGTACAAGCTCCATAACCAGCCGGTAAGTGAAGCTGAGGACGCCATCGGGTAGTGGTAGCACACAGTTAGGGGTATAGGTGGTAAGAATCCCCTGGAGTAGTGCCAACTCCTGAAGTCTGTCTGGAGAAATTCCAGACATTTCAATGAAATGCGCAATCAGTATATCACTAGATAAGTAGCTAAACACTGACAACAATGACACCGGGGTATCAAAGTGACACTGAAGTGTAAACGCTTGTATAAGTAGTGGTTGTGAATTATGATGTCATAATAGCAGTGATGTCATGATGGAATCTTGTGATGGAATCTTACAGGTGCATCTCACCTTATAAGGAAGTTGCCTAGCAACAGCTAAGATGCCATCTACATAGACTGAGCATCAGCATCAGATGCTTGAATGTAAGAAAGAGCTATGGGTACTTCACTTTTACTTTGATAGGCAGGTGAGTATAAGGATTTTTTAATTTTATTCTTATTTTTACACTAGGACACAGCGGGAGCAGACTACTACTCTCATCATTGTCCCTTGGTTGTGCTGATCACAGCGCCAGCAGGTTACAATGATGAGGGCAGCATTCAGCACCCGGTGATTGGGAACAGCGGTAACTGTACTGCTGATTCCCAGGTGGCGGAATGTGCGCTCCTGATGCGGCACACGGTTGCCACACAGGTGCACATGGACACGTATATCTCCCGTACCGGTTTTTCCGATACTGGAAATATCAGGACATGTGAAACCGGCCTAACTCTGGACTCTGTAAACAGAAAAAACTGATGGCACTTCTAATACGAGAAATAGGTGTGAACAGGTGCTTACTAGGAGAAGCTACCTCCATATACAATTAACAAATAAAGTAGCAAACTGCAATGCTAAGTATGTAAGCATGAAATATGGAATATAAATAGCATTACTGCTATAGAAAATAGAAATAAATGAGAAATCTTAGCGCATAAATTGGCCAATTCATGTGTACCTGTCCCTTAGAGAGGTATTCACATTGGTAGGGTCCTGGCACTGAGAAACGCCTTACCGCGGCTGCCAGATACACATGAATTGGCCAATTTATGTGCTAAGATTTCTCATTTATTTCTATTTTCTACAGCAGTAATGCTATTCATATTCCATATTTCATGTTTACATACTTAGCCTTGCAGTGTGCTACTTTATTTGTTAATTACTCTGGACTCTGTGTGGCCTCTGTTCAGCGGTGTTCTTTTTATCAGAGGCTCGCAAAACTGTGGCCGACGGCACTTTTATTCACGCCTAATAAAAAGATGGACACCGTGGGATCACAGGCCAGACGGTGCCTCCATCTGCCTCATTACAGGGAATCTTCCGCCGGAGGCTCCGTCTGGATCACGTATTTCAGAGATTTACATGGAAACCCCGGTGTAAGCGCTGAGCGTAGAGCACAGGATAAATGTGGGCAGAGCCATATTGCGAACTCTGGGAGGCTGAATGAACAAACCAACAGCAGGTGAAGAATTGGTTTTATTTATTTATTTACACCGTTCCTCGTGCGGTTTAAGTGATTAGATGACTTTATTCTTCGGGTCGGTGCGATTACAGTGATACCAGATTCATATCGGGTTTTTACATTTGGCATCTGTCACACACTAAACTTTTTTTTTTGCAAAGACTAGTTTTTGCATCGCCATATTTTCAGAGCTATAATTTTTCCATATTTCGGTCGACAGAGTTATGTGATAGCTTGTATTTTGCGGGACAAGTTGATGTTTTTATTGGTACCATTTTCGGGCATGTGACATTTTTTGATCGCTTTCTATTCTGATTTTTGGGAGGCAGAATAAACAAAAACCAACAATTCAGTAATTGTTTTTTTAGTTTTTTTTATGCAGCTCTGCGTGTGGTAAAATTAATAAGGCAGCTTTATTCCTCGGGTCAGTACATTTACAGCCATACTGCATTTATATCTTTTTTTATGTTTTGGCGCTTTTACACAATAAAAACTATTTCATAGAAAAAATCGCTTTATTCTAAGAGCTATAACTTTTTTATTTTTTGGCTGATGGAGCTGTATGGTGGCTTGCTTTTTGCGGGACAAGATGATGTTTTCAGTGGTATAATTTTTATTTATATTCGTCTCTTTGATCGCGTTTTATTCCACTTTTTGTTCGTTGGTATGATGATAAAGCACCGTTTTTTGATTCTTTTTTTTTTACTGTGTTCACTAAAGGGGTTAACTAGTGGGACAGTTTTATAGATCAGGTCGTTCCGGATGCGGCGATACTAAATATGTGTACTCTTATTGTTTTTCTTCATAATAATATTTTATTTTTTTATTATTTTTTTATTTTTAAAAAAATATTTTTACAACTTTTTTTTCACTTTTTTTACTTTGTCCCACTATGGGACTTTCACTTTCAGCAGGCTGATCGCAGTTCTAAGGTATAGCAGTGCAGGATCACTGCTATACCTTGTAAACTGTCAGTGCTGCAGACACAAGCTAGTTTGATCATGCACTGCGCATGGTCAAACTAACTTGCTGGTGCCTGGTGACACAGGTGTCGTCATGATGACATCGTGTCACCATGGCAACGATCGGGACCCCGTGAGGACAGCGCAGGGTCTCCGATCCAAGAGCAGAGGTGCTTCTGTCCCTCCACTCACTTGCTAAATGCTGCGATCGCAGTATTTAGGGGGTTAAAGTGCCGGGTGTCAGCTGTCAAAATCAGCTGACAACCGGTGGCGATTGATCCCGCACAGCCTGTGTCGTAATAATACGTACCTGGTCCATAAGGCCCAGGGCACAGGGACGTATTATTATGCACAATGTCAGAAAGGGGTTAAAGCTTCTGACGCGCCCCTGGGCCTGCTGTGTCGTGCGGCATCGCGCGCACGGGGGCTTACCCGGAGCCGGATCAGATGGGGGTAGTAGTCTCGTGGCGGTGACCCGGTCCGTGCCCAGGGAGTCAAACTGAGCGGCAGTATTTAGCAGTAGATGTTATATTGCTCGACTACGCCACCCGTTGAATGCAGTCATGAGACCGCCGCTGCAGGGCAGACCGCTGAGGCCGGTGGTACGGTTGTGCAGCGGGGATGGTATAACCCCCAACGGGAGGGGTATGGCCTCAGGGCAGCGGATATGGATGATGAAACACTCAGAGACGGTGCGGTGTAGTTCAGGGTCTTTACTGGTGGCAAAGGTAGACCCTCCCGGAGTACTGGCTAGCGATCGGGGCCTGGTCAGTCCGTGAGCAGATGGAATCTTCCCTGGCCAGGCGGAGTTGTAGGCCTCCCCAACTAATCGTACTCTTCTGGCTACCTTGCTAGAGGCTGGTAAAAGTAGCCCACGTCCCTGAGTGTACCGTGTGGTGCTCACCCGTATGGCCGGTGACTCATAGAATCATAGAATCATAGAATGGTAGAGTTGGAAGGGACCTCCTGGGTCATCTGGTCCAACCCCCTGCTCAAAGCAGGATTCACTAAATCATCTCAGACAGATGTCTGTCCAGCCTCTGTTTGAAGACGTCCATTGAAGGGGAACTCACCACCTCTCGTGGCAGCCTGTTCCACTCATTAATCACCCTAACTGTCAAAAAGTTTTTTCTAATATCTAATCTGTGTCTCCTCCCATTTAGTTTCATCCCATTGCTTCTAGTCTTTCCTTGTGCAAATGAGAATAAAGATGATCCTTCTACAATGTGACAGCCCTTGACATATTTGTAGACAGCTATTAAGTCTCCTCTCAGTCTTCTTTTTTGCAAGCTAAACATTCCCAAATCCTGCAACCGTTCCTCATAGGACATGGTTTGCAGACCAGTCACCATTCTGGTCGCTCTTCTCTGAACTTGCTCCAGTTTGTCTATGTCTTTTTTAAAATGTGGTGCCCAAAACTGTACACAGTATTCCAGATGAGGTCTGACCAAAGAGGAGTAAAGACCGATAATGACTTCACGTGATCTAGACTGTATGCATCTGTTAATACATCCCAGAATTGTATTTGCCTTTTTTGCTGCTGCATCACACTGTTGACTCATGTTCAGTCTATGATCTATTAGTATACCTAAGTCTTTTTCACATGTACTGTTGCTTAGCTCTATTCCTCCCATTCTGTATATGCTTTTTTCATTTTTATTGCCCAGATGTAGTACTTTGCATTTTTCCCTGTTAAAAACCATTCTATTGGTTGCTGCCCACTGCTCCAGTTTATTTAGGTCTTTTTGAATCCTCTCTCTCTCTTCTCTAGTATTAGCTATCCCTCCTAGCTTTGTGTCATCAGCAAATTTAATCAGTTTACCCTCAATTCCTTCATCTAAATCATTGATAAAGATGATGAACAATACAGGTCCCAGGACGGAGCCCTGTGGTACCCCACTTGAGACATTCATCCAGCTGGATGTGAAGCCATTTACAACCACCCTTTGAGTCCGATCACTAAGCCAGTTATGAATCCACCTAACAGTTGCCTGGTCCATTGCATACTTGGTCATTTTTTCAATAAGGATGGTGTGAGATACTTTGTCAAATGCTTTGCTGAAGTCAAGATATACTATATCTACAGCATTTCCCTGATCCACCCGGGGCCTTCTGGTAGCTTCTGCTCCACGACGGCGGTGCTGGTCCCTTGCGTGTGACCGTGCCTTCGGGTTTCTTGGCCAGAGGACCTGAAATCCCCTGCCGGGCGGTTTCTGCTGCTGGGTAAGGATTAGTCCCCACAGCCTCGGACTCCGGGTCCGGTAAGAACTCTTCAATCAGGGCGAGCTCTACAGCTTCCAGCCCCTGATCTCTTTTAGCACAGCTCCCACAGAGCTCCTGATCTTTCTTGCTCCTAAAGCTGCTCCACTACAGACCAGACTTTGTCTCTGTCTGTGTTCTCTCACTCTCTTCTAACCCTGCCTCAGCCCCAGCTTTATATAGGGGAAGTTCTTCCCCTCCCAGGACTGGGCAGGAGGTGTGGCATGCATAGGATGTCTGACCAGGAAACCTCCCACCTGCTCACAGACGTAATATTGCTATTACTGTGGAAACCAGACCCTTGGGGTGCCACATTCCCCCCTAGTAAAATTTAGTACTCCGGGACTAAACATATTTTTGTAAAACATAACAAGTAAAAACAGAAACAGTACAATAAAGAAGAACACATTAGGATGGTCACGGCATGTCCGCAACCGGGTGCAGTCTTTGAAGAAAACAAAGGTGTCCATTTCACTAAGAGACCGGGAGCCATAACCAGGTAGGGGTCTGTCCTGCCCCGAGTCCTTAACAGTCTTTGTCCTTTCCTGGGTTACGCTCCAAACATATGTACAAAGGATTCCGGATAATCCCTAAATGACACCTATAAAATAACTAAAAATACACAATTATTTACAGGTAACAGAAAACAGGTAAATACAAATAAACAGTCTAAACACTTAGATCCTCCAACGTACGGGCAACTGGCCTCTAGTGGCTCTAGTGGACCTACGGAGCTGACTGACTGGTCCTGAGCTACGGGGTGTAGGAGCTGTCAAAGGTAAACTGGGCAGCTGTCTACGGGCTCTTTGGCTCACTAGGGGCACGGCAGGCTCACTATAAGCAGAGGGTTGATCCTCCTGGTCTGCTTGTGTGGGGTCTTCTGCCTCCTGGACCGGCTGCTCTTCCAGCTCTACCTGTTTCTCTGTAGGTACTTGAGATGCTGGTTGGAGGAAGGTGAGGACGGGTACCACAACAGCGCCATTGACTTGAGTCCAAGACCGAGGGAAGTCTCCGAGCACAGTACTGACCATATCTTCCCTTTCCTCTGCGGGTCGAGGGTCTTCTTGTTCTTCTTCAGGGCTTCGTAGCTGTTCGGGACACTTCTTCAGGTGATCTCGGGAGACAATGGCTGTGGTTTCTCCTCCGTCCTTACTGATTATGCAGACTTTCGGGTTCTCATGGCTTGAGGGCAGTACGGTGTACGGGTCCTTCTCCCACTGGTCGTCCAACTTGTGGAGGCGTCTCTTCCTCTTCAAGACCTGCTCTCCAGGTACCAGGGGAACAGCGGGAGCATACTGGTTGTAAGTCTTCTCCTGTCTTTCTCTAGCTTGACAGAGACTTCGCTCCACGCTCTCCTGTACTTTCCGGTACTGCTGCTGCCTTTCTGTGTCCCAGTCTGCTTCTGGTGAAGTGTCCTCGGGTGTCAGGACTCCCATCTCCAGATCAACAGGAAGCTTACCAGGTCTTGCTCTCATTAGGTAAGCCGGGGTACAGTTGGTAGAACCTACCAGGATGTGGTTGTATAGGTCCACCAGATCAGGCAGTTTCTCAGGCCACAGACTGCGTTCTTCCAGGGGCAATGTTTTCAGAAGATCTATCACCACCTGGTTCATTTTCTCGCAGAGCCCATTGGTTTGCGGATGATAGGGTGTTGTTCTTATCTTCCGGCAGCCATACAGAGTACAGAACTCCTGGAAGACTTCCGCTTCAAAGGCTGGTCCTTGGTCCGTCAGCACCTGCTCTGGGTATCCGTGTGGACGGCAGAAGTGCTGCTGGAAAGCTCTAGCTGCTGTTTGAGCCGTTAAGTCCTTGACCGGGACCACCACCAGGAACCGGGAGTAATGATCTACGATTGTGAGGGCGTAGACATACCCAGATCTGCTTGGAGCCAGTTTCACATGGTCCAGGGCTACCAGTTCCAGTGGCTGTCGGGTGATGATGGGCTGCAAGGGAGTCTTCTGGCTGGCACGGTCCTTCCTTCTTAGGTGGCACGGGCCACAGTCTCTGCACCACCTCTCGATGATTCCTCTCATGCCTACCCAGTGGAACCGCGCACGCAGCAGGAACTCCAGCTTCTTCCATCCGAAGTGCCCAGCTCCGTTGTGGTATGCCTCCAGCACCATAGCCACGTCTCTTCTTGGCACCACTACTTGCCAGATCAGTTCATGCGTCCGGGAGTTAACCATTCTGCGGCACAACTTCCCCTTGTAAAGGAACAGTCGACTCTTCTCAATCCACAGTTGCTTGGCCTCCTCCGGAGCGTCTGGGTCAAGGCGGGCATCTGGCTGAGTCAGCATCTCCTTCACCAGTCGGACGGCGGGGTCACTGTCTTGCGTTTCCGCCCAGTTGTAATGAGGTAAGGGGTTGAACGTAGCGGATTGATTACTCCTTACACGGTGGGAATACTGGATAGTCCCATGCCGGCGGAACGCGGGAAGTTCAACTTCTTCCAGTTCCTCTGGATCTTCCCCCACGTCCGGTAGGTTTGGCATTCTGGACAAGGCATCCGCGTTGGTATTGGAGCGTCCTGCCCGGTATTTGATTGTGAACTCAAAGTTGGACAGGCGGGCCATCCATCTCTGCTCCAGGGCACCGAGTCTTGCCGTATCCAGGTGTGTCAACGGGTTGTTATCCGTGTACACGGTGAACCGGGAAGAGGCGAGGTAGTGCTTAAAGCGTTCGGTGACTGCCCACACCACTGCCAGGAATTCTAGCTTGAATGAGCTGTAATTCTCAGGGTTTCTTTCGGTGGGTCGCAGTTTTCGGCTGGCGTAAGCAATTACCCGTTCTTTCCCCTGCTGGATCTGGGACAGTACGGCTCCTAGCCCGATGTTACTTGCGTCGGTGTAGAGGATAAAGGGCTGGCTGTAATCAGGGTACGCCAGGATTTCATCCCCCTTGAGGGCCATCTTCAGCTGGCGGAAGGACTCTTCTTCCAACTTCTCCCATCTGAAGGGCGGCTTCTGGTTCTTGGCCTTCCTGGACTGGCCTATCAGGAGGTCCTGCATAGGAGCTGCCTTTTTGGTGAAACCCGGAATGAACCTTCGGTAGTAGCCTACCAACCCGAGGAACTGCCGCACTTCCTTTACGCTGGAGGGGCTTGGCCATTCCTTAATTGTGGTGATCTTATCAGGGTCGGGAGCCACTCCGTCAGCACTCACCACGTGTCCCAGGTACTGCACCTTTGGTTTCAGGAGGTGACACTTGGAGGGTTTCACCTTCAGGCCGTAGTTTGCCAGGGCTTCGAACACTACTGCCAGGTGTTTCAGGTGGTCCTCGTAGGTCTTGGAGTAGACGATGACATCGTCCAGGTATAACAGGACCGTCTCAAAGTTTCGGTGTCCCAGACAGCATTCCATCAACCGTTGGAAGGTTCCTGGTGCGTTGCAGAGTCCAAACTGCATGCAGGTAAACTCGCTAAGTCCCATCGGGGTGGTGAATGCGGTCTTCTGCCGGTCCGCCTCTGCTACAGGAACCTGACAGGACCCGCTAGTGAGATCCAAAGTAGAGAAGAAGTTAGCAGATCTTAAAGCAGCCAAAGACTCCTCTATCCTTGGTAAGGGGTACGCATCTTTGTGTGTGATACGGTTGATTTTCCGGTAATCTACACACATTCTCATGGTGTTGTCTTTCTTTTTAACCAAAACCAGTGGAGCTGCCCAGGGGCTACAGCTATCCCTAATTACCCCAGCCTCCTTCATGTCTCTAAGCATCCCCTTGGCGTGTTGGTAGTGTGCAAGGGGTACGGGTCGGTATCTCTCCTTTATGGGAGGATGGTCTCCCGTGGGGATATGGTGTTCTACCCCCTTTACTCGCCCGAAGTCTAACGGGTGTTTACTAAACACTCTCTCGTACTCTTGAACCACCCGATAGACTCCCTGTTTCTGGTGTGAGGGAGTGGAGTCAGTACCCAAATGTAGTTGCTGACACCAGTCCTCTATTGTTTTCTTAGAGTCGTTACCTTCCTCTGGTTGAGATGGAGGCAAGGGTTCCACGGCCTGTACAGAATTCTGGTTTATGGTGAACAATTTAGCTAGCGTGGCATACCGGGGCAGGTGTACTTCTCTCTTCCCGATGTTTATTATGCGAACGGGCACCCTCCCATGGCGTACATCAACCACCCCCCGTGCTGTCAAAATGGTGGGCCTACTGTCTGAGTAGACGGGTTCTACCATTGCTTGGTAGTCTCTACCTCTTAGACCAATAGCTGCCCGGCACCAAATCATCATTTCACTTTTTGGGGGCATGGCAATAGGGAAAGGGTCACACATTCTCACGCTTCCAATCTCACCACCGGAGAGTTCCACCTGTTGCCGCCGCATCAGTGCCCGGATCTCTTTTTGGAGCACTCGCTGCTGGCCGGAGCTGGCGTTCTTGGCAACCTGCTGTAAAATGAAAATCACCTCTGCAAGACAATTTTCAATCACATTAGTTCCTAGCGTTATCTTTGGGTGACTCTCGCGCTTGTCAATGTCTACAATGATCAGTCCCTGTGCTGCCAGTTCGACTCTACCGATTTTAATGGTCATCTCTTTGAATCCGATCTGTGGCACGGGTTGACCATTGCTGGCGATGATACTCAAGTCGTCGTCAGGGTAGCGGGTTATATCCGAGTCATTCCAGTACTGCTTGAAGAGCACGTACGGGATGGTGGTGACCTGTGACCCGGTGTCAAGTAGGGCACTCATAGGAATGCCATCCAGTACCACAGGCAAGACTGGACGTCCTCCCACATATTTGTCACGCCAGTTCGATGGGCCTGGTGATCTTATTCCTAGGGGTTGGCCCTCTACCCGAGGTTGTGCCAGTTTAAAGGACAGTACCTTGCCATATGTCCGGGTTGATTGCAGCGGCGGCAGATGGGCTGTCCGTCCTCGTTGTATCGGTCGCTGGGTCTTCCTCTGGCCGGTGGGGTCCTCCTTGGTCGACGCCACGGGAAGTCCTCCGGTCCGGATGCCAGCTGGATCTTCCCTGGAGCAGCAACCTGTAAAGACTGCACAGTTCGGGTTAGCGCAGCTACGCTTTTAGCTAGCTCTTGGACCTGATGGTGCAGGTCTGGAGCCGGGTCATTGTTCAAAGCCTGCGCATCAGCCCCCACAGGCCCTGCCGACAAGGGCGCTGCCTCCTGGTGGTAAGCGGTAGTAGGGCGCCTGTGGGTCACAACGCCACCCGGTGCCGGTTCTCGGAGCACCCGAATGGCTCTGTCCTTGAACTGTGCAAAGTCCAGATGAGGATCCTGTAAGGCCATTGCCCGCAACTGGGTTCGGTGGGCATTGCAATATAGTCCCTCTATAAATTGTTCGGTCAACAGCCTGTCCTCGTTTCCCACGCCGTCAGGGTCGGTCTGCTTAATGGCTCTCAGGGCCTCTTGTAGGTTTAGTGCATAGTCCCTTATATTCTCATGTGCTCGCTGTTTGCACCCGTAGAATCTAAGCTTAATCTCAGCTGAGGTGCGGGTATCAAAGGTGTCCTTCAGCCGGGTTAATATCCCTGCGACAGTCCTCCTCCCAGGCGGCCAGGACTTTACCTCCCTTTGGGCTGCCCCGGTTAGTTGGGCCACCAGGATGCTCACTTTTTGCTCTTCTGTGAGGGGGTACACCTGGAAGAGGCTATCCAGCTTTTCTCTAAAGTCATTCAGGGTATGTGACTCCCCTGAGTACTGGGGTAGCCAGGCTGCCCCCGGGATATAGGGCATAGTGAAAGGCATGACCGCAGCAGCGGTGGCGCTGGCGGTGGCTGCGGCAGTGAAGCTCTCCTCCGTATCCGACATCTTCCTCCCCCCTAGTGGACCGTGGCCTACCTTGCGATGATCCTCTTCCGTAGGCCGCGGCTCCGCAGTGGATCTTCAGGGTCGAGGACCTTCCGTCGCACTCCTATGACGTCGGCGTCTGCTGGGCTCCTTCCAGGACCTTACGCAACGTCCGGACGTAAGGCGGGGCTTCAGTTCTCGCGGGCTTTTCGGAGTCCACGCCCCTCTTCTTCCTGCGCGGCGTCTTCAAGATGGCGTCCAACGGCGGGAAAACTCCACGGATGGCGGGAAGAAGGCAGAAGATGGCGTCCAACGGCGGGAAAACTCCACGGATGGCGGGAAGGAGGTGGAAGATGGCGTCGGATGGCGGGAATCTTCACCACAGGTAAGTTTAAAAGTCTCTTTTTCAGGCGCGCAGTACCCGGTGGTTGCGGGCACGGAATCCTGCCGACTACGCCAAAAGTTGACGCGCCCCTGGGCCTGCTGTGTCGTGCGGCATCGCGCGCACGGGGGCTTACCCGGAGCCGGATCAGATGGGGGTAGTAGTCTCGTGGCGGTGACCCGGTCCGTGCCCAGGGAGTCAAACTGAGCGGCAGTATTTAGCAGTAGATGTTATATTGCTCGACTACGCCACCCGTTGAATGCGGTCATGAGACCGCCGCTGCAGGGCAGACCGCTGAGGCCGGTGGTACGGTTGTGCAGCGGGGATGGTATAACCCCCAACGGGAGGGGTATGGCCTCAGGGCAGCGGACGTGGATGATGAAACACTCAGAGACGGTGCGGTGTAGTTCAGGGTCTTTACTGGTGGCAAAGGTAGACCCTCCCGGAGTACTGGCTAGCGATCGGGGCCTGGTCAGTCCGTGAGCAGATGGAATCTTCCCTGGCCAGGCGGAGTTGTAGGCCTCCCCAACTAATCGTACTCTTCTGGCTACCTTGCTAGAGGCGGGTAAAAGTAGCCCACGTCCCTGAGTGTACCGTGTGGTGCTCACCCGTATGGCCGGTGACTCGGGGCCTTCTGGTAGCTTCCGCTCCACGACGGCGGTGCTGGTCCCTTGCGTGTGACCGTGCCTTCGGGTTTCTTGGCCAGAGGACCTGAAATCCCCTGCCGGGCGGTTTCTGCTGCTGGGTAAGGATTAGTCCCCACAGCCTCGGACTCCGGGTCCGGTAAGAACTCTTCAATCAGGGCGAGCTCTACAGCTTCCAGCCCCTGATCTCTTTTAGCACAGCTCCCACACAGCTCCTGATCTTTCTTGCTCCTAAAGCTGCTCCACTACAGACCAGACTGTGTCTCTGTCTGTGTTCTCTCACTCTCTTCTAACCCTGCCTCAGCCCCAGCTTTATATAGGGGAAGTTCTTCCCCTCCCAGGACTGGGCAGGAGGTGTGGCATGCATAGGATGTCTGACCAGGAAACCTCCCACCTGCTCACAGACGTAATATTGCTATTACTGTGGAAACCAGACCCCTGGGGTGCCACACTTCCGGCGCAACTTCAGATACCGCTCAATATACAGTGATCGGCAGCTGTAACAACGCCCCGGCACTGACTGACAGCTCAGCAGTACATCAGTACAGATCCGGCTGTCAGTCTTTACAGGGAGCGGTTACAGGGGCCGCTTAGCCGGCTGTCAGTCAGTGCCAGGGTGCGGCTATAGCCGCCGCTCACTATGTACTGAACAATGACTGAAGCCACGCCGGCCGCGCCTCTATGACTGAAAGCTGGAGGCTGCCGTGGGGAATAAAGTGCATTTCCTCCCGGTAGCCGGCCTTTCAGTAAGACGCCCGGCAGCTTTATAAACCTGCAGATTAACCCCATATCTGCAGGTTAATAGCGTTTAGGGACATGACAGGTTCCCTTTAAAGTATAGAGTGAAAACCACCGGTGGCAGAGCTTCACCAAGGACAACTCACCGGCGTCTAAATGATGTGCACATACCCTTAGGCTACGTTCTCACAATGAGTTTTGGGTGAGTTTTTTATGCTGTATATTTTCGAAAAAAATTCAAGTAACCTATTTTACTTAATGGGGCAGAAAATCTGCTATATCTAAAACTCACTAGAAGCTCATTGTGGGGACGTAGTCTTATACCTCGAAAATCAGAGGGTCCGAGTCATCATTTTGCTTGTTTTTTTAACAATTGATAGCATGTGAACCCCTCTTAGTAATCCTGCAAAACCTTTACTAAAATCTGTGCTGTGCCGTCATAGGGCCCAATACAACATTGTATTTTTTCAAGTCCCTTTTCTCTTTTGTATCATTTGATTTTTTTGTGCCAAATTCCTGAAAGTGGCGCACCTGGTTCATGGATTTTGCCCAAAATCAAAACTGTATTTTTTTTGTCTTTAAACCTTTTTGTGTCTTTGTATCGCAAAAAAGTGGCATGCTAAAATGTTGCAAAGTTTGTGCAAAAAAACCTCCCGGACTACAGAACACAAAATCACTTGAAATATATTTGAGTAAAAATGTGACAACTTTTAAAAAAGTCACAATTAGATAATTAGCCGGAAACCCCATAATGATCAATGAAAAAAAAGGGAACGCTGCAGACTTCAAAAAGGCGCAAATTAAAAGAAGAACAAGGCGCAAATGAAAAACACTAAAAACTAGAAAAAAAAGGTGCAAATACACTAATGAATTGTCCCATAGCTTTATAACAGTGCCATAATATGCAGCTTGTGTTGGAACACCCCCCATTATAAAGGGGAACGTGACATCTAGTAGTCGGGTGGTATTACATTTCCAGGAACAGCACAATATGGAGGTCACAGAAGATACATGAACTGTTCCTTCATGGAGGATATTTTATAAAATGAACACGCGGTATCTATACGCTATGGGGGAGTCACTTACATGAGGGTCCGCATGGTCCATAGCAATCTTGTGGAGGTCCAGCAGAGCCTTATTTACGCCCTTTTCAATTTTCAAGGCATTCTCCATAGCATTGGTGCCATTCCCCCATTCATCGGCCTCAGATTTGTGGAGCAAAAATGGACAAAACATTTCATTAATGGCGGATAAATAACGACTTCTATCTACGGATATCTACGCACAACCTGAAGTGACATTCCCTCCAGGTTTCATAATTTCACCTGATTTGTACCTTACAGTCCAAGTGTTTTCATCATCTAGGTAGATCCAGGTATGGGAGTAAGTTAGTAGCAGCGAGGGCTTCATGCTTCTTGGAGGACCAATACCGGCTTGGGATATTTTTATGGACGTTATTCCATAATGTCTACAAGTCTCAAAAACTCTATTTCTTCAGAGCAGATGTCCGTCCTGACAGACTATTGACCAACATCTGCTAATTGGCTGCAGAGGACATAACAAGTCATAGCAATGTCCGGAAAAAGCGGTGCTGAAGTCCTAAATGTAATAAGCTGGGGATGTGCAGTAGTGGACAACCCCTTTAATGAACTTGATTACTTAAAGGGGATGTCCACTAATCAGACAACCCCTTCTAAATCCCTATGTTTCTCCCCAGTAAAATAACACTTATATTCACCTTCGGTGTTGGTGTTGTACCAGCTGTCTCGGCACTGGCTCTCCCGGGGCTCATGTCACATAACAATGGCACTGGCATACCGCTAATAACGGCAGACCCCGCAGCTGCTTTGCAACTGTGAGACAGGTGGCGATGTCAGCACAGGCATCGGGCCCCCCGCATCCAGCATCACACTTTCAACTGTATCCACATTCTGGATGCAGATACAATTGAAAGGAATGATGGAGGAGGGAACCGTCTGCTCCCTCCTCCATCATTCTCCTCTGTGCTTCTGATGTCTCAGCTCAGTGGACGTGATAACGTCCCAAAATCGCGTCCACTGTGCCGAGCTGAGCATAGTTTCAAACCACATGCTGCAAAGACCAGAACAGCAGGGGAATGGGGAGAGGTGAGTATTTTTTTTTTAATTAATAAGTAGTTTGTGAGGGCCATCATATTATTTGGAGGGCAAACTGGAAGGCCATGATACTATTTGTAGGGCTACTTGGAGGCCATCATATTATTTGAAGGGTTATTTGGGGGGCATCATCATATTTGGGGTGCTAAAATACTAATTTTAGGGCTGTCTTGGGGACCATCATACTATTTGGAGAACTATGTGGGGGCCATCATTCTACTATTTGGAGGATTATGTGGGGAGCATCATACTATTTGTAGTGCTCTGTGGGGGCCATTATACTACTATTTGAATGGCTATGTGTCAGGCTATCATACTATTTGGAGGGCTATGTGGGGACCGTTCTATTATTTGAAGAGCTGTATGGGGACTATTATACTATTTGGAGGCCTATGTGGGGTCCATTATATTATTTGGAGGGCTGGGTGGGGACTATTATATTGTTTAGAGGCTTATGTGAGGACTATTATTTTATTTGGAGCGTTGTGTTTGGGCCATTATACTATTTGGAGGGCTGTGTGGTGAGGGGCATTATACTGTATAAGTGGCTGATGGGGGTCATTATACTGCTTGGGTGGATAGTGGGGGCCATTACACTGTATGAGGACCATTATACAGTGTGGAGGGCTGTGCGGGGTCCATTATACTGTGTGGAGGGTTATGCGGGGGCCATCATACTGTGTAGAGGTCACTGGGGTTTATCATACTTTGCGGGGGTACTGTAGAGTCATCATACTGTATGTGTGGAGGGTACAGTGGAGAAATTCACTGTGGGGGTATCTTACTGTGTTTGGGGGCACATTTTTGGCCATTAAAGGAGTATCTTAGTACGTGGGAACACTAGGGGGCTTCAATTGGGGCAAAATTACTATGGAAGGGTTGCAAACTTGTGAGGTATGCTCTTCTGTGACCCCGCTGAATATTAATGTTTTTTTGTGGGGGCTTAATTATTACTTCTGCTATGGGACCCCATGATTTCCATGTATGCTCAGGGAAGGTGATAAATCATAAATTAGCTGAATGGAGCTCAAAAGAATAAAAACAAGAGTAGTTACTTCTCCAGTCAGATCAAACTCACTGATGATATCCCAGTTAACTCATTCTGCAGCCAGCAATAGAAATCTTGCTTTAATCTGTTCATATAATCTTATATTTGTGATTCTGCTATTACTATGATGTGGCGTTCTCATCGCAGGCGTTGATACCATGTAAAGGCCTCATACAGGGTCGGACTGGGGTGCCTAGGGCCCACCAGGAGAATTGACTCTAGGGGTCCACACTACAGCATCCATAAACGGTTGTATTACTCGTTCATTTTTCGGCCTCTCCCACTAAAACGTGTGCCTTTTAGCAAACTATACAGTGTGTAAAAGAGAACTGTATTGTGTAGTGCACTATATCAAAGTGTTTCTTGTTAACCAACTTATTTATTGTAGTTAACAGAATCTGTAATTTACAATCAGTAGCGGTTTTTCTTACACATGGCCATTCCTTGTCCTAGGTAAACCACCCAGTCCCTCAGCCAACTTAAACAATTTTCAAAGTGAAGAAAAAGTCATAATCACACAGCCTCACTGCGCATGCGCTTTAACGCGCTATGTTCCTAGAGCATGCGCAGTGAATCTGGTAATCACAGAGCCTCACTGCGCAGGCGGCCGGACATCTACAAGTGCGCCTGCGTCCCACAATATCAGCGCTGGTCAGGAACAGGATTCAAATACATGGACAGCGCCAGCAGTGAGTGAATGCTGCGCTCGCCCTTGACTGAATATGACAAGCACGCCCCTATGATTGAAAAGGCAGGTAGGATATAAGTAGGGCCGGCGTCAGCACCCGGCGCACCCGGGCAAGTGCCGGGGCCCTGAGCAGGCAGGGGGGCCCACTGGCGGTCGCGCACCCCGTTGGGCTATGGGCGGAGGAGAGCGGTGTCAGCGCCCGCCCTTCTCCCCCGCTTGCTCAGGGCCCCGGCAGCCGGATACTTACCTCTCCCCGTGCCTCTGCAGATCCGCCGTCTTTCTGCTCTGCACTCTCTGTGACGTCTCAGGTCAGAGGGTGCGGTGAAGTCTTTCTACCGCGCCCTCCCCCTGAGCTGTCACAGGGAGCACAGAGCGGAAAGACGCCGCCAACGCTGGAGTCCCGACCCGAGCAGCTGCAGCAGGTGAGGAGGGAGGTGAGTATTTGATTTTTTTTTTAATGTATGGAGGCATGGGGCATAATATGGGGGGGGGGGTGACATCCTGCATGGGGCATAATATAGGGGGGTGACATCCTGCATGGGGCATTATAAAGAGAGGGGGGTGACAGCCTGCATGGGGCATTATAAAGAGAGGGGGGGGTGACATCCTGCATGGGGCATTATAAAGAGAGGGGGGGTGACATCCTGCATGGGGCATTATAGAGAGAGGGGGTGACATCCTGCATGGGGCATTATAAAGAGAGGGGGGTGACATCTTGCATGGGGCATTATAAAGAGAGGGGGTGACATCCTGCATGGGGCATTATAAAGAGAGGGGGGCTGACATCCTGCATGGGGCATTATAAAGAGAGGGGGGTGACATCCTGCATAGGACATTGTAAAGAGAGGGGGTGACATCCTGCATGGGGCATTATAAAGAGAGGGGGTGACATCCTGCATGGGGCATTATAAAGAGAGGGGGTGACATCCTGCATGGGGCATTATAAAGAGAGGGGGTGACATCCTGCATGGGGCATTATAAACAGAGGGGAGTGACATCCTGCATGGGGCATTATGAAGAGAGGGGGTGACATCCTGAATGGGGCATTATAAAGAGGGGGGGTGACATCCTGATTGGGGATTATAAAGAGGGGGGGTGACATCCTGTTTGGGGCATTATAGAGAGAGGGGGTGACATCTTGCATGGGGCATTATAAAGAGGAGGGGTGACAGCCTGCATGGGGCAATATAAGGGGGGAACAGCCTGCATGGGGCATTATAAGGGGGGGGGGACAGCCTGCTTAGTGCATTATGTGGGGGGAACAGCCTGCATGGAGCATTATACGGTGGGGGGACAGCCTGTATGGGGCATTATGTGGGGGGTAACAGCTTGCATGGAGCATTATAAGGGGGGAGACAGCCTGTATGGGGCATTATGTGGGGGGTAACAGCCTGCATGGAGCATTATATGGAGGCCAGTATCCTGTATGGAGCGTTATAAGGGGACCAGTATCCTGTATGGAGCGTTATATGGGGGCCAGTATCCTGTATGGAGCGTTATAAGAGGACCAGTATCCTGTATGGAGCGTTATATGGGGGCCAGTATTCTGTATGGAGCCTTATATGGGGGGCAGTATTCCGTATGGAGCCTTATATGGGGGCCAGTATTCCGTATGGAGCGTTATATGGGGGCCAGTATTCCGTATGGAGCCTTATATGGGGGCCAGTATTCCGTATGGGGCCTTACATGGGGGCCAGTATTCCGTATGGGGCCTTATATGGGGGCCAGTATTCCGTATGGGGCCTTATATGGGGGCCAGTATTCCTTCATGGGGTCTTATATGGGGGCCAGTATTCCTTTATGGGGCCTTATATGGGGGCAAGTATTCCGTATGGGGCCTTATATGGGGGCCAGTATTTCGTATGGGGGCCAGTATTCCGTATGGGGCCTTATATGGGGGCCAGTATTCCATATGGGGCCTTATATGGGGGCCAGTATTCCGTATGGGGCCTTATATGGGGGCCAGTATTCCTTTATGGAGCCTTATATGGGGGCCAGTATTCCGTATGCGGCCTTATATGGGGGCCAGTATTCTGTATGGAGATATGTGGTGCCCATTATACTGTACGAGGACTATGTGGGGTCATTATTCTGTATGGAGCAATATATAATGGGGCCCATAAAACTGTATGGAGGACTTAGTGGTGCCCATAATACTGTATGGAGGACTATATTGTCCGGTCTGCACTGTGTGCTGCGAGGATTCGCCGGCTTCTGAGCTATTGTAGAATTTACAGTAGATATCACTCATGTAATGTAAGAAGTGAAATCTTTGCATTGTACTATATATATAGATTTCTCTGCGGTATCTGTGCATCATGAATCGTGGTATGTGTTAGAGGGGCCCACTGAGACTCGCCCGGGGCCCAGAAAAACCTGGAGCCGGCCCTAGATATAAGTATATTAAACGTTATAAATTCATTATAGCTGCAGCGATTTTCATGAAAACAGCTTGCTAGTGATGCACATTGCGTCACTACCAACGCTATGGGGGCAGTGTAGAGGGCAGCTAGGACATGACAGGTTCTCTTTAAAGTGTGAATGACTTGATGCTGTGGGTTCAAATGCAATACCCGTCCCCGCATCATCCCTGCAGTAACAAACCTACAACTCCCAGCAGGCCCGGAAGGGTTAAATCTGACGGTGCATGCTGGGAGTGGTACATGTCAGAGGGTAAACCACTCAAATTATTATTATTTTACATCTTATTTTACCAGTGCAGTGTGTATATACAGATACTGAGAATTACACCCAGTATAGAGGACAGAAGTGGTACTCTGCAATATATATGTATATATTATATATACAGACACACACATTATACAGTATATACATATACACTGTGTTCAGGAATATAGAGCGGAGCAGTGTATATACTATATAATGTATAGATATGGCAGTGAATAGAATGTGGATTCCACACCATATACGCAGCACCATACTATCTAACCGTCTGTACACTATATACTGCATATAGTAGCATATATAGACCCTTGTAGCGTCTGTGTGCACACCCTCCATGCACTTAATAGCCCTCTGTGGCCATACACATACTGGCTGGTGAGCGGTTCATGCAGCGTTATGTGCAGACCCTATTTAGTGTATAATGGTTGTATCATACAATATAAGCACATTTTATCATTTACCTTTCGTGTCTCCCTATTTCCTCATAGATTGTAGCTTGCGAGCAGGGCCCTCACTCCTCTTGGTATCTGAGTTATGTTTATTCTGTAATGTCTTTATTGTCTGTACAAGTCCCCTCTGTAATGTAAAGTGCTTTTTCAATAAATTTGTAGTCAAGATGGGGTGCAGAGTGTACTTTAATGAGAAGAATAATGAACTTTTTAGAATTTACCAAATGGCTGCAATGAAATATAGGAGGCCAAATGCATTGTATATGTCATATAGGAGGCAGAGAGTGCGGTCTGTTTGTCATATATGAGGTAGAAAATGCGATCTATACATCATATAGGAGGTATGAAATAGACAGCACTCACCAATGGATGCCAAAAAAAGATCCTTTTATTTCAGATCCAGCATACAGACGTTGCGGCTGGTTCAGGGGTGCGGGAGTGAACTATACTGGACCCGTAGTGGCGCTGCTTGTGCGCGAAACGGCCGTCGTCCTCTTTTCACCCCTGAACCAACCACAACGTCTGTACGCTGAATCTGAAATAAAAGGATCTTTTTTTGGGATCCATTGGTGAGTGCTGTCTTTTTCATACTTCCTTGGACATTTGATTAACACTGCTTATTTAGACATTGCACCTCCTGATGTGGATAGCCAACGGCTAAAAAACCCGTTTGGGAAGATTTGGGAACTGGTGGCGGCATACTTCACTTCTATGTGGTATACATCATATTGACCCCACACATGACATATATCGCACTCTCGGCCTCCTATATGACGTACAGACTGCACATTCGGTCTCCTATAATATATACTTTATATATCAGGCTGAGTGTGTTGTATACGTCATATAGGCCCGCACTCTCAGCCTCCTATATGACATATACACTGTATAATTCATGAGTCCAAGAGTGTGATCTATATTTCATATAGGAGGTAGAGAGTGTGATCTATTATGTCATATAGGCCCCATATATAACGTATACCGCACTCTTGGTCTCCAATGTGACATACAAACTCTTGGCCTCCTATATGGCATAGGGCTCTTTCATACATCCGGATATTTCCGGTACTGGAAAAAACAGTACCGGAGATATCCGTGTCAGTGTGGCATACGTGTGCTCCATCAGGATCACACATACCGTACCACCACTTGGGAATCAGCGGTACAGTTTGTGCTGTTCCCAAGCACCGGGTGCTGAAGGAATCGCTCATCACTGTCCCCTGCCGGCGCTGCAATCAGTGTTAGCAAGGGACAATGAAGAGACAATGTTGAAAGTAGTATTCACCTCCAAATGTCTCCAAAACCTGTAAAAATAATACTAAAATTAAAAAAAACAACAATATATTCACCTGGCTTAAAGTGACCACACACGATGAGGAGCATAGGAGAATGACTTGCTGCAGTGAGCGGTTCCCCGACCTATGCTGAGCTCAGTGAGCATAGGGGCCTGCTTGCTGCAGGGAGTCAAGCTCCTCAGCGTGTGTGGTCGCCTCAAGCCAGGTGAATATTTTTTTTTAAATTTTCTTATATTTACAGGTT
This sequence comes from Phyllobates terribilis, assembly GCF_046119375.1. NCBI lineage: Eukaryota > Metazoa > Chordata > Amphibia > Anura > Dendrobatidae > Phyllobates > Phyllobates terribilis. Next base: position 388,074 of record NW_027363352.1, on the reverse strand, counting down.
TTGGCAACATCGGGAGGTGAACCTACTGCTCTCAACATTGTCCCTTGCTAGCGCTGATCGCTGATTCCTTAAGCACCTGGGAACAGCATGAACTGTACCGCTAATTCCCAGGCGCCGGTATGTGTCACACCAACGACACACGCACGTCATCTGTGTGCTCGTGTGCGGGACGTTTTTCGGCCCGTGCAGTGTATAAAAAAAACTGACATGTCAGCGTGTTTTGCCCACGGACACACGGTCCGTGGAAACAGTATATACTTTATGTAGGAGGCCGAGTGCATTGTACATCATGTAGGTCCGCACTCTAGGCCTCATATAAAACGTATACCGCACTCTCAGCCTCCTATAGTCTATACTTTATATAGGAGGCCGAGTGCGTTGTACATCTTGTAGGTCCGCACTCTAGGCCTCATATAAAACGTATACCGTACTCTCAGCCTCCTATAGTCTATACTTTATATAGGAGGCCGAGTGCGTTGTACATCATGTAGGCCCGCACTCTAGGCCTCATATAAAACGTATACCGCACTCTCAGCCTCCTATAGTCTATACTTTATATAGGAGGCCGAGTGCATTGTACATCATGTAGGCCCGCACTCTAGGCCTCATATAAAATGCATACCGCACTCTCAGCCTCCTATATGGCATATACACTGTCTGTATATGTCATATAGGAGGCCAAGAGTATGATCTACATGTCATATAGGAGGCCTAGAGTGCAATGCATAATGTATAAAATAAATTATATTATTGTTGGCCAGTGCTGGGAACACTCACTCATAAAAACCTTATTGAATATTTGGCACGGTACTTTTGACATGAAATTAAAGCAGTGAGAGCTGTAGGCCTGCAGCCTTGTTTCCAATTCCAGTGTGCAAATTGAAGTGGTCAGTGGGGCGCTAGAAACTGGATAAGGCGCTGGAAAAGGATAAAACAAACCTCTTTATTTAAGTATTAATGCCCACAACGCGTTTCTGCAGCGGTCTGCTGCCTTCATCAGGTGGAGTTATTGTTTCCAATTCCAGGCCAGGTTGGAGAGTTGAACTGTAGAGGACGGTCACTGTCCACATATCCAGCCCCGGAACCGGTATAAAAAAGCCCAGAATCAGAGCAGGAGAGAAGGGGGCGGTGCGCCGGTGCTGGTGCCACCACCCGGTCCGGAACAGGTATTACTACAGGGGAGTAGGCCAGAACAGGTAAGGAGCCGGGATGGGACCACATCAGAAGCCCGGGAGCAGGGAGAGCAGAGCGAGACGTCGGGTTCGTTGGCGCCAGCGTATCATAGGAGGACGGCCCCGGAGCTGAGAGAGAGCACTGCAGAGCGTGGCCAGAAGAGAGCGGCGTCAGCGTCAGTGTCACCTGACACCACACCACAGTCTGCCAGCCAGCGGGAAAGCAGAGCGCAGTGCGTGTCACCACCCAAAAAGAGTCCATCCTCAGGGACTACTCACGTGGTAAGTATGCTGCATGCACGTCACTGCAGGCTGTTATGCACACGCCCGGGCTAAGCGGCGTGTGCGTGTGATTGGTAGTGATTCCACTGGACCGTGCCGGAGAGTGAATGCCTGGAGGGGCGTGACTAAGTATTCACCCGATCCGACCAGGGTCGCACGACGGCATACGACGCCAGTGCACCAAGGAGGAACCGAGCAGAGGGACCAGGTGCTACTCCAGGACAGACCCCGGACACGGCTGTTGACCCACACAGGGGAATACAGGAACAGGCTGGTAGGCTGGCACACAGACTGGTGGGTATAGGCAGGCACGACTGGTATGCAGGCAGGCGGGTATGCAGGCAGGGGGGTAAAGGCAAGCACAGCTAGAGTGCAGACAGGGAGGCACTAGCAGGTAGGAACACAGGCGGGATAGGACCCAGTACACACCGGGACTCAAGAACAATACAGGCAGAGGGTTACAGGCAAGCACAGCTAGAGTGCAGACAAGGCTGAGCAGGGAGGACAGGGCTCTGTTCACACGGAACAGACAGGAAGGGAAAGACAGAGCCAGATACTCACACAGTACTTGCAGAGACAACAAGCAGGAGTTAGGTACGAGTTCAGACTCTGCAGAAAAAGGAAGGGAACGGACATAGAGGCAAAACAGGTAAAGGACAGGAGAGAGTTCAGACTGGAACTGAGTGTACGGAGGAGACCGACACTGCAGAGGGATACAGGAGCGGGTCTGGGAATACGGCCCCCAGAGAGGCGGAACGAACAGGCAAGGAGCGTGTTCAGACAGGACAGACAAGAGAACACAGAAAGGACTCAGTTCAGACACGGGAACTAATACCGCAAAGCAGGAGACATACAGGACTTAGTTCAGACACGGGAACTAATACCGCAAAGCAGGAGACATACAGGACACAGTTCAGACACGGGAGCTGATACCGCAAAGCAGGAGACATACAGGACTCAGTTCAGACACGGGAACTGATACAAAAAGCAGGAGACATACAGGACTCAGTTCAGACACGGGAACTGATACAAAAAGCAGGAGACATACAGGACTCAGTTCAGACACGGGAACTGATACAAAAAGCAGGAGACATACAGGACTTAGTTCAGACACGGGAACTAATACCGCAAAGCAGGAGAAATACAGGACTCAGTTCAGACAGGCCTGGAAATACAGCCTCCAGGAAAGGCAGACAAGGAAACAAAGACGGGACCTGGCACCTTCAGAGTGCAAGCACACACTGAAGGAAAACACTATGCTCAGGCAGGGATAGAAGGGAGCTGCTGAGCTATATACCAAGTGTCAGACAGCAATAGGCTGAGGACGCACAAGGGGTGTGACCCACAGCAGGTACAAAAAGCAGGAAGTGATCGGGCGCCGCCCTTAAGCAGCAGAGACAGACACAAACAGACAGCATGGAGGGAAGCCAGAGAGACACTCTGGACAGGAGATCAAGTGCGCTCTCTTGCACAGTGGGAGATGGACCACCATGCAAGGACGCCGCCAGGTATGTTACAGTACCTCCCCCCTTACGCCCCCTCTTCTTCAGGCCTGCCAGAATCTTCCGCAGGGAATTCGAGGACCAGTCGTTCACTGGGTTGGAGGGGGACAGAGACTTGAGGGTAATCTCTGCTTCGAGGTACATCTTGTCAAGCTCACAGGAAAAAATAGACGGGTTATCAGGTACATAATGAGGAAAAGTCACTGTCTCTTTGTTATCTGGTGGTACCCCGGAGGATTCAGGAAACAACTGGAGGTCCTCCGCCGGGTCAGAAGAGTGCAGAGGCTCAGAGAAAACAACTGCTTCAGAGTACACTAGGTCGGACTCACTGGAGGAAGCAGGCGAGGTATCGGGTACCGAGTATAGGAAAGTCTCTGTCCATTCACCACCAGGTGGCACCCCGAAGGGTTCTAAACACAACTGGAGGTCCTCCGCCTGGTCGGAGGGGTGTAGAGACTCGGGAGTAACCTCTGCTTCGGAGTACACTAGGTTGGACTCACTGGACGAAGCGAGCGAGGTATCAGGTACAGGATATAGGAAAGTCTCTGTCCATTCACCACCAGGTGGCACCCCGAAGGATTCTGAACACAACTGGAGGTCCTCCGCCTGGTCGGAGGGGTGTAGAGACTCGGAGGTAACTACCACTTTGGGGTACCCATTGTCAGGCTCACAGGACGAAGCGGACAAAGTATTGAGTACCGGGTGTAGAGAAGTCTCTCTCCATTTGTCATCGAGTGGTATCCCGGAGGATTCAGGAGGCAACCGGGGATCCTCTGCCAGGTAGTAGAGGTGCACAGACTCAGAGGTAACCACAGCTTTGGAGCATCCTTGGACATGCACACCGGTTAAAGAGAGAGAAGCATCTGATGCCGGGTGCAGGAAGTTCTCCTGTGTGGAGTCTGGATGGGCAGAAGTCTCTTCGGGCAGGAGAACTGGTGCACTACCCACGCACATTACCCATTGGGGTTTCTCCGGGATACAGGGAGATGAAGCTTCAGTAGGGACTTCAAGGTTGGGGTCAGGAGGTCTCAGGGAGGACAGACCCTGGCGTGACGGCTTGCCTCTACGTCTAGCACGTCTGGACTGCCTCTTGAGGTTGAGAGAAGTATTCCGGAAAGCGTAGTCACCCTGTGAGGATTCTGGGTGGGCAGTAGTCTCATTGGGCTGGAGGACTATTGCGCTACCCACACACATTACCCATCGGGGCTGCTCCGGGATATTGGGAGGTGAAGCTTCAGCAGGAGCCTCCGGGTTAGGATCATCGAAGACCATTAGAAAGGCCACCAGGAAGGCCATTAGGTCCCGGAGGATCGGATCCTGTGTTTCATATAGGGGGTTGATCCATTCCAAGGCATCACCCGCCAGGTAAGACATCATAAAGGCCACTTTAGCCCAATCGGAAGGAAAGTAGAGAGGGTAGGCCTTAAAGTGTAGCATGCATTGCTCCACAAATGCACGACACTGTCTTGGATCCCCATAGTAACGTGGCGGATCCGCAGGAACGAGAGCTGATAGATCCATCTGGACGGTGCGTAATCTCGCCTGGAACTCAGCTAAGAGAAAAAAAATTTATTTATTTATTTTAATGCATATATTCGCTGGAAAACTTCTCAGAGGGCGAAGGCCGTGGGGCTCAACGGGAACCATGGCCTGAGCATGCTGTTATGCACACGCCCGGGCTAAGCGGCGTGTGCGTGTGATTGGTAGTGATTCCACTGGACCGTGCCGGAGAGTGAATGCCTGGAGGGGCGTGACTAAGTATTCACCCGATCCGACCAGGGTCGCACGACGGCATACGACGCCAGTGCACCAAGGAGGAACCGAGCAGAGGGACCAGGTGCTACTCCAGGACAGACCCCGGACACGGCTGTTGACCCACACAGGGGAATACAGGAACAGGCTGGTAGGCTGGCACACAGACTGGTGGGTATAGGCAGGCACGACTGGTATGCAGGCAGGCGGGTATGCAGGCAGGGGGGTAAAGGCAAGCACAGCTAGAGTGCAGACAGGGAGGCACTAGCAGGTAGGAACACAGGCGGGATAGGACCCAGTACACACCGGGACTCAAGAACAATACAGGCAGAGGGTTACAGGCAAGCACAGCTAGAGTGCAGACAAGGCTGAGCAGGGAGGACAGGGCTCTGTTCACACGGAACAGACAGGAAGGGAAAGACAGAGCCAGATACTCACACAGTACTTGCAGAGACAACAAGCAGGAGTTAGGTACGAGTTCAGACTCTGCAGAAAAAGGAAGGGAACGGACATAGAGGCAAAACAGGTAAAGGACAGGAGAGAGTTCAGACTGGAACTGAGTGTACGGAGGAGACCGACACTGCAGAGGGATACAGGAGCGGGTCTGGGAATACGGCCCCCAGAGAGGCGGAACGAACAGGCAAGGAGCGTGTTCAGACAGGACAGACAAGAGAACACAGAAAGGACTCAGTTCAGACACGGGAACTAATACCGCAAAGCAGGAGACATACAGGACTTAGTTCAGACACGGGAACTAATACCGCAAAGCAGGAGACATACAGGACACAGTTCAGACACGGGAGCTGATACCGCAAAGCAGGAGACATACAGGACTCAGTTCAGACACGGGAACTGATACAAAAAGCAGGAGACATACAGGACTCAGTTCAGACACGGGAACTGATACAAAAAGCAGGAGACATACAGGACTCAGTTCAGACACGGGAACTGATACAAAAAGCAGGAGACATACAGGACTTAGTTCAGACACGGGAACTAATACCGCAAAGCAGGAGAAATACAGGACTCAGTTCAGACAGGCCTGGAAATACAGCCTCCAGGAAAGGCAGACAAGGAAACAAAGACGGGACCTGGCACCTTCAGAGTGCAAGCACACACTGAAGGAAAACACTATGCTCAGGCAGGGATAGAAGGGAGCTGCTGAGCTATATACCAAGTGTCAGACAGCAATAGGCTGAGGACGCACAAGGGGTGTGACCCACAGCAGGTACAAAAAGCAGGAAGTGATCGGGCGCCGCCCTTAAGCAGCAGAGACAGACACAAACAGACAGCATGGAGGGAAGCCAGAGAGACACTCTGGACAGGAGATCAAGTGCGCTCTCTTGCACAGTGGGAGATGGACCACCATGCAAGGACGCCGCCAGGTATGTTACACAGGCCCGCTGTCACCAATGAATGTTCAGTGCGCGCGACGCTACATTTCCTTCAGCCGCGCTTTTAAAGGGCCCACATTTTTAAAGGGCCCCCGCCACCAATTTTCTCACTCTCATATTGGGGCCCACCGGGAAATTTCCCGATTTCCCGCCAGGCCAGACCGACCCTGGAATTAACTCCATTCTGGAGGTTTCAGTCATGAGCCGTCTAGATTGGATTTGATCCTATGAGGAAAACGCTCCAGCAACTCTATTCTAGTCAGGTCAGCAATGAACTGTACAGAATAGAGGCTACAGGGAGATCATCTAAAAATCCACTCCGATCTAGATGGCTCAATGGTGAATCAGCTAGAATGGAGTTGCTCAAATGAGGTCCTCAAAAAAGCCACTCCGATCCAGTGTGGTAAATTATGAGGACTCTGTCTCTGCGCTCTGTTACGTTTCTCCCCGTGAGGCTCCGCTCACTCTCCGAAAAACTCAATTCCAGTCTCTTCAGCACGAAACTGTACAGTCATGGCCAAAAGTATTGAGAATGACACCAAAATTATATTTTCACATGATCTGCTGGCCTCTGGTTTTTATTAGTGTTTGTCTGATGTTTATATCACATACAGAAATATAATTGCAATCATATTATGAGTACCAATAGGTTATATTGACAGTTAGAATGAGTTAATGCAGCAAGTCAATATTTGCAGTGTTGCCCCTTCTTCTTCAAGACCTCTGTAATTCTCCCTGGCATGCTCTCAATCAACTTTTGGACCAAATCCTGACTGATAGCAGTCCATTCTTGCATAATCAATGCTTGCATTTTGCCAGAATTTGTTGGTTTTTGTTTGTCCACCCGTCTCTTGATGATTGACCACAAGTTCTCAATGGGATTAAGATCTAGGGAGTTTCCAGGCCATGGACCCAAAATCTCTATGTTTTGTTCCATGAGCCATTTAGTTATCACCTTTGCTTTATGTCAAGGTGCTCCATCATGCTGGAAAAGGCATTGTTGGGCGCCAAACTGCTCTTGGACGGTTGGGAGAAGTTGCTCTTGGAGGACATTCTGGTACCATTCTTTATTCATGGCTGTGTTTTTAGGCAAGACAGTGAGTGAGCCAATTCCCTTGGCTGAGAAGCAACCCCACACATGAATGGTTTCAGGATGCTTTACAGTTGGCATGAGACAAGACTGGTGGTAGCGCTCACCTCTTCTTCTCCGAATAAGCTGTTTTCCAGATGTCCCAAACAGTCGAAAAGGGGATCATCAGAGAAAATGACTTTGCCCCAGTCCTCAGCAGTCCACTCCCTGTACCTTTTGCAGAATATCAGTCGGTCCCTAATGTTTTTTTCTAGAGAGAAGTGGCTTCTTTGCTGCCCTCCTTGAAACCAGCCCTTGCTCAAAGAGTCTCCGCCTCACAGTGCGTGCAGAAGCACTCACACCAGCCTGCTGCCATTCCTGAGCAAGCTCGGCACTGCTGGTAGTCCGATCCCGCAGCTGAAACAGTTTTAAGATACGGTCCTGGCGCTTGCTGGTCTTTCTTGGGCGCCCTGGAGCCTTTTTGACAACAATGGAAGCTCTCTCCTTGAAGTTCTTGATGATGCGATAGATTGTTGACTGAGGTGCAATCTTTGTAGCTGCGATACTCTTCCCTGTTAGGCCATTTTTGTGCAGTGCAATGATGGCTGCACGTGTTTCTTTAGGGATAACCATGGTTAACTGAAGAGAAACAATGATACCAAGAACCAGCCTCCTTTTAAAGTGTCCAGTGATGTCATTCTTACTTAATCATGATTGATTGATCGCCAGCCCTGTCCTCATCAACACCCACACCTGTGTTAATGGATCAATCACTAAAACGATGTTAGCTGCTCCTTTTAAGGCAGGACTGCAATGATGTAGAAATGTGTTTTGGGGGTTAAAGTTCATTTTCTGGGCAAATATTGACTTTGCAAGTACAGTAATTGCTGTTAAGCTGATCACTCTTTGACATTCAGGAGTATATGCAAATTGCCATTACAAAAAATGAAGCAGTAAACTTTGGAAAAATTACTATTTGTCTCAATCTCAATACTTTTGGCCATGACGGTAGAGAATGGGGTTGCTAAAAGATGTCCACAAAAAATCCACTCCGATCTAGATGGCTCAATGGTGAATCAGCTAGAATAGAGTTACTAAAATGAGGTCCTCAAAAAATCCACTCCAATACAATGTTGTAAATTATGAGGACTCTGTTGCTGCGCTCTGTTATGTTTCTCCCTGCGAAGCTCCACTCACTCTTTGAAAAACTTGATTCCAGTCACCTCAGCACCAAACAGTACAGATTGGAGGCTACAAGGAACATCCTCAAAATACCCACTCCAATCTAGACGGCTCACTAGTGAATCAGCTAGAATGGAGTTGCTCAAATAAGGTCCTCAAAAAATCCACTCCAATACAATGTTGTAAATTATGAGGACTCTGTTGCTGCGCTCTGTTACGTTTTTCCCCACGTAAAACTGAATGATCAGCGCTGTGTGTGATTATTTATATTACAAAAAGCGATAATAAAATGCAAGTTCGATTAATTATGAAAAAAATAAAATTTTGCCCTTTGGAAATACGTAATAAATATAACAGTTTGAGCAAGTACTTAAAAAATAAAAACATGAAATCATTAGAATTATAAGGCTGATATATATCTACAATGTGTGTACATTCCAATTCCACTACATTGCAGGCTATGAGGATCCGGGAATCTGCTCCATTCTGGACATTGGAGGTGATTTTTTGAGGAACTTCAGTGTAGAAACTGAACTGTCTAGAATGGAGAAGCTGCAGAGAGATCATCAAAAGATCAACTCCGATCCAGTCACCTCACCAGTGAATCAGCTAGAGTGGAGATGCTGGAATGAGATCCTCAAAATATCCCTCCGATCCAGTCACCTGACCAGTGAATCAGCTAGAGTGGAGCTGCTAAAATGAGGACCACAAAATATCCCCCCGATCCAGTCACTTCAGTAGTGATCCGTCTAGAGTGGAGCTGCTAAAATGAGGACCACAAAATATCCCTCCGATCCAGTCACCTGACCAGTGAATCAGCTAGAGTGGAGATGCTGGAATGAGATCCTCAAAATATCCCTCCGATCCAGTCACCTCACCAGTGAATCAGCTAGAGTGGAGATGCTGGAATGAGATCCTCAAAATATCCCTCCGATCCAGTCACCTGACCAGTGAATCAGCTAGAGTGGAGCTGCTAAAATGAGGACCACAAAATATCCCCCCGATCCAGTCACTTCACCAGTGAATCAGCTAGAGTGGAGATGCTGGAATGAGGACCACAAAATATCCCCCCGATCCAGTCACTTCACCAGTGAATCAGCTAGAGTGGAGATGCTGGAATGAGGACCACAAAATATCCCCCCGATCCAGTCACTTCACCAGTGAATCAGCTAGAGTGGAGATGCTGGAATGAGGACCACAAAATATCCGCTTCGATCCAGTCACTTCAGTAGTGATCCGTCTAGAGTGGAGCTGATAAAATGAGGACCACAAAAAAGCAACTCCAAACTAGACGGCTCAATGGTGAATCAGCTAGAATGGAGTTGATTGTTTGAGGACCACAAATAATCAACTCCAAACTAGATGCAACCCTACTCTGACTCCAATCACCCAGCTACAGCGTCACCACGCCTCAGCAACAGGCTGTGTCCGCGCATGCGCACACTTCCGGGTCGGACACTCACTTCCGTTTGACCCTTTTCCTTCCCTCCCCTCACTATTTCTGACACACAGTACTTTACAGCACAACGCAGCAATTTACAGATATAAAAAAAATACACTAACACCTATAGCGACCAGACGCGGTGAATGGAGGATTACAATCCTGTTAGTGTGTAATAATATGACTTTCTTCCAGCGGAAGTGACGTGCGTACTCTGCAGCGCCGCAGTGTTAGAACTCCCCCTTGTGGTTGGCTGGGCTGACGGGCTGTTACTCATTGCTGAATGTCATGGCCGCCTCTACGGGGACAGACTGACCGTCAGTGCGGGAGATCTTCACCTCCATGCAGTACGGCCCGGCTCCTGAGGCCGCCAGTGTCGCGCAGGTGAGGCGTCAGTGCGGGCTGCTCTGTGTTCTGGGGCTCCGGCATCACCTGTAAGAGCCGCAGGCTACAAATTGCAGGTGTGCACAAGACTGATGGGAAAAGTGTCGTGCGATGACGCTTTTTTTTCAGTGCAGTGATTGTGCTCTTCTAATATTGCGACATTTTTAAAAAAAATAATCTAAACTTGCCTGATTGTTTGTCTGCTGTAAGGGCCTGTTCACACAGTGCGTTTTTTTTGGTAAAAAATAAATAAATTTAGTGATAAAAGATTGCATTAAAATTTAGCTTTAAATCTGCATTAAATAAAGGGTAAAATGCAGCAATAATCAGAAAAAAATGTATTTTGGCATAAAAAAACTGCAGCATGTGAACACGGAAAGATTTCTGCAACTTTGCATTTTTTTTTGCAGCAAGGTCGCCTAAAATAAACGAACAACATCGTGGATATTGAACTCCACAACACAAGTTTTGGGAAAACCCGCTAATAAAAAAAAAAAAAAAAAAATGCATCCGGATTTATATGCGTTTGCAATCTTCTGACTTTGTCAATTAAGTTTTATTAAAGGCGTATTCACATGTTGCAATTTTTCCATAGGAAAAAAAAAAAATCGCTGCATTTTATAGGACCAGCAAAGTGAATGAGTTTCCTGAAATCGTATTTTTCTTTCCATTTGCGCCTTTTTTAAAGTCTATTTTATATGTCCATTTTTTTTTATTTATTTACTTTATTTATTTATTAATTGATTTATTTTTTTCCCATTGTCGGCACAGGTTGGAGATCTCAGATGTTTTTGCTTAAATGTATCCATCTCCCACCCCAGAGGGATTTTTTTTTAATGTCCATCTGCATTTTTTCGCTGAAATGTTGCAACCTGTGGCTTTTTGCACTAAAAAATAGCGAAAAAAAAAATTAGAGCATTTTTTATTCTGGGCAAAAGTTCTGAACACGTGCTCAAAAGAAAATAGGTGACCATAAGACAAAAAAATAAATAAGTGACTTAAAAATATACAAATGATGAATCTGGGACTTTAGTTTTTTTTTATTTTTTTTGTGATTTTTTTTAAATTTATTTTTATAAATCATAATGTGACAAAAAAAGTATTTTTAATTTATTTGTTGTTTCGTTCTTTTCCCATATTTGGTCCATGCAGACCCTCGGTCCACGAAAAAAGAGAATAGCCCCATAAAATGTGCGTCAGTTGGGATAATGCACAACAAGGTGACAAACACCAATGTGTGAATGCGGCTTAATGGTGTGAGAGAGTCTCCGGCAAATCGTCACCTTCTGTCTATATACAAAGCCCGTTTCCATTACCTGGATATTACCACCAGGTAATATTACATTGCACTCTGTATCAGACCGTACAACCATCTTGCTGGGTTGCAATACCATACACCGCCAACAGACAAGAGTGGCGCTGTTTCTAGAAAGAAAAGAAAAAAACACTTTTTTTTTAAATTTTGATCAAACATTTAAGCATCAGAAGTTAATTAACTTTTAGAAACTTTTTTTTTTTAATGTTTGTGAAAGTTTTCATTAGTCAATAACAAAATAACTTCAGGATCCAAGGGATTTTTTTTTCAACAGTAGATGAATCCTTCTCTATATATGTAACTCAAGGCTGTTGGGGAACTATAACACCCATCATGCCATGATGTGGCCATTTCTTGGAGTTGTAGACCTCCGATCCAGATGTTGATTGAGGTCAGATTGGAGGTTGTTGAGGACAGATTGCTGACTGTTTCCCTCATCAGATTCACGTGATGGCTTGGTAAGGTTTTGCTCTGTGTAATCCTCCAGTTCCTCTTCGTTGTTGCACATGACTTGTACACGACTTCCTGGAGGCGTCTTCTTTCCTTGAGAAAGATCAGAAAGGAGCCGTCGTGTTCTCCTGGAATCACCAAACCCAGACTCCTCCATCAGACGTAGATAGAGAAGTGTGATCCGTCACTGCACAGAACACGTCTCCTCCAGAGTCCAGTGGTGATGGCTTTACACCACTCCATCCGACACTCTGCATTGTGCTTGGTGATATACGGCTGCATGAAGCTTCCGGCAGGGGCGCAGTGTTTGTGCTCATATTAATACCAGAGGAGGTCTGGACTCTTATTACAGGACCGCTCTGGTATCAGTGAGCTCTTTTCCTTCCTTAATTCCAAAAACAAAAAATGGCCAATCAAGATCATTGCATTTTGGAAGTCAAAAAAAGAAGGGGAGGGAACTGAGCCCCTTTATTTTTCCAGGACAGGGGTCTTTTGTGGTGAAGGTGTGGACAACAGCAGCTGATGCACCGAGTCTTAAAGCGAGGCAATGCTCCCTGGGGATAAAAAAGGTATACACCAAAAGGCAAAAATACTGCCACTGGTTGGAGACGGGTGCACTGTGAGTGAATGTAGTATAAAGTACAGCTAAAGCCTCCTCAAAAAAGATTGAAGCACCATTTATAGGCGGCTGCTTCAGTATTGCTGGAATGTTTCTCTTCACAATCTAGTGGTGTCTGCAGTACCCCCTAAGATCCAATTTAAAGCCTTGCCCTGTACTGACGAGAATGCCAAAACAGCTGACGGGTTTCTCTTCATTTTGGAAGAGTTCTAGTTTTGTCTTATAGGTACTTTGTATCGCCACTCTTTTCTTAAAGGGTAATTTGTCAGTAGGTTTTGCTATGTAATCTGAGAGCACTATGAGGGTGGAGAGACCCTGATTCCACCGATGTGTCACTTACTAGGCTGTGTTTTGCCTTTTCATTAAAATCAGTGATTTATCAGCAGGAGATTATCACTACAGGACGAGGTGTCTCGTGCCTCCTGGTCCAACCATGCCTCCATCACTGATTGTCGGCGCTGCTGTTCTCTTTGATTGGCAGCAGCAGTTACATGGCACCACACTGTCAATCAGTGGCCATTGACTGGCTGCAGCCTTTGCTATTTTGTTCGATTTTACGGAATATTGATGCGCTGCAGCTGATCAGCAACGGCTCATTGGCTGCAGTGGTCACTTGACACTACTGGTAGCAGCAGCGCTGACAATGCTGAAGCGATGCGGCTGCGGGAGGCGAGTGTATAATGATTTTACCTTCTATGGGGCCCTGAATTGATCAAGTTTTTCAAAATTTTGAAATCCGTCCACAAATAGTTAACGCTGTTGCTCCTGTATTGTATAGCAGTGCGTGACGGAGGCGACTTGAGAGCGTTCGCCCCCCAGGTCTGCAGGGATTGGCTGGGAGCCGCGGCCTCCCCTGTGTACATGGCTCCCTATACATCACAATGACCGGGAATGGACAAAGGTTCCTTTCTTGTTAGTCAGTGCAGGCTACATTTTAACAGGATCCTCGTGCCTCCAGGAGCCCAGCGTCATCTTGTAACCCTTTGTCTGAAGTTGATCTGCAGCTTCAAAGCTAAAAAAAAAAAAAAATCTTCAGTTCTTTAAGGCAAATATTTTATGAATATGCTTGTCCCAGTGCAGCCACAATGAAGATTTTTTTTGTTAGATTACCCTTAAAGGGAATCTGTCAGCAGGTTTTACTATGTAATCTGAGGACTGCATCATATAGGAGCAGAGACCCTGATTCCGGTGATGTCACTTACTGAGCTGTTTGGTGCAGTTATGATAGAATCCCTGTTTTCTCTGCTGTAGATCTCGGAATGCTGAGCCGTATATAACCCCGCCCACACCCCTGATTGGCTGCTTCCTGTGTACACTGTCAGCAAACTGCCAATCAGTGGTGGAGTTACAAATTAACTGGACTGCTGTGCAAGTGATAAAACAGATTGAATTGAAACTACAGCAAACAGCCTAATAAGTGACACATCGCTGGAACCAGACTCTCTGCCCCTACATCATGCTGCTCTGATTCCCTTTAAATAGTAATTTAAATACAATTTTTTTTTTCATTTATTTTGTCCAGCATGGTTTTTTTTTTTACAGGAATGAGGACAAATTCCCTGATAAAGTGATTTAAAAAGTTTTATAACTTTTCCTACTGAAAAAATAAACTTTTTCTAACTCTGCATATATGCTGACTTTTACAGTGGTCACAATCTTGCTCCCTGGTCCATGTTTTTTCTCCCCGGTATCATTGATAAGTCCCCATGATCTGTACACACTGTGTCTTCCTCCTTGGCCTTGTCCTCTCATTATATGGGGTCACTCCCCCGCAGTCCGGTGGGTCATCACCCCCAAGAACATCAGAATGAAGGAGTTGAAAATCTGTTTGCACTTCATGGTATTTCATCACTGACCTTCACAGTCTGGTGGATTTTCGGTGATTGCAGAGTGTAAGAGACCTAAAGATAAGACCGAGCCGCGCGTGTCCCCCATATCACTGGAGGCTGTAATCCACAATCTATCTGTCCCACATGATGGCTCCACGTATCTAGGAGCTGTAATACTGTCAAGTACATGGTGCGTCACTTGCTCAGCCTGTTCATTTTAAGAGCATTAAGCCTACTTACAGGCACAATTAGTATATACGGCACCTCCCTATAAACAACAACAACCTACAAATTTAATGGAAGCAAACAGCCAGTAGCATAGAAATAATAATCTTTATTACCAAAAAAAGCTAACATATTTTTAAAAAGGGAAAATAACTAGCAAAATTTAAAAAAAAAAAAAAAAAGATCATATCAAACTATACCACTGGAGGGAGCTGATGTTCACTAGTAGTTATAGTTTATAGTGAAAATCAAGAGTAAGCTCCATATGTTAGCAGCGTATGCATAGGCCAGTAGTTCTAAGTAATTCCAAATGGTATTAGCGTCTATACATATAAAGCTAGCAAGTCCACAATAGCATCATTCAAAATAAATGGGAGGATACCCATCCCCCTGGAAGAGGCATCGTGTGAAACGCGCGTTGGGGCCATTATTTTCAAACTCAGGTCATACCTGCTGCTCCCTATTTCACTATAAGCACTTTATATTCTTTGTGACTATATTGGATGTGTAATCCTGTGCACTATACCTTGTCTAATGTGATTGATTTATATGCATTTGCACATAGCACTTGCAATTCTTCACTTTGCTTGTGGTGGCGCTGCAGGAAAAGTGAGCACTTGCCATGGGGTTCACTTGTGGATTACTGATTTTTGAGACGACTTTTACAATAGAAGATTTTAAACCAAACAATCCCTCTCTGGTCATTTCTAAGCGTGGTTTCCATCAAAAGGCGGGCAATAAACGCTTTTTCTCATCATGATCAATGGCCAAAAAATGTCAAAGTCCTCTTGATAACGGGTAACTTTGCTAAATACCCTTGGATTTTTAATTCTATAGTTAATGGCTCATTGTCTAAGATACCGGATACCGCTGCAGTCTATCGTTGGTGACTGATCTCCAAGGCAAAGAGAGCAGCGCTTACAAGCTCTTTCCTCCAGTATGGGGAAGAGCACAGCTGGAATCAGTGGCGTGACAACACCACTGGCCGTAAGTGCCTCTCGAGCGGTGAGTGCGCGCCGCCTCTCGAATGGTGAGTGCGCGCCGCCTCTCGAGCGAGGCCTGATTTCTCATTATCAGTCTTTTTTTTTTTTTCCCTGATTTTATGATTTTATTTTTATCTTTTTATACTTATGGTTTTATTTGTTTTTTTCCCTCTCTAGGCCTGGCTTGACAGTCACGAACGAAGCTTTGGTCATTTTATCGGTGGCAAATGGATAAAACCGAATGGAAGGCAGACGTACGCTACTAAGAATCCAGCAACGGGTGAGTGGTCACTTTCGGAATAATGTAATCAAATCTACACGTAACCTGATCGTCCTGAACTGCAAAGTGTAAATGAGGCTTAAGTATATGATAATGGCAATACCGCCTTTGACCACTAGATGCTGCCATTATACATCTATAATCTTCAGCACATGTAATCTTTCAGTGGACATTGGATTTATCAGGTCCTGGGAAAGCTGGGTGACAACTGATATGGTCACCTCAATGGCTTCTCTTCCAAATAGATTTAACCTAGAAACGGCCCATATTGTCATGGCACCTCCAAATAATTGCAAAAACCTATAAAGGAATGGAAACAAATGCCACCCAGAATCAACATACACAGTATTTTATTAATCAAAACCAAGATGTATAAAACATACTTAAAACAAGGGGAAACCAAGCAGGATTAATCACATCCACTGGCAGTACCAAACTGATCCACATGGAGGAGCCAAAGCACTATTTGTGTATAGTTATAGCAGCACAGATTAATTCATTTTCTATTAACAACTCCTATTAAAGTTTGCATGTATAAGCTGCCCTAAGACGTATTTCACGGAGAACAAGTCCAGTAAGAGTGGGGAAAAATTCCTGCAAAGAAATGGTATGCAACCAATGATTCAATAATGAGCATAAATTACAATAATTACATTTTTAGAACTACAAGTAGAAGGATAGAAAAGTGCTTAACATCGTGTGATAATTACACAGTGGAGTACCCAGACTGCACATATATTGAGGACATAGCAATGTACTTAAGCGGAAAACAATCCTGCTAGACACAAATAAGGTCTGAGCAATATATACTGTAAATTCATAAGAATAGGTCGCGAGACCAATAGCTTTAAGAAAAACGTGCTGAATATAGTGCAGAAAGGTAAAGGGCAGGGTAGAAATTAAAACAGATTAATACATAGCTGCATAGTGCAGAGAGTAAGAGATACTACCTGAAGATGTGGTACAGGCCCTGACGCGCGTTTTGCAATTTAGCTTATTCCAGGGGGTTAAATATAGTGGCAGGGGGAGATGTGGTCTTTTTATAGTTGTGCAAGTTCAGTCGTGGCAGCGGTTTGAATGCGGCGGCATTCCCGCCGGCAAACCAGAAGTAGCGTCACGGCCGGTCAGCGTCACACTCACACATAGGTAACACAGGATCCACCATTCACAGTAGAGGATGTCACAGCTCACCTCCTCCTGTACAATGACTGATAACACCTCTATATACAGTAGATAACACAGGATCCACCATTCACAATAGGTGATGTCACAGCTCACCTTCTCCTCCTCCTCCTGTACAATGATTGCCAGTGTGAAAATTTGCAAGACTTTAATATAGATAATAATACGTAAAAAAAACAAACAAACAAAACATAAAAACCTGGCACTTAATTAACAACAGGTCCCATTCCCATGAAGTCGTCTTTTCTCCATTGATTCTTGACCCTGGTAAGTCACGACGTCCATCCCGGGACCGTGTGTCCAGTAATCAGCGACATTGTGAGTGGGGAGGGATTAGGGACGCTGCGGGTTTATTCCAAGGTTAATCTGTGAGCAGCTGTACTGGAGAAGATGTAGGACACTGCATCGAGGAGGGGAAATCCTGGCCTGGCACAGCGCCCCCTATACAACATACTGGGAATTGTGCTCAGTGGGACATGTATTTCCGGTCCACGTACAGAACGTGATCATGTGATATTATTGGTGTATTGCATGGCCAATCTACAACACATGCAGAGTACATTGATGTTCTCCTTCAGCCCCATGTTAAAAGGTTGAGGAGTTACCTTCGTGACTCCAGCCACCTCATCAACCTTACTAAGGACATCCAATGGGAAGAATCATTTGTATTTTTAAGCCTTGATGTTACATCCCTTTACACCAATATTGATTGGGAAATTGGTTTATTATGTGTTGAACATATGATCTCCAAAGACACCGGCCTGTCGTCCTCCCACAAATCATTTATTCTATCTGGGTTATCTTTCATCCTTAATAACAATTATTTCACTTTCCTCCAACACACTTACCATCAGATCAAAGGGACCGCGATGGGGTCAAAGGTCGCAGCTACGTTCGCTAATATTTTCATGGGCATATTTGAACTGGTGTTCATCTATGGGGGTCCATTTTGGGAAGGCATTATATTTTACAAAAGATACATTGACGACTTAATTTTCATTCTTAATAAGGACATCGCAGAACCCTCAGCCCTTGCCAGTTTTCTAAATAACAACTGCTGGGGTATTTCCTTCAATTCCGATACAAATAACACCAGTATTCATTTTCTGGATCTGCCTTATTTATAGAGAACAATAGGATTTGCTCCAAGACTTATTTTAAACAAGTGGATGCGAATAGTTCCATCCACTACAGCAGTGGCCACTACCAGAAATGGCTGCGTAATATTCCTTTTAATCAATTTCAGAGGATCAGAAGGAATTGCACTTCTGAAAATGATTTTTCAGAGCAATCAGGTATGCTGAAACAGAAAGTTCTACAACAGGGCTATCCCAAAAATCTTGTTGGCGAATCATGTGAAAGGGTAAGGGACACCTGTAGCCAGAATTCACTTCTATTAAAATCTAATTCAGATAAAATGTCCTATGAGCGCTGTGTAAAATTCATCACTACATAGAATTTTCAGCATAAATCATTTAGAGATATTCTGCAGAAGAATTGGCATATTCTGTTAAATGATCCGATACTCAAGAAGATTATCCCAGAAAAACCCTCCATTGTGTATAGGAGAGCCCCCACTCTAAGGAACATTTGAGCCCCCCGTAGGATACACACCCTTTCTACTCTAGATTGTAGCAAGATCAATAATAAGAATAAAACCATCACCAGATGTGGCAAAAAGAACGGCATGTGCGGCATGAATATTACTCATGGAGCCGACACTTCTGCATCCACATCAAGCAATGAACGCTTCACAATAAATAGTAATATGTCCTGTGACACTGATTCTGTCATATATCTGATTGAATGCACATGTCCCAAGCAATATGGCGGTAGAACTATGCAACCCTTTCATAAAAGACTAAATTCTCATAGGCATAATGTCGCTACAGGTTTTTTAAAACATGGTTTATCACGACATATGGCAATCCATCACAATAAAGACTTTGGGTGTCTTAAAATCCTGCCCATAGAGCATATTCCATGCACCACTCCCAATAGAATTCAGGGTCTCAATAGGAAAGAGATATACTGGATAGATCAACTAAATACTTGGAAACCTTGGGGTCTCAATGAAATATCAGAGGTTTTTATTTGAAAGCACTGACAAATATAATTGACCTCTACATGGTCAGGAACATGTGTCTTGGCTTGTTCTTGATCCACTGTCCCGATCCAGGGTTTCACTGAGTTCAGTTTCCTTTCTTCTTATGATCATTGCGTTCTGTTCCCAGTAGTCTGCACCATTCCCTAGGACACTTTCAGTGCTCATCATACCACCTAGTGGACATTAATGCGCACGACTATTCTCTAGTACTACACCGATAATACGGACACACTCCTAAAGAAATTATTCATGTTGCCGATACGATCACATATTCTATTATAAGAAGAATTAAAATTATTTTGTTTAGTATGTAGGTATAAGTTAGATATATCGTCTAATATCCGTTTATTACCTCCTATCAGAACAAGATCAATCACAATATACATGAGCACCCGTGGCTTAGAGGGTTGTACCATGATTAAGATCTAAACATGATCCATTTGATTGCAATACACCAGGTTCAATTCCTGCTTCAGGAATTATCTATATATTTTAATTATTTATTATATTTTTTTTGCATTGAACTATATCGGTTTTTAATTAATTTTTAATCATGCTAGCAATATTTTATTCCCGATGCATATATACATTGATGGATACTCAAATTTCTGCCTTTTTATTGATTGTATTTTTCTGCCTTAACGGCCACATTGTTTTGGCGCCAGTTGTTTTCACATTTTTTGTATATATATGTCCACTCCTTGCTATACCGGACACAAGCTATGCACTGATGAAGTGGACAGGACGTCCAGGAAACGCCTCTTATTTTAGCTTCTAAATAAATGGATTCTTAACCAACCACTGGGTATTGCATCACTTCGTGTGACCCGGAGGAGTGGAATCATGGGCACTTTCTTGCATCCACAACTTCTGGTACATTCCCTTTTCGGCATATGATTTTCTATATGTTCTCAGCCTGATATCCCTCCTAACTGATGTCTACTGCTTCCACAGCACGAAGACTTGCTGAGCCTTAGAAAGAAATGATTGCGCTCTTGGACCCAACCCCTGCAGTACTTGTCCATGGGGGCGCCAAATAACAAGGAGAAAAAAGTGACAGAAGCTGAGGAGCACACCAGGATTCTTCAAGGAGGAATAGACAGGATCTCTGGAAGAGTAAGCAGCATTATTATCACACACATCCTCTCTTCCTTCACGTAGGTCATGAATTTAGGCTATATGGTACGAGTATAAACCAAAGCGGAACTGACTGAGTAAACCGTAGAGTTGCTGAGAAGCGGCAATAAGTGTAACAATAAATTCTCTTTAAATGGAATCTGTCAACAGGTTTTTATGTAATCCGAGAGCAGCATGACGTAGGGGCAGAAATTCTGATTCCAGCGATATGTCACTTGTTGGTCTGCATGCTGTCATTTTGATACGATCACTGTTGATTGTATTAGAGCAGGTTGACTAGGAAGCACAAGACCCCTAGTCTTGTAGTGATAATCTCCTTCTGATAAAACACTTATTGTATCGAAACAGCTAAAAACAGACTAGTAAGTGACACATCGCTGGAATCAGGGTCTCAGCACCTACATCATATTGCTGACAGATTCCCTTTTAGAAAGCATGTCCATCCACAATATTTTTCCTTTTAGGAAGATATTGAGTTTGCTTGTGACTGGTGGTAATGCTGTAATAGGCACAACGTTTGGATAATTGTAGTGTTAGATTGTACCTTTACTCCAACCAAATTCTACACCCACATTCACCCATTGTTTATTGCAGATGCTGACTGATCTAGAACACGTTTACCCCCAGTGGTTTGGACCAATCGATGTAACGGCACCACAGGGCGATTCCTACGTGTTCCCCGTCTACCACTTGCTTCAGTGTTTCCGCAGAGATTCCCACAAGATTGACAGCTACTTGAAGATCCTGCGATGTCGCCTGATACACGCCAACTGCTAGGGACGGGAGCATTGTACATTATATGCCAGCATTTATCTCTGGTGCCTCAAAGTGGACATTTTAGATTGGTAAACAAATAAAAAAACAACTAATTGAGAGTTTGTGTTCCAACCTGTTTTTTTTAGAAAATGAGAGCAACATTATTAATATTTCTCACATATTGTCATTTCATATACAGTATAGAGGTAGCAGGTAAGGAATAGAGGATCACGGCAACTGCCAGGAGGACAACTCCGTATATAATATTATGGCATATTGCCAGGATATAATATTGTGATTGGCGATGGTCTGACCACCGATCCTTAGAATGAAGGAATGGGGAACCTATCAGCTTTTTTTTTTCCTGCACAGCTGTGCTTCCAACCACCCACCCATAGTGCAAAAAAAAAAAAAACCCTAAAAAACCACAATGGGTTCAACCGTACTCAAATTGTTAACTGGGAGCAACGATGAGTGTGAAGGATATAATATTTTGATTGGAGATGATCCACACTCTGGTTCCACCACTGATCCTGAGAATGAAGGCATGGGGAACCTATCAGCTTTTTTTTTTCTGCACAGCTGTGCTCCCAACCACCCACCCACAGTGCAAAAAAAAAAACCCTAAAAAAACAATAGGTATAACCGTAATCAAATTGATAATTGGGAGCAACGATTAGTGAGAAGGATATAATATTGTGATTGGCGATGTTCCATCCACTGATTCTGAGAATGAAGGAATGGGGAACCTATCAGCTTTTTTTTCCTGCACAGTTGTGCTCCCACCCATTGCACAAAAATACCCTAAAAAAATATGCACGTACTCAAATTGTTAATTGGGAGCAATGATGAGTGTGAAGGGATATAATATCTTGATTGGTGATGGTCCGACCTCTGGTTCCGCCACCGATCCCAAGAATGAACGAATTGAGAACCTATAAGCTTTTTTTTTTCCTGCACAGCTGTGCTCCCAACCACCCACCCATAGTGCAAAAAAACCCAATAGATCCAACTGTACTCAAATTGTTAAATTGGGAGCGTGAAAAAAAACACCAAGGTTACTTACCGGTAGCCAGTTTTTCCTGAACCCATGACAACACACCTTGAGAGAGGGATCCGCCCCACCAAGGACAGGAAACCGTCTGAAATAAAAGGGCGGTACCTCTCCCTCGCTTCAGTTGGATTACAGAGCATTGAGAGGACCTCCAGAAAAGGTTAGACACATAACCAACACCTACTATATATATATATATCACCCAAAATGTAAAGTGCTTCACCAGGGCGTGAGAAAGACAGGGGGGGGGGGGATGACTACGGGTGCTGTCATGGGTTCAGGAAAGATTGGCTACCGGTAAGTAACCTTGGTGTTTTCCCCTCACCCATGCCAGTACACCTTGAGAGAATTTTGGAAAATATGAGCACCCTAGGGAGGGACCACCGCCTGAAGTACCCTTCTCCCAAAGGTAAGGTCAGAGGAGGATAGATCCAACTGATAGTGCTTATAGAAGGTGGATGGTGCAGACCAAGTAGCAGCTTTACATATCTGGTCAATCGAGACATCTGCTCTCTCTGCCCAGGAGGTTGCAACAGCTCCGGTGGAATGAGCTTTAATACCGTCCGGTGCCGGAACACCTGTAGATGTATAAGCTAGACAAATGGCCTCCCTAAGCCACCTAGCAATAGTTCCCTTTGATACCCCGGGACCTTTCCTACTCCCCTGAAAGGCCAGAAACAAGGACTTGTCCTTCCTCCACTGACTAGTCATGTCTATGTACTGTAGTAATGCCCTTCTAACATCTAGATTTTGGAACCTAACCTCCCCAGGGTTTTTAGGGTTACTGCAGAAAGAGGGAAGTACAATCTCCTGATTACAGTGGAATCTGGATACAACTTTTGGAAGGTACGATGGATCTGTACGCAGGACGACCCGGTCATCATGAATTTGGGTGTATGGGGGATCAACAGAAAGGGCCTGCAGGTCACTCACCCTACGGGCCGACGTTAGGGCCACAAAGAGGATGGTTTTGAGGGTGAGGATCTTTGGAGAGATAACCTGCAGGGGTTCAAATGGGTCGCCAGAGAGTGCATTTAAAACCAAATTCAGGTCCCAGGGAGGAAGAGCCCGAACTGGCTTAGCTCTGGAACAGGATTTAATGAATCTAGAGACCCATCTGTTCCCTGCCAGGTTACAATTATAGATCGCCCCTAGGGCGGACACCTGAACTTTAAGTGTTCCCGTAGCCAACCCTAGGTCACGTCCCTTTTGTAAAAACTCTAGGACTTCTCTAACTGGAGGTTTATCCGACAATGGGGAGTCTATAAAATCCAGGAATTTTCAACAGATTCTGGAATAAATTTTAGTTGTTATGGGCTTTCAACTACCCAACAGGGTAGAAACTAGGCCTGGTGAAAACCCCCTATTGCTCAGTAACAACCTCTCAAATTCCAAGCCGCCAGATGGAAACCTTTGGCTTGTGCATGGAATATTGGCCCCTGGATGAGAAGGTCCGGCCTGTCAGGCAGGACCCAGGGATCTGATTATCCTCGCCCCCTCCTCCCGAATTTTCCTCACAACTGCCGGGATCATCACTATCGGTGGAAAGGCGTAGGCCTTCCTGAACTTCCAGGGAATGTGGAGAGCGTCTACAGCATAGGGATTCTCTGTTGGATTTAGTGAACAGAATCTCTCCACCTTCCTGTTCGCCCTGGTGGCGAACAAATATATGTCCGGTGACCCCCATATCTGGATAATCTTTTGGAAGACTATCGGGTTTAGAGGCCACTCTCCTTGTCTTAAAGTGTGGCGACTGAGGAAATCTGCTCTTGAATTTTACACCCCCGGATGAAAAGAGCACTGAGGGATGGGAGATGTTGTTCTGCTAGATGCAGGATCCTGTTTGCCACTACCATAAGGGAGTGAAATCTTGTTCCTCCCTGGTGATTTATATATGCCACTGTCGTCCGATTGTCGGACCTGATCTGGACATGGCGACCCTGTATGTGGGGAAGGAAGCTTATCAAGGATTTCTCCACGGCCAAAAGCTCTTTTAGGTTTGATGACGCTTCTTTTTCGTGACGTAGTAAGAGCCCCTGAACTGAGAACTCTGCCAGATGACACCCCCAGCAGGAGCCACTTGCATCTGTTGTAATTGTGTGGTCGACTGGTTTGGACCATTGTAAGCCTGCGGTCAGATTCTCCCTGTTTGTCCACCAGGAGAGGGAGTTTACTGTCTCCAAAGACGGAGAGTTTTTTTTCCTATATGTCCGTTGAAGGATTTCTGAGCCGACAGGACCTCCCACTGAAGAAGCCTCATATGACTCTGGGCCCATTTGACTGCCGGGAGACAGGAAGTCATGGAGCCTAGTAGGGACATTGCTTCTCTCAAGGACATCACGGGAGACCTTATTGCCCTTGAGACCAGGCTGATTATTTTGCAAACCTTGTCTTCCGGGAGGAAACAGGATTGGCGTTGGGAATCTAGGGTCAAATCCAGAAAGATCTGAGTCCTTGAGGGGGATAGCTTTGATTTTTGAATATTTATTAACCACCCCAGGTGATATAAAGCTGTCTGGACTTCTAAAAGTTGAGAGGAACAGTGGTCCTCCGATTTCCCTATTATCAGAAAGTCGTCCAGATAGGGAACAATCACCACGTTCTTGATTCGGAGAAAAGCTGTCACCTCCGCTATAACCTTTGTAAATACTCTCGGTGCTATCGAGAGTCCAAAAGGTAGGGCAGTGAATTGGAAATGTCTCAATTGACCTTGGATGAACAGGGCTACCCTTAGGTACTTCCGGTAGTCTGGATGGATTGGGACGTGATAGTAGGCATCTTTTAGGTAGATGACTGCCATGAAACAATTGTGGTGTAAGAGTTTCACTGCAGAGTTCACTGATTCCATATTGAAAGTCTGGTTGATTATCAGCTGATTTAGACTTTTGAGGTTGACAATGGTCCTTAAGGACCCATTTGGTTTTTTTATCACAAACAGGGGGGAATAAAATCCCCTCCCCATTGTGAAACTGGAACTTCGTGAAGGACCTGCTTGTTGACTAAGTCTAATACCTCTGATTCTAGAGCCATCTGCTCCTCCCTGGACTTCCTCCTGGAGGTGATCATGAAGGTTCGGTGAGGGACCTGACAGAAGCGTATCTTTAGGCCGTTCTTTATGATATCCAACACCCAGGGATTTGAAGTGATGGCTTCCCAAGCTGGGATAAAATGGGAAAGCCTTCCCCCGACCTCTAGCCTCGCGTCATTGGGGAGATTTTTTGGAACTGGAGGATGGTCCTCCAAGCATGTAACCAGAGTCCTTTTTAGATCTGGGCTCCCATCTTTTCCTTTATCCCGGAGGGCGACCCTGGTTAAATCTCTTCTTCCGAAAATAGGACCTTTTTGTTTCCCCCGTGAACCCTGGGAAACCTCTCTTTCTGTCGCCAGCCTTCTCCAAAAACTCGTCCAGTTTTTGGCCAAACAAAAGTTTACCATCACAAGGAAGAGAACAAAGCTTATGCTTAGATTGTAGATCTCCCGGGCAACCCTTGAGCCACAGGGCTCGTCTGGCAGCATTAGACAAATTTGCAGACCTGGCAGCGAGTTTAACTGAATCCACTGAGGAGTCGGCCAAAAAAGCAGATGCTGCTTGTAGCAAAGGCAGATTGGAGAGGATTTTATCTCTGGACATCTTTTTATCCTTTAGCTGGTCTCCTAATTGCTGAAGCCACACCATAAGTGACCTAGCGACACAAGTGCCTGCTACCGCTGGCTTCAGGCCCCCTGCTGCTGCTTCACAGGTGTGACGCAGGAAGGAATCTGCCTTCTTATCCAGAGCATCCTTTAGACTGCCCGAATCTTCCAGGGGTAGGGACGATCTTTAGGATAATCGGGCGACAGACCCGCCAACTTTAGGAATTTTGTCCCAGGACTCAGAGACATTATCCTCGAAGGGGTACCTCCTTTTAGAGGATGAGGACAATACTCCTGATTTCTCCGGCTTCCTCCATTCCAGGTCTATAAGGGTCTGAATTTGGGGATTCACTGGAAAGGAGCGTCTTTTTTTCCTCCAGGCCTGCGAACATATCTTCCAGGGACCTGGCTGCCTTCTCCTCCCTCAACCCCATGGTAGATCTGACCGCTCTGACCAACTTGTCAGTATCCTCAATAGGGAAACAGGGCCTACCACTGTCTGATGAAGAGGAGGATGCCAAGGCAAAGATCCTCTGACTGGGAGGATAAATCATAGTCAGAGGAGATATCTTTATGGGATCTCTTTTTCCACTTTAGTAAGCCTTACAGGGAATCCTGCACCTCTGAACGGATTACGGACCTCAAATTAGAAGCGAAATCCGGGGTGCTCTCCGCTATCGTTTGGTTAATACAGCTTGCACAAAGCTGTTTCTGCCAATCTATGGAAAGGGGGGCCTGGCATAAGGAACAAACCCAGTGGGTTCTTTTTGCCGCTACTCTTCTTCCTAAGGAATGAAGGACATAATAACTTTCCATTACTATTAAGTGACATTCACGAAGATCACTCACCCCTGAAGTCACAAAAGGGTACCGGATTTTGAGGCTGTGGCGGGACATAAGATGAATCCCTTCTGGATGGCCCTGAAGCGTCCGACACCTTACTCCTCCTGCTGCCGCTGCGGTTGCTGGAGCGGCCGTCCGTGTGCGAGGTGTCCGACTGCTTCTTCCGCTGGCGTTGATGCGGTGGAGGAGTCAGCTGCTGCTGCACCTAGCTGTCCTGGTCTGCCATAGCTGCTACACCTGAGCTTGAGTATAAGCAGCGCTTGTCAGGAGGCCCCCACCTTAAATAGGGCACATCCGGACCTCCTCCGGTCCATGTGTCCTCCCCCCTCCTGACACCCACCGGCCGATCTTTGAAAAAAAACGGCCGGCAAGCGTTTACAGGGCGCCGCCATCTTGGTTCCGGGTGCTGCCCCCGACGTCATCGGGCACGCCTCTCCAAGCGTGCACCGCGCCGTGACGTCAGGCGCGTCATATCCGGAAGACACTGCTCCCAGCGTGCGACCACCCAGGAGCCTGCGGCAGGGAGAGGACAGCGCAGCGGTCTGCGGGGAGCCGGAGCCCTCATAACCGCATGCGCCTGCTCGAACACGGCTCCAGGGAACCGCGGACGGCGCTTCTGGGACCCGGAACCCGGTGCACAGGCAGGTGCCCGCACTTCCACACCGGAACGGGCCCAGGTAAGAAGACACCCTTCTTCAGACAGGTTCCCATCAAGGACAGGAAACCAACTGAAGCAAGGGAGAGGTACCGCCCTTTTATTTCAGACGGTTTCCTGTCCTTGGTGGGGCGGATCCCTCTCTCAAGGTGTGTTGTAATGGGTGAGGGGAAAATAATGCATCCACTTCTTTCTAAATTAGGCTGTCAGACCCCCAAGAATGACATCCTAGTAATATGCCATGACTTATACCTCTTTAAATGTATGCAAAGAATAAACCTAGATATCCAGGTATACGTTCTATTGATTGATTTCTATAAGGGCCTATTTACACATGGAAATGTGTATCTGCTACGTACATGAATGATCGGCTGCAGCCCTTCCACTTGGCCAGTCAATGGATCCGCAAACCACAACAAGTAATTCAAGGAGATGGAAAAGTAAAAAAAAAAATTCTAGTAACATTGCATAGCGTACCGGCGATTGCGCTATTTAACTTGTCATCAGTGATTGACGGCATATAAATGGTTAAACAGCAGTGATTCACGCTCCGCTCTGGCCGCTGCTGTTACAGCAAGATGTCGGCTGTGTAGGATGGGGGCTCTGCTCCTGAGCCCACCCGAAACAGCAATCCAATGGACGGTTTCACACACCACATTATCCAGTGGTGTTTAATTTGCTTTTCTATTTAGGAAACAAAACCGTTTTAATAAAGTTTTCCTTCTCTGGTATCTAGGAGCCATTTCAGCTATTTGTAAAGGGAATCTGTCAGCAGGTTTTTCTTGGCTATTCTGAGAGCAGCATGATGGGGTGAGCGCCACACTAGGAGTAGGACCATTGAGCCCAGAGCTATTGCAAGACGTGCAGACAATATATACCAGGTATTAATGAATCCAATGCAACATTATTGTTACTTGGGAATTAACCTACTTGGATATAATACAACCCTTGATATATGTATATACCAAAAGGTCATTATCTTGGGAATGCCTATATTGGCTTTTATTATTTAGGATTATATCCTTTTACTATGTGACCTAGGATATACTATCAGTATGCATTAGCACAATTGGAGCTACTACTATCCAGCCCTGATGTCTCTGCAATTCAAATATTTACATTATACCTCCTCACTATTATATGGTATTACTATATATATGTGTGTGTGCTCTTTTCTTTTGCCGCCATGTACCCAAATTGTTATAATAAAGGTCTTTTTTAACACATTGACCCCTTGTCGGATGTACTATATATTGGTTGTTGTTGAGAGCAGCATGATGTAGAGACAAAGACCCTGATTCTAGGGACGTCTCACTTACAGGGCTGCTTGTTGTAGTTTTGATAAAAATCACACTTTTATCAGCAGAAGATTATCACTAGAGGACTAGTAAACCTGCTGCCACGTAGTCCAACCACGCCCCCCACCACTGATTGGCAGCTTTCTGTGTACACTGTATATAAACTGCCAATCAGTGGTGTGGGTGGGGTTATTATACAGAGCTCAGCATTCAGAGATCTGCATGAGAAAAAAAAACTGTAATTTTATCAAAATAACACCAAGCAGCCCAGTAAGTGATACATCGTTGGAATCAGGGCCTCGGATTATGCTGCTCTCAAATGGGGTAGCAAAAACCTGCTGACATATTCCATTTAAAGGGGCAGCTGCTACTAAATCCAGACATGGTGCAAAATTTAAATTCTGCTGCAGATTTACTGCTGTAGATTTTTAATTCCTAAAAATCCATGTAGATTCAGAGGATCTCAACCTTTTCAATGCAAATTATTTTCAAGACTTATTCACAGATATTATGAAATATTACAGTAGAAATAAAAAAAAAAAAAGAAAAAAGCACAATACCTAAACTCCCTCCTTGGGAAAAATATACGGCAAGTATAAGAAAGACAAAAATTTATTCTGGAGTCATATTGAAGTCTAAATAGAATTGTAAGCATACAATGTAAACAGCAGCGAATGTAAGTAGGATCCACAGGATCTATATAAGAGGAACGTTTTCCAAAGCTGATCTTCTGAGCCCACCGCTATGCTGGCTGGACCGGCATTGTGATCGTCAGCACCTGGAATATACGTCACGTTTTACTGCAGCTCATAGAACCAATGATAAGACGCAGAGCAGTGCGAGGCTTGTGACTCGCTATACACAAAATATACGACATGTTTGATGAATGGCATAAAGGAAAGCCGATGCATTCAGATGTCTCTGGGCAACTATATGTTGTGATAGGATGCTGCCCCTCACCCTGACAGGAACTTATCTATCTGCTCACTCATCATGACAGGTTTACAGCATGTTGACTCATGGACGTGATCAGTCAGTCAATCGATGACATAGATGCAAATTCTTGATTCCGACAGGTAGGTCAGAGATGTCCGTCTCAAACAGTTTACCTTCACCCATCTAGGATGGATGGCTGCTGACATCGTTGGCCATTATGTCCATAAGCAATTATTATCCTGTAATTGCGATGTACAGTACAAATTTATATTGTGGTACCGTGCTAGCCAGAAAATTTGATGTAAATACATTTATGCCCAAAAATGGCAAAAGTATTCTCGGAGTGATACCTTTATTGGCTAACCAGAAAAAAATATATTACTCTGTCGCCTCATTGGGGGACACAGGACCTTGGGTGTTATGCTGCTGTCCACTAGGAGGCGACACTAGGCTTAATCTGAAAAAGATTAACGGTGGCTCCTCCTCGGCAGTAAACACCCCCTGACGGCGTCAGCCATGTTCAGTTTTTTGCTTAGTGTCGCAAGAAGGCACACCTAAAGATTTTTACTCCATTTTTTTCTGATTTTTTCTTTTTCCATGGAGTTACAAATGAAGATAAGTGGGTCTCTGGAGAGACCCCCGGCATGGCTCCTCCTCTGCCCCCTTCTAGGGGTGCACAGTTGAAGTCGAGACGTCTCCTTACCATGTCGCTCCTTCCCCAGCCCCTCGGGTGTTGGTTCGAAGTTGAGACCCCCCCTCCTTCCCCAATTCCTTTTGGTCTTGGGTTGAGGTCGAGGGAGGATTACAGCCTCCTGACTGTGAAGGCAGCACCCTCCCTGTCACGAAAAACACTTGGTCAGACCTTGCAGCCCTCTGGCGCCCCCTTATCCTGCTGGTCAACCACGGTATTGACCGAGGATAAGCACGGGCGCAGCTGCTCTAATTTATGTCGACTATTGTGGCACGTGATGTGACAGGACGTATATATACCACCAGTTCCTTCCAGGAACGTATATATACCTCCGTCCAGCCACCCTCAAACCACAATATCACAAATACCGGTATACTGCCACCACCGATCGCTTAACAGGTTGATCGGGTACCTGTTAGGTAATGTGAATTAGCGGGTGAGGAACGTGTTTGCTCGACATAGGACAAGAAGAACGAAGCTGGTAAATAATAATGAAATACTCCCGAAAGTGGGCAGTGTTTACAAAAGATATACAAGATTTTATAAAAGAGACAATTTACATATATGCATAAAACAGTTATTAAAATACAAGGGGTAAATAATAGCAAAACCTGCGCCACGAGGTGATGGTCTCAGATTGTGTGGGGTGCACAGCTCCCCGGAAACTAGGTGTGATTCCTCCATGCAGCGAAGAGTGCTTGCGTCTGACGTCCCTGGTTAAGAATGAAGTAAAATGTCCGTTCTGGTTTTTAGTAAGGGGCCAAAACACTAGGAGACACCCATGTTGTTTACCTCACACGGTTTTGTGAACCCACCCAGCTGCCTAAGACATAAAAAGCCTTCAGATTTCATATCTTGGTATGGGGGGGTCTCACATCCAAGATGGATACATCATGTTTGCCATGTTTATCAAATATCAGAACCCATTTCCTGGGTTTCTGGTGGTTTCCCAGTTATGTAAGATATACCGGCATAATTGGAAAAAGGTGAACATCCCAAAAATGTGGTCCCTGTGTTTGTGACAGTCATGTGCATTATTAAACTCGACATTAAAAGTTTGTACAGTTAGACAATAGGATTTTGGAGGGAATTTCCAGTTTACACCAGTATGCTTGCTCTGGCTGAGGTTTTATGGCGGTAATAAAAATTCCTTGTTTGGGGAAAGCAAGAGTGAATTCTATGTAGGACCATTCTAAATGAGCAGGGGATGGAGATTTAAGACATCTCTCATTTTTAAAACTAGGACAAAAATACATTTTGCCTGACACTCCCCAATCCCCCTCATGGGGGCATTAGGTTTAGACACCGCAGGTAGGATTTGTGCAGACAGCAATATATAGCTCCCAGTAGCTGTCGCTCTGCACCAACGTTCAGGAATCGCAGCTCCGCTGCAGACTCCTGATGGACCGGGGGACAGTACTGGCAGAAGGGCACACAGAGACACAGGCTGGCTTCAGCTCTGTCTCTCTGCCGGCACCAGCGCTACAGTGCCTCAGAGAAACCCTTTAAGGGCTCCCTTTTAATATAGTATCCCACCGCCTTTCCTGCCATTAAAAACCGGGGGGGGGGTCCGATTCAGATCCGGTACCCCCTCGGACTACCGCGCCGGCCTGCAGCCCTTTTGGGCATACATTCTAAATTTACACCGCCTAGCTGAAGCCGCCGCCCACTCTCCGCGCCCCACCCCCCGGATGACCAATATGACACTACACAGTGTCATACAGGGGGCGGAGACGAACTGAAAGGGCGCGCTTTCTAGCAATACGGCCGCCTTTCCAGCGCTCCGCCCCCTTTCTTCTCCACACTCCGGCGGCCATTAACCAGCAGAGGGAGAACGGAAGTTAACGCTTCACATACCGGTCGCCAGCTGGTCTCTGGGGAGCACAGGATCTTGGATTTTACCGGCGCTGTACTACAGCACACTAAGGTGGGATAAAATTACAGCTACAGTCTCGACTCGGCTGTGAAGTCTATAACTTTCTCTGCATTGCTGGCCCCCTCTGCAAAGCCACTCTGCATCGCTGGCCCCATCTGCATCATCCCATACCACATGGTCATCCCCTTCCAGTGTGAGACACCGTACTCACAGCTCATCTAGACCGTCCCCTGACAGGGACAGACAACGCAGATCCCCACAGCCATCCCCGACCAGAGAAGGTCTCCGCTCCGGTTCTCCCAGCAGGAGTCGCCTTAGCGAGATACAGGATTCGGAAGACATCTGTGATTCAGACTCAGACAAGGAAACCGAAGGGTCCCTGATCCCTATTCGCCCGGGCAATACAGTGCTAGTTGATGATTTAATCTCATCTATCCATTGGGTGCTGGACATCTCCGATCCACCCCTGGAGACACCAGGACATAAAATTTCCTTTGAAGGAGTCCTGAAACCGCCTAAGGTGTTCTTTGACCACCCAGAGTTTAAGGCGATCCTTAAAAAGCAGTTCTCACAACCTGAGAAAAAGTTTACTAATCGCAAATATCTGGAGGCGCGGTACCCCTTTCCACAGGAGGTCACCAAAAAGTGGACAGATCCACCTGAAGTGGATCCTCCAGTCTCCAGACTAGCAGCACTTTCTCTGCCAGATAGCTCAACCCTCAGGGACACAGCAGACCGGCAGGTGGAACGCATGGCCCGTTCAATTTTCGAGGCCGCAGGGGCCTCCCTGGCTCTCACGTTCGCCTCAGTTTTTTTGGGCTGCCAAGGCAATCCTGGCCTGGGCCCAAAATTTACAAACTGGCCTACAAAATACCTACCCCTGAACTGTCGGACCAAGCGGCCCAAATAGCAGTCGTGGTAGATTACAAGCTCCATGCAGCTCTGGATTCTGCAATGGGTGCAGCCGGGATAGCTTCATCACAATTCGGTGTATCCTCTGGCTGCAGGAATGGAAAGCAGATGCAGCTTCAAAGAAGTCCCTCACTCACCTCCCGTACCTCAGTGGTCGGCTTTTCGGTGAACAGTTGGACACAATGATATCCAACGCCACCGGGGGTAAAAGTATCTCTCTCCCCCAACTGAAGCCCAAACACACTTACAAAAAGCGCAATCAGGCACGTTACCGATCCTTTCGGAACTCTTCCGGCTGATCCGTCTCACGACCAGCAAAGAATAACAGCCGCGCTCCACGCTGGGACAACTCGAGGTCGACGCAAAAGTCGGACAAAACCTGGCAAACAAAGGCAGGCCAGTCAAAATTTAAGGGAGGAAAGTCTTGCACTTCCTCCTCATCATGACTCACGAACTCTGGAAGACA
Source organism: Phyllobates terribilis (assembly GCF_046119375.1). Taxonomy (NCBI): domain Eukaryota; kingdom Metazoa; phylum Chordata; class Amphibia; order Anura; family Dendrobatidae; genus Phyllobates; species Phyllobates terribilis. The sequence continues at coordinate 354,649 of NW_027363352.1, read as the reverse complement.
CCCCACCTGTAGGCGGCCGTCTTTTGCTCTTTCACCAGCTCTGGCTGCCTATTACAGAAGACAGGTGGATCAGGGAACTAGTGTCTTCAGGATACAAGATAGAGTTCACTTCCAACCCGCCAAACAGATTCTTCCTGTCTGTTCCCCCAAAACCGCCAGCCAAGGCTCGTGCCTTCCACCACGCGGTTTCATTACTTCTCCAAGCAGGTGTCTTAGTAACGGTCCCTACGGCCAAGCGCTTCCAAGGGTTCTGCTCAAATCTATTCGTAGTCCCCAAAAAAGGAGGCAGCGTACGGCCCATATTGGATCTAAAACAGCTCAACAAATAAGTACGGGTACGTCACTTTCGCATGGAGTCCCTTCGGTCCATCATTGCGTCCATGGAGACGGGAGAATTTCTCGCCTCCATAGACTTTCAAGACGCATGCCTCCATATACCAATTGCACCGGCTCAACTTGAAAAAGTCATCACCAACCCCGAGTCAATCTCTGACCTTTTTGGGAATGTTATCCAACACCCTCAAGGGTCTAGTACTCCTCCCCAAGGACAAAGCACTGCCTCTCCGAATAGGGGTCCGCATCCTACTTCGCAAACCCCCTCAGTCTCTCCGGTTTGCCATGAGAGTCCTTGGTAGGATGGTGGCGGCAATAGAAGCGGTCCCATTTGCCCAGCTTCACCTCAGGCCTCTCCAACTAGCCATCCTCAAGTCATGGGACAGGAATCCTTTTTCCCTCGACAGGGAGTTTCAGTTGACGTCATCAACCAAGAGATCCCTGCACTGGTGGCTCAAACCAACCTCGCTAACAAAGGGGAAATCCTTTCTCACGAGTCAATGGAAGGTTCTGACCACCAATGCGAGCCTGATGGGTTGGGATGCAGTACACCTGCACCACAGAGCACAGGGCAAGTGGTCCCCAACAGAAGCGACCATGCCCATCAACATCTTGGATATTCGTGCCATTCTCCTGGCGTTGAGAGCCTTCCATCATTTACTGGCAGCCACTCACATCAGAGTACAGTCAGACAATGCCACGGCTGTGGCATACGTAAATCACCAAGGGGGGACCCGCAGTGCCCAGGCGATGCGAGAAGTGACACACATTCTCCACTGGGCGGTAGCCTTCTTATAGGCATAATTATGTTATTCATGTTACGTTCCTCCTACTGCTTTTGCACAAAACTGAACATGGCTGATGCCGTCAGGGGGTGTATACTGCAGAGGAGGAGCCACCGTTAATCTTTTTCAGATTAAGCCTAGTGTCGCCTCCTAGTGGACAGCAGCATAACACCCAAGGTCCTGTGTCCCCCAATTAGAGGCTAAGAGAAAGAGATTTGACGATGAGTACACAAAAATCTCCTTACAGAGCACACAGGCTCCTTCTTCAGGCAGGATTACAAATGTTATGAATTCATTTGTAATATTGCCTGAAGAAGGAGCCTCTGTGCTCTGAAAGCTTGCATATATATATTTTTTTTCTGGTTAGCCAGTAAAGGTATCACACCGAGAATACTTTTGCCATTCTTGGGCATAAAAGTATTCACATAGAATTATCCCCTAATTAAAACAATTTATTTTTGCTAAATAAATGTATACATTTTTTAAAATTTTATTTTATACATTTTCTCAGAGAACCTCTTTAAGAAGGAGATTTCAGAATGGGCTATAAGACATGTCCAACTTTGCTTTATTGTCTCACCTTACTGTCCTTGTTGAACTGAGCTCCACTTTGTTCTTGGATGATATTGTAAGGAATGAAGACGTCTAGATGATACAAATCGGGACGTCCGACTAAGACTATTCTGTCTTCACCCAAGTCCAACACGAGATCTAGCAGAAGACTGTAAAGAGAAGACCAGCGTGGTAACAACGCTTATGTCGCTGAATGCTTCTGTACGGGAAAGAAAGTTGTAACCAACAAGTGCACAAAAATCTAAACTTTTATCTTGATATGTGGCCAACTAGAAGTTACTGTGTAGCTCCAGACGTCTCATACATTAAATCTGACACTTGGAGTAACTGCTCACAGAAAATGCTTCAAATATTTTTTATGATTCACACGGCATTAAAAGGGGTTGTCCACCACTTTAATACTAATGGAATATCCTTAGGATAGATCATCAATATTAAAGTGCCAGACAACCCCTTTAAGTGAGGCATAATGAATGGTACCAGAATTTCAGATAATGTAGCCTTCATTAGGCAGAAGGCCCAGTCGGTTATATGAAGAAATCTGGGGTCCCCAAAAGCAAACCCAGTAATCACCAGATTCCCGTGTGGTGACTACTTAATCTGCTTTTTGGGAAGACCAGAACTGACCCCTATATTTAACCAAGTGGGTCCCCTTAAGCTACATTATCCTGTCTGATGAAGGATACAGCTGAAACATTCTTAATCTTCATTATGCCTCATTTAACGCAATGTGAATCATGGACATGAGAAAAATCAAATTAAAAAATAAATACATTTAAAGCATTTTCTGTGCGATTCCTCCAAATGTCGCATTAATATAGAAAAAATAAAGAGCGGCGTGTTCTACACTATCGCAACAAGCCTCTTTCATCATTTATATCATCATTATAACATCATTTATATGCACCAGCGCCATGGAATCAATGGCACTATATAATTGAATAATCTACTATATAATCGTCTTATCCCGTCTGTCTGTCTGTCTGTCCAGGAAATCCCGCGTCGCTCATTGGTCCGGCAGCGGCCAATCAGCGCCGCGGGATTTCTGAAAAAAGATGGCGGCCGTTAGCGGCTCATCTGCGGGACGGAGCGGAGCGGCGATGCAGCCGGGAGATGAGCGCCGCGAGGCGCTCATCTCCCGGCCGGCAACAGCAGAAAGAACCCTACCGCTGGACCCATCTGCGGGACGGAGATGCAGCAGGGAGATGAGCGGCGCGAGGCGCTTATCTCCCAGCCGGTAGCAGCGGAAGGACCGCCGGCGCCGCTGACCTCCATGCGGAAGGGAGGACCGGGGAGCGGCGCTGGGGGTCGGGATACTTCTGCTGCGAGCGCCCGCTATGTCCCGGGGTCTCGCAACGTAAGTAGCCGCACAGGCAGCGCAGCTCCCCGGTCCTCACCAAGACGATTCGTTGATTGGTCGCGGTCTTCGGACCCGACCAATCACTGATCTTAGCGCAAAACTTAAGCACCGCTGTGCTGATTGGACGCGGGCGCTGACCGCGACCAATCACCGATTTGGGCGCCAAATTTAAATATCGGCCGCGATCAATCAGCACAGCGGTGTTTAAATCTGGAGCCAAGATCGGTGATTGGTCGCGGCCGATATTTAAATTTGGCGCCCAAATCGGTGATTGGTCGCGGGCAGCGTCCACGACCAATCAGCACAATAGTGTTTAACTTTGGCGCCAAGATCAGTGATTGGTCGCGGGCCAAGACAGCGACCAATCACCGATTTGTGCGGCAGATTTAAATAGCGGCCGCGACCAATTGGATGTCAGCGCCGCTCCACGGTCCTCCCTTCACACCCTAGCCGCATGGATGTCAGCGGCGCTGCCTGTGCGGGTACTTCCGCTCGGAGAACCCGGGACATGAGCGGGCGCTCGGAGCAGAAGTATCCTGACCCGCAGCGCCGCTCCCCGGTCTCCCTTCACACCCTAGCCGCTGATGTCCCCACAGTATCCGCATGGTGTTACAAAGGTCCATTTGTGTTAAAAATCGCTGATTGGTCGCGGGCGCTGCCCGCGACCAATCACCAATTTGGGCGCCAATTTTAAATATCGGCCGCGACCAATCACCGATCTTGGTTCCACATTTAAACCCCGCTCTGCTAATTGTTCGCACCTGGTGGACGCGCCAATCAGCAATTTTGGCGCCAAATGTAAACCCCGCTCTGCTGACTGGTAGCGGTCGACGGCCGCGACCAATCAGCAATATTGGCGCCAAATTTAAACACCGCTCTGCTGATTAGTCGCGGTCGCCGGCCGCAACCAATCAGCAGTATTGGCGCCAAATTTAAATCTCGCTCTGCTAATTAGTCGCAACCACCGGCCGTGACCAATCAGCCATATTGGCGCCAAATTTAAACACCGTTTCGCTGATTGGTTGCAGTGGCCAGCCGCGACCAAGCAGAGAAATTGGCGCCAAATTTAAACACCGCTCTGCTGATTGGTCGCGGTTACCGGTCGTGAATAATCAGCATTATTAGTGCCAAATTTAAACACAGCTCTACTGATTGGTCACGGCAGCGACCAATCACCATTATTGGTGCCAAATTTAAATACCGCTCTGCTGATTGGTCACGTTCGCTGGCCGCGACCAATCAGCATTATTGGCGCCAAATTTAAACCCCGCTCTGCTGATTAGTCGTGACCGCCGGCCGTGACCAATCTGCGATTTAGGCGCCAAATTTTAACACCGCTTTGCTGATTGGTCGAGGCCGGCAACCGTGACCAATCAGCGATTTTGGCGCAAAATTTAAACACAGCTCTGCTCATTGCGCCCGGTCGGCCGCATACCTATTCTAGAATACCCGATGCATTAGAATCGGGCCACCATCTAGTATAATATATACATCTTCCCACCAGCTTGTTTTCCCTCTATCTCCTCTCTGGATCTATGAAGCCAGAACTGTCAAAGAAGAGGTGATGGTGGAGATGGAGGGGAAACAAGCAGGAGGGAAGGTTTATATAAATGACTGGTCCCGCTGTGAAGCACCGGGCGTCTGTGCTTGGTTTGAACAGTCGTTCTCTGGTGACAGAGTCATTCTTTCCCATTCCAATAGCTTGCAAACAACCCACCATGGTATGAAAAAAAAATTATATCATCATCATCCAGCAAATGTGTCACAACTGCCAGCAATTGGCTACTGTGGACACATCAAAGCTGTGATGATAAAAGTTGGCAGAGGAGGACTGGTAGCACGAGGTTGGCACAGACTTTTAATAAGGGAAGACTATTGGAAATCACATGAAATGCAAAAAGATCACAATCCTAAACCACATCTGAGGGTCTCACCACTTTAGGTAAAGAGATTTCAGCCACCAGAAAACTTGGGTGTCCTACAGGAGGTTCCGCCACAATCATGTAATCTGGTTTCACGGGTGAACTGATAAAAAAAGGAAGGAAGCAGTATATTAAAGAGTACACCATCAATTTATGATCTGTTGGGGTCAATCTCTAATATAATAAAGTGGCACTGATGCTTGTAATGAGGAACAGCCCCTTTCACAGTCATTCCCTGCACATTGGCATCATGGCCTCAACTGTGCAGCGGAACGACAGCATAGATCCAGAAAAGTGAATGGGCTTAGCTGCAGTTCTCCTGCACAGTGAATATCCGGGTAGCTGCCCCACTCCAGCATATTCTTTAAAAAGGGCAGCGGGGTTACTTCCAGGCTGCAGCCCCCTTATTCTTGGAGTCCAAGAAGTTGGATATCCTATATCTTTTGTAAGATGGGATTCTAAAAAAAGTAAATGCATGCATTAAACCTCAAAGTAACCCAAACCTTTCAACTTCTGAGATGAGGGACTTGCTTGGAGTTAGTGACGCGCCCCTGGGCCTGCTGTGTCGCGTAGCGTCTCGCACACGGGGGCTTACCCGGAGCCGGATCTGTTGAGGGTTGTAGTCTCGTGGCGGTGACCCGGTCCGTGCCCAGGGAGTCAGACTAAGTGGCGATGTTATAGCAGTAGATGTTAGATGACTACGCCACCCGTTGAGTGCAGCCAGGGAGCTGCTGCTGCAGGGCAGACCGCTGAGGCCGGTGGTAGGATTGTGCAGCGTGGATGGTATAACCCCCAACGGGAGGGGTATGGCCTCAGGGCAGCCGACGTGGATGATGGGGGTAGCAGGAACCACTCGGAGACGGTACTGTGTAGTTCAGGGTCTTTACTGGTGACAAAGATAGACCCTCCCGGAGTACTGGCTAGCGATTGGGGCCTGGTCAGTCCTTGAGCAGATGGGATCTCCCCTGGCCAGGCGGAGTTGTAGGCCTCCCAGACTAACTGTACTCTTCTGGCTACCTTGCTAGAGGCGGGTATAAGTAGCCCACGTCCCTGAGTGTACCGTGTGGTGCTCACCCGTATGGCCGGTGACTCGGGGCCTTATAATGGCTTCCGCTCCACGATGGCGGTGCTGGTCCCACGCGTGTGACCGTGCCTTCGGGCTTCTGGGCCAGAGGACCTGAAATCCTCTGCCGGACGGTTTCTGCTGCTGGGTAGGAGTTAGTCCCCACAGCCTCGGACTCCGGGTCCGGTAAGAAATCTTCTCAGTCAGGGCGAGCTCTGCAGCTGCCAGCCCCTGACTCGTTGTAACACTGCTCCCCACAGAGCTCCTGATGTTTCTTGCTATGCTGCTTCTCTTCTCTACTCTTGTTCTGTCTTCTTTCTCCAGGCTCAGGCCCCAGCCAGGGCCTGCCTGTGGAGCAGAGCCCATAGAGCAGCTCTGCTCCCTGTCTTCTTCTCTCAGAACTCTCTAACCCTGCCTCAGCCCCGGGTTTATATAGGGGAAGTCCTTCCCCTCCCAAGACTGGGCAGGAGGTGTGGCATGCACAGGATCCCTGACCAAAGGACCTCCCACCTGCTCTCAGACATAACATTACATTACTGTGGAAACCAGACCCCTGGGGTGCCACATTCCCCCCTAGTAAAATTTAGTACTCCGGGACTAAACAAATTTTAGAAAAACATAACAAGATATAAACATTAATAATACAACAAGAAAATCACATAAAGATGGTCACGGCGTGTCCGCAACCGGGTGCAGTCTCTGAAGAAAAGCAAGGTGTCCATTTCACCAAAACAGGGAGACGTAACCAGGTAGGGGTTTGTCCTGCCCCGAGTCCTTAACAGTCTTTAGTCCATCCCGGGTTACGCTCCAACTATGTACAGGGTGGCCGCTCTCAGTCCTTGGCCAGTGGGGATAAGGGATGGCTGCTCACAGTCCTCAGCCTGTGGGAATAAGGAATGGCTGCTCACAGTCCTCAGCCTGGTAAGGGATAGGGACACACGGGAAACAGTTCACACTTGTCCCAACGGGGACCATATTTTAGTTAGCAGCAGTTCTTGTACCCTAACGAGTAACTATTTACAGTTTCAGTTTATGCTACTTCCCTTCAGCAGCGGTGTCCTCTCCTTGTCTCCTCCTGAGGATAGTCTTCAGACCCGTCCGGGTCCTCTTGTAGGTTCAGGGCATAGTCCCTTATACTCTCATGTGCCCGCTGTTTGCACCCATAGAATCTAAGCTTGATCTCGGCTGAGGTGCGGGCATCAAAGGTGTCCCTCAGCCGGGTTAGTATTCCTGCGACAGTCCTCCTCCCAGGTGGCCAGGATTTTACTTCCCTTTTGGCTGCCCCGGTTAGTTGGGCCACCAGGATGCTCACTTTTTGCTCTTCTGTGAGGGGGTACACCTGGAAGAGGCTATCCAGCTTTTCTCTAAAGTCATGCAGGGTATGTGACTCCCCTGAGTACTGGGGTAGCCAAGCTGCTCCCGGGATATAGGGCATGGTGAAGGGCATAACTGCAGCAGCGGTGACGCTGGCGGGGGTTGAGGCAGTGAAGCTCTCCTCCGTATCCGACATCTTCCTCCCCCCTAGTGGACCGTGGCCTACCTTGCGATGATCCTCTTCCGTAGGCCGCGGCTCCGCAGTGGATCGTCAGGGTTGAGGACCTTCCGTCGCGCTCCTGTGACGTCGGCGTCTGCTGGGCTCCTTCCAGGACCTTACGCAACGTCCGGACGTGAGGCGGGGCTTCAGTTCTCGCGCGCTTTCGGAGTCCACGCCCCTCTTCTTCCCGCGCGGCGTCCTCAAGATGGCGTCCAATGGCGGGAAAACTCCACGGATGGCGGGAAGAAGGCTGAAGATGGCGCTTGATGGCGGGAATCTTCACCGATGGCGGGAAGAAGGCTGAAGATGGCGCCGGATGGCGGGAATCTTCACCACAGGTAAGTTTTAAAAGTCTCTTTTTCAGGCACGCAGTACCCGGTGGTTGCGGGCACGTATCCTGCCGACTACGCCAAAATTGACGCGCCCCTGGGCCTGCTGTGTCGCGTAGCGTCTCGCACACGGGGGCTTACCCGGAGCCGGATCTGTTGAGGGTTGTAGTCTCGTGGCGGTGACCCGGTCCGTGCCCAGGGAGTCAGACTAAGTGGCGATGTTATAGCAGTAGATGTTAGATGACTACGCCACCCGTTGAGTGCAGCCAGGGAGCTGCTGCTGCAGGGCAGACCGCTGAGGCCGGTGGTAGGATTGTGCAGCGTGGATGGTATAACCCCCAACGGGAGGGGTATGGCCTCAGGGCAGCCGACGTGGATGATGGGGGTAGCAGGAACCACTCGGAGACGGTACTGTGTAGTTCAGGGTCTTTACTGGTGACAAAGATAGACCCTCCCGGAGTACTGGCTAGCGATTGGGGCCTGGTCAGTCCTTGAGCAGATGGGATCTCCCCTGGCCAGGCGGAGTTGTAGGCCTCCCAGACTAACTGTACTCTTCTGGCTACCTTGCTAGAGGCGGGTATAAGTAGCCCACGTCCCTGAGTGTACCGTGTGGTGCTCACCCGTATGGCCGGTGACTCAGGGCCTTCTAATGGCTTCCGCTCCACGATGGCGGTGCTGGTCCCACGCGTGTGACCGTGCCTTCGGGCTTCTGGGCCAGAGGACCTGAAATCCTCTGCCGGACGGTTTCTGCTGCTGGGTAGGAGTTAGTCCCCACAGCCTCGGACTCCGGGTCCGGTAAGAAATCTTCTCAGTCAGGGCGAGCTCTGCAGCTGCCAGCCCCTGACTCGTTGTAACACTGCTCCCCACAGAGCTCCTGATGTTTCTTGCTATGCTGCTTCTCTTCTCTACTCTTGTTCTGTCTTCTTTCTCCAGGCTCAGGCCCCAGCCAGGGCCTGCCTGTGGAGCAGAGCCCATAGAGCAGCTCTGCTCCCTGTCTTCTTCTCTCAGAACTCTCTAACCCTGCCTCAGCCCCGGGTTTATATAGGGGAAGTCCTTCCCCTCCCAAGACTGGGCAGGAGGTGTGGCATGCACAGGATCCCTGACCAAAGGACCTCCCACCTGCTCTCAGACATAACATTACATTACTGTGGAAACCAGACCCCTGGGGTGCCACATTAGCTGGGAGGGTCTGTAGGAAAAAAATAAAGAACATAAAGGCAAAATAGTTAAAAAAAAAAAAAAAAAACAATGTCCACAATGTTCTTGCACCATAACAAGCCATTCTGTAACTTCCCCCATCTGTTGGGTATAACCCATCACCACGAGGAGTGGTGCTCCCCCATCTGTTGGGTATAACCTATCACCTCAAGGAGTGGCGCTCCCCCATCTGTTGGGTGTAACCCATCAGCACGAGGAGTGGCGCTCCCCCATCTGTTGGGTGTAACCCATCAGCATGAGGAGTGGCGCTCCCCCATCTGTTGGGTGTAACCCATCAGCACGAGGAGTGGCGCTCCCCCATCTGTTGGGTATAACCCATCACCATGAGGAGTGGCGCTCCCCCATCTGTTGGGTATAACCTATCACCACAAGGAGTGGCGCTCCCCCATCTGTTGGGTGTAACCCATCACCACGAGGAGTGGCGCTGCCCCATCTGTTGGGTATAACCTATCACCAGGAGGAGTGGAGCTCTTCATACTTTGTGTCCCTAGGGGAAATGTGGTATTATAAGACATCCAATCAATTGAATGGCCGACCATGTACTGCATAGATGAGCGAGGAACATCAGAGAAGCCGCCGATGCTCAACAGCAGCCTACTCTGTCGTCTTTTACAGACTGTATGCCATAGACTTGTACCTTAGAGTTGGGACATTGTGTCCATTCCCTGAATCATCGGTTTTGATTTGGTTCTGATATTCTGTTCAAAAATGGATCCCAGGAACTTCCGATTTTTCAGCATTTTCCACTCTGAAGGGAAACTATAGATGATTAACAGGGTCGGACTGGAACTGAAACTCAGCCCTGGCATGTGAGAGCACGCAGGCCCGTCCGACGCGCGTTGAATGTGAAATATTTTCGTGAATGATTTGGGTATATGTCACAATAAAAATTGCTGCAAACTGCACTTTATCATCGATAGACAAAAACTGACATAATGTAAAATATAAACTTCCCTCCAGGAAAATGTTAATTTCTTTCAACTGGAGGGACGGACATATTTGTAATATAGAGCTCCAAGTTCCCAAAAATGCTATGTTTGATAGTACCAGGAAAAGCAGGAATAGTGAATCCTTGCAGATTTGAAGCAGTTTCATGTTTATTGTTTCAGTATTTTTGCAGCGTTTCTAAAGAACGGAAAAAAAAAATCTCAAAAAACGCAATATCAAGGGGATTTTCCTGCCGAGCGACACGTTTTTTGTGCAGAAATGTTCTTCCCTTGACAGTGTCCGATCGGACGATTCGACGACGATTGGTAAAAGCGGAGTTAAGAGCCAGAATACCAGGTAAAAGCCATTTTTGAATGCCTCACAGCGTCAGAAACGTCTGCAGTGGGCCAAAGAACATTGTAAATGGACCACTGAACAATGGAGAAATGTTATATGGAGCGATGAGACACGCCTACCCATGTTTGGCAGCGACGGTGTCTGCTACGTTCGACGACGACCTGGAGAGGACTGGTTGTCAGAGGGTACAGTACCCACCATGAAGCATCCTCTGAGTGTTATGGTAGGGGGCTGCGTGTCCAGAGATGCAGGTGGTAGGCTGCAGGTAATTGAAGGAACAGTTAATGCTGAAAAGGACATCAAGGAAGTCCTTCAGCCTAAACTCATTCCTTCGGCACATGATGTATTTAGTGAAGGGACACCGTTTATTTTTCAGCAAGATGGAGCCCCATGCCATACAGCTAAAAAATGTCTCTCTTGGTTCAAGGACAAAAATATCCAGCTATTGAATTGGCCAGGAAACAGCCCAGATCTCAATCCTATTGAGAATCTCTGGGCTCGCCTCAAAAGAGAGGTGTCAAAACAGCGGGCTTCACACAAGCAGGAACTCATTGCAGCCATCATCAAATCATGGCTTCATATCATCACACCATCTGATTTACACAAACTGGTAGATAGCATGCCAAGTAGATGCCAGGCAGTCATCAAGGCCAAGGGCTGTCCAACTGAGTAATAACATTTAGTGTTAGATATGAAAATAGGACAAATAAATGGCTTTTCTCCCACAGTCATCTGAGTGACAATAGTGTCCAATTTGTTGACAAATGAACAAATTTCCTGCTAATATTGTGTTTCTATATGAGATTTTATTTCTACTTAAAAACTTTACTGTGAAATCAAAAACATTCATGAAATTTGTATTTGTATTGGCAAAATGCTAAAAATTCGTAAATCTTGGGGGTGTTGACTCAATTTTGGCCACTAGTGTATAGCGTTCCTCAGTATATTTATATGTTGTTCCCCATCACCTTTTTCATCTCTCCTTACAAGTATGCCTTGTATCTTAGCTAAAACATGGTAGTAAGTAGCATATTACCCTTTTATAATGGGTAGTGTAGAATCGCTGCATATTTCAGGGTTATGCGCTCCTGAGGACTCATTAGTGCTGCCCTCCTCAGGCGAAACCTGGTTGTGACCTCGTATAATATGGGGCTAGCCGGTCTCACCTACCAGTTTGGGTCACAAACCCTTTTTCGTTTGCTTTGATGTTTTACTCATTGTTTATTAAGTTTACACCCCAAATCTCTCCTAATCCTGGAGATCAAACCTATGAAAGCAATTTATGAATGATCATAACACCTCTATGAAGGGTAATTATCATCTCCTTCATAAATAGACATTTATATGTATAAATACATATGTGGTCAATGCATAGTACTGGCACATGACTTATCACTTTCCAGGACCTTACAAAGCACCAGGAACATTCATAACAAGCGGAGGTGAGGCGAATCTGGCAACTTAATAGGAAAGGATTCTTTACAGATAGAGCAGTCAGACTGTGGAATGCCAACCACAAGATATAGTAATGGCAGATAGTATAACAGCATTTATAGAAGGGCTGGATACTTTTTTAACAAAACATGACATTGTGGGTTATAAATAATCTAGTAATAGAAAATGTATAACTTTGGAGGTAGACCTAGGACATTAAAGTTCAAACTTTTTCAACCTATGCAACTATGCAAGTATGTAGAATGCACATTAGGAAAATGCTTGAAATGCAATTCCCTATAATATTATTTTACAAGTAATTTCCTCTTAATTTTTGGCTTTGTACAGTGCTAGTTATAAGCCCAATCTATGGATCTAAAAAGTGCAAAACACTCCTGAAACACTTGTACGCATGTTCTATAATCTGTATTTCTTATGGTGCCTAAGGGAAGCCGTAATGATAAGACTTCTGCTTGGTAACAAGTGCAGTTAGTTGCCTCCATAATGAAAGTGAATTACCAATGATGAAAGGGTTAATACTTGGATCCTGCATCAGTAATAGCCTTTGTAGTAACCATGACAACTATTGTGAGGGCATAAACAAGTGTCATAAAGAAGATTCCATAAAAGAATGCCGCGCTGCCACGATCAGCGCCATTACTGATGATGCGCCTGAGGACCTTGAGCTTGACCACCCCACGTAATGTGCCAACGTTGGTGTAATTTGGAGGTTCTAGCAGGGAAAGGGGTTGTCTTCTTAGACACCCCGGGGGCATGGGAAGGTAACAGAGGGGGGGTCCCCAAAACAGGATCCCCTTCTGTTACTATGTACAAAGAGCTGCTCTTCTTTGGGAGTTCATGGATGGATCCTTGACTTTAATGGGTGATAAATTGGGAGGGGAAGGGGATACTCATCCTATTAGGGGTTATCCATAATGAGCAACCCCTTTAACCAAGTACCCAACTTCTTGAGAGACGGAGCTGGATCTGTAAGGGAGAAGTGGTAGATCCACCTGGGAAATCAGATCAACTAAATTCGTTCCAGCAATAAATGTGGTGACAGATATCGCAGCCAGATCTCTCCCACATCCAGTTTATCACAATTATAGTCTATATTTGTTATGTCGTTCTCTGTAAATATGTACAAATTCTAAAACTCCGTCATATATCGGCACTAACTCTCTAAGCGCAAGGGAAGCGCAGCCCTCCAGCCATGGTTCTCTAGAGGTTTCCTCCACAGGGGGTTTTCCTCTCCTGAGCGCTGGAGGGTGACTCTTCGTGAGTCGAGGGTTGTGCCATTTTCGGTGTCATGTAAATTTAAATAAAGTTGAGAACGTTTGACACCTAATTGCAATGCTTTGTGTATTTATTTTGTATGTGTCTGATTCATTTTGTTTGGGATTTGGGGTCCATCAAACATCACTGAGTCATACGTCTGGACATCTGCCGCCAGCAGTTTTGCCCCAGGGGTTGCCCCTGCTCTGGGGAGTTTGATGGAGCAGAGAAGACAAGAATTACAGCACTCATCCTCAGAATATGGACTTCTATTACAGTATTACAAGCAGCTTCCTCGCCTCATTCACACAGTGAGTATTTTTGGCACTAATTTACATCAGTATTAGTAAGCTGAAAACCAGAGGGGAACAAACACAGTGAAAAATAGTAACTGAAACACTTTCACCTCTTCTGTTTTGGATCCATTCCTGGCGTCTGCTAACAAATGCTGATGCAAAATATCACAATGGAAGTGCCCTAAATTCTTACTGACTGATTCGACTGTTTGAGTTGCAGTCAAGAAACAGAGGTTGCAAGCGTTAAAAGAGTTTTCTGGTATCAAAAACCCCTGTCCCCCTTGCCATTTTTCTCTATCCTGAACCTGTGCTGCCTGCCCCGATCTCAGACTGTCTGACCTAGTCTTTATCTTAGCTCTCCTGTATTTGGTACCCTGGTACCTCCGGAATGCTGCTGCAGTCCCGGGGACTGCCCTGAAGTGGTACCTGGTGTCTACCGGCAGCCCAGTCTATCCTCACCACCAGAGGTTCTAGTGGAGACCCAGTAGACACCTAGTCACAACCCTCCTGTGGGGCAGTGGGTATATATCCACCAGCGTTACACCCAGATAGCAAATGTGGTACCAATATTCAAGAAGGGGATAACATGTGAGCCTGGAATTTATAGGCCGGTAAGTTTAACTTGTACTGTGGGCAACATCTTTGTGGGTTTTCTAAGAGATACTAACCTGGAGCACCTCAATAAGAATAACCTATACATATGATTATGAGGGATCTGTCCTGCAAACTAATCTGAAAAGATTCTATGGGAGGTAAGTTCTAGGTTGGACCAGGGAAACTTAGTTGGTGTTGTCTATCTGGACTTTTCAAAGGCATTTGATACGGTGCCATACAACAGGTTGGTACATAAACATTTTCAATATATTATATGGTAAACTTGCTCCATGAAGGAACAAGTCCTTGTGTGGTCGATGGAAAAATCAAGGAAAATATCAGTGATGTGGTCGTTACCTCTTGACAGCTCCATTTCGTACTTGTTCTCTTGTCCATCCATGGCCACGGTGATAAAAAATTCCCTGAAAAGCTCATTATTCTAATAAAAAAAAATACAAAGTAAGGAGCTGACACAAAGGAGAGCAGACAGCTCGTATGTCAGAATAAGCAATTGCAGTTACCTTAATTTTCTCAAAGAAGGTGCCATTAATCACTATGTCGTATGCCGTGCAGCCGCCTCCACCTGTAGGACAAAGTGCACCAGGACTTAGATACTTTGCGGTGCCGACTCACCCACTGACCTTAGTAGGGCTGCTATGAATAAGTGGTATAAGTTCTTAAAGGGGACTCCAAGTAGTGGACAATCCCTTTAAGTCCCAAATCTAAACCAAAAAAGTTCAAAAGTCAACAACAAGATGTCAAACTGAAGTGGACCTACCAGAACCTGTGGAGATGGCACCTTTGACGATTGAGGATTAGTAAGTTGTAATACTTGCTATTTTAACCCCTTTAAGGATATCTCTGGACTACCCCTTTAAAAAGAGACGCGCTGTATTAAATAAAAAAAAACAAAAAAACGTACTATTATCAACTTCAACGTGGGGCTCTCCAAGGCTCATGGGGACTCGATAGCCGGAGGGATCATCAGATTCCAGGATGCTGACTAACTCCTGCTCCATCAGGTCCGGGGGCGCTGGGATCTGGTTCGACTTGCAGATGTTAATAAAGATTTCGGTATTTTTGGATGTGCGAGTTTTAATGCAGAAACCTAACACAAAAATAAAAACAAAAAGTGAACAAAAACACAATAAAATCGGCAAAAGCCAAGCAGCATTTACATGTAATCAACTGCAAAAGAAAAAACAATGTGACCCCCACATTGGTTGCATCATGTGACCGTTGTAGTCAATAAGACCCCACTGCCCCACTGTGGTATCTGTCACATAATATGCACAAAGTAATCTGGATAATAATCAGAGGACGCCCATCTCACCCGGCTGGGGTCTGATCTGTCTGCTTTCTGGTAAGTTCGGTATTCTGCTCTGTATCTCCTGTTTGGCCTGAAATGAGGCAACAAGTGAGAATCAGTGAGTAACATGAACAGGATGGTTCTGCAAACTGATTTTTCCTGCCCCAAAATAGTACAACTATGAGGGGTCTAAAGCCAACAATACACATTAGGTAAATGTTGGAGACTGTAGCGCCCCCGGCGGCTGACGGAGGAGACATTCACCCGGTGATTGCTGGCCTCTCCAATTCATCTTTCGTACCTTCATCAGCATCTGTTCATACAGCGCTTCCTCCATGCTTGTGTTCATTTCTGCAGACAGCAGCGACTTGTCAGACGCCATTTTTTCGGTCAAAGGCAGAAGCTCAGGGATCTTGTTTTATAAGAGAAAATCTGAAAAATTAAAATATGTATTAATCTTCTCCACAGACAACGACAAGGGGAGAGTGCGGGAGCCTGACAGCCCACGACACGAGGGGGTGCGGGAGCCTGACAGCCCATGGCACGAGGGGGTGCGGGAGCCCGACAGCCCACGACACGACGGGGTGCGGAAGCCTGACAGCCCACGACACGAGGGGGTGCGGGACCCTGACAGCCCATTGCACGAGGGGGTGCGGGAGCTCGACAGCCCACGACACGAGGGGGTGTGGGACCCTAACAGCCGACGACACGAAGGGGTGCGGGAGCCCGACAGCCCATGACACGAGGGGGTGCGGGAGCCTGACAGCCCACGACACGACGGGGTGCGGAAGCCTGACAGCCGACGACACGAGGGGGTGCGGGACCCTGACAGCCCATTGCACGAGGGGGTGCGGGAGCCCGACAGCCCACGACACGAGGGGGTGTGGGACCCTAACAGCCGACGACACGAGGGGGTGCGGGAGCCCGACAGCCCATGACACGAGGGGGTGCGGGAGCCTGACAGCCCATGACACGAGGGGGTGCGGGAGCCTGACAGCCGACGACACGAGGGGGTGCGGGACCCTGACAGCCGACGACACGAGGGGGTGCGGGAGCCTGACAGCCGACGACACGAGGGGGTGCGGGAGCCTGACAGCCGACGACACGAGGGGGTGCGGGAGCCTGACAGCTGACGACACGAGGGGGTGCGGGAGCCTGACAGCCGGCAACACGAGGGGGTGAGAGACCCTGACAATATTGGGAGTGGGATTCTGCACACTTACATCTAGCTACTTATTGTCCTGAATGTAGTAATCACCTTGGTACAGTCCCATCTTCTTACCTGTAGTACAGACGCCAAACACCACTACTCTGACTGCAATCACCCAGCTACAGCGTCACCACGCCTCAGCAACAGGGGAGCGTCTAGATTGGAGTAGATTTCTTGAGGGGGAGGAGTGATTTCATGGAATCATGACGTCACCGGAGGGGGCGGGGCCTTCTCAGTCCAGTGGATATTAGCCATGCAGCCGCAGCAGTGTGTACGTTGTGCTGGACGGGAGGACTGGTGATGAGGAGCTCCTGTAGTTGCTCCTGTAGTTACTCCTGAGTTGTACTGTGGAGAGGACTCCAGGACTCGGCTGAGGTTCCTGTACTGAGCTGTGTGCGGAGAGAGCTCCTGGGAAGGGAGGTTTGTTTTTCCATCTGGGACTTTTTGTCTGCCCCCTTCCCAGGAAAGAAGGCTCAGAGTGGGACTGGCCTCCGGTCTAAGCCGGCGGGGGGTGGGAGGAACACCAACCAGGCTATGGCTGCAACATCAGGCCGAGGCAGCAGGGGTTCCAGCATGAAGACCCGAAGGACCCCCGAGGCTACGACCGCGGCAGCTCCTCCCTCTGGAGGTAGGTCGAGTGCCAGCAGAGGTGCTGCAGCGGTGCCCCCTGATTGGGGTACCAAGGTGGCGAGGGAGGCAACCGTCACCTATGCCTCCCGTGTCCATGCGCACCTCTGTGAGTATGAGGACACCGCAAAAAAGCTAAGTTCCCTCTGGGGGGAGTTGAGGGTAGCTCAGGAGAGGTCCGAGAGGGCCTCTGGCACCAAGAAGCCTGAGCTATCCGCCGCGGTCCGGAAAATCAAGCAAGCCATCCAAGAGCTGCAGGACCGCAGGAGCACCATATTGGCAGGCAGTGGACCCTTCATGGAGAAGCTGCGGAATGATGACCAGTTCAGAGCCATGACCGGTGTGGCTCTGGAGGGGTCGCAGGGCCCCGGCCAGGCGGTGGAGGAGGAGGAAGAGGTATGCGTGGAGGAGGTCGCACCCTACCCACCGCCTGGTGGCCTGGTAAGTGATCTCCAGGCATCACATAGCGGGATAGCCCCTGAGCAGATGGCTCTCCCGTCTGATTCTAGCCCTTCAGAGGGCAGCGGAAGCGAGGGGGAGGATGAGGAGGATGGGAGTAGCAGCAGTGAGGGGGGCTGCCTTATCATGCAGCAGATCCAGCAGATCGAGTCCCCGGTACGTTTTGGTCAGCTTACGTTCGGGGATGAGATCTGCGAGGATGAGGCACCCGGGAGGGGGACGAAGAGAAAAGCAAAAAAAAAAAGAAAACATCTATTGCACATAAATTTGTGTATGTCCCCCTCTCTGGGGCCCCCTTGTCCCGTTGTGCGGCACCCGCCACCCACCCCTGCTTGGACTCTGTTGTGGGTCCACAGCGAGGGAGCGGGGAGAACATAGGCCATGGCACGCAGAGCGCTGCCTCTGTTTGTGGTAATGGAGGCAGTGGGTCCGAGGTGTTTGATAAGGAGCATGGCGTGGAGGGCGGCCCGACGGTGGGTGTCATTGGTGGTGGTGCTCGTGCTGGAGCCCCTGTAAAAAGGGGGTCTGGCCTGGCACCTGGTGCTCCTGCTGGCGTGCAGGAGGCGGCGTGTACATCTGCCGCTGCCTCCTGCGCTGTCGGCGGCGCACCGACAGCCGGGGCCGCGTCTCCGGCGGCGTGTGCTGGGGTGTCTGGGTCCCTCACACACGGATCCACTAAAAAATCTGGATCACTTTTAGGGACCCAGAAACCTGGTAAGGTAAAGGGCGCGGGGCCTGCGGCTCCGGCAGAGCCGGCTCATAAGCGTAAGGTGGGGCTTGCTCCCCTGGCAAAATCCGTGGTGAGGTCAGGGCCCCCTGCGCAGGGGCCCGGTAATGGGTCAGCGCGGGGGGCTCCACCGCCGCTGGGTGCTGAGGGGGAGTGGCCTAGCCTGGGGCCGGCCTCCGGAGCTGGGGTGGCCAGGCTTTTTGTGGCAAAGGGTGTGACAGTAGGGGGTGCTATGCCCCTGAGAGCTGGTGCCGCTGGTCCAGGGGCCCCTGTGAGTAGACCCGGTTCTCGGTCGACTTCGGGGGTCCCGGCGCGGCCGGCTTTTGGGGGGCGTAGCCTCCCAGCCGTCCACGGCGCCAGTGGGAGTGGCCTCTGGGGCTCCCACCGTGCTGCCTGGTGCGGGGGGCGTGGCCTCCCTGTCACCAAAGGCACCGGTGGCAGTGGCCTCTGGGGCCCCCACCGTGCTGCCTGGTGTGGGGGGCGTGGCTTCCCTGTCATCCACGGCACCGGTGGGAGTGGCCTCTGGGGCCCCCACTGTGCTGCCTGGTGCGGGGGGCGTGGCCTCCCTGTCACCCACGGCACCGGTGGGAGTGGCCTCCGGGGCCCCCACCGTGCTGCCTGGTGCGGGGGCGTGGCCTCGCAGACAAAACCCGCCCAAGTGGGCGTGGCTCTGCCCGGAAAGGGGCGGGGCTTAGCATTGGCAGCTGCTGGGAGCAGTGGTGCCACAGCTGTAACAGACAGCAGAGGTGGTGCCTGCCTGTCGGTGTCCCCTGTGCTCGTGGGCTTATCTGGGGCAAGGGCACCGGCAAAAGTCTCAGCACCTGGCTCCCAAATCCCCCCGGCAGGGAAGGTGCTGCCAGCAGGTGGCAGCAGTGGAAAAACTGCTGGCAAAAAATGCTTGCAAAAAATGAAAAACTGTGACCCCAGTGTGCATGTGAGTGAGAGTGGCCCAAGTGGGGTGACTGTTGACATGGATGGGGATGGCGTGGGTATGAATGTGGCTGTGGTTGAGGATACGAATGTTGGCGTGTCTGTGGCCGGGGGTAAGAATGGTATGTCTGTTGGTAGTGGGGGGAGTGGGGACAGGGCTGGTCCATCTGCCCCCCCGGCTGCTGGTCCTCGGAGTTTTGCGGGGGTAGTAGCCGGGGCCTCGGGGTCTTCTCGGGGGGCTTCCTCACCTCTGGACCTCAGGGATGGTGACTTGCGACGCCGTTTCCTGGAGGCCCTCAAGAAGGGAGAACGGACGATCCAGGTAGAGGGAAGAGAGGTGGACCTGGCCTTTTGGCTGGATAGACACGGCCTGGCCGCCTTCCAAGATAAAAGGGAGGGGGAGACAGTGTGGTCCCTCCCGACAGCCGGGCAGGGGGTGGCCAGGAGGAATGTAGTCCGTCTTCGGTGGAGGGGCAGTGAAGCGTGCCCGCCAAGAGCGAGGGTCGTGGAGCTCCTCCTGAAGATGGACTTCAGGGCGACTGACATCTTTGCCCTGATCCATCCTTTTGGTACCCCTGTCTTCGACATCAGTTTTGTTCGACCGGAGGGCCTAGAGCTTTTCTGGTCGAATTTTGAACTCGTGAAGGGGGAGCCCGGCTGGCGAGACTTTGCCGTGCAGGCGGTGTCCCGCCAAAATGGCGTAAAGAGGGTGACCGTTCTAACCAATAACGAGTCACTCTCTGGGGTCGATATCTTGACGTAGCTTTCTCACTATGGGGAGGTCACGGACGTCCCAAAAAAGAACAGGGACGAGTTTGGCATTTGGTCAGGGGGCTGGACCTTCATGATGAGGTTGAAGGTCTCAGGCGGTACTGTCACCCACATCCCTTCCTCAGCATTTCTGGGGAGAGACAGGATCCTGATCTTCTACCAGGGGCAACCGAAGGTCTGCCACAGGTGCGGTGATCCCCGTCACTTCAGCGCGGGCTGCAAGGTGCAGAAATGTGCCTTGTGTGGTGGGGTAGGTCATCTTGCCGCGGCCTGTGGTGACATTAGGTGTCATCTGTGTGGTGACCTAGGTCACCCGTATAGCCGCTGCCCCCGCTCCGTTTCTAACACCATCTCTGGTCAGGCGGGGGAGAGCCGTGGGGGGGTCCCCAGCGGTGCATCCTCTGCTGGAGCTGGAGGTGGGGGCGGGAGAGGAGCTGAGGGGCCAGTGAGGGAAGGCGAGGCCAGTTCATCTGCCCACCAGTGGCAACAGGTGAGGCACCGTAGGGGTAGGGGGCAGGATAAGCCTCAGGCGACTGGGTTGATGTCTGTCCCCAGCCCAGAAGCGGCAGCCGGAGCCCCTGAGGCCCTGGGGGAGGAGGCGGTGAACGAGGAGATCAGGAGGATGGAGAGGGAGGAGGTGGCTGCTTCTGAAGATTCCTCCCAGTATGAAAGTCTGGATGAGGAGGTGGTGGAGCAGCCTAAAAAATCAGGTGACGGTAAGACCATTAAGAGTCGGAGGAGGAGGAACAAAAAAGGGGCAAAAACATCTAAAGCCCCCCCCCTGGCCGCTAAGGTGCCTACGGAAGGGCTCACCGGCTCCCCTCTGATCCCCCTCTCCAACCGGTTCCATGCCCTCAATGACTCTGCTGTGTCGGAGGTCAGGGGCGGGGGACCGGCGGTAACATCTGAGGTGCCTTCAGGGAGCGGCGGGGTCCATCCTCCGGGGGCTCACTTTCCTCTGGGGGGGGGACTGCCCTGGGGTCCAGGGGTGAGGAACCCAGTACTGGGAAGGAGGTGGCAGGTACCATGGACACCTCGGTGTCACTGAAGAGGAGGGGAGAGTCTGGCTCCTCCTCTGAAGGTGAGCGGAAAAAATCGGGGGGTACGGTCAAAAAGAAGGCCGTCTAACTCAATCACCCATGATGGCGGAACCTACCCCGTTGACTCTGGCGTCGATTAATGTCGCCAGTATAAAGTCAGATACGGCCAGATTTATGGCCTTTGATTTTTTCAACCGAGTTGAGGCTGACATTTTATTTTTGCAGGAGACCAGACTAACGGACATGGGGGCCATTTACAAAGCAAGGAGGGAGTGGAGGTGCGGGCCCTCATACTGGTCTCTTGCGGCCGAGCCGTATAGCGGGGTAGCGGTCCTTTTTAAGGCCGCTTCGGTGGAATGCAGACGGGTGATCGAGGTAGAAATGGGGAGGTGCTTGGTCCTTGACGTCTTCATGGGGGGACAGGAGCTCCGGCTCATTAACATCTATGGTCCACAGTCAAGGTGGGACCGTAAATGTCTCTTCCTGAAGATCAAGCCCTATCTTTTTACCAGCCGGCAGGTGGTCTTCGGTGGGGACTTTAATACTATAACTAGATCCCGTGATAGGGGAGGCCCCGGAGACCGAAGGCTGGATTTTGATAGTAATACTCTTAATAGTATAGCAAGCGAAGCTCGCCTGCTGGATGTCCACATCCGGCACACCCCAGGTCACGGAGGTTTCACCTTTCATAGGGGTAGTTGTAGGTCTAGGATAGATAGGTTTTTTTTAAAGGAGGAAGCCGTCTCTTCTGCAGTGTCCGCTGTTGTGGAATTCTCCGATCACTGTTTTATTTTATTTTCCTTGAATGTTACAGAGACTCCCCGGATAGGGAGAGGCCTATGGAAGCTGAATTCGTCCCTGTTGGAAGAAGCGGATGTAAGACAATCCTTTGAGGAATTTCTTCAGAGCCAGGTACCTCTCTTGGGTCTCTGTAGCAGTAAGTCTGAGTGGTGGGAGATCTTCAAAAGAAGGGTTGCGGGGTTCTTCCGTCAGCTCTCGAGCCTCAGAGGCCTGAACAGGTACCGCCTGTATCGGGAGCTGGGGAGGAAACTCGAGCAGCTCGTCTCGACTGGAGGGGACCGTGAGGAAATCTCCAGGGTGAAGGCCTTGCTGAAGGGGTGCCAGTATGATAGGCACACATCCTTAGTTTTTGAGAGGGATTTCGGGAAGTACCGCTCGCCCGACCCCTACAGGAACTGCAGGATGTCAGTGAGTTGCAAGATGGTAACAGGACTGATCGACAGTACGGGTTCCCTGAACAGATCCAAATCAGGGATCCTGGAGGGGGTCAGATCCTTCTACTCGCACCTCTTGGGAAGGAGGGATCCAGATCGGGATGAGATGTCGGCTTTCCTGGCTGAAACCATCCCTGAGCCAGGGGATGACCCCCTCTCTTCATGTTTTGGCAGAAGCAATCAGGGAAGAGGAAGTGAGACGGGCCATTGATGGGCTCCGGCCCAAAAAATCGCCCGGTCCGGATGGCTTAACATCCGAGTTTTACAGGACTTTTAGGGACTCCTCGGACTTTCTGCCCGGTTCAATGAGGAAGTCCGCCCTGATTATTCTGTCAACGGGTAAAGACTCGTCCCGTATTGAGAATTGGCGTCCCATAGCACTTCTCAATACGGACCGAAAGGTTCTGGCAAAGGTGCTTTTCAATCAGTTGGTGAAGTTTGCACCCCGGCTCCTTTCAGGGGCCCAGCACTGCTCTGTTCGAGGCCGCAGTACTTTTAGTGCTGTGCTCGGTGTCCGGGAGGCAGTGGAGCAGAGCAGGGCAGGTCACTGGAAGGGGTACTTGCTGTCCTTAGACCAGGCGAAGGCCTTTGACCGGGTTAACCATGAGTACCTCTGGTCCGTCCTTTTGAGGTACGGTCTGCCCGGGAGGTTTGTTGATTGGTTGAGAGTATTATACAATGGGGCAGAGACTTTTCCGCTTGTGAACGGTTGGTTCGGACCCCCTTTTGAGGTGAAGTCTGGTGTCCTCCAGGGCTGTCCTCTGAGCCCACTGTTATACGTGTTCGCGATCGACCCCTTTTTAAGGAGAGTGGAACGCGGACCGTTGGTGGGAGTCGGGAAGGACCGGGCGGAGCCAGAGACCACCTTGAGGGTAGTGGCGTACGCCGACGACGTTTCCCTTTTTGTATCCTCGAGAGAGGAGGCAGACTGGGTCATGTCTGAGGTTGAGCGCTACTCTGTGGCATCTGGGTCCATGATCAACCGGGATAAGTGTGAGAGTCTCTGGCTGGGAGGGGGAGCTCCTAGTTTTGATCTCCCGGACACCCTTCCAGGGCCTCAGGCCACAGCAAAAATTTTAGGCATCAGTTTCGGCCCGGGGGACTATCCCCAGCAAAACTGGGAGGGCAGACTTAAGATTGCCGCCCAGAAGGTGGATCAGTGGAAGGGTTGGTCTTTGACCCTGAGGGAAAGGGTTAACCTGGCCAAGGGGTATTTGCTCCCTTTATTAATATACCTGGGCAGCGTCTGCATCTTGCCAGAACCTCTTTGGACACGGGTCTACAGCCTGTTCTTCCAACTATTATGGGGGAATAGGCTGAACCTAATAAAGAGGGAGGTCACGTACCGCACGAGGAGACTAGGAAGGTTGGGTATGGTCAACCCAGTGGTGTTTCTAGTAAACACCTTTCTTAAGGCAAACATCGCCAACCTCTGGTTAGAGAGGGCTCCTCCGTGGGTATTCTCCTGTAGGGGGTGGTTTCGGCCTTTCTTCCAGCAATGGGAGACAGGAGGGCGGGTGAAGGACCTTCGCACGCCTCATGGGCATCTTCCGGCTTATGCTACCCTGGTTGTGAAGGTGATCCGCCGGTGGGGTCTGGGAGTGTGGGAGATCAGGACCTTGTCAAAGAGGTTACTTGACAATAGGGTTCTGTTGACCCACTTCCAGAAGCCCCTGGCCCTCAAGGATTGCCCAAGCCGGGATCTGGAGGTGGGGCTCTGGTTATTAAACTCTAAGCGGATCCCCTTGAAGTTTTGGGACTTGGCTTGGCGCTGCTTCCATGGGAGACTGTATGTGAGGGACAACCTGAAGTACAGGAACTCTGATGACCGGGATTGTCCCCGCGAGGAGTGTGGCGGCATGCTTGAAAGCATGGAGCACTTCCTGCTTCGGTGTCCTTTTAATACAGAGGTCTACAAGAGGGTGGGTGCTTCCATTGGCTGGCCCAGGCTGGCAGGCCTTTCCTATGCGGAGTGGGCCTATGGGGCATTCAGATCCCTTGGTGGCCGAGATCGGGGCACTGTTTTCTTACTTAGCTTAGTGACTAGGTTTTACACGTGGAACGCACGGTGTTTAGTGTCCACCCAGCAGAAAGTCCTCCCATGGGAAGAGGTGATTAGGAACATCCTGGGTGACCTGGCAAAAGTGCGCTCGCTGGAGTATGAGAGGCTGGGTGCAGGGAGGGCTTCCCTTCTATGGAGGGGGTTCTCATTTAATGTGCCCTAGGGAGAGTTAGGGAATGTGTGTCTGTGATAGGGTTAGTTTAGTCCCTTTCTATATTTTATATTTATTTGTAGGGTCAGATAGATGTGTAGGGTCAGGGAGGGACACGTAGGGACAGTCTTTAGGGACAGGTAGTTAGTATTAGGTTGGTAGTGAGGGACAGGTAGGGACAGGTAGGGAAAGATTGGTAGGGTGGTAGGGACAGATTTTTCTTTTTCTTTATTAGAGAGGGATAGGATTCTGTGTGATAGATTAGGGTGAGAGCCTCTGTAGTCTCCAGTTCCCGGTGGTGGGCTGTTACCCTCACGTGTAGTTTTTTGTTTTATGGTATTGGAACCCGTATATAGGGCTTGCAAGCACCGAACTTGGGTCTGATTTTGGTTCATGGTTGTTGTATATGGTAATGTGATTAAGTTTTTTAGGTTTATTGTAGTGTTATAAAGTTGCGTATATTATTTTTTATATGTCTGTGCATTATGATGTGTGTTTGGGGGGGGTTTAGTGTAGGTTGGGTGGGGGGTTTCAGGGGGGAGGGGGGGAGGGGTTTTGGTGGATTGGTTGGTGGTTTGGACACCCTAAAATGGATGGGAAAAAAGGCAAAAGGACCTGGTATCTTTGTGGGCCACAAACTTTAGTGGGACCCTGGTGTGATGAGGCCACAGACTATCGTGGGACCTTGGGTGTTGGGAGTGGGAACAAAAAAAAAAAAACTGGGCCAGTTTGTTGTTTTGTTTTGGGGGTTTAGGTATGAATGTGGAGTGAATGTTGGAAGGGGATATTTTTGGAAAAAAAGGGTTAAGGTCTTCCCTTGCTGGGGGGGACTTTTGGAAATGACGTTTTATGTTCCATGAACATTGCAGGACATTTTTGCCTTTTAATTCATACTGGACATTATAATTTGGACTTGTTTGTGTTTTGCAATTTGTTCTTTGTGCAGTGTGTTTTATGGTTTGTTTTATACTTTTCTAATAAAAAGAGTTCCAGGACTCGGCTGAGGTTCCTGTACTGAGCTGTGTAACAACCTGTGCCCTGGCTATGGCTCTGCTGAGGAGCTCGTGTTCAGCGTTCTGCTGTGAGGACTGATGCTGATCCGGAGTGGACTGAGGTGGGGAGAGCTGACCATGTGAATAAATGTTGTAGAGGCCTCCAGGGGGCAGCGTGGCTGGTGTGAGGGGGGCATGGGCTAGGTAGAGGGGCATCCAGGGGTGCTGCGTGGCTGGTGTGAGGGGGGCATGGGCTGGGTAGAGGGGCATCCAGGGGGGCTGCGTGGCCGGTGTGAGGGTGGCCATGGCAACGAGTCCTGGTTCCCTGTCATGCGTGGTTCACCTTGATGGCCGTGCGTGACGTATCTGGCTCGGGCGGTTCAGCGTGCATGCGCTGATGGTCCAGGAGATGATTAGGGCCTGCGGTCACGTGACTGGAACGGACCAAAAGTATATTTAAAAAGACATGGAATGTCCTATTAAACAATCCCCCCCGAGGAATCCATAGGATATACCACGCGAAACACGCATTGAGGTCCTTGTTTATTCTGGGTACTGATCTAATATGGGTAAGAGTGCAATATATTTCTTTAGCTTTTTTTCATAGGGCACTATAGGCCATATGGCACGTGGTACATATCCATAGTGATGAAATATGCCATAATTTTGTACCAGTGCATAAATGACTTGAATACTAGCACTTCTTGTACTTTATCCCAATAGATATTTAACATCTATTATTATGTTGTATATGTGTCACCCAGTTTGGTTGTCTGTGTGTCGTCCTTTTTAATCATGTATGTCTTTTCTGTATATTGTTTACAATAAAGTTTTTTGATTCTTTGCCATATACTCTGTATTTGGTTCCTTTTTGCTATATAACAGCAGAAACAAGTCCAGGGGCGCCTCCGGCCAGGGAAAATATAGAAATAGTCCTTGGATAAGTTCAATGGATCCAGCAGATGAGGGACACAACACAGTCCCACGTGGCGGCTTCTATCAATCCACACACGCCAGGAGGATCTGGCCGCAGCCTGAGACCCTCCAGCATCGGCAGGCCCCACACAACTGACTGGGCCAAACATGAGTCTATTGTTCTGTCTACTGGGATCAGCCCCTGGATGGGGGAAGGGTTCTGTAGCACCCTGAGGATTCGGCTGCTACAGGAGTATTGCACCTCAGCCAGAGGTGTGATATTCCACTCCCGGGTAAGGATGGAGTGTGGAACTGAGCTCGGAGCGCTGCATGCACTACACACATCCCATTTCCGAGGGGCAGGCCGACGGTACTCCCACTTAGAAATGTGCAGGTACGACCGTGTCTGTCCCTGGCTGGAGTGGGAGGGGGGTGGAACATCCCTGTAGTGTAGGGGCAGATAGGGGGAGCAGTCTGGGTAGAGATAGGAGCTCATTGGGTGCTGGTCACCTGAGCTCACACATAGAGGGTTATATAAGGTGGGAACCATCTTAGATCAGGGTCAGTCTGTCAGAGTCAGAGAGTCAGAAGGAGAGGTCCAGATGAGCCTGCAGAGAGAGAGAGGAGAAAAGAAAGAAAGACCCAGAGGGGGAAAAAGAAAGGACTCTGAGATCCCAAATCCAAACATCGGGTGAAGAGTTGGCAACAGGGTACCGGATCCCAAACTGGTGGGGGCTACAGCACACCTCAGCCAGAGACCGGAGGCCGTGGGCAGCATCTGCCACGGCCACCCACCACATCCACCCCGAAGGCAGACCACGAGTAGGGTCAGGGAACCCAGGGCCAAGGGTCTCCCAACAGAAGGCCCGAGGGAGCTGGACCTAGGTGGATCCCTGGTGGGGACAGCCAGAGGACAGGACAGAAAGGAGGGCTCAGGGCCACGCTCCGGACTTGCTTGGGGGTTGGCCGAATCCAGGACCTGGTGGACGCAGCACGGCTCGGGTGGTCACTTGAGGCCGGAGTGACCGGAACATCTGCAGTAAGTAAACACCCTGAACTGCACAACCCGACTCTGTCTCTGATTATCATCTACACTGCACCACCACAACCCCCATCCTCTGCACCTGACCCCCTGAGGCTATTCCCCTCCCGTTGGGGGTTATACTATCAAAGCTGCACCAACACCATCAGCCTCAGCGGACCCTGCTGCAGCGGCGGCCGTAGTGACCGCAATACAACGGGTGGCGTAGTCGACATAAAGAACTTTATAACATCTGTAGGACTGCCACACACACTGAGCTTGACGCCCTGGGCACGGACCGGGTCACAGCCGCTCGGAGACTACAACCCCCCATCTGATCCGGCTCCGGGTATTCTCCCTAAGAATATGGCCCAGGGGGCGCGTCAACTTTGGCGTAGTCGGCAGGATTACGTGCCCGCAACACCCGGGTACTGCGTGCCTGAAGAAAAGTACACCGTTACCTCAAAAAGAAGTCTCCCGCCGGTTCCGGAGGGTCCCCGCCATCGGACCCCATCACCAGTCGATTCCCGCCGGTTGTCCGCCATTTCCAGCTTTTTCCCGCCATCTGCAGAGTTTCCCGCCACTGGGAGACGATTCCCGCCATTTCCAAAGATTTCCCGCCTTGGAAGAGCGGACGCCATTATGGGCGTGCCAGAGGATGGCAAGAAGCCGCCTCCCATCGTGGGCCAGGACGAAGAATGGCGCCAAAAGCGGAAACCGCCCCCACCAACAGAGACTGTGATGCTAGAGGTGTCCATCAGCGTAAAAGAACTGCCCCTGGAGCTGACAGTCACCAAGTTGCCCCGGGACCGCCCTCGAAGTGGGAGGAGACTGAAGAAAAGAACCAAGATGGGTGTCGCCTGGAGCAGTCTGGAGAGAGCGCACCCGGAGACAAGAAGCCTAGAGCTGAGTCCAGAAGCTTACCCGGAGATGAAAGGAGAGCAGAGCAGCACCGGCCCGCTGGCCAGGAGCCTGCTGGAAACAGCGGAAGGAGAGCAGAGCAGCACCGACCCGTTGGTCAGGAGCCTGCTGGAAACAACGACCCCACTAGGGCTAGTGGAGGTCCTAGCACAGCTCCCCCGAGACCGGGAGTGTGCGCAGACCGCGCTGGAGGGCCTCGCAAGGAGGATGGCCCGGGTGCAGCGAGAGACGTTGGCGGAGTGGAGCCGAGAGATGGCCCAGCAGACCGAGACCCGTCAGCGGAGCACGCCACCCAAGACGAGGAGACAGACCGCCTCTGAGGATGGCGCGGGAGGACTGAAGGCCGGAGACGGCGCCGAAAAGGGAGCCGAACGGACGGAGGCAGGTAAAGGGGACGTCTCTACCCCAAACCGGGACACCGCTTACCTGCCCCAGCTCCCCGTCGCAGAGCCCGAAGTACCCCCTGCCGTGCCCGTAACCGCAACGTCACCGCCGCAGACTAGGCCCCAACCGGAAGCCGCGACCCCTGTGACGTCACACGCCTCGACCCCGAGCGTGGCCAAGCAGGAAGTACCACCAGCCTGGTCGCAAGGCCTAGTACCCCCGGGCGCGGCATTACCAACAGCGCCCTCTACCTCCGCGGAGCCACCGGCCTGGTCGCAGGGCCAAGTAGCCCAGGGCGCCGCCGTCCTTACGGTGCCCTTCACTTTTCAGGTGCCCCAGGCCTGGCCGCAAGGCCTGGGCAACCCGGGCGCCACCACCACCGCGCCCGTAAGACCAAGAGTGCCGCATCTGGGAGAAGACCTGTTCGCCCAACACACGTGCCCGGATGGGCAGCCCTTCATCTGGCCCCGGGAGTACTATGAATTAGAGCTCCAAAAGAGGGCAGGGCCCATGTGTGAGCCCCTGATCCCGGCTCTGAAACCCGTGAAAAGGACCTCGCCCCCGCTGGAGGAGGCACAGTTTGAGTGGGACCCCACCGGAGAAGATCTCATGGGGTTCACTCAGGAGACCCGGGCAGCTGCAGCGGAGCGTGC
Source organism: Phyllobates terribilis (assembly GCF_046119375.1). NCBI lineage: Eukaryota > Metazoa > Chordata > Amphibia > Anura > Dendrobatidae > Phyllobates > Phyllobates terribilis. Next base: position 325,242 of record NW_027363352.1, on the reverse strand, counting down.
AGAGTGCTGCCGGCAGCAGCTCGAAGTCTTCGAGAGGGAGCGGAGAGAGAGGCGGGTCCGGGAACAACAAGCCCAAATAAGGAGCGCGGAGCAGAAGAGCCGGACCAGGAGAGACCCCCGTGCAGCGCATAGTCCCCGCACCACCGGGACTGTGATCAAGTTCAATCTGCAGCATGGGTGGGGTTTCATCAGGGATCACCGCACCCCAGGCGACGTCTTCGTGACAAGAAGAGACGTTGAGTCCCACCTACCGGAGGGACACAGAGGCCGTGACCTTTATCTAGGGGACGAGGTCACCTTCACCCGGCACAAGTGTGCCAAAGGACCCTACGCCCTCCATGTGCATCGCCTGACGGAGGAGGAGCTGCGGTGTGAGGAGGAAGAGCAAGAGGACCCGGACGGGTCTGAAGCTAAAGCCAACTACAAAGAAAGAGCAGGAGGACGCCGTCGTTGAGTACGGTAGTGAAGAAGCTGTATATAGTTACCCGTCGGGGTACCAAAAACTGTTGCTGCTATTATAGTCCCCGTTGGGACCAGCGAATTGAACTGTTAACCCGTGTGTCCCCTATCCATTACCAGGCTGAGGACTGTGAACAGCCATCCCTAATCCCTAACATCTGGCCGAGGACTGGGAGCGGCCACTATCCCTTTGTATATAGTTGCGCTTCCTAGAGCGCCCCCTACTGGTTTTACCGGAAAACCACTTTCAAGAAAGGACTGTCGCACTTTGCCCGGTCATCAGTTGCACAGTGACCGGAGGAGCTAGAAGACGACGAGAATGTTATCTATCTGAAGAAGTTTTATTGATATATATATATTGTTATATGATAATGTTTTATATGTTTTTATTATGTTTATGCAAAGAAAAAAATTGTATGTTTGTGGTGTTTTGTCTTACAGCCCGAGGACGTGCTGTGGTTTACCAGGGGGGAATGTAGCACCCTGAGGATTCGGCTGCTACAGGAGTATTGCACCTCAGCCAGAGGTGTGATATTCCGCTCCCGGGTAAGGATGGAGTGTGGAACTGAGCTCGGAGCGCTGCATGCACTACACACATCCCATTTCCGAGGGGCAGGCCGACGGTACTCCCACTTAGAAATGTGCAGGTACGACCGTGTCTGTCCCTGGCTGGAGTGGGAGGGGGGTGGAACATCCCTGTAGTGTAGGGGCAGATAGGGGGAGCAGTCTGGGTAGAGATAGGAGCTCATTGGGTGCTGGTCACCTGAGCTCACACATAGAGGGTTATATAAGGTGGGAACCATCTTAGATCAGGGTCAGTCTGTCAGAGTCAGAGAGTCAGAAGGAGAGGTCCAGATGAGCCTGCAGAGAGAGAGAGGAGAAAAGAAAGAAAGACCCAGAGGGGGAAAAAGAAAGGACTCTGAGATCCCAAATCCAAACATCGGGTGAAGAGTTGGCAACAGGGTACCGGATCCCAAACTGGTGGGGGCTACAGCACACCTCAGCCAGAGACCGGAGGCCGTGGGCAGCATCTGCCACGGCCACCCACCACATCCACCCCGAAGGCAGACCACGAGTAGGGTCAGGGAACCCAGGGCCAAGGGTCTCCCAACAGAAGGCCCGAGGGAGCTGGACCTAGGTGGATCCCTGGTGGGGACGGCCAGAGGACAGGACAGAAAGGAGGGCTCAGGGCCACGCTCCGGACTTGCTTGGGGGTTGGCCGAATCCAGGACCTGGTGGACGCAGCACGGCTCGGGTGGTCACTTGAGGCCGGAGTGACCGGAACATCTGCAGTAAGTAAACACCCTGAACTGCACAACCCGACTCTGTCTCTGATTATCATCTACACTGCACCACCACAACCCCCATCCTCTGCACCTGACCCCCTGAGGCTATTCCCCTCCCGTTGGGGGTTATACTATCAAAGCTGCACCAACACCATCAGCCTCAGCGGACCCTGCTGCAGCGGCGGCCGTAGTGACCGCAATACAACGGGTGGCGTAGTCGACATAAAGAACTTTATAACATCTGTAGGACTGCCACACACACTGAGCTTGACGCCCTGGGCACGGACCGGGTCACAGCCGCTCGGAGACTACAACCCCCCATCTGATCCGGCTCCGGGTATTCTCCCTAAGAATATGGCCCAGGGGGCACGTCAGTTCACACCCTCTAGATGCAACAAGAGATGTTGACCTAGGCCTGATAACATTACAGTCCATGAACACAGGGGAGGGACACGCTGTTAGGCTGTGTGCCCACGATGCGTTTAAGCACCGGCAAAAACGCTGCAGAAACGCTTAAATGCATGGTAGAAGGCCTGCCATGTTCCCCAATGATAATCCGTGCTGTGCACATGCTGCGTGTTTTTCCGGAATGATAATCCGCAGCATGTCCATTAATTTTGCGGACACGCAGCGTAATTGCCGCCATTGACTTGCATTGAAACGCATATCATCTGTGTCCGCACATTTGCACACATGGATAATATGCGTTTCTATGTGCGGATGGCACCCGGGTGTGGAGGACAGGAGACTCTCTTCCGGACCTGGGTACCATAGAACCTGTGAAAAAAAGAATAAAATAAAAAATAAATATTATTCTTGCCTTCTGATGGCTCGCGGTGTCCCTTTCTTCACTTGCCGGCAGCGTGCTGTGGACTGAAGGACCTGCGCTGACGTCAGTCATATGACGGCAGGTCCTTCAGTGTACCGCGCGCTGTCGGCAGCCAGGACGGAGCGAAGCAAGACAGCGGGGGCCATCAGAAGGTAAGTATAGATTTATTTTTTACCATTCTTTCGGTCACACTATAAAAATCCATGCCGGTTGCATGGATTTATATAGTGTGACCAAGTTGTCAAGCACTTTCCAAGTGATGTTAAAATCGCTTGGAAAGCGCTTGTCAACCCGCATGCGGAAATGCAAGTGAAGAACGCTTCACATCCGCATGTGCAATCCGCATGTGCAATCCGCATGCGTTTTTTCTGCCAGGGAGATGCGGAAACTGAGCATTTCTGCATCGTGGGCACATAGCCTTACACCCCTTACACTAAAGCAGGTTACATTACATAGAGTACATGAACACAGGCTGGGGAGGGACACACTGTTACTGTCATATTGGATAAAATATAAGTTGCTGAGGTTAGGACCACCAGGGACCCCAATGTTACTTAGGAAAGACTATGTCCATGTTTGATAAAATAATTTTCACGTATGCTTAGCACAGGTCGGTCCGTCCATTTATGGATTCTGTATAGGACTAATAAAAATAGGCCATCCCAGCACTCGGCTATGTCATTTATGTACATAAATGCATACAAAATATTAACTACTCGAGCTAAATTGCTGCATTGTCACCTTAAAGAACTATGCACCTGATTAATGTCTTGATGAGAGGGCGGAGGTGAAGGACGCAGCTCCTGATTCATTAAGAGACATATTCATCAGAAGCGTCTGATGGCTGGACAGCGCCTCCATGCGCTATGCCACTTACTGGAGGAGGATTTGTAGCGACCACCGCTGCTCATGATGAAGTTGCCAAACAGCAGTCATCACAACCCTGCCCACTTACCGATAAAAATGCCATTAGAAAGGAAAAAGTTGCAACCTTTTTTCATAGTCTTCAGTTGCATCCAAATTATACGATTGAGCATTTTATAACAGAATTCTGGAGTAAAAACTATGATGAATAGGGTCCTATGGGTTTTGTTCTGTTTAAGCTGAGTTGATGCAGGTCTGTGCTATGACGTCAATTCAAGTTAAACCCTTTTATCTACAGGTGCATCTCACTAAATTAGAATATCATCAAAAAGTTAATTTATTTCAGTTCTTCAATACAAAAAGTGAAAGTCATATTATATAGAGTCATTACACACCTGAACAAGGGATGTATAAGCGGGGCCCAATTGCAAGACTAGACAAGCAACAGAAGATTAGACCCCTAAAATATAACTTTTATTCGAATATGCTAAAAAGGACTCAGTAGTCACCATAACAACAAACACAAAAACAAGACAAAATGCCAGGGAACAGGGATAAGTCACACATCAGTCAGGAAGGATTACGGGCTCTATCTGTCCCTATTTTGTCCCTAAATTCTCTCCCTTGGGTCTCCTTAAATGCATATCTATGATGAATTGTCGGCTTCTTAATCTGTACGTTCACTTTTCTCTATCTTTTATTCACGATTGTGGTTTTTTAAATATAAAGATAGATATTTACCAGGGATATTAGGGACACCAACGTTGAGCGGGGGCGCCACGGAGCAAAAATTAGGGTGCCAACCTCCGCTGTCAGGAAGGGAGAGAATTTAGGGACAAAATAGGGACAGATAGAGCCCGTAATCCTTCCTGACTGATGTGTGACTTATCCCTGTTCCCTGGCATTTTGTCTTGTTTTTGTGTTTGTTGTTATGGTGACTACTGAGTCCTTTTTAGCATATTCGAATAAAAGTTATATTTTAGGGGTCTAATCTTCTGTTGGTTGTCTAATAGAGTCATTACACACAGAGTGATCTATTTCAAGTGTTTATTTCTGTTAATGTTGATGATTATGGCTTACAGCCAATGAAAACACAAAAGTCATTATCTCAGTAAATTAGAATACTTTATAACAGCTTGAAAAATTATTTTAAAATCTGAAATGTTATCCTACTGAAATGTATGGTCAGTAAATGCCCTCAATAATTGGTCTGGGATCCTTTTGCATCAATTACTGCATCAATGCGGCAATGTGGCATGGAGGCGATCAGCCTGTGGCACTGCTGAGGTGTTATGGAAGCCCAGATGGCTTTGATAGCAGCCTTCAGCTCGTCTGCATTGTTGGGTCTGGTGTCTCTCGTCTTCCTCTCGACAATACCCCATAGATTCTCTATAATAGATTCTCTATGGGGTTATGGTCAGGTGAGTTTTCTGCCAATCAAGCACAGTGATACTGTTGTGTGTAAACCAGGTACTGGTACTTTTGGCCGTGTGGACAGGGGCCAAGTCCTGCTTGAGAATGACATTTCCATCTCCAAAAAGCTTGTCGGCAGAGGGAAGCATGAAGTGCTGTAAAATGTCCTGGTAGACGGCTGCGCTGACTTTGGTCTTGATAAAACAGAGTGGACCTACACCAGCAGATGTCATGGCTCCTCAAACCATCACTGATTGTGGAAACTTCACACTAGACCTCCAGCAGCTTGGATTGTGGCCTCTCCACTCTTCCTCCAGACTCTGATACCTTGTGGAGTGTGTCAGTGACTGCCTTCTGGACATCTGTCAAGCCAGCAGTTTTCCCCATGATTGTGGAGCCTACTGAAACAGACTAAGGGACCTTGTTAAATGCTTAGGAAGCCTTTGCAGGTGTTTTTTGTTAATTATTCTAATTTACTGAGATAATGACTTTTGTGTTTTCATTGGCTGTAAGCCATAATCATCAACATTAACAGAAATAAACACTTGAAATAGATGACTCTGTCTGTAATGACTCTATATGAGTTTCACTTTTTGTATTGAAGAACTGAAATAAATTAACTTTTTGATGATATTCTAATTTAGTGAGATGCACCTGTATTTTTAGAATTATCACACCAGTACACCTGTTTTCTCATTTGCAAGACTTAAGTAAACCTTGTATGATATCTTTTTCATTTGTGAATGTCCTTATACTTTCAAGCAGAACCTAGCCACCCCACAATGCAATAACCCATTGATCAGTACAAGCCCTCCATTTTCCATGGATATCCATATTATGGACTGTGTATACGTTTCTTTTGCCTGAACTGCGCACCCCTCGGTGAAGACAGTGAGTTTTTTGGGGGCAGCTTATGGTCGGCTCAGGATATGAACACCCCCTGATCTGCTTGAAAATATAACTGAAATAAAATGTTGAGAAAAAATTTCAAATATCACGTTGACCCTTCAAGTCACTGTCTTGTAAATCTGTATCACTTCTACACAGAATAGGTGATTGGTCTGAAATCACTCGGGGTGTAAAGAGAATCTGTCATCACAGAATAACTAATCAAACCAATCGCAGCCCCTCAGTATATCATGGCACCCTGTATCTTGATTGGCAGCTGTAGCTTTATAGACTCGAGTGGGGGTCTCAAACATTTGGCCACAGAGGCTGCTTCATGCAGGCCGCAGGCACCATACACCTTGAGGATTGTGGCACGTCAGCACTTTTTCAGTGGAACATATTGCAGGCGCCATGCACAGACAAGCTCTTTGCTCAGCTATACCAATGCCAACTGTGGGTCAATCACAGGCCAGCAGCTAATGTCTGCAGGGGACCAGGATGGGAACAGTACTAGAAGATGAGGATCAGGATCTTGACATTACTGCAAAGAGACATTACTACAAAAAGGGGACCAGGAAGGGACACGTTACTGTGAGATAGGGAGCCGAATGGTGAGATTGCTACAAAAAGGGGACCAGGTAAGAGGATATTTCTACAAGATGGCCATGATGGGAGACAATAAAACAAGATGAGTACCATGACGGGGGACATAAGCACAAGATAGGAACCATGATGGGGACAACCCCACTAGGCCTGGTGGAGATCCTGGCACAGCTCCCCCGAGACCGGGAGTGTGCACAGACCGCGCTGGAGGGCCTCGCACGGAGGATGGCCCAGGTGCAGCGAGACACGCTGGCGGAGTGGAGCAAAGAGATGGCCCAGCAGACCGGAACCCGTCAGCGGAGCACGCCACCCGAGACGAGGAGACAGACCGCCTCTGAGGATGGAGCAGGAGGAGTGAAGGCCGGAGACGGCGCCGAGGAGGGAGCTGAACAGACGGAGGCAGGTAAAGGGGACGTCACTACCCCAAGCGGAGAAACCGTGAGCCTGCCCCAGCTCCCCGTCGCAGAGCCCGAAATTCCCCCTGCCGTGCCCGTCGCTGCACCGTCACCGCTCCAGACTAGGCCCCAAGCAGAAGCCGCGGCCGCGACCCCTGTGACTTCACGCGCCTCAACTCTGAGCGCGGCCAAACAGGAAACACCACCGGCCTGGTCGCAGGGCCGAGCGCCCCCGGGCGCTGCAGTGCCAACAGCGCCCTCTACCTCCACCGTGCCACCGGCCTGGTCGCAGGGCCAAGTAACCCCGGGCGCCGCCGTCCTAACGGTGCCCTTTACCTTTAGGGTGCCCCAAGCCTGGTCGCAAGGCCTGGTCAACCCGGGCACCGCTACCATCACCGCGCCCTCAACATCTCGAGTGCCGCACCTGGGTGAAGATCTATTTGCCCAGCACACGTGCCCGGATGGGCAGCCTTTTATATGGCCACAGGAGTACTACCAACTGGAACTCCAAAAAGCAAGGCCCCTGTGCGAGCCCCTGATTCCGGCTCCGAAGCCCGTCAGGAGAACCCCGCTCCCGCTGGAAGAAGTGTAGCACCCTGAGGATTCGGCTGCTACAGGAGTATTGTACCTCAGCCAGAGGTGTGATTTTCCACTCCCGGGTAAGGATGGAGTGTGGAACTGAGCTCAGATAGCTGCATGCACTACATACATCCCATTTCCGAGGGACAGACCTATGGTACTCCCACTAGGAAAATGTGCAGGTACAACCGTGTCTGTCCCTGGCTGGAGTGGGAGGGGGGTGGAACATCCCAGTAGTGTAGGGGCAGATAGGGGGAGCAGTCTGGGTAGTGCTAGGAGCTCATTGGGTGCTGGTCACCTGAGCTCACACATAGAGGGAGTATATAAGGTGGGAACCATCTTAGAACAGGGTCAGACGTCAGTCAGTCAGTCAGCCAGTCAGTCTGTTTTAGTGAAGACTTTGCAGAGCAGTGGAGGAAAGCAGAGGAGCAGAGCAGCCCCAGGCCCAGAGAGAGAGAGGAGAAAGAAAGACCCAGAGGGGAAGAAAGAAGGAACTCTAAGAGCCCAAATTAAATCAAAGGGTGAAGAGTTGGCACAAGGGTACCGGATCCCAAACTGGTGGAGGGCACTTATCCTCAGCCAGAGACCGGAGGCCGTGGGCAGAATCTGCCACGGCCACCCACTATATCCACCCGGAAGGCAGACCACGCATAGGGTCAGGGAACCCAGAGACAAGGGTTTACCAACAAGAGGCCCGAGGGAGCCGGACTTAGGTGGATCCCTGGTGGGGAAGGCCAGAGACGAGGACAGGACAGAAAGGGAGCTCAGAACCACGCTCCAGAACTACTTGGGGGTTGGCCGAGTCCAGGACCTGGTGGACGCAGCACGGCTCGGGTGGTCACTCAAGGCCGGAGTGACCAGTACAAGAACAGCAGTAAGTAAAAACCCTGAACTGCAGAACCCGACTCTGACTCTCATTACCATCCTCACTGCACCTCCACAACCACCATCCTCTGCACCTGACCCCCTGAGGCCATACCCCTCCCGTTGGGGGTTATACTACCGAAGCTGCACAAACACCATCAGCCTCAGCGGACCCTGCTGCAGCGGCGGCCGTAGTGACCGCAATTCAACGGGTGGTGTAGTCGACATAAAGAACATCCAGTAACATCATAGGACTGCCACACACTGAGCTTGACACCCTGGGCACGGACCGGGTCACAGCCGCTCGGAGACTACAACCCCCATCTGATCCGGCTCCGAGTATTCCCCTAAAGAATATGGCTCAGGGGGCGCATCAACTTTGGCGTAGTCGGCAGGATAACGTGCCCGCAACAACCGGGTACTGCGTGCCTGAAGAAAAGTTCACCGTTACCTCAAAAAGAAGTCTCCCGCCGGTTCCGGAGGGTCCCGCCATCGGACCCCATCACAAGTCGATTCCCGCCGGTTGTCTGCCATTTGCAGCTTTTTCCCGCCATCTGCAGAGTTTCCCGCCACTGGGAGACGATTCCCGCCATTTCCAAAGATTTCCCGCCTTGGAAGAGCGGACGCCATTATGGGCGTGCCAGAGGATGGCAAGAGGCCGCCTCCCATCGTGGGCCAGGTCGAAGAATGGCGCCAAAAGCGGAAACCGCCCCCACCAACAGAGACTGTGATGCTGGAAGTGTCCATCAGCGTGAAGGAACTGCCCCTGGAGCTGACAATCACCAAGTTGCCCCGGGACCGCCCTCGAAGTGGGAGGAGACAGAACAAAAGAACGAAGATGGGTGCCGCCTGGAGCAGTCTGGAGAGAGCGCACCCGGAGACAAGAAGCCTGGAGCAGAGTCCAGAGAAAGCTTACCCGGAGATGGAAGGCGAGGCGGGCAGCACCGACCCAGTGGTCAGGAGCCTGCTGGAAGCAACAAGTCCACTAGGCTTAGTGGAGATCCTAGCACAGCTCCCCCGAGATCGGGAGTGTGCACAGACTGCGCTGGAGGGCCTCGCACGGAGGATGGCCCAGGTGCAACGGGAGGCGTTGGCGGAGTGGAGCCGAGAGATGGCCCAGCAGACTGAAACCCGTCAGCGGAGCACGCCACCCGAGAAGAGGAGACAGACCGCCTCTGAGGATGGCGCAGGAGGACTCAAGGCCGGAGACGGCGCCGAGAAGGGAGCCGAACGAATGGAGGCAGGTAAAGGGGACGTCTTTACCCCAAACCGGGAAACCGCGTACCTGCCCCAGCTCCCCGTCGCAGAGCCCGAAGTACCCCCTGCCGTGCCCGTCGCTGCAACGTCACCGCCGCAGACTAGGCCTCAACCGGAAGCCGCGACCCCTGTGACGTCACGCGCCTCGACCCCGAGCGCGGCCAAACAGGAAACACCATCGGCCTGGTCGCAAGGCCTAGTACCCCCGGGCGCCGCAATACCAACAGCGCCCCCTACCTCCGCGGAGCCCCCGGCCTGGTCGCAGGGCCGAGTAACCCAGGGCGCCGCCGTCCTTACGGTGCCCTTTACTTTCAAGGTGCCCCAAGCCTGGTCGCAAGGCCTGGGCAACCCGGGCGCCGCTACCATCAACGCGCCCTCAACATCAAGAGTGCCGCACCTGGGTGAAGACCTGTTCGCCCAGCATACGTGCCCGGATGGGCAGCCCTTTGTCTGGCCAGAAGAATACATCCAGCTGGAGCTGCAAAAAGCAAGGGCCATGTGCGAACCCCTGATCCCGGCTCCAAAGCCCGTAAAGAGGATCTCGCCCCCGCTGGAAGAGACCCAGTTTGAGTGGGACCCCACCGGAGAAGATCTCATGGGGTTCACTCAGGAGACTCGGGCAGCCGCAGCGGAGCGTGCAGAGTGCTGCCGCCAGCAGCTCGAGGTCTTCGAGAGGGAGCGGAGAGAGAGGCGGGTCCGGGAACAGCAAGCCCAAATAAGGAGCGCGGAGCAGAAGAGCCGGACCAGGAGAGACCCCCGTGCAGCGCATGGTCCCCGTACCATCGGGACTGTGATAAAGTTCAACCTGCAGCATGGGTGGGGTTTCATCAGGGATCACCACACCCCCGGCGACGTCTTCGTGACCAGAAGAGACGTTGAGTCCCACCTACCGGAGGGACACAGAGGTCGTGACCTGTATATAGGGGACGAGGTCACCTTCACCCGGCACAAGTGTGCCAAAGGACCCTACGCCCTCCATGTGCATCGCCTGACGGAGGAGGAGCTGCGGTGTGAGGAGGAGCAAGAGGACCCGGACGGGTCTGAACCTGAAACGAATCAACCAACAAGAAAGAGCAGGAGGAAGCCGTAATTGAAGTACGGTATTGTGAGACTGTAAAATAGTTACCCGTCGGGGTACCAAAAACTGTTGCTGCTATTATAGTCCCCGTTGGGACCAGCGAATTGAACTGTTACCCGTGTGTCCCCTATCCATTACCTGGCCGAGGACTGAGAGCGGCCACTTTCCCTTGTATATAGTTGCGCTTCCTAAAGCGCCCCCTACTGGTTTTATAGGAAAGCCGTATTTATTCTTCAAGAGACAATTGCACTTTTCCCGGTCACAAGTTGCACCGTGACCGGAGGAACCAGAAGCAAGAAGAGTTTGCCAGAATGTTGTTTATGAAAAGTTTAATATGAAAAGTTTTAATGCTGCTAATATATGACGTTTTATATGTTTTATTATGTTGATGTTTATGAAAAAAAAAAAATTGTATGTTTTGGTGTTTTGTTTCCTTACAGCCCGAGGACGTGCTGTGGTTTACCAGGGGGGAATGTAGCACCCTGAGGATTCGGCTGCTACAGGAGTATTGCACCTCAGCCAGAGGTGTGATATTCCACTCCCGGGTAAGGATGGAGTGTGGAACTGAGCTCAGATAGCTGCATGCACTACATACATCCCATTTCCGAGGGACAGACCTATGGTACTCCCACTAGGAAAATGTGCAGGTACAACCGTGTCTGTCCCTGGCTGGAGTGGGAGGGGGGTGGAACATCCCAGTAGTGTAGGGGCAGATAGGGGGAGCAGTCTGGGTAGTGCTAGGAGCTCATTGGGTGCTGGTCACCTGAGCTCACACATAGAGGGAGTATATAAGGTGGGAACCATCTTAGAACAGGGTCAGACGTCAGTCAGTCAGTCAGCCAGTCAGTCTGTTTTAGTGAAGACTTTGCAGAGCAGTGGAGGAAAGCAGAGGAGCAGAGCAGCCCCAGGCCCAGAGAGAGAGAGGAGAAAGAAAGACCCAGAGGGGAAGAAAGAAGGAACTCTAAGAGCCCAAATTAAATCAAAGGGTGAAGAGTTGGCACAAGGGTACCGGATCCCAAACTGGTGGAGGGCACTTATCCTCAGCCAGAGACCGGAGGCCGTGGGCAGAATCTGCCACGGCCACCCACTATATCCACCCGGAAGGCAGACCACGCATAGGGTCAGGGAACCCAGAGACAAGGGTTTACCAACAAGAGGCCCGAGGGAGCCGGACTTAGGTGGATCCCTGGTGGGGAAGGCCAGAGACGAGGACAGGACAGAAAGGGAGCTCAGAACCACGCTCCAGAACTACTTGGGGGTTGGCCGAGTCCAGGACCTGGTGGACGCAGCACGGCTCGGGTGGTCACTCAAGGCCGGAGTGACCAGTACAAGAACAGCAGTAAGTAAAAACCCTGAACTGCAGAACCCGACTCTGACTCTCATTACCATCCTCACTGCACCTCCACAACCACCATCCTCTGCACCTGACCCCCTGAGGCCATACCCCTCCCGTTGGGGGTTATACTACCGAAGCTGCACAAACACCATCAGCCTCAGCGGACCCTGCTGCAGCGGCGGCCGTAGTGACCGCAATTCAACGGGTGGTGTAGTCGACATAAAGAACATCCAGTAACATCATAGGACTGCCACACACTGAGCTTGACACCCTGGGCACGGACCGGGTCACAGCCGCTCGGAGACTACAACCCCCATCTGATCCGGCTCCGGGTATTCCCCTAAAGAATATGGCTCAGGGGGCGCGTCAGAAGCACAGTTCGAGTGGGACCCCACCGGAGAAGACCTCATGGGGTTCACCCAAGAAACACGGGCAGCCGCAGCGGAGCGTGTGGAGTGCTGCCGCCAGCAGTTGGCAGTCTTCGAGCGAGAACGGAGAGAGAGGCGGGTCCGTGAGCAGCAGATGCAGATACGGAGCGCGGAGCAGAAGAGCCGGAACAGGAGAGACCCCCGTGCAGCTCATGGTCCCCGTACCACCGGGACTGTGATTAAATTTCAATTGCAGCACGGTTGGGGCTTCATAAGAGGCCATCATACCCCCGGCGACGTCTTTGTCACCCGCAGAGACGTAGAAAGCCATCTGCCGGAGGGACACAGAGGTCGTGACCTATATGTAGGGGATGAGGTCACCTTTACCCGGCACAAGTGTGCCAAAGGACCCTACGCTCTCCATGTACACCGGCTGACGGAGGAGGAGCTGCGGTGTGAGGAGGAGCAAGAGGACCCGGACGGGTCTGAAGCTTACCAGCAAGAAGGAGCAGGAGGAAGCCGTCATTAAAGTACGGTAAAGAGAGACTGTATATAGTTACCAGTCGGGGTACCAGAACTGTTGCTGCTTTAAATATGTTCCCCGTTGGGACAAGTGTGAACTTTAACCCGTGTGTCCCTATTCCCACTGACCGAGGACTGAGAGCGGCCACACCTCCATTGTATATAGTTGCGCTTTCTAAGGCGCCCCCTACTGGTTTTATAGGAAAGCTGAGTTTTTCAAGAAGAGACTGTGCACTTTACCCGGTCACAAGTCGCACCGTGGCCAGAGGAACAAGAAAAAAGTTTTATGATATATGATGTTTTATATGTTGATGTGTTATGAAAAAAAAAAAAAAAATTGTATGTTTTTGGATGTTTTATTCTCTTACAGCCCGAGGACGTGCTGTGATTTACCAGGGGGGAATGTAGCACCCTGAGGACTCGGCTGCTACAGGGGTATTACACCTCAAGCCAGAGGTGTGGTATTCCACTCCCGGGTAAGGATGGAGTGTGGAACTGAGCTCAGTAGGCTGCATGCACTACATACATCCCATTTCCGGGGGACAGATCGATGGTACTCCCACTAGATATATGTGCAGGTACGACAGTGTCTGTCCCTGGCTGGAGTGGGAGGGGGGTGGAACATCCCAGTAGTGTAGGGGCAGATAGGGGGAGCAGTCTGGGTAAAGATAGGAGCTCATTGGGTGCTGGTCACCTGAGCTCACACATAGAGGGAGTATATAAGGTGGGAACCATCTTAGAACAGGGTCAGACAGTGAGACAGTCAGTCTTGTGTAGAGCAGAGGAGAAGAGCAGAGAAGCTCAGCCAGCTCCAAGGCGAAGAGAGAGAGAGAGGAGAAAAGAAGGACCCAGAGGGGAAAGAAGAAGGAACCCCAAGAACCTAAAATCAGACCAGAAGGGTGAAGGGTTGGCAACTCGGGTACCGGATCCCAAGCTGGCAGAGGCAAAGCACACCTTAGCCAGGAACCGGAGGTCGTGGGCAGGATCTGCCACGACCCTCACTAAATCCACTGAGAAGGCACACCGAGTATAGGGTCAGGGAACCCAGAGAAAAGGTTTAACCAACAAGAGACCCGAGGGAGCCGGACATAAGTGGATCCCTGGTGGGAACGGCCATAGAAAGGAAAGTCAGAAAGGGAGCTCAGGATCACGCTCCAGAATTGCTTGGGAGTTGGCCGAGTCCAGGACCTGGTGGACGCAGCACGGCTCGGGTGGTCACTCATGGCCAGAGTGACCAAAAGAACAGCAGTAAGTAAAAACCCTGAACTGCACAGCCCGACTCTGAGTCTTCTTACCATCCACACTGCACCTCCACAACCACCATCCTCTACATCTGACCCCCTGAGGCTATACCCCTCCCGTTGGGGGTTATACTACCACAGCTGCACACATACCACCAGCCTCAGCGGACCCTTCTGCAGCGGCGGCCGTAGTGACCGCAAATCAACGGGTGGCGTAGTCGACACAAAGAACATCCAACAACATCTGCAAGGACTGCCACACACTGAGTTTGACACCCTGGGCACGGACCGGGTCACCGCCACTCGGAGACTACAACCCCCATCTGATCCGGCTCCGGGTATCCCCAAACAGCACTGGCCCAGGGGGCGCGTCAACTTTGGCGTAGTCGGCAGGATCTCGTGCCCGCAACAACCGGGTACTGCGTGCCTGAAGAAAAGTTCACATTTACCTCAAAAAGAAGTCTCCCGCCGGTTCCGGAGGGTCCCCGCCATCGGACCCCATCACAGGTCGTTTCCCGCCGGTTGCTCGCCATTTGCAGCTTTTTCCCGCCATCCACAGAGTTTCCCGCCACTGGGAGACGATTCCCGCCATTTCAGAAGATTTCCCGCCTTGGAAGAGCGGACGCCATTATGGGCGTGCCAGAGGGTGGCAAGAGGCCACCTCCCATCGTGGGCCAGGTCGAAGAATGGCGCCAAAAGCGGAAACCGCCCCCACCAACAGAGACTGTGATGCTAGAGGTGTCCATCAGCGTGAGGGAACTGCCCCTGAAACTGACAATCACCAAGTTGCCCCGGGACCATCCTCAATGTGGGCGTAGACAGAACAAAAGAGAGAAGATGGGTGCAGCCTGGAGGAGTCTGGAGAGAGCGCACCCGGAGACAAGAAGTCTGGAGAGGAGTATGGAGAAAGCACACCCGGAGATGGAGGGAGAGACAGGCAGCACCGACCCAGTGGTCAGGAGCCTGCTGCAAACGACAACCCCACTAGGCCTGGTGGAGATCCTGGCACAGCTCCCCCGAGACCGGGAGTGTGCACAGACCGCGCTGGAGGGCCTCGCACGGAGGATGGCCCAGGTGCAGCGAGACACGCTGGCGGAGTGGAGCAAAGAGATGGCCCAGCAGACCGGAACCCGTTAGCGGAGCACGCCACCCGAGACGAGGAGACAGACCGCCTCTGAGGATGGAGCAGGAGGAGTGAAGGCCGGAGACGGCGCCGAGGAGGGAGCTGAACAGACGGAGGCAGGTAAAGGGGACGTCACTACCCCAAGCGGAGAAACCGTGAGCCTGCCCCAGCTCCCCGTCGCAGAGCCCGAAATTCCCCCTGCCGTGCCCGTCGCTGCACCGTCACCGCTCCAGACTAGGCCCCAAGCAGATGCCGCGGCCGCGACCCCTGTGACGTCACGCGCCTCAACTCTGAGGGCGGCCAAGCAGGAAACACCACCGGCCTGGTCGCAGGGCCGAGCGCCCCCGGGCGCTGCAGTGCCAACAGCGCCCTCTACCTCCACCGTGCCACCGGCCTGGTCGCAGGGCCAAGTAACCCCGGGCGCCGCCGTCCTAACGGTGCCCTTTACCTTTAGGGTGCCCCAAGCCTGGTCGCAAGGCCTGGTCAACCCGGGCGCCGCTACCATCACCGCGCCCTCAACATCTCGAGTGCCGCACCTGGGTGAAGATCTATTTGCCCAGCACACGTGCCCGGATGGGCAGCCTTTTATATGGCCACAGGAGTACTACCAACTGGAACTCCAAAAAGCAAGGCCCCTGTGCGAGCCCCTGATTCCGGCTCTGAAGCCCGTCAGGAGAACCCCGCTCCCGCTGGAAGAAGCACAGTTCGAGTGGGACCCCACCGGAGAAGACCTCATGGGGTTCACCCAAGAAACACGGGCAGCCGCAGCGGAGCGTGTGGAGTGCTGCCGCCAGCAGTTGGCAGTCTTCGAGCGAGAATGGAGAGAGAGGCGGGTCCGTGAGCAGCAGATGCAGATACGGAGCGCGGAGCAGAAGAGCCGGAACAGGAGAGACCCCCGTGCAGCTCATGGTCCCCGTACCACCGGGACTGTGATTAAATTTCAATTGCAGCACGGTTGGGGCTTCATAAGAGACCATCATACCCCCTGCGACGTCTTTGTCACCCGCAGAGACATAGAAAGCCATCTGCCGGAGGGACACAGAGGTCGTGACCTATATGTAGGGGATGAGGTCACCTTTACCCGGCACAAGTGTGCCAAAGGACCCTACGCTCTCCATGTACACCGGCTGACGGAGGAGGAGCTGCGGTGTGAGGAGGAGCAAGAGGACCCGGACGGGTCTGAAGCTTACCAGCAAGAAGGAGCAGGAGGAAGCCGTCATTAAAGTACGGTAAAGAGAGACTGTATATAGTTACCCGTCGGGGTACCAGAACTGTTGCTGCTTTAAATATGTTCCCCGTTGGGACAAGTGTGAACTTTAACCCGTGTGTCCCTATTCCCACTGACCGAGGACTGAGAGCGGCCACACCTCCATTGTATATAGTTGCGCTTTCTAAGGCGCCCCCTACTGGTTTTATAGGAAAGCTGAGTTTTTCAAGAAGAGACTGTGCACTTTACCCGGTCACAAGTCGCACCGTGGCCGGAGGAACAAGAAAAAAGTTTTATGATATATGATGTTTTATATGTTGATGTGTTATGAAAAAAAAATAAAAAATTGTATGTTTTTGGATGTTTTATTCTCTTACAGCCCGAGGACGTGCTGTGATTTACCAGGGGGGAATATAGCACCCTGAGGACTCGGCTGCTACAGGGGTATTACACTTCAAGCCAGAGGTGTGGTATTCCACTCCCGGGTAAGGATGGAGTGTGGAACTGAGCTCAGTAGGCTGCATGCACTACATACATCCAATTTCCGGGGGACAGATCGATGGTACTCCCACTAGATATATGTGCAGGTACGACAGTGTCTGTCCCTGGCTGGAGTGGGAGGGGGGTGGAACATCCCAGTAGTGTAGGGTCAGATAGGGGGAGCAGTCTGGGTAAAGATAGGAGCTCATTGGGTGCTGGTCACCTGAGCTCACACATAGAGGGAGTATATAAGGTGGGAACCATCTTAGAACAGGGTCAGACAGTGAGACAGTCAGTCTTGTGTAGAGCAGAGGAGAAGAGCAGAGAAGCTCAGCCAGCTCCAAGGCCAAGAGAGAGAGAGAGGAGAAAAGAAGGACCCAGAGGGGAAAGAAGAAGGAACCCCAAGAACCTAAAATCAGACCAGAAGGGTGAAGGGTTGGCAACTCGGGTACCGGATCCCAACCTGGCAGAGGCAAAGCACACCTTAGCCAGGAACCGGAGGTCGTGGGCAGGATCTGCCACGACCCTCACTAAATCCACTGAGAAGGCACACCGAGTATAGGGTCAGGGAACCCAGAGAAAAGGTTTAACCAACAAGAGACCCGAGGGAGCCGGACATAAGTGGATCCCTGGTGGGAACGGCCGTAGAAAGGAAAGTCAGAAAGGGAGCTCAGGATCACGCTCCAGAATTGCTTGGGAATTGGCCGAGTCCAGGACCTGGTGGACGCAGCACGGCTCGGGTGGTCACTCATGGCCAGAGTGACCAAAAGAACAGCAGTAAGTAAAAACCCTGAACTGCACAGCCCGACTCTGAGTCTTCTTACCATCCACACTGCACCTCCACAACCACCATCCTCTACATCTGACCCCCTGAGGCTATACCCCTCCCGTTGGGGGTTATACTACCACAGCTGCACACATACCACCAGCCTCAGCAGACCCTTCTGCAGCGGCGGCCGTAGTGACCGCAAATCAACGGGTGGCGTAGTCGACACAAAGAACATCCAACAACATCTGCAAGGACTGCCACACACTGAGTTTGACACCCTGGGCACGGACCGGGTCACCGCCACTCGGAGACTACAACCCCCATCTGATCCGGCTCCGGGTATCCACAAACAGCACTGGCCCAGGGGGCGCGTCAATTATACAAGATTACAACCACAATTCATGAAGAAACAAATTTTGCATGCCAGTATTTAATAAAATGTGAGAGGTAGAAAGCTTTTTTTTTGTTAAATTAAAAAATTTGTTTGTTTTTTATATTATCACTTTTCATAGTTTAAAAACTTACACAAAGCTCTGATTGTTCATGTTTGATAAAATTTTACTTTTCTTGTTTGTCCACCAGTCCTGGTCAGCACCAGCATTATGAAGAGCGGCTGGACATTATCATAATTTATATCACAAATGTGGCAGAAATGATCACATAAATGTTGTCTAGCTCCGCCCACTCTTCAGAAATGTCGCTGCTGTGGCTGGGACTGGTGGAAATACAGTAAAAGTCAAATTTGGGCAAAACTGAACAATCAGTGCTGTTTGTAATTATGTATGTCACAAAAAGTGACAATACATACATACATTTATAATTCCTATGCCATGAGATTGGAATCTATGAGGAGCTCCTGGAATTAACTCCATTCTGGAGGTTTCAGTCATGAGCCGTCTAGATTGGATTTGATCCTATGAGGACATCGCTCCAGCAACTCCATTCTACTCAGGTCACCAATGAACTGTACAGAATAGAGGCTACAGGGAGATCATCTAAAAATCCACACCGATCTAGACGGCTCACTAGTGAATCAGATAGAATGGAGTTGCTCAAATGAGGTCCTCAAAAAATCCACTCCAATCTATACGGCTCACTAGTGAATCAGCTACAATGGAGTTGCTCAAATGAGGTCCTCAAAAAATCCACTCCGATCTATACGGCTCACTAGTGAATCAGCTAGAATGGAGTTGCTCAAATGAGGTCCTCAACAAATCCACTCCAATACAATGTTGTAAATTATGAGGACTCTGTTGCTGCGCTCTGTTATGTTTCTCCCTGCGAAGCTCCGCTCACTCTTTGAAAAACTCGATTCCAGTCACCTCAGCACCAAACAGTACAGTTTGGAGGCTACAGTGAGATCCTCAAGAAATCCACTCCGATCTATACGGCTCACTAGTGAATCAGCTAGAATGGAGTTGCTAAAATGAGGTCCTCAAAA
This sequence comes from Phyllobates terribilis, assembly GCF_046119375.1. Taxonomy (NCBI): domain Eukaryota; kingdom Metazoa; phylum Chordata; class Amphibia; order Anura; family Dendrobatidae; genus Phyllobates; species Phyllobates terribilis. The sequence continues at coordinate 306,240 of NW_027363352.1, read as the reverse complement.
AATCCACTCCAATACAATGTTCTAAATTATGAGGACTCTGTTGCTGCGCTCTGTTATGTTTCTCCCTGCGAAGCTCCGCTCACTCTTTGAAAAACTCGATTCCAGTCACCTCAGCACCAAACAGTACAGTTTGGAGGCTACAGGGAGATCCTCAAAATACCCACTCCGATCTAGATGGTTCACTAGTGAATCAGCTAGAATGGAGTTACTAAAATGAGGTCCTCAAAAAATCCACTCCGATCTAGACGGCTCACTAGTGAATCAGCTAGAATGGAGTTACTAAAATGAGGTCCACAAAAAATCCACTCCGATCTACACGGCTCACTAGTGAAACAGCTAGAATGGAGTTGCTCAAATGAGGTCCTCAAAAAATCCACTCCAATACAATGTTGTAAATTATGAGGACTGTGTTGCTGCGCTCTGTTATGTTTCTCCCTGCGAAGCTCCGCTCACTCTTTGAAAAACTCAATTCCAGTTGTGTCACCCTGGCCTGGATGCCACAAGTGTAATTAAAGCTGTGTCTGAGAGCAAGGGGGAGGTTCTCTGGTCAGGGGAACATTAGCATGCAATGCCTCCTGTCTCAGGCCAGTAGGGGGAGCAGGCTGCCCCTATAAAAGCTGGTACTGGGGGCAGGGTTTGAGAGAACCTGATGGCCTGTCTCAGCACTGAGACTTGTCCCAGAGCAGAGCAGGGACAGACAGTTGCACTGCACCTAAGAGGAAGTGTGGCAGGAGGAGAGCCACAAGCCAGAGACAAGAGGCGAAGAGAGCCTGTCTTGGCAGATAAAAGACTTACTTTACCAGACTTTGGTGTCTGAGGCTGGGAGGATTCCACATTCTCCAGCAGATAACCAGTTCGCAAGGGACTGTATATTCCTTGGCCTAAGAAGCCTGGAGACCCTGCCACAACCGAAGGGACCAGTAAAGCCGTACAAGGCTGGGAGCAGAAAGGAACCCACGTCGCAGGCCATACAGGCGAGAATACACGGAAAGCTCGGAAACGTGGGCTGTTACCCTATAACGAGGAGATAGCCAGAAGGAGCGCAGAAGCACGGTAGGCCTACACCCTCACCCTGACCAGGGCTAATTTCCCCGTTGCTCTCAGACATCCAGGTCCCCTCCTAGCCGGGACTGTTTATGGGTCAGTTTACCTGTTTTAGTAAAGACCCTGGACTGCAACTTGTTGTCTGTGTGCTCCTTGCTCCTCCAGCACTATCGGCACCGGGACTCTCACTACCATCACTCCCACCATCCACCACACTGCCCTGGGGCCGCACTCTTCCCGTGGGGAGTCACACCATCCCAGCTGCATATATCATCAGCCCCAGCGGTCTGCCCTGCAGCGGCGGTTCCTAATGACCGCAAATCCACGGGTGGCGTAGTCGGACATAATCAATAGCACATAACGGACTACCACTGGCCTGACCACCCTGAGCCACGGAACCGGGTTGCCACTACTACCCCCATCGTTCCCTATTGCCCGGATCTGAGTGCCCCACGGCCCAGGGGGCGAGTCACAGTCACTTCAGCACCTGTACAGTTTGGAGGCTACAGGGAGATCCTCAACATACCCACTCCGATCTAGACGGCTCACTAGTGAATCAGCTAGAATGGAGTTGCTCAAATGAGGTCCTCAAAAAATCCACTCCAATACAATGTTGTAAATTATGAGGACTGTCGGCTGCACTCTGCTATGTTTTTCCCCGCGAGGCTACAGGGGGCGAGTCAGCTTTGGCGTAGTCGGCAGGATTTCGTGCCCGCAACCACCGGGTACTGTGTGCCTGAAAAAGACTTTTGTAACTTACCTGTGGCGAAGTTTCCCGCCATCCGGAGCCGATTCCCGCCATCAGACGCCATCTTGGACCGTTTCTCGCCGTTTTCTGCCGTCTTCCCGCCATCCGCAGCTGCTTCCCGCCATCAGACGCCATCTTCAGGACGCCGCGCGGGAAGAAGAGGGGCGTGGACGTCAAAACCGCGTGAGATCCGAAGCTCCGCCCCACGCACCGACGCTGCGCAAGGTCCTGGAAGGGAGAGAGAGCGACGCTGACGTCATCGGAGCGCGACGCCAGGTACTCGTCCATAGCAGCAGCAGTGGAGCCGCGGCCTACAGAAGAGGTTCGTCGGAAGGTAGGCCACGCTTAACTAGGGGGGGAGAAAGATGTCGTATACAGAGGCGCCCACTACCACCAACGCAGCTGCAGCAGCGGTGATGCCCTTTTCCCTGCCCTACATCCCTGGAGCAGCCTGGCTGCCCAAATACTCAGGGGAGCCCCATGCCCTAACTGACTTCAAGGAAAGGCTATACAGTTTGTTCCAAGTTTACCCCCTGACAGAGGAACAGAAGGTCAGCATATTAACAGGGCAGTTAACTGGCGAAGCCCAGAGGGAGGTAAAATCATGGCCCACTAAGGAGAAAAGAACGGTGAAGGGTATTCTGGCCCGGCTGCGGGGTACCTTTGACACACGTACCTCCGCTGAAATTAAAATGAGGTTCTATGGGTGTAAGCAGCGGGCACAGGACAGCATCAGAGACTATGCCCTAAATCTGCAGGAAGCCCTGAGGGCTATTCAACAAACTGACCCTGGCAGTGTGCAGGAAACGGATAAGCTGCTAACAGAACAATTCATAGAAGGTCTGCTGTCTAGCGCCCACAGGGCCCAACTGCGCCTCATGTTCTTTCAGAACCCCGACCTGACCTTTGCCCAATTTAAGGACAGGGCCATAAGGGTGCTCCGTGAATCTGCAACCAGTGGCGCTATAAACCCCCGGCGCCCTGCTCTCACCAACCACCAGGAGGCGGCGCCCTCCTCTATGGATCCCGTGGGGGCTGATGCACAGGCCCTGAACCAAGCCCCGTCGAAAGACCTGCACCACCAAGTCCAGGAGCTGACCAGGAGCGTCGCGGCGTTGACCAGGACCGTCCAGGCGTTGCAAGTGGACCCGTCAAGACCCATCGAGCTGGCTTCAAGTCCGGAGGATGTCCCGTGGCGTCGACAGAGGAGGATCCCGTCGTTCCGAGGGAGGCCCACAGACCGCTACGCAGAGGGTGGACAGCCCATTTGCCGTCGATGCAACCAGCCCGGACACATTTCCAGGTACTGTAATTTAAACGGGTCCAACCTGGGGCAGAGGGCCAACCCCCAGGCATAAGATCACCAGGCCCTTACAATTGGCGTAATAAGGACGTTGGGGGGCGCCCGGTTTTACCCGTGGTGCTGGACGGTATCCCCATGAGCGCCTTGCTGGATACTGGGTCACAAGTAACCACTATCCCTTATGTACTTTTTAAGCAGCATTGGACTGATGCTGATATCACACGGTATCCAGACAGTAACTTGAGCATCATCGCCAGTAATGGCTTACCCGTGCCGCAGATGGGGTTCAAGGAGATGACCATTAAAATTGGTAAAGTTGAACTACCGACACAGGGAGTGATTATTGTGGACATTGACCGTCGTGAAAGTCACCCTAAAATAACTGTGGGTACTAACGTGATTGAAAATTGTCTTTCAGAGGTAATTGTAATCTTACAACTGGTGGCGGTGAATGCTAGTTCCAGCCAACAGAGAGTCCTCAACAAGGAGATAAAAGCCCTGATGAGACGGCAGCAGGTAGAACTGTCTGGTGGTGAGATCGGTAGCGTAAGACTGAGTGACCCATTCCCCATTTCCATGCCTCCCAAAAGTGAAATGATGATCTGGTGTCGGACTGCAATAGGGTTGAGAGGTAGAGACTACCAAGCCATGGTAGAACCCGTGTACTCAGACAGCAGGCCCACCATTTTGACAGCCCGGGGGGTGGTTGATGTCTGTCATGGGAGGGTGCCCATCCGCATTCTCAACATTGGGGAGAGGGAGGTACACTTACCCAGGTACGCTACACTCGCCAAGCTGTTTGTGGTCGAACACAAAGCTATCAGGGCCGTGGAACCCTTGCCTCCATCTCCTCAGGCGGAGGGTAATGGCTCCCAGAAACAAAAGGAGGACTGGTGCCAGAAACTCCACGTGGGTGCTAACTCCACTCCCCTGCACCAAGAACAAGGAGTCTACCGGGTGGTACAGGAGTACGAGAGAGTCTTTAGTAAGCACCCGCTAGACTTCGGCAGAGTAAAAGGGATAGAACACCACATCCCCACAGGGAGCCACCCACCAATAAAAGAGAGACACAGACCTGTACCCCCTGCACATTATCAGAACGCAAAGGGCATGCTAAGAGAAATGAAAGAAGCTGGGGTCATTCGAGATAGCTGTAGCCCCTGGGCAGCCCCCTTGGTTCTGGTGAAAAAGAAAGACGGCACCATGAGAATGTGCGTGGACTATAGACAAATCAACCGTATCACCCACAAAGACGCATATCCGCTGCCTAGAATAGAGGAGTCTTTAGCCGCACTAAAATCAGCTAACTTCTTTTCTACTTTGGACCTTACTAGCGGGTACTGGCAGGTTCCTGTGGCAGAGGCTGACAAAGAGAAGACCGCCTTCACCACCCCGATGGGACTGAGCGAATTCAACTGCATGCCTTTCGGGCTCTGCAATGCACCAGGGACCTTCCAGCGGCTGATGGAATGCTGTCTAGGGCACCAAAACTTCGAGACGGTTCTCCTTTACCTGGACGACGTGATCGTCTATTCGAAGACCTACGAGGACCACCTAAAACACCTGGCCGAGGTGTTCGAAGCCCTGGCAGGCTATGGCCTGAAGGTGAAACCATCGAAGTGTCACCTGCTGAAACCGAAGGTCCAGTATCTAGGGCACGTGGTAAGCGCGGAAGGAGTGGCCCCCGACCCTGACAAGGTCACGGCAATCAAGAGCTGGCCAAGCCCCTCGAACATCAAAGAGGTGAGACAGTTTCTCGGGTTGGTAGGCTACTACCGAAGGTTCATCCCCGGGTTCACTAAGATGGCAGCTCCTATGCAGGACCTCCTGATCGGACAGTCTAAGTACAGAAGTCAAAAGCCACCCTTCAGGCGGGATAAACCGGAAGAGGAGTCCTTCCGCCAGCTAAAGATGGCCCTCACGGGGGATGAGATCCTGGCCTACCCTGATTACGGCCAGCCTTTCATTCTCCACACAGATGCCAGTAATGTGGGACTGGGAGCCGTACTGTCCCAAAACCAACAGGGCAGAGAAAGGGTGAACGCGTACGCCAGCCGGAAGCTGAGGCCCACCGAGAGGAACCCGGAGAATTACAGCTCCTTCAAGATAGAATTCTTGGTGGTGGTGTGGGCCGTGACGGAACGCTTCAAGCATTACCTGGCCTCCGCAAAGTTCACCGTGTACACGGACAACAACCCGTTGACACACCTGGACAATGCAAGACTGGGTGCCCTAGAACAGCGGTGGATGGCCCGTCTCTCCAACTATGACTTCGTGATCAAGTACCGGGCAGGCAAAATCAATGCCAACACGGACGCCCTATCAAGGATGCCTCACTTACCTGAAGGTGACGAAGACCCAGAAGAGCTGGAGGAGGTAGAACTCCCCGCGTTTCACCGGTATGGAGCCGCTCAATACTCTCACCGCGTGAAGGAGGAGGATCTAACAACCGTGATGATCAATCCCCTACCTCACCACAGCTGGGCCGAGACCCAAGATAGTGACCCTGCAATCCACCTGGTGAAAGATCTGCTGACCCGGAAAGACGCCCGCTTAGATCCAGATGCCCCAGAGGAAGCCAAGCAGCTATGGAAAGAGAAGAGCAAGCTGTTCCTCTACGAAGGCAAGTTGTGCAGAAGGATTGTCAACCACCGGACGCACGAGCTGACCTGGCAAGTCGTGGTCCCAAGGCGAGATGCAGCTATGGTCCTGGGGGCTTACCATGACAGAGCGGGGCTCTTCGGTTGGAAGAAACTGGAGTTCCTGCTAAGAGGAAGATTCTTTTGGGTCGGCATGAGAGGTGCTGTAGAAAAATGGTGCAGAGACTGTGGCCCTTGTCACCTAAGGAGGAAGGACCGCACCAGCCAGAAGACACCCTTGAGGCCCATCGTCACCACGCAGCCTCTTGAGCTGGTAGCTCTAGACCATGTCAAGTTGGCTCCAAGCCGGTCAGGGTACATCTACGCCCTGACAATCGTGGACCACTATTCCCATTTTCTCGTGGTGGTCCCGGTAAAAGACTTGACAGCCCAAACAGCGGCCAGAGCCTTCCAGCAATATTTCTGCCGTCCACACGGGTATCCGGAACAGGTCCTGACAGACCAGGGTCCTGCGTTCGAGGCTGAAATCTTCCAGGAGTTCTGCAACCTCTATGGCTGTAAGAAGATTCGTACAACGCCTTACCACCTCCAAACCAACGGGATGTGTGAGAAGATGAACAATATAGTCATTGATCTCCTGAAGACCTTGCCCCTGGAGGAACGCAGCCTGTGGCCAGAAAAACTGCTGGACCTGATAGACCTATACAACAATATCCCGGTGAATGCTACAAACTGCACCCCGGCTTACCTGATGCGAGCTAGACCAGGTAAGCTGCCCGTAGACCTGGAGATGGGAGTCCTAATACCTGAGGACACCTCCCCGGATGCGGACTGGGATACGGAAAGGCAACTGCAGTACAAGAAGGTACAGGAGAGTGTGGAGAAGAGCCTGGCCCAGGTGAGAGAGAGGCAAGAAAAACTCTTCAACCAACACGCCCCTGCTGGTCCCCTAGAACCTGGTGAGCAAGTCCTGAAGCGGAAGAGAAGGCTACATAAGTTGGACGACCAGTGGGAAAGGGAACCCTACACCGTACTGCAGTCTGACCACGACAACCCAAAGGTGTGCGTAATCACCAAGGACGGAGGAGAAACCACTAGTGTCGTCTCCAGAGACCACCTCAAAAGGTGCCCCGAGCAACTCCGTAGTGCAGAAGAGGATCAGAGTGACCTTGAACCCGCAGAGGTCAAGGAAGAAATGATCAGCACCGTTCTCGGAGAGTTCCCTCAGTCCTGGACTCGCATAAATGATGCCATAGTGGTACCTGTCCTGCATTTCCTGCAACCGGCACAGCAACAACCAACACCAGAGCCGGAAGGTGAAGAGGAGCAAGCGGTTCCAGAGGCAGAAGAGCCTGTACCAGCAGCCCAGGAGAGTCAACCCTCTGCTGACAGTGAGCCTGCCATGCCTGCGGTAAGCCAAAGGACCCGCAGACAGCTGCCTGCCCTACCTGTACACCCAGCTGGTAGCTGTACCCCTAACGCTAGTGGGGAAAGCCAGGTTGGTCCACCACCAGACAGTGGGCTAAGGAGGTCAACCAGGAGCACAAAGGGGCAGATACCGCTCGCTGGAAAATATAGAGCGCGCTAAGATTGTAAATAACCCTGTTGCCAAATGTTGAATTGTTTGCCAAGTTACATGCATGTCTGGTAATTCTGTGTTTCAGTTTCTTGCAGCTACCGTAAGGACTCACAGGTTATGGACTTTTTATAACCAGGACCTTGTATGGACTGCGTTCGGAGCCTAACCCAGGAATGAACTAAGACTGTAAAGGACTTGGGGTAGGACAGACCCCCACCTGGTTAAGGCTCCCCGTTGTATTGGCGATATGGACACCCGGTCAAAGACCACACTGTGACCTTAAGAACTCAATCTGTGCGTCACTTTCCTGATAATGTTTTATAGTTATGCATATTGTCTTTGTTTACTGTTTAGTCCCGGAGTACTAAATTTTACTAGGGGGGAATGTGTCACCCTGGCCTGGATGCCACAAGTGTAATTAAAGCTGTGTCTGAAAGCAAGGGGGAGGTTCTCTGGTCAGGGGAACATTAGCATGCAATGCCTCCTGTCTCAGGCCAGTAGGGGGAGCAGGCTGCCCCTATAAAAGCTGGTACTGGGGGCAGGGTTAGAGAGAACTTGATGGCCTGTCTCAGCACTGAGACTTGTCCCAGAGCAGAGCAGGGACAGACAGTTGCACTGCACCTAAGAGGAAGTGTGGCAGGAGGAGAGCCACAAGCCAGAGACAAGAGGCGAAGAGAGCCTGTCTTGGCAGATAAAAGACTTACTTTACCAGACTTTGGTGTCTGAGGCTGGGAGGATTCCACATTCTCCAGCAGATAACCAGTTCGCAAGGGACTGTATATTCCTTGGCCTAAGAAGCCTGGAGGCCCTGCCACAACCGAAGGGACCAGTAAAGCCGTACAAGGCTGGGAGCAGAAAGGAACCCACGTCGCAGGCCATACAGGCGAGAATACACGGAAAGCTCGGAAACGTGGGCTGTTACCCTATAACGAGGAGATAGCCAGAAGGAGCGCAGAAAGCACGGTAGGCCTACACCCTCACCCTGACCAGGGCCAATTTCCCCGTTGCTCTCAGACATCCAGGTCCCCTCCTAGCCGGAACTGTTTATGGGTCAGTTTACCTGTTTTAGTAAAGACCCTGGACTGCAACTTGTTGTCTGTGTGCTCCTTGCTCCTCCAGCACTATCGGCACCGGGACTCTCACTACCATCACTCCCACCATCCACCACACTGCCCTGGGGCCGCACTCTTCCCGTGGGGAGTCACACCATCCCAGCTGCATATATCATCAGCCCCAGCGGTCTGCCCTGCAGCGGCGGTTCCTAATGACCGCAAATCCACGGGTGGCGTAGTCGGACATAATCAATAGCACATAACGGACTACCACTGGCCTGACCACCCTGAGCCACGGAACCGGGTTGCCACTACTACCCCCATCGTTCCCTATTGCCCGGATCCGAGTGCCCCACGGCCCAGGGGGCGAGTCACAGTCACTTCAGCACCTGTACAGTTTGGAGGCTACAGGGAGATCCTCAACATACCCACTCCGATCTAGACGGCTCACTAGTGAATCAGCTAGAATGGAGTTGCTCAAATGAGGTCCTCAAAAAATCCACTCCAATACAATGTTGTAAATTATGAGGACTGTCGGCTGCACTCTGCTATGTTTTTCCCCGCGAGGCTACACCTTCTCTTTGAAAAACTCAATTCCAGTCACCTCAGCACCTGTACAGTTTGGAGGCTACGGGGAGATCCTCAACATACCCACTCCGATCTAGACGGCTCACTAGTGAATCAGCTAGAATGGAGTTGCTCAAATGAGGTCCTCAAAAAATCCACACCAATACAATGTTGTAAATTATGAGGACTGTGTTGCTGCGCTTTGTTACGTTACTCCCCACGAGGCTCCGCTCACTCTTTGAGAAAATTCGATTCCAGTCACCTCAGCACCTGTACAGTTTGGAGGCTACAGGGAGATCCTCAACATACCCACTCCGATCTAGACGGCTCACTAGTGAATCAGCTAGAATGGAGTTGCTCAAATGAGGTCCTCAAAAAATCCACACCAATGCAATGTTGTAAATTATGAGGACTGTGTTGCTGCGCTTTGTTACGTTACTCCCCACGAGGCTCCGCTCACTCTTTGAGAAAACTCAATTCCAGTCACCTCAGCACCTGTACAGTTTGGAGGCTACAGGGAGATCCTCAACATACCCACTCCGATCTAGACGGCTCACTAGTGAATCAGCTAGAATGGAGTTGCTCAAATGAGGTCCTCAAAAAATCCACACCAATACAATGTTGTAAATTATGAGGACTGTGTTGCTGCGCTTTGTTACGTTACTCCCCACGAGGCTCCGCTCACTCTTTGAGAAAACTCGATTCCAGTCACCTCAGCACCAAACTGTACAGAGTGAAGGCTATAGGAAGGTCCTCAAAAAATCTACTCCGATCTAGACGGCTCAGTAGTGAATCAGCTAGAATGGAGTTCCTAAAATGAGGTCCTCAAAAAATCCACTCCGATCTAGACGGCTCACTAGTGAATCAGCTAGAATGGAGTTACTAAAATGAGGTCCTCAAAAAATCTACTCCTATCTAGACGGCTCACTGGTGAATCAGCTAGAATGGAGTTACTAAAATGAGGTCCTCAAAAAATCCACTCCAATACAATGTTGTAAATTATGAGGACTCTGTCGCTGCGCTTTGTTACGTTTTTCCCCACGTAAAACTGAACGATCAGCGCTGTGTGTGATTATTTATATTACAAAAAGCGATAATAAAATGCAAGTTTGATTAATCATGAAAAAAATAAAATTTTGCCCTTTGGAAATACGTAATAAATATAACAGTTTGAGCAAGTACTTAAAAAATAAAAACATGAAATCATTAGAATTATAAGGCTGATATATATCTACAATGTGTGTACATTCCAATTCCACTACATTGCAGGCTATGAGGATCCGGGAATCTGCTCCATTCTGGACATTGGAGGTGATTTTTTGAGGAACTTCAGTGTAGAAACTGAACTGTCTAGAATGGAGAAGCTGCAGAGAGATCATCAAAAGATCAACTCCGATCCAGTCACCTCACCAGTGAATCAGCTAGAGTGGAGATGTTGGAATGAGGACCACAAAATATCCCCCCGATCCAGTCACCTCACCAGTGAATCAGCTAGAGTGGAGATGCTGGAATGAGATCCACAAAATATCCCCCCGATCCAGTCACTTCACCAGTGAATCAGCTAGAGTGGAGATGCTGGAATGAGATCCTCAAAATATCCACTCCGATCCAGTCACCTCACCAGTGAATCAGCTAGAGTGGAGATGCTGGAATGAGATCCACAAAATATCCCCCCGATCCAGTCACTTCAGTAGTGAGCCGTCTAGAGTGGAGCTGATAAAATGAGCCCTCAAAAAATCAACTCCAAACTAGACGGCTCAATGGTGAATCAGCTAGAATGGAGTTGATTGTTTGAGGACCACAAATAATCAATTCCAAACTAGATGCAACCGTCTCTTTTGCACGCCCCATGCGCTCCAAGCACAACCGGATATCCGTGGTCACCGGAAACACGTGACAGGAAGCACGTGACCGGAGAGTCAGTATGCGTTCCACACGCCGGAACCACCTGGCCGCCATTCTCCCAGTCAGAGCATGTGACCAGCACCGGGATCATGTGATCATGGACACAGTGAAGCCGCCTCGCCGCTGTCACCTAGATTTCAATGCACAGTCAATCCTGGAACTTTACAGCTGAGTGCGTTCCATGACATATCATACAATCTATATGCCTATTGCAAACATTGTCATTCTGATAAGGGCATACTATACTCATAAGGCTTCTCAAATAAATAGTACAAGCGACACTCAAATATATTGGGCATGGGAGTTCACAATAGGCTATAATTGCATAGAGAAGACCCTTAGTGGGCCAATTTCATGTACTAATGCTATACCATGCAGATTTACATACTTGACCTGCAAATGATTCCTCTAGTTGTCAGTAGAGGGCAGCCTAAACATAAAACAATCTAGTGAGCGACAGATGTGGCATCTTCTTTGGTGCATGGGTCGGCGTCAACTAATCAATGAGCATTAACATTTTTTTTACACTGCCACAATGATATTAAGTGAAATTAACACCGAAATTTGAACCTTACTTGCTCGCATATAAATTTTTCACTGCACCCCTTAAATATTTAAGCACGTATATTAAAGGGGGCGGCCATTTACACTTATTAGTGCAGCTTTCCTCACACACTGAGCAGCATTCTGTCCATACAATGGCCGCTGGTGGAGGAGCAGTGACCAGACCTGTCCTCAGCCTCCAATACTAAAACTCCTCACATAGGAGAGCTGCTTGTCTGTTGGAGGAGGCTGATACGATAGGCTGATCTGGTCACATGCTCCTCCCCCAGCGGCCATTTTATGGACATAAGTGCTGCTCAGTGTGTGAGGAGAGCACGTGGAGTAATCTAGTCTCCTCTATCAGTAACAGAGAGCAGACAATGTTTTCACCTAGTTTGACAAATTAAAAAAAATAGATTTGCAGCAACTCAGATCTCCTCAAATTGCAAATACTTGAAGAAAATCTAAATTTATTGCTATCAATAATGGTGTCCTCTTTTTCCTTATAATAATACTTATATTCACTGGGCTACGTTATAATAATAATGCCCCCTATACTGACTAATAATAATAATAATGTCTCATGACAGTGGTGCCCTGTGTATCCTTATAATGCCCCCCGGGCCTTCTTATGTAATAATTGTGTCCTAGGAAACCAGAAACATATGCTAATACTTATCACCCCCTCTCTCCCACGCTGAGGGGTGATATTCTCCTCCTCACTACAGTCTAGGTGCAGCAGATGTTGAAGTGAGGTCATTGCATCGCCTGATGTCCCTCATGTGGTGCTGACCTCTTTGAGTTCATAAGACATAAGCAGTCTACGGCTTTTCTGAGCAAGTGGCAGAGCAGGGAGTCCATGGCTCTCTGCTCCACCTCAGTTGTTAATGGTTAATGATATCCACATCCTCAGAAAGTGGATACTGTCAACAAGTGTCCACACCGGCCCATCTGGTATTTGTTGGAACTTCCAGATGGACAGTCAGGCCCTGCGGGGACCCTTGCAGTTTAGCTCAGTTGGTATAATAGAGTCATATCTAGAATATTATTTAAGCTTAACTTTGAAGGGCCCATGTTAGTGACCCTCATACATAGCGTTTTTCTGTGTTTTTTACTGCAACAATAAAAACTTGTCTTGGCAGTAAAAACACTGTGTTCAAAACCCCTGGTTTTCCTCATGTTCCCTGCATTTTTGTCACTTTTTTGTAGCCTTTTTTTGGGTGTGGATTACATATGAGCTTTGTCTACAGTACATTTTTAATAAAGTTAGTTTCATTCACCACAACCGCTGTCAAAACGCTGTAAAAAACTTGCATTTTTTACAGCATTTTTTCCCCCTTTCATTTCTTTGTAAAAAAAAAGCTACAAAAACACTGAGAGAATTGACACGCTGTGGATTTTAAAAACGCTGCATTTGTCAAATTCAGTCAGGAAAAAAAATCAAGCATATGAGTGAAATTTCTAAAATCTCATATCTTTTGCTGATACTGTAAAACGCAGCTTGATCTGAGGTAAAAATGTCAGACATGTCAGGTGCTCAGGTACTAGAAGTACAGGAGTCTGTACAGAACAATAGGCAGGGCCGGCGTCAGCACCCGGGCAAGTGCCAGGGCCCTGAGCAGGCGAGAGGGCCCACTTGCGGTCGGGCACCACGCCGGGCTATGGGCGAAGGAGAGCGGTGCCAGCGCCCGCCCTTCTCCCCCACTTGCTCAGGGCCCCGGCAGCCGGATACTTACCTCTCCCCATGCCTCCGCAGCTCCGCTGTCTTCCCGCTTTGCGCTCCCTGTGATGTCTCAGGTTAGAGGGCGCGGTGACGTCTTTCCACCGCACCCTCCCAGGAGCCATCACAGGCAGCGCAGAGCGGGAAGATGCCAGCAATGGAGTCCGGACCTGAGCAGCGGCAGCAGGTGAGGAGGAGTGAGGTGAGGGTGAGTATTTGATTTTTTTTTTTTAATGTATGGAGGTGTCGTCACTGAATTTTGGGTCTTCTATCCTTTGGATTACGAGCTCGGAGAGAATGAAGACACAGGACAGGATGTTTGTGTCTAAACATACTCTAAAAACTTTATTACAAAACACAGGGCTAATATACACCCTAAAGGCAGGAAACGGATTTGCCATATATGGTTCGATTATACAGTTTAGCTGAACAAGCGAAAAAAGCTAGTTTCTGTATGCTTTAAAATATTTAATTAGACTTATCTAGTTAGCAAGGTCATTTCATCTTTCTGCAAGAACACATTATTGCTACACTAGAAGAAACATCTGGCCAGGGAAAATCACTTTATCTTCTCAAAAGGACACGCTATTGATACAAGAAGGAACATTCATAGCTGTTGTTTTCACCTAAAATAACTGTCAGACTTATATAGCATAGATGGGGCCTTTAAACTTGAGGGACTCCATCTTCTGCTATAACATTCCATCCTTTTGTTCCTTCATTTATCAATACGAATTTCTATGTTTTCTTTTAGTACAACGCTGAATACACATTAAAAAAAACTTAAAAACCAAATAAACCGCAAGACACATTAGCAAAACCTGTAAAATAGCTTGTACTATACCAGCCAACCACCCACCAATACCTTTAAACCAATTTGCGGGATTTAGAAATGAAAATCTCTGTGTGGAATTATTGGCCAAAGTATCTGAACAGTTCACTCAAAAGTTTATCTCTTCCCATGAGACCGGGACAGCGAGAAAGGGTATGCTAGTGGACGTCACAGGGGCATGTGTACATATCCAACAATTAGCAATGGTCTGGTTTTGCTCCTTTAGTCCATCGATTAGAGCAAGATGGTGTCTAATGAATCTATTGTCGTCTCCATCCATGGTGCCTAACCTAGTCCATGCACCTGTGGTCGCAAGTATGCAGGTAAGTATAAACAATGTCATCATTCTTTGTCCGCTGGTTCTCCTAGTATCTTTTTGCAATGGGACGCGTGGATCCAGGTCTCTTTTCCCTCTAGCTTAACGGCTGTACTTGTGGTCAGCAGAACTTGAAAGGGTCCGTCAAACCGTGGATCTAGGCTTTTCCTCACGTGTCTTTTTATAACCACCCAGTCTCTCAGGTTGCAGCGTATGGCTGCTAGAGTCTTGATCTGGATCTGGAAGAGAACTGAAGACATTATCATGTACTTGCTTAATCTTTTTGTGTAAAGCCCTCACATAGGAACTTAGCACATGGTTGTTCATTTCTAATGCTTGCGGATAGAAACACCCTAGGCCGGGTACGTTGCCAAACAATATCTCATATGGAGAGAGTCCAGTCTTTCTATTAGGCGTGTATCTTACTGAAAACAGAGCAAGTGGTAAACAGTCCGGCCATGGTTTTCCTGTCTCAGCCATGGCTTTCTGAATTTTTAATTTCAATGTCCCATTCAGTCTTTCCACTGTACCACTACTTTGTGGGTGATATGGGGTATGGAATGCTTGTTGAATTCCTAGAGCTGACATGACTTCATTCATTATTTCACCTGTGAAGTGTGTACCTCTGTCACTCTCAATTACCTCTGGTACCCCATACCTGCAGACCACCTCCGCAAGCAGTTTCTTTGCGGTTGCCGTAGCCGTGGCTTTGGCAATCGGGAAAGCCTCTGGCCATCCTGAGAACAAATCAATACAGACCAACACATATTCCCATGATCCTGACTTTGGCAGCTGAATATAATCAATTTGCAGTCTCTGGAATGGATAGAGGGGCCGGGGGGTGTGTTTGGGTGGTGTTTTAACTACTCTACCCTGATTATGTGTAGCACATATCATGCACCCTTGTACCAGGTTTTCAATACAGGTGGAGAATCCTGGTGCCACCCAATGTTTCTGCATCACACTCATCACACCCGTTTTAGATTGGTGTGTCGGCCCATGTAGTACCTGGGCAGCTGCTGGGTACAGTGCCCTTGGAAGGCATCGTCGTGTCCCTTTCCCCCATACCCCATTTGCTTCATTCAGGCATGCACCTTCCTTTAACCACTTATCAACTTCCTCCTTTTGAGCCTGCGCCTGCATTTGGGATAAGATGTCCTCCGACACAAAGGGGTTTTTAGGGGCACTTAACTGACGTACTGTTGACCCTTGTTGCGGCTTACAGGCTGCTGTTTTTGCTGCTGCATCTGCCATCGCGTTTCCTCTGCTTACCTGGTCGGTGCGTCTGGTATGTGCTCTTACCTTTATGACAGCTACTTGTTTAGGTAGTTGTAGCGCATCAATTAATTAACTGCTGGACCGCATCAGCATTCTTAATGGGGTGTCCTGCTGCCGTCAGGAAACCTCTTGACTTCCATATTGGACCAAAATCATGCGATATACCGAATGCGTACCTAGAATCTGTGTAAATGTTAACAATACTACCTTCCGCTAGTTTACAGGCCTCGGTTAGGGCCCTAAGTTCAGCTTCTTGAGCCGACTGGTGTGGGATCATTGGTTCTGCCTTGATTACTGCATTGAGGGAGACAACTGCATATCCAGTATGGAAGGTACCTGAATCGTCCTGATGACGGGATCCATCTACAAAAAATTCAAAATCTGCATTTTGTAATTCATGTTCAAATACAGTAGGTAAACCTGCCGTTTCTTGTGCCATCATTTGTACACAGTCATGAGGAACTTCCTCTCTTGGATCTTCCTTAAAAAGCACAGTACCTGACTCCTCCTTTAGATCCGAGAGAGGTAACAAAGTTGCTGGATTCAGGGTAGTACACCTCTGTAAAGAAACATTGGGAGGCATTAACAGTGCACATTGTAACCTGAGATGACGTGCTGCTGAGAGGTGAGCGGGTTGCACTTGATTCAATATAGTGTAGACATCATGAGGTGTTAGAACGGTGAGCGGGTGGTCAAGAACAATGTCTGCGGATTTATGGAGTAATAGTCCAACAGCATGCAGAGCACGTACGCAGGATGGTGCACCTCTGGCTACCGCATCCAATCTGACACTAAAATAGGCAACAGGTCTCTGATTATCACCGTGTGTTTGAGTTAAAACTCCTGCTGCATGTCCAGCTTGTTCATGAAGGTACAGAGTAAATGGGAGCTCATAATTAGGTGTACCCAAAGCTGAAGCGGCCAAAATACGGTTCTTGAGAGAATAAAAACAGTCTATTGCCTCTGATGTTAGTACAAAAGGTGTTGGGGTAAGACAGTCATAGAGGGGCTGCATTAAAACAGAGGCGGCATGAATCCACTGTCTGCAATAGGAAACAAGTCCAAGAAAAGTTCTGAGGGCTGCAACATTAATGGGGACGGTGAATGCCTGTACTGCTTACGTGCATTTGTTAAATGACGAGCTCCTGGTGTAATGCAATGTCCCAAAAAGGTGACTGAAGATTTACAAAACTGAAGCTTATCTTTCGATGCCTTGCAGCCAGCGTGATAGAGAAACAACATAAGCGATATAGTTGCACTATGACATTGTTTCCTGGAGGGGGCACAAATGAGCAGGTCATCGACATATTGCAAAACAACGATATGTGGTTCAGACCATCCCTCCAGTATTTCCTGCAGACTTGCAGTGTACATTGTGGGTGAATTCTGGGCACCCTGTGGCAACACTGTCCATGTATATTGACTGCCCTGGAATGTGAAAGCAAACAGGTACTGGCAGTCAGGATGTAATGGTACACTGAAAAATGCATTTGCCAAATCGACCACTGAAAAACAAAGAGAGTTAGAAGGTATCTGTGACAGAAGAGTATGCGGGTTGGGCACAACTGGTGTTAGAAGTTCTGTGGCTTTGTTAACCAACCGGAGGTCATGGACCATTCTATATGCGGCTGGTTGTCCTGGCACACTCTTTTTCTTTACTGGGAACAGGGGAGTGTTGCAAGGGGACTGGGTTTTGACTAGGACTCCTCTCTGTAGTAATTTTTGGACCTGCTGGGCTATGGCATTCTCCTGAGCCGAGCTAAGGGGATACTGCCTCTGTTGAGGCAAGATGGCTCCTGGTTTTAATTTCACCATTACTGGTTGAACTCTTAACCTACCAACATCTGTTTTGTCTGAGGCCCAAAAATCATGTGGTACAGCCTGCTCCAATATCGGGGGAAACTCATTTGTCTCTTCTATGCTGGCAATATCTAGTGACATAATTTTGCAAAGGGTACTTGGTTTTAAACCTGGGGTCATGGTGACAGTGCCATCGGGATGATACTCAATATGTGCTTGTAATTGGGACAACACATCATTTCCCAAAAGGTTACATTGGCCTCGGGGCGATACCATGAGCTTGCTATGTACAGTGGCTCCTTGAATTTGCAGGGGAATTCTTTTAGTGACAGGAAGCAGGACAGACGGGGAATTGAAGGGGGTGGCAATGACATGATGTGAAAAATCAGTGTCAATGTATGTGACGCGCCCCCTGGGCCTGTGTTGTGCAGGGAATACCCGGAGCCGGATCGCTGGGGGTTGTAGTCTCCGTGGAGGTGACCCGGTCCGTGCCCAGGGTGGTCAATTCAGTGGCAGTCTTAGTGTAATAACAAGTGTCCGACTACGCCACCCGTGGATTGCGGTCAATGGAGACCACCGCTGCAAGGCAGACCGCTGAGGCCGGTGTTATGTGTGCAGCTAAGAATGGGATGACTCCCCACGGGAGGAGTACAGCCTCAGGGCAGTTAGCGTGGATGATGGGAGTGATGGTGGAGATAGTCCCAGTACCAATAGTGCCAGAGGAGCAAGAAGTCACAGACAACGTGTTGCAATCCAATGTCCTTTACTCACAGTTTGTATTCTCCAGGTCACTCTCGCGAAGCAGTGACCACCCAAGCCGTGCTGCGTCCACCAGGCAAGGGACTCGGTCAACTCCCAGGTCTTTCTGGAGTATGTCTCAAAGCTCCCTTCCGTCCTTTCTCTGGCTCGTGCCCCACCAGTGACCAAGCTTATGTCCAGCTCCCGCGGGCCTTCTCTTGGGAGGGCTACGTGCCCATGTCCCTGACCCTATATGGTATGCCTTCCTAGCAAGTGTAACGAGGGGTCGCACCAAGGGCTGGTCACGACCTCCGGTTCTTGGCTGAAGATGATTCGCTTCCACCAATTTGGGATCCGGTACCCTGTTCTGCCAACCCGTCACCCGCAATATCCTGGGTCCTTAGGGTTCTCTCTTCCTTCTCGTTCCTGAGCCTTTCTGTTTCACTTGTTACTTCTGTTCTGGTCTTGTTCCCTTTTCTTTTCCACTGTTCCTTCTCCTCTCTCTCTCTCTGGCCCCGGCCTCTGTGCTAGGCCTGCCCAGGGAGCAGAGCCCATGCAGCAGCCCTGCTCCCTGCCTTCTCCACTTCTCCTCACAGACTGAACTTCTTCTTCTTTCTCTTTCAGTGCTGGCTGGGCCTCACAGGCTAGGCCCGCCTCCGGAGCAGAGCTCCACAGAGGCCCTGCTCTGTCACTTCCTCTCTCAGACTGAACACTGTTCTAAGATGGTGCCCACCTTATATACCTCCCTCTGACCATGAGCCTAGGTGACTAGCAACCAATGGGCTCCTTCCTATGCTCCGGACCCAACCCCTATCTGCCCCTATAGCACTGGGTATTCCACCCCCCTCCCCACTCCAGCCAGGGACAGATGCTGTCGTGCCTGCACTTCTGTCTAGTGGGAGCACCGTTGAGCTGTCCCTCGGAAATGGGGTGTGTGTGCTGTATGCAGCCTACTGAGCCTTGATCCATACTCCATCCTTACCCGGGAGTGGGATATCACACCTCTGGATGAGGTGCAATACCTCTGTAGTGACCAAGTCCTCGGGGCGCTACATTCCCCCCTGGTAAAGCACAGCACGTCCTCGGGCTGGAACAGAGCAAAAACAATTCACAGGGTATGCAAAAACTTTTTCATTAACTGCTTACATCAGGAAACAGACACACTTGTACAATTCCCTTCATGGGAAACACTCTGATGAAACACTTTTGGTTATTACTTCCGGAACTCTTTTACCATAAAACACACTATAAAACTTTTGCAAGTAAAACATTCTTCAAAAACGCATTCTTGACTTCTGGCCGCTGGACAACCTGCGACCAGGTGTTCACTTTCTCTCTCAAAGGTGCAACAGTCCATTTAATTCGTCCTGAGGTAGACGTTGCAGTTCTTTTAAAAAACCAGTAGGGGGCGCTTTAAGAAGCGCAACTATTTACCAGGGGTTGGCCGTTCCCAGTCCTCGGCCGGTTGGAAAGGGGATGGCTGCTCTCAGTCCTCAGCCAGGTAAGAAAGGGGGTATCTTGGAAACGGGTAACAGTCTTTTAGCTGTCCCAACGGGGACCACACTTATTAACAGTTCAAAAGAAAAACAGTCCTTGTACCCTGACGGGTAACTTTGTACAGTTCCTTACTCACGCTACTTTCTTTTAATAGTTATGTCCTCCTTGAGCTCCCTCCTGAGGGCAGTCTTCAGACCCGTCCGGGTCCTCTTGGCTTTCCTCGTACTGGTGGTACTGCAGCTTCTCCTCCGTGAGCCGGTGAACGTGGAGGGCGTACTGTCCCTTGGCACCCTTGTGCAGTAGGCCTTGCGGCGGGGTCTGGAGAAGGCCGCTGTTGATGACGCCCGGGGTCAGAGGGTGCGACTTTGGGCCTGGGCGCGGGCTGGTGGTGGCGGTGCCCAGGGCTGGAGGGCTCGGCTGCAGGGCTTGTTGCGGGGTCTGGAGCAGGTCGGTGTCTGCAGCGTCCGGGATCGGCGGCTCCACCAGGGGGCCCGGGAGCAGGCTGACGCTGGCAGCGTCCGGGACAGGGAGACTCCTCTTACCTGCTCCCGCGACCGCTCCTGCGTCACCCGTCTTCTCCTGGTGCTGGTCGGGGCCTGTGACGACTGGGGCACTGCCGATGCTGGGCAGCCTAGTCTGCTGCCGGTCCGCCATTTTGCTCTCCGTTCCCGATGTCTCCCCCCCCCCCGGCGGACCGTGGCCTACCTTGCGATGATCTTCCTCCGTAGGCCGCGGCTCCGCAGTCGATCGTCGGGGTTGAGGACCTTGCGTCGCGCTCCTGTGACGTCAGCGTCGCTCCCTCTCCCTTCCAGGACCTTACGCAGCGTCAGTGCGTGGGGCGGAGCTTCGGATCTCACGCGCTTTCGGCGTCCACGCCCCTCTTCTTCCCGAGCGGCGTCCCGAAAATGGCGTCTGATGGCGGGAAGCTTCTCTCCGGTAAGTGCAAAAGCCTTTTTCAGGCATGCAATACCCGTTGGTGGCGGGTTGGTTTGAATCCTGCCGACTACGCCAAAGTTGACGCGCCCCCTGGGCCTGTGTTGTGCAGGGAATACCCGGAGCCGGATCGCTGGGGGTTGTAGTCTCCGTGGCGGTGACCCGGTCCGTGCCCAGGGTGGTCAATTCAGTGGCAGTCTTAGTGTAATAACAAGTGTCCGACTACGCCACCCGTGGATTGCAGTCAATGGAGACCGCCGCTGCAAGGCAGACCGCTGAGGCCGGTGTTATGTGTGCAGCTAAGAATGGGATGACTCCCCACAGGAGGAGTACAGCCTCAGGGCAGTTAGCGTGGATGATGGGAGTGATGGTGGAGAAAGTCCCAGTACCAATAGTGCCGGAGGAGCAAGAAGTCACAGACAACGTGTTGCAATCCAATGTCCTTTACTCACAGTTTGTATTCTCCAGGTCACTCTCGCGAAGCAGTGACCACCCAAGCCGTGCTGCGTCCACCAGGCAAGGGACTCGGTCAACTCCCAGGTCTTTCTGGAGTATGTCTCAAAGCTCCCTTCCGTCCTTTCTCTGGCTCGTGCCCCACCAGTGACCAAGCTTATGTCCAGCTCCCGCGGGCCTTCTCTTGGGAGGGCTACGTGCCCATGTCCCTGACCCTATATGGTATGCCTTCCTAGCAAGGTGTAACGAGGGGTCGCACCAAGGGCTGGTCACGACCTCCGGTTCTTGGCTGAAGATGATTCGCTTCCACCAATTTGGGATCCGGTACCCTGTTCTGCCAACCCGTCACCCGCAATATCCTGGGTCCTTAGGGTTCTCTCTTCCTTCTCGTTCCTGAGCCTTTCTGTTTCACTTGTTACTTCTGTTCTGGTCTTGTTTCCTTTTCCTTTCCACTGTTCCTTCTCCTCTCTCTCTCTCTGGCCCCGGCCTCTGTGCTAGGCTTGCCCAGGGAGCAGAGCCCATGCAGCAGCCCTGCTCCCTGCCTTCTCCACTTCTCCTCACAGACTGAACTTCTTCTTCTTTCTCTTTCAGTGCTGGCTGGGCCTCACAGGCTAGGCCCGCCTCCGGAGCAGAGCTCCACAGAGGCCCTGCTCTGTCACTTCCTCTCTCAGACTGAACACTGTTCTAAGATGGTGCCCACCTTATATACCTCCCTCTGACCATGAGCCTAGGTGACTAGCAACCAATGGGCTCCTTCCTATGCTCCGGACCCAACCCCTATCTGCCCCTATAGCACTGGGTATTCCACCCCCCTCCCCACTCCAGCCAGGGACAGATGCTGTCGTGCCTGCACTTCTGTCTAGTGGGAGCACCGTTGAGCTGTCCCTCGGAAATGGGGTGTGTGTGCTGTATGCAGCCTACTGAGCCTTGATCCATACTCCATCCTTACCCGGGAGTGGGATATCACACCTCTGGATGAGGTGCAATACCTCTGTAGTGACCAAGTCCTTGGGCCGCTACATATGGCCAATCACCTTGCGTAATTACTGAATTGTCGGCCCCCGTATCTACTTGGAAATCGATTTCATGTCCCCCTGGTAGGTTCACCTGCACTATACAACTGGGAGTTGGGGGTAAGGAGATGAGGGGGTTCATGTGCAAGCTACCCTCATCCTATGGGGGCGTTGTTTGGTCGGCTTGAGGACCCGTACTCTGAGCATTTGGATACGGGTTGGTCCTACAGTTCTTTCTAAAATGTCCTGGCTTTTTACATCCGTAACACAGTTTCTGTCCTCCTCCTTCAGTCCGTCCTCTGCCTCTGTTTTTTCTGGGGGTCGTCTCTACTATATGTATTCTGGCAGCTCTTTTTGCCTGCGCTATGTCATGCTGTGCCCCCTGAGCTATTCTAGCTAAATCTTCTGCCTTCACTGATCTCCAGTCCGGTCTACTTGCTTTTACCTTCTCTGCAATCTCTTTCTTTAGTCCATTCATGAAAGCACTTGCTAATACCCTCTCACTAGTCTTATTCCCGGGGTTGAACCCCATTTCTGACCAGGTTTTCTTTAGTGCATAGATATAATCCTTAGGATCTTCCTCCTTTCCCTGCACTCTATCTTCTAGTGTAACTTGCTTTTCTGCTTGCCTGTCTTGACATGCTTTTACCAACGCTGCTGCGAATAGGACTCCAGCTGCTGCATCATTAGATTCTGCATCTACGGGTCCGGTCCTATTGGCATACTGTTTTTTTTGTCTCATCTATCAACCTATCATAGCGGGCTTCATCTGCCAATTTTCCCTTAATTACCCCCTGCAGATCTGTTCTAGTGGCATGATACGTATCCTGTATGGTGGTGATCATTCTAGCAAAACCCATAGGGGACTGGGACGGATCTGGCAGCTGGGAGATCAGTGCCAACTGCTCTGAAGGGCTCCATGGTCTATACATTAACATTGTACGAGCTTCCTGACCTGGAACCACTGCATCCCCCCCTGCTGCTGCTGCTGCTGCTGCTGGTGCTCCTGGCACAACTACCGTCCTCATTGGGAATAGACTAGCTGGGTGGGGTCTCGGTCCTCCACATGCCACACAGATGTCTACTGTCAAGGGATTCTGCTGTCCACATCTGGGGCAAACCCAACATTTAGGTTCCTGGGAATTCTGGTACTGGGGTGGGGGTGACGTCGGGAGCGGACAGGGAGGAAAATCTGTCATTCCAGTTTTTGTCAGTCTGTAACGTCCGTCTCCTAATTCTTCAATCTTTCCTTCAAAATAAGCGCATGCATTCATCCATACATCTACTGTCCCTAACAGACCCTTATCTTTCAGCCATCCATGATAGGAGTTAAAGAAGGATTTCCATTTCTCTCCATTCATCTCTCCATTCTCATTCATTCCCGCTTTACACAATATTTTGTCAATTCCAATCAGTGCCTGTTTCCCTTCTCTGCGTACCACTAAGTCTTTGGCTATAATGCCTTCCTTGGCATTTTGGTTCCCCATTTTTTCGGTTCTCCTCACCTAGAAGAGACTCCTCAGTCACTTAGACAATGGTCACTTAGACAATGGGCCACAAAGGTTTCTGAACCATTCCACTACTAGCCTCTCTAGGACTTATACGCCAACCAGAAAAACAGACCAAAAACATCAATCCCGGGACACATCCACAACACAATCATCGGATCCATACTTTCATTCTTAAATTCTCCAAAGGATAGAAGGCAGGACTGTCAATTTATCTGAGGGATTCTACTGGTTCAAAGGGACCTGAGCCAGACAACAATCTGTTGAATTACCTGGGGAGCCGACCGCTCGGGGGTGAGGGAGTCTCTTCTATGCAGTGATATAATTAGGTAGAATATAACAGTTATTCTTACCTCAGTGCTGTATATATCACCAACAGAGAGCTTCACTCGTCCCACATCTCGGACCGGTCGAGCACCCTTGGGTAGATTAACTCAAGAATCCAATCTGCGCATGTCTCCCATGGGACCCACATTGTTTTGTCACATGACCGGGGCAAACCTAGTCTGCCCATATCGTGACATCACCGGGCAAGCGCTTTACACTTCTAACACTACGGTCGCTATCTTTTTAATTGGCAAACTCCACCAGAAGATTATTTTCAAATATGAACAAAATGTGCACTCAAATAATTAATCCTATCCTCTATTAACTGCAAGAACGCGCCCACTTTTCATTATCAGGGACACCATCCTATTCATAATTTCTCAATTTATTTATATTATAATAACAGTATCCATACGGTAATTCCTATGTCCATAAATGAACGGAGAGATAATATATTAATACATAACCCAAACACCCTTCCATGGAATTCCCTATCCCTAGGTTCATCCATGGAGTGAAATTAAGAGGTCAGAGGAGGAACCTTCCTCAGGTCCCCACCCCTTTTCCAATCTCAGGCGATAATTGGGAATACATTATAGTTCAATTCTCTCCATAAATAGGAATACCATTTCATAATGTAGAAATATATTTTTATAACTTCATTAGGTGGAAACTTGAATATTTTCAACTACTATATATATAAAAAAAACATTTTTTTAAGAAAAAATCCATTCCCAGAGGAAGTCTCCCTTTCTTTATACGCATGTTGCAGCAGGTCGCGTCGACTCCACAAAATATCATAGTGAGAGTGATTGATCTGCAAGAAACCAAAAATATCCATATATAAATATATTAAAATATAAAAATCCAATTATATTTAAAATACCCCAAATTTCATACACTGCTGATGTCTGAACATACTCCTCAGGTGATACCTGCTGTATTAAATTCAGCATTCAGTCCATTTGGCTTCAACGTATTCAAGTTATGGATCCACTCAAGTTCCTTTCTTTTTAATAATCGTATTCTATCTCCACCCCGTCTTTGTAAAGGGACCGCATCTATAATTCTAAATCTTAATTGTATCACAGTATGTCCCGCCTCCACAAAATGCTTTGATACAGGTAAGTCCATCCTCTTTTTTCTAATGGAATGTCTATGACTATTTATGCGAGTTTTAAAATTGCACGTAGTTTCTCCTATATACCAAAGTGAGCAGGGGCACTCTAACAGATATATTATATAGTCAGAATCACATGTAAAAAAATTTTTTATGTTGTATACTTTTTGAGTTTTTGGATGAAGAAACCGATCACCTTTTAACATAAACGGGCAGTTGACACATGAAAGACATGGATAACAGCCCTTTCTACCTCTACCCTTAATGAATGTCTGAGTCACAGTTTTAGAGGGGCCAATATCTGAATGTACTAGTACATCTTTAATATTTTTATTTCTTCTATAAGAAAAAAGAGGGGGATTTTTAAATTCTGGCACATCCGGGAAACATCTATTTAACATTTTCCAATGACTCCTGTCTATATTTGCCACCTGTTCACTCTCTTCACCATATGTCGATACCATAGGTATTCTATCATCCTTATTATTTTTGGTCATTTTATTCAGAATAATATCCCTATTTAATCCACTGACTTTTTTTTCCTGTTTATTTAACAGTCTCTGAGGGTAACCTCTTGACCTAAGTTTTTTCGTAAGTTTCTGTGCACTCTTATACAGGCCCTCCTCACTACTCTTTATTCTTTTAATTCTTAAATATTGGCTAAAAGGTAATGATTCTATCATGCGTTTTGGGTGGTGACTGTTATACCTCAGGAAATCATTTCGATCCGTCGGTTTAATGAAGAGGGAGGTCAATAATTTTCCATTTTCCTGTGTGATAAAAACATCCAAAAACTGAATAGATTTACATGAACTCACCAATGTAAATTTGACAGTCCTATCGACCTGATTCAAATATCCATAAAAATCCTCCAGTTCCCCTTGTGTACCTGTCCAGAGGAGGAAGACGTCATCTATGTATCGCCACCACGCCATGACATGTCTAAAGTGGTGGGACACATAGACAAAGTTCTCCTCCAATGTAGCCATAACAATATTTGCAGAAGCAGGGGCCATATTGGCCCCCATCGCGGTTCCACATTTCTGGAGGAAATATTCATCACCAAATAGGAAATAATTATGATATAATATGGACTCTAATAATTCAATAATAAATTTCCTATTATTTTCACTAAGATCCGTATAAGACAGTCTCCGTTCAATCGCCTCCACCCCCCTACCATTATCAATGGAGGTGTATAGAGATACCACATCAAATGAGGCCAAAATGACCTCACTTTTTAATTCAACTTCCTGTATTTTTAATAAAAAATCCATGGTATCTCTCACAAAGGATTTAGTATTTTTCGCCAATGGATTTAATATTCTATCAAGATAAATTGCAATTTTACTCGTTAATGAATTTACCCCGGAGACTATGGGTCGTCCCGGGGGATGATTAAGATTTTTATGTATTTTAGGAAGTACATATATCACAGGGGTGGTAGGATTCTCCACATACTGTATAAATAATCATAAAGATCTTTATCAATTATATTATTTTCCAAATCCCCATCCAAAATAACTTTCAAATAATTTAAAAATAGAAATTTTGGATCCTTTTCCAACTTGACATAAACTTCACTGTCACTCAACTGTCTTCTAATTTCTTCAATATACATGACCCTGTCCATGACGACGACAGCCCCACCTTTATCGGCAGGTTTTATAATGATGTCGCTGTCATGGACATGGTCCTGCAAAGCCCGTATCTCCTCTGTACTCAAATTTGGAGATTTCAGTCTTTTATTTGAGTTCCCTCTCAATGCTTTCACATCCCTCTGTACCGCTTCCATAAATGCATTAATTACCGGAGGATTCACAGGTGGCGTAAAGGTACCCCTTTTGGCCACCTGAACCTGTTGTAGACTAAGTTCACTAGTTATACATTTAGGGACAATCACACTACCAGAAAACCAATTTCTCAATTTGACATTTCTAAAAAAATCTCTGGAGATCTAGCTCCAGCTGAAACCAGTCCACATGTTTGCTCATACTAAATGACAAACCCTTATTCAAGACAGTCATCTGTGATATGGTCAAATTTTTTTTAGAGATATTTACCACGAGTTCATTTCTTTTTTCCGTGTCATCACTTGTCTCTGCTGCCGTGGTTTGATTTTGTCCTGTTTTTTTCTGTTGTCTTCGGTGCCGTTTGCCCCCTCTTCTTTTCCGTTGGATCCTCTCTGTTGCTCCTGATCTAGGTCTAAAGGAGAAATTATCACACAATTGTAAATGTCCTTTTATATCATGCTTGTTAGGCCTTTTATCAGTCCTTAAATAACCTCTTTTACTCCATGATGAATTAGATCCACCCTTCTGCCAGTTATAAATGTGACCAGTTTGATAATCCTCCATATCTCGATTCCATTTACGACGTTTTACATCCTCAAATTCCATGCGCAAACCCTGCACCTTAGTCATTATTAAATCCTTGAAGGAATCCCATTCCTCAATTTTGAGCAATGATTTCAATTTTTCCTCAGTATCCACAATGTAAGTTGTCATTTTCAATATTTCCTGTTGTAAAAAGTCAATATTCAACAAAATTATATCCAAGGCATATCTATTGGAGATTTGACAAAAACGGGAGCAAAAAGTCACATTATTTCCAAAAAGATTGGGTCTTATATTTGAACGTAAACCCCGTGGTATTTTCCGAGCTTTATAATACTGTCCCAAAGTAACCAAATGCAGTTGTAGAATAATCATCCTTTTAGAATCACTTTCATATTTACGTTTAAGATCCACTAGGGAAGGTGTACTTAAAAAAGTCCCATCATCCTTCAGCGCACCTAGGATCCGTTCTTCTTCCTCAGCAGTATATGAAAAAACATCAGGCTCTATACCGTCCATTACTTTAGCTCAAAAGAATACATTTTTAAAGGAAAAAGAAAAAATTAAGAGAAAATGTGCATGTCTTCCTGGACATATACAGTACAGACCAAAAGTTTGGACACACCTTCTCATTTAAAGATTTTTCTGTATTTTCATGACTTTGAAAATTGTACATTCACACTGAAGGCATCAAAACGATGAATTAACACATGTGGAATTATATACTTAACAAAAAAGTGTGAAACAACTGAAAATATGTCTTATATTCTAGGTTCTTCAAAGTAGCCACCTTTTGCTTTGATGACTGCTTTGCACACTCTTGGCATGTAAGAGGATACTGGCCTTCAGGGCAAAGTGGCAAAGAAAAAGCCATATCTGAGACTGACTAATAAAAGGAAAAGATTAATATGGGCAAAAGAACACAGACATTGGACAGAGGAAGATTGGAAAAAAGTTTTATGGACAGACGCATCAAAGTTTGAGGTGTTTGGATCACACAAAAGAACATTTGTGAGATGCAGAACAACTGAAAAGATTCTGGAAGAGTGCCTGATGCCATCTGTCAAGCCTGGTGGAGGTAATGTGTTTGTCTGGGGCTGCTTTGGTGCTGGTAAAGTGGGAGATTTGTACAAGGTAAATGGGATTTTGAATAAGGAAGGCTATCACTCCATTTTGCAACGCCATGACATACCCTGTGGACAGCGCTTGATTGGAGCCAATTTCTTCCTATAACAGCACACCTCCAAATTATGCATGACCTATTTAGGGAAGAAGCAGGCAGCTGGTCTTCTATCTGTAATGGAGTGGCCAGCGCAGTCACCAGATCTCAACCCCATTGAGGTGTTGTGGGAGCAGCTTGACCGTATGGTGCGCAAAAAGTGCCCATCAAGCCAATCCAACTTGTGGGAGGGGCTTCAGGAAGCATGGGGGGAAATTTCTCAAGATTACCTCAGCAAATTAACAGCTAGAATGCCAGGTCTGCAATGCTGTAATTGCTGCAAAGGGAGCATTCTTTGACAAAAGCAAAGTTTGAAGGAGAAAATTATTCTTTCAAATAAAAATTATTATTTCTAACCTTGTCAATGTCTGGACAATATTTTCTATTCATTTTGCAACTCATTTGATAAATAAACGTATGAGTTATTATAGAAAACACAAAATTGTGGGGGTGACCCCCAAACTTTTGAACGGTAGTGTAATATATATATATATATATATATATATGACGCACCCCCTGGGCCTGTGTTGTGCAGGGGAACCCGGAACCGGGCCTGTTGTAGAATGCTGGGGGTTGTAGTCTCCGTGTGGCGGTGACCCGGTCCGTGCCCAGGGTGGTCAAACCAGTGGCAGTCTATTTGTATTGTAATA
The DNA here is from genome assembly GCF_046119375.1 of Phyllobates terribilis. Lineage (NCBI taxonomy): Eukaryota > Metazoa > Chordata > Amphibia > Anura > Dendrobatidae > Phyllobates > Phyllobates terribilis. The sequence goes on along the minus strand of NW_027363352.1, from coordinate 277,159 downwards.
AGTGTCCGACTACGCCACCCGTGGATTGCGGTCAGTGGGGACCGCCGCTGCGCTGCAGACCGCTGAGGCTGATGTTGTTTGCGCAGCCGAGTATGGGATGACTCCCCACGGGAGAAGTATTGCCTCAGGGCAGCTAATTTGGAAGATGATGGGAGTGATGGTCTGAGGGTCCCAGTGCTAATGGTGCAGGAGCGGCAAGGAATCACAGAGACGGGAGGTGCAGTTTAGGGTCTTTACTGATGGTACAAGGCAGACCCTCCAGGGAGTACTGGCTAGTATAAGGGGCCTGGTCAGTCTGCGAGCAAGCAGGAGTTCCCCTGGCCAGGTGGAGTTGTAGGCCTCCCCGTTTATCTGCACTCTTCCTGGCTACCTTGCTGTCAGCGGTTACAAGTAGCCCACGTCCCTGAGTATACCGTGTGGTGCTCACCCGTATGGCTGGTGACTTGGGGCCTTCTGTTAGCCTCCGCTCCTGGATGGCGGCGCTGGTCCCTTCTTTGTGACTGAGCCTCCGGGCTTCTATGGCCAGAGGACCTGGAATCCCCTGCCGGCTGTTTTCTGCTGCTGGGTGTATATCAGTCCCCACAGCCTCGGACTCCTGTGTCCGGTTTTAGTGTCTTCGTCCAGGGCGAGCTCTGCTCAGCTCCAGCCCCTGGACTTCAGCTACTGCTCCTCCAGAGCTCCTGATCTCACTTTCCCTCTCCAGACTCTGACTCTGTCTGCAGCTTCACTCTGACTACTCTAATCCCGCCCCAGACCCAGTTTAAAAGGGCAGATTCCTCCCCTCCCAGGTCTGGGCGGACCGTGTTGCATGTTTAGGGATCCTGACCAGAGAAACCTCCCACTTGCTCTCAGACATAATATCTCTATTACTGTGGCAACCAGACCCCTGGGGTGTCACATATATATATATATATATATATATATACACATGTATGTATATGTGTGTGTATATATATTGTAAGGCAGCACTACTTATTATCCTGGGGGATACTCGCTTTGCTGCGTCAATCACTGCATACCAGCAACTACTTTGCCGTGTTTCACAATCCACAGTTTATTACACTTCATAAACCGTATTTCACATACATAATGTCCACGAGCCCAAGTGGCACACCGGCCCACTTGACTCTAATTACAGCCTTCCGCAAGGTAATAAAACAATGTCCATGAAAATGTCCATAACATAAAGAGTATTACCTTTATCGGCTTTCAGCTGCTTTTAGTCCATTTCACCACTGTGACTCTAAGGCTTGACCACACGTGGTCTCCAGACCTCCACCCGTCCAAGACCACTGGCATCTCTCACACACAGATCCAGGCTCTGTCCTCCAGGACGCTTGTGTGGCACTCCGAGGCTTACTGGCATCCCACACACACACACAGGGATCCAGGCTTCACCTCCACCGGAGTCCACCAGGCCTCACCAGGCCTCACACGAGCGGTGCTTGTGTGGCACTCCGAGGCTTACTGGCATCCCCCACACTCTCACAGGGATCCAGGCTTCACCTCCACCGGAGTCCACCAGGCCTCACCAGGCTTCCCACGAGCGGTGTTCCCCACACACAGGGAACAGCCTCGTGCCGCTCACACGGTGCCCACACAGGAGCTCCCAACACCCAGGAACTCCTACACACCGGAACACACCTGTCACAAATCACACAGGGTTTATATATACTGCAACACACACACAGATAGGACCTTAACTGATGTCAGAGTCATGTGTCCACACCCTCTGTGTGCATAAGGACCTGTGTGATGTCACAGTCATGTGACCAGTCCGTTAAAGAGGAAGGTACATGGTCATTCAAAAACACACCAAACCATTAAAAGGATGTCTGCTACATCACTATATATATATGTATGTGTGTGTATATATATGTGTATGTATGTATATGTATGTGTGTATATATATGTGTGTGTGTATATATATGTGTGTGTATATATATATATATGTATGTATGTGTGTATGTGTATATATATATATATATATATATATATATATATATATACATATGTGTGTGTGTGTGTGTTTGTACATACATACATTCGTGGTCAAAATTGTTGGTACTCCTCGTTTAATGAAAGGAAAAACCCACAATGGTCACAGAAATAATTTGAATCTGACAAAAGTAATAATAAATTAAAAATCTATGAAAATGAACAAATGGAAGTCAGACATTGCTTTTCAACCGTGCTTCCACAGAAGTTTTTAAAAAATGTAACTCATGATATAGGCCTGGACAAAAATGATGGTACCCCTGAAAATAATGTGACAACAGATACATGTTAAATCAAGTTGTGTCCACTAATTAGCATCACAAGTGTCTACAATCTTGTAATCAGTCAGTGGGCCTGTATATAGGGCTACAGATACTCACTGTGCTGTTTGGTGACATGGTGTGTACCACACTCAACATGGACCAGAGGAAGCAAAGGAAAGAGTTGTCTCAGGAGATTAGAAAGAAAATTATAGACAAGCAAGTTAAGGGTAAAGGTTATAAGACCATCTCCAAGTAGCTTGATGTTCCTGTGACTACAGTTGCACATATTATTTAGAAATTTAAGATCCATGGGACTGTAGCCAACCTCCCTGGACGTGGCAGCAGGAGGAAAATTGATGACAAATCAAAGAGACGGATAATTCGAATGGTAACAAAAGAGCCCAGGATAACTTCTAAAGAGATTAAAGGTGAGCTTCATGCTCAAGGAACATCAGTGTCAGATCGCACCATCCGTTGTTGTTTGATCCAAAGTGGACTTCATGGGAGACGACCAAGGAGAACACCATTGTTGAAAAAAATTTCATAAAAAAGCCAAACTGGAATTTGCCAAACTACATGTTGACAAGCCACAAAGCTTCTGGGAGAATGTCCTATGGACAGATGAGACAAACATTGAAGTTTTTGGCAAGGCACATCAGCACTATGTTCACAGACGGAAAAGTGAAGCATATCAAGAAAAGAACACTGTCCCTACTGTGAAACATGGAGGAGCTCTGTTATGTTCTCGGGCTGCTTTGCTGCATCTGGCACAGGGTGTCTTGAATCTGTGCAGGGTAAAATGTAATCTCAAGACTATCAAGGGATTCTAGAGAGAAATGTGCTACCCATTGTCAGAAAGCTTGGTCTCAGTCATGGGTCTTGCAACAGGATAATGACCCAAAACACACAGCTTATAACACCCAAGAACGGCTAAGAGGAAAACTTTCAACTATTCTGAAGTGGCCTTCTATGAGCCCTGACCTAAATCCTATTGAGCATCTTTGGAAAGAGCTGAAACCTGCCATCAGGAAAAGGCAACCTTCAAACACGATACAACATAAATAAAACTGTTACACTCGTGCCTGGACTGACTGGCGTGAGCGTGATTAGTGATCCCACTGTACCATGAACCGAGGAGTGCCTGGAGGGGCATAACTAAGTATCTACCCGATCCGACCAAGGTCGCACGGAGGCTAACGACTCCGTGAACCAAGGAGGAACCGAGCAGAGGGACCAGGTGCTACTCCAGGTTAGACCCCGGTCACAGCTGTTGACCCACACCGGGGAATGCAGGAACGGGCAGGTTAGGCTGGCACACAGACAGTTGGGTATTGGCAGGCACGGCTGGAGTGCAGACAAGAGGATACTGGCAAGCACGGCTGGTATGCAGACAGGAGGGCACTGGCAAGGCACGGCTGGTATGCAGACAGGGGGGTACTGGCAAACACGGCTGGAGTGCAGACAGGGAGGCACTAGCAGGTTGGAGCGCAGGCTGGATAGGGTCCAGTACAAACTGGGATTCAGGAACAGAACCGCAGATGCGGTAGACAAGCAGAGCAGAGAGGAACCGCTGGAACGGTAGGCAAGGCAGAGCAGAGAGATACCGCCAGAGCGGTGAGCAAGGCAGAGCAGGGCGAAACCGCCGGAGCGGTGGGCAAGGCAGAGCAGGAGGAACCGCCAGAGCGGTGAGCAAGGCAGAGCAGGGCGAAACCGCCGGAGCGGTGGACAAGGCAGAGCAGAGAGGAACCGCCGGAGCGGTGAGCAAGGCAGAGCAGAGAGGAATAATGAATGCACTTGGGCACACAAATCATCAAGATCTGCTGACGGCAACTCCTTTTGCAATGCTCGACCAATGAAGTGCTTGATGGGAGTCAAATCCGGAGATGCTTCTGGCCATGGTATCATGTTTAAGTCAAGCATGCATAATACTACACAGCCACCCCCTCCAAGAATTGGTAGGTTAGTGAGTGGCTGTCGGCATTAGTATTTTGCACATGTGCTGCCCCCGCCTTTATCATGGAGGCTTGCTGCATCCTGCGGTGCACTGGTAATCTGACCTGGTGTTGGTAAGGCATTATCTTTTACTGTGATGTTTATGTTCCCGAAAGTCCCGTAATTTCACTATTCTTAGAGTAAAGAATCGCCATCTATGATGACGGAGAAACCATCTTTCTTCTAGTAGGAGAGGGTGCCTCCTTGTCATCGTTGAAGGTCTATATGTAAAAAGTTCCTTAATAAGATCTCTATACTGTTTCTTCTTATATTTGTACATTGTAATAAGATCGCCCTTAAACCTTCATTATTCCAAACTGAATAACCCTAACTTTGATAACCTGTCTTGAAATTGCAGTGCACCAATTCCCTTAATAACCTTGGTTGCATTTGTCTGCATACGTCCTAGTTCAACTATGTCCGTCTTATACACCAAAGACCAAAATTATACACAGTATTCTAAATGTGGCTGAATTAGTGACTTGTATACAGACAAAACTATGTTCTTATCATAAGCATCTATGCCTCTTTTAATGCTTCCATGGTTCTATTTGCCTTGGCAGCAGCGGCCTAGCACTGGTTATTAAAGTTGAGTTTGCTGTCCACCCATACACCCAAGTCTTTTCCAGTGATGGTTTTCCCAGTGTTTAGTACATAATTGTACATTGTAATTTGTCCCAAGCAAGAACATTTATCTACATTAAACTTCAATTGCCATTTTTCAGCCCAAACCTCAAGCTTACATAAATCCCTCTGTAATATTACATTATCCTCCTATGTACTGATAACCTTGCAGAGTTTACGATCATCTGAAAATATTGAAATTTTACTCTGTATACCCCCCAAAAGGTCATTAATAATTGTATTAAATAGAAGTCCCAATACTGACTCCTGGGGTACACCACTTTTAAATGTGACCCAGTTAGTGTGTTCCATTAATAACCATCATCTGTTTCTTATCACTGAGCTTTTTTTTGTTTCTTTCGAAATCATCTATACGGTTCCAGACATATGGACCTTTTTAAGTGCTAATGTTTATGGTATTTACCAAAGAAGCAGTCACCCAATGACACTCTTCCTTCAGAGAATCTTCTGGGCCATGGAAACTGGCATGACTTTGGGGTTACTTGTAGTTTTGAATGATTCATTTTACTATTCAATGTACTAAAAATGGGGAAAAAAATCCATTTGTGGTGAAATTGGACCAAATACTGATAGTGGGACGGTAGCCTAAATCTCGGTCTCCTTTGAAGCTCAGCATATAGATGAGCTCCAGAGGAGCACCAAGACAGCGGGCACAGGGCCCTCACTGTCCTAGTGACCCATCAGCCCCCGAGATCATGTCACAGGGCACAGATGGGAGCTGGTAAATGGAAGCAGTGGCACTGGTTACATTTACGTGCTGCTGTCAGAGATTGACAGCAGCATTTAAATGATTAACTTGTCGTAATTAATTGCTGTACTTTTATGTTAGAGGAGCAGGAAAGAAGGAAAAGCCGAGCTGTGGAGTTAGTATCAGAAGAACGTACCAACTCCAACTGCAGGTAGAAAAAAATGTAAATACTTATATAGTGTTAATATTGTATATTATAAATTATTTTCATGCATAAATTGCTGAATATTTACTATTATTTGTTGCAGTATATTTGGTATTAGTAATTATTATAGTTGGAAATTTGACTTACTGACACCACAGCCCTAGTTAAAAGGGTTTTCCACAAGTGAATATATTTATATATATACTAGATGGTGTCCCAATTCTAACGCATCGGGTATTCTAGAATATGTATGCGGCCGACTGGGCGCAATCAGCAGAGTGGTGTTTAAATTTGGCGCCAATCTCGCTGATTGGTCGCGGTCGGCTGGCGGCCGCGACCAATCAGCAGAGCGTTGTTTAAATTTGGCGCCAATCTCGCTGATTGGTCGTGGCTGGTGTCCGCGACCAATTAGCAGAGCGTTGTATAAATTTGGCGCCAATCTCGCTGATTGGTCGTGGCTGGCATCCGCGACCAGTCAGCAAAGCATTGTTTAAATTTGGCGCCAAAATCGCTGATTGGTCGCGGGCAGCGTCCGCGACCAATCAGCACAGCAGTGTTTAAATTTGGCGCCAAAATCGCTGATTGGTCGCGGGCAGCGTCTGTGACCAATCAGCACAGCAGTGTTTAAATGTTGCGCCAAGATCAGTGATTGGTCGTGGCCGCTATTTAAATGTGGCGTCCAAATCGGTGATTGGTCGCGGGCAGCGGCCGCGACCAATCAGCACAGCGGTGTTTAACTTTTGCGCCAAGATCACTGATTGGTCACGGCCAGAGACCGCGACCAATCAGCGAATCGTATAGGTGAGGACCGGGGAGCAGAATCGTATTGGTGAGGACCGGGGAGCGCCGCTGCCTGTGTGGCTACTTCCGCTGCGAGAAGCCGGGAGATGAGCGGCTTCTCGCAGCAGAAGTATCCCGACCCACAGCGCCGCTCCCCGGTCCTCCCTTGACACCCTAGCCGCATGGAGGTCAACGCCACTGCCTGTGCGGCTACTTCCGCTGCGAGAAGCCGGGAGATGAGCGGCTGCTCGCCGGTCGGGGTTCTTCTGCTGCTAGCGGCCGGGAGATGAGAGCCTCGCGCCAGTCATCTCCCGGCTGCATCGCCGCTGAGCTCCGTCCCGCAGATGAGCCTCTAACGGCCGCCATCTTTTTTCTGAAATCCTGCGTCGCTGATTGGCCGCTGCTGGACCAATCAGTGACGCGGGATTTCCCCGACAGACAGACAGACAGACAGACGGGATAAGACGATTATATATATAGATATACGCGGTGTGCAGAATTATTAGGCAAATTGTATTTTAGAGGATTATTTTTATTGTTGATCAACAACTATGTTCTCAATCAACCCACAAGACTCATAAATATCCAAGCTTAATATTTTTGGAAGTTGGAGTGGTTTTTTTAAGATTTGGCTATCTTAGGAGGATATTTGTTTGTGCAGGTAACTATTACTGTGCAGAATTATTAGACAATTTAATAAAAACCAAATATAATCCCATCTCACTTGTTTATTTTCACCAGGTAAACCAATATCAGTGCACAAAATATAGAAATAAACATTTCTGACATGCAAAGACAAAAACCCAAAAAATTAGTGATCAGTATAGCCACCTTTCTTTATGATGACACTCAACAGCCTTCCATCCATAGATTCTGTCAGTTGCTTGATCTGTTTTCGATCAACATTGCGTGCAGCAGCCACCACAGCCTCCCAGACCCTGTTCCGAGAGGTGTACTGTTTTCCCTCCCTGTAGATCTCACATTTTATGATGGACCACAGGTTCTCTATGGGGTTCAGATCAGGTGATCAAGGGGCCCATGTCATTATTTTTTCTTCTTTTAGACCTTTACTGGCCAGCCACGCTGTGGAGTAGTTGGATGCATGTGATGGAGAGTTGTCCTGCATGAAAATCATGTTTTTCTTGAACGATACCAACTTCTTCCTGTACCACTTCTTGAAGAAGTTGTCTTCCAGAAACTGGCAGTAGGTCTGGGAGTTGAGCTTCACTTCATCCTCAACCCGAAAAGGTCCCACAAGTTCATCTTTGATGATACCAGCCCATACCAGTACCCCACTTCCACCTTGCTGGCATCTGAGTCGGAGTGGAGCTCTCTGCCGTTTACTGATCCAGCCTCTGGCCCATCCATCTGGCCCATCAAGAGTCACTCTCATTTCATCAGTCCATAAAACCTTTGAAAAATCAGTCTTAAGATATTTCTTGGCCCATTCTTGACGTTTTATCTTATGCTTCTTGTTCAAAGGTGGTCGTTTTTCAGCCTTCCTTACCTTGGCCATGTCCCTGAGTATCGCACACCTTGTGCTTTTTGATACTCCAGTAGCATTGCAGCTCTGAAATATGGCAAAACTGGTGGTGAATGGCATCTTGGCAGCTTCACGCTTGATTTTCCTCAATTCATGGGCAGTTATTTTGCGCCTTTTTTGGCCAACACGCTTCTTGCGACCCTGTTGACTATTTGCCATGAAACGCTTGATTGTTCGGTGATCACGCTTCAAAAGTTTGGAAATTTCAAGACTGCTGCATCCCTCTGCAAGACATCTCACAATTTTGGACTTTTCAGAGCCCGTCAAATCTCTCTTCTGACCCATTTTGCCAAAGGAAAGGAAGTTGCCTAATAATTAAGCACACCTTATATAGGGTGTTGATGTCATTAGCCAACACCCCTCCTCATTACAGAGATGCACATCACCAGATTTACTTAATTGGTAGTTGGCTCTCAAGCCTATGCAGCTTGGAGTAGGACAACATGTATAAAAAGTATCATGTGATCAAAATACTCATTTGCCTAATAATTCTGCACACAGTGTATATATATATATATATATATATATATATATATATATATCACACTATAATACAGTATGTCTTTTTTAGTTGAACAATTGGGATGTGGCTGCTGGGACCCCCAGGATGCCCAGTACTGAATCCAACTGGTTCTTATACATAAACCTTAAGTAGAGCCACATGAAGGTAAAAGGATCAGAGTGCCTGAAAAATGTATGGATCAGAAGGTGTTTTTCCCTGGATTGACTGTCATTCGTAGATGTAACAGAATCACTGGTCTTCTCTTCCACTTTTGGCTGAGGATTAGAGGATTAACATGAAACATGGAAACGATATTCTCTCATCAGACATATATGATGTTTAGTACTGATATGCCATAAATGTCAGTAGTATTACATTAAATGCAAAGGGACATTAATCAATTTGAAATGATTCTTTTTAGTTTTTTTTTTATTAAGAATTACATGGAAGAATGAAGAGATGTTCTTGGAGGGCCTTCTTCTGCAGATGTTACTTGCTGGTCAGAAGGCCACAGGTAGATGGTACAAGTCCTTCCACACAGGTGCATCTTTAATGGTGGACATGCTGTACTAGGCACTAGACATGAAGGGTTTTTCACATTGAGATGTTTGTGTTGCTCCGATGACAGGGAGCAAATATGCAGCTTTGTCTGATGGAGCGAGCAACCCTGGATAATCCACGCCGGCAAGATGATATCAGCCGGCGGAAGGTGGAACCTGTGAGAGGAGACAAAGAGACATAACTAATGTAAGTAATGGGACTACATATTAGAGCAGGGATGTCACACTCAAACACACAGAGGGCCAAAATGAAAAACTTGGACCCCACATAATCCTACATACAGAATAATGGCCCCACATAGTCCTCCGTACAGTATAATGGGCCCCACATTGTCCTCCATACAGAATAATGGCCCCAAATAGTGGTGGTGGTTCTGTTGTCGTGGGTCAAATATAACCACCCTGCGGGCCAGGTTTGGTCCACGGGCCAGAGTTTGACATGTATGTATTAGAGGATACTACTGTAGTGTCACTGTGACAGGATGATAGAGGAGTCGTATCCATACAGATGTACGGGGTCATTGTCAGTAATCCTACAGATAATATCTGCTCCACATGACTCCTTCTCACTGACTGACATCATGCAACATGGAGCTTATTGTTACACTTACCTCTTCTACTTCTTCTCTCTTCTACCTTCTCTGTTTTTTGTCGATCTTTCGATGCAGATTTTCTTTTCCCCTGAACTGGTGATTCTGATAAAAAAAACAAGAAAAAGATGTATATTATAAACTCCTAAAAGATTAGCTTTGTATCTTTATATAGAATTCTGTTATTCTTGTACCCTGTAGTCCCGGTAATTGATTATTGCACCATAATAGAGAGAATATGTCATATATACATAAAACCACCTGAGGGTCTGAGAATTAGATTGCCTTGTGAACTGATTAATATGAAACCTGTAGGTTTTCCGATATGTGGTGTCTAGCCAGGGAACTATGTCCCCTTATTAACATGATAACACTGCGGCATCCTGCAAGTAATATCTTAAAATAAGTTAGCTAAAACCTCAGTGCATTCTTAAGGTGATAAGGATCAGTATAGGCCTAGATGGAGCCATGGGTGCAGTATTCAGAATCAGTTTGGCAGAAGACTGAATGGCTTCTTATGCATTAAAAATTATAACCTATGAGGCTATGTGCCCACGTAGCAGATTTGATGCAGAGCGTTTTTGCCTCTCTCTGGCAGAAAAAAACGTATGCAGATTTACATGCAGATTTACATGCGTTTTTTCTGCCAGAGAGAAGCGTTTTTTCAGCATTTTTACATGCGCTTTCGCATGCGTTTTTTCAAGAAGTTTTCCAAACGATTTTGAGCATCACTTGGAAAAGTGCTTGACAAGTTGGTCACACTATTTAAATCCATGCAACCGGCATGGATTTATATAGTGTGACCGAGTAATAGTTAAAAAAAAGAATAAGAATGGTAAAAAATGAAAAAAAAAAGATTATACTCACCTTCCGGTGTCTTCCCGGTGTCATCTCTGCTGCGTCCGGTCTCTTGCAATGCTCGCGGTGCTGTGAAGGACCTGCGGTGACGTCATTGAGTCATGTGATGGGTCACATGACTCAGTGACGTCATGACAGGTCCTTCACAACAGCGCGAGCATTGCAAGAGACCGGACGGCGTGGACAAAACACTGGGAGGACATCGGAAGGTGATTATAAGCTTTATTTTTTATTTTAAATTATTTTCTTTACAGATTCTATGGTACCCAGGTCTGGATGAGAGTCTCCTCTCCTCCAGACTTGGGTACCATCCGCACATTAGAAAGCGCCAATTACGCAAGTACAGATGCAGTCTTGCGGAATTAGCGCGTTCTAATGCAAGTCAATGGCGGCGATTACGCTGCGCGTCCGCAAAATTAATGGACATGCTGCGTATTTTTGGGCGCAGCATAAACGCTGCGGAAAAATACGCAGCATGGGCATTGAAAGTGCGGAATTGCATTGGAGACCATGGGGGAAGGTTTACCAAGCGTTTCCCAAGTGTTTACGCTGTAGAAATTCCGCAGCGTAAACGCTTGAAAAACGCATCATGGGCACACAGCCTAAGAGTGAGGATTTTTATAAAATGAAATGTTGGGCTGTTTTCACATTACACTTTTTGACACAGGCTGCAATAGAATGACCTATAGAGCTATACATACCTGACAATATGGATGACTGTCTGCCTTCAGCAGTGAAACACTGCTTGTCATCATCAGACTTAGAGGGGGAAGAATCTTTCTGCGTCTGGTTGTCATCAGATTTAGAGGGGGAAGAATCTTTCTGCCTCTGCTTATCATCATCAGATTTAGAGGGGGGAGAATCTTTCTGCATCTGGTTGTCATCAGATTTAGAGGGGGGAGAATCTTTCTGCGTCTGGTTGTCATCAGATTTAGAGGGGGGAGAATCTTTCTGCGTCTGGTTGTCATCAGATTTAGAGGGGGGAGAATCTTTCTGCGTCTGGTTGTCATCAGACTTAGAGGGGGGAGAATCTTTCTGCGTCTGGTTGTCATCAGATTTAGAGGGGGAAGAATCTTTCTGCGTCTGGTTGTCATCAGATTTAGAGGGGGAAGAATCTTTCTGCCTCTGCTTATCATCATCAGATTTAGAGGGGGGAGAATCTTTCTGCATCTGGTTGTCATCAGATTTAGAGGGGGGAGAATCTTTCTGCGTCTGGTTGTCATCAGATTTAGAGGGGGGAGAATCTTTCTGCGTCTGGTTGTCATCAGATTTAGAGGGGGGAGAATCTTTCTGCGTCTGGTTGTCATCAGACTTAGAGGGGGGAGAATCTTTCTGCGTCTGGTTGTCATCAGATTTAGAGGGGGGAGAATCTTTCTGCGTCTGGTTGTCATCAGACTTAGAGGGGGGAGAATCTCTCTGTGTCTGGTTGTCATCCTCAGATTTAGAAGGGGGAGAATCTTTCTGCGTCTGGTTGTCATCAGACTTAGAGGGGGGAGAATCTCTCTGTGTCTGGTTGTCATCAGATTTAGAGGGGGGAGAATCTTTCTGCGTCTGGTTGTCATCAGACTTAGAGGGGGGAGAATCTCTCTGTGTCTGGTTGTCATCCTCAGATTTAGAAGGGGGAGAATCTTTCTGCGTCTGGTTGTCATCAGACTTAGAGGGGGGAGAATCTCTCTGTGTCTGGTTGTCATCAGATTTAGAAGGGGGAGAATCTTTCTGCGTCTGGTTGTCTTCAGACTTAGAGGGGGGAGAATCTTTCTGTCTGTTTGGTAGAAGAAAAACATATAAATTACAAGTGAAAACAATAGATACGGATACAACACCTGTCTGCAAAGCCCATTAGGACATCTGAATAACATGAAGGGGATGCTGTGCTCAAGACCCTCTTCTACCAGCAAGAATGGAGAATCACTAGCAATATTTATTTTCCTGTAATGAACTGGAAATTAAAGCTGGTCATAGTTATCAACTTTCATCACCAGCGTTATCACAAGTCAGAAACATGGTGATCAGCAATCATGTGGTCATCGATACTGGATTTAGTATCGACTTACACTCGTCTTGAATTTGGTGTTGTGAACACATATCAGAATGGACCCCATAAAAATAATTTGCTCACATGTCTGACTGTTTTGCACTTTCTGGTGAATACCCTGGAGGTGACTTGGGTTCTTCATTGTTCATCATCTTGGTATGGATGGAACAGAGCTAATACAAAGAGGAAAAAAAAATATTTTAATATTTTACAATTTTATTTTAATTACAGGTTGTATGGATCTTATTGGTCACATACTTACTTTAGAAAGCCTATGCGAAGATGATAGAAAGTTTTGGCTTTCCGGCCAGTCATTATCTTCACTTGTGTCCCCCTCATCTGAATCAATATGTTGATGTCTGCTACATCGAGCTGAAAAGTACAAGAGTTAATCGAGATTATTAGCATAATACTTTGTCCTGAACAGTCACCATTTGATCATGAATCAAGGTGGGGACTGATTCTCACTTAAAATGAAATACAAGACACACAGCAGCTTTCTGCAGATGATGTCTCATTCTACTTACTGTCAAAGTAGATGGTATCCTCTTCTGACTCAAGATCAGGAATGAACAGCGACTTCTGACTTAGAAGGTTGTCAAAATCTAAGTTACGCAGGAATGGATGAAATTTGATCTCATTTGCTCCTCCTTGAAAAGGAAAACAATGAATAGTGATATAGTTATTGTCAAAGAGACAAGTTTCTTAGGCCTCCTACACATATCCGTGTTTGCACTACATGTGGCATCCATTTTTCTTTCACGTATGCCACCCGTACCCATTATCATCTATGCTGCTGTTTTTTTGTGGCAGCACAGATGACAAGTGCCAATACAAGTCTATGGGACCCTGAAAAACACGTACATCACACAGATGGCATCCGTGTGCCATTTGTGTGCCTTCCTTACGCTGTATCTGTTTAACATTACAAAGTATAAGAGATACTTTATCATTTCTTTTTCTTTGCCGTACCGGAAAAACACTGATGTCACACTGATGGCACACTGATTCAAAACACTGATGACACTAGTACTGTTTTTTTCCGGTACTGGTTTCAGTACTGATTTTATACGGACGTGTGAAGGGGGCGTTAATCTGAACGGTTGACGTAACAGAGCCGAAGTGAAGTAGATGTACTGAAAGTCTTAGCATGAAGAATGGGGAATGGCCAAGCTGGTAGAGAACAAAACCTCAGTGCTGATCCTCATTATTCATTTTCTGTTCACAGAGGTGTAATAAGTCATTAATAATAGTATTATATACATTACCTGTCCCAAGTCTTTGTGCTGGATCTTTTCTGAGCAGCTCAATGATGATATCCCGAGCTGTGGCTGGAAAAGCCGAATTAGTAAGTTTCCAATATATGTCATCTGTTATGTAAAAAGCAAATATTACAGAAAATGAAACATCTTAATTTATTTTATCAAAACAAAAATCTTTTATATTAACAAAAGTAACTAAATCACACAACTAATCTATTCAAATAACAATGACATTACACAGCAATCAGATTATTTTACTTACCCCTGACAATATGGCTGTAAATGTCATATTTGGAAGGCCCATAAAATGGTACACGTCCTACAAGAAATGTATATAGGATGATCCCAATTGACCACCAGTCAGCTGGCCTTCCATAGCCTTCCTTTAAGATAACTTCTGGGGCTATGTAATGAGGGGAGCCAGCAATCTGGAAAAAACAGAGGAATGAGATAATGATCAGAGAACATAATTGTGACAAATAACATCAGTGGAAACGTTTTCTAGATGAGAAAGTATAAGAGAAGGAGAAATGGAGGAGATGAGTAAAGAACAAGTTCCTGCCTACCTCCTTATCATGGAACTCTCTGGTGATGTCCTCAATTGGAGCCTTGTAGATCTCTGATGTTGGTCTCATGAGGCAGAGTTTGGAAAGCCCAAAATCTGTAACTTGAATATGACCAGTTGACGTTATCAGGAGGCTGTGAAAAAAAGAGGATGTCAGCCCCAAGTTGCAAATAGTTTGTATAATAAACGATATCTTTTTACCCCTTTCTTATACTACAAGTGTCACTTACTTTTCAGGCTTCAGGTCTCTGTGCATTACACCATAGCTGTGCAGATATTCCACAGCTAGAACCGTTTCTGCAATGTACAGACGAGCCAAGGGGACAGGTAAACACCCATAGTTCTTCATAAAACTGCCACAGTCTCCTCCTACAGCAGAAAGCAAATATGACAGGAGAGGGTTTGTTACAATGTAAATGACACATGAGGAGTGTGAATGAGAAATGAGCGGAGACATTGGGGCAGGACGTCATACACAGAGATATACTGTATAATAATGCAAAAAACCCTCCATTGGAGCATACCCGAATAGTAACTAGGACTGCACTAAATGTCTATGAAGCAAAACCACAAAGGTGCAAGAGCTGCACAAATAAGTGCAATGAAGCAACATCCCATATAAAAGCATGAATCTTTATTAGTCACGTGGAATAAATATTTAAAAATAACAAGGTAACTCATACAAAAAAGAGACACTATTCTGGCCAAAAAAGTATGAGCTATATATACTATGTATCTTGCAATAAATAAATATATAATTAGTTAAAGGTGTTAGCAGTCTCATTTGTGGTTTTGCTTTATATACTGTATAAGGCCGGTTTCACACGTCCGGATATTTCTGGTACCGGAAAAACCTGTGTCGGAGATGTCCGTGTGCCGCATCAGGAGCACACGTACCGGCGTTTGGGAATCAGTGTACAGTTAGCGTTATTCCCAAAAGCCGGGTACTGAACGCTGCGCTCATCATTTTCCCCTGCCGGCACTGCGATCAGCACCAGCAGGAGTTAATAATGAGAGTTGTAGTCTGCTCCCGGTGTCTCCACCTGTAAAAATAAGAATAAAATAAAAAAAAACCCTTATACTCACCTACCTGTCCTAAGTATCTCCTGCTGTAATCCATGCGACTACTCAGCAGAGGAGCTGGGGAGAATGACTCCTGCAGCGAGCGACGCCAGACCTCAGCTGAGCTCAGTGAGTGACAGGACACCGCTAGCTGAGCTCAGCGCAGATTCGGGGCCGCTCGCTGCAGGAGTCATTCTCCCCGGCTCCTCTGCTGAGCGGTCTCATGGATTACAGTGGGGGACATTTAGGACAGGTGAGGGTATAGATTTTTTTTTTATTCTTATTTTTACAGGTAGAAATACACTGGGAGAAGACAACCCTCATCATTAACCCCTGCTGGTTCTGATCGCAGCGCCGGCAGGGGACAATGATGAGGGCAGCGTTTAGCACCCGGCGCTAACTTTATCGCTAATTCCCAGGCGCCGACACATGTCACACGGATGGCATCCGTGTGCGGTATGTGTTTACACTGAACCATTGACTTGAATGGGTCTGTGTGATCCGTCCTGCTGGCCAAAAACAGACATGTCTACGTGTGGATCACATGGACACACGGTCCGTGGAAACACTGACATGTGCGCACATGTGTCAGTGTCTCCAGTACGTGTGGTAAACTGTCACCTCACGTACCAGAAATACTGAAGCGTGAAAGAGGCCTAATGTAGAGCGTATAAAGCAGAGTGACCCAATATAAAAAGACAGAGCCGTGCCTCATCTGCAAGCCTCTTATTCATTACTCTGTGAAATGCTCATCTATACAAACTGTTAGAATTGAGTCAAATCCTCCTTTTATCCTCAGTGGATATTTTTGCCATTCTCAGTGAGGACATTCACCAGAGACTTTCACAGAGATAATGATTTTCCTGGCATCTTGGTAACAGATAACTTATAGTAAATGCAGTATGGACATGTAACCGTCCATGTGGTCACATTCAGATTATGGAGAAGATGCTAGAGATAAGCAGATTGAGGCTGGATATAGGCACAATGGATATGACTTACCTGCTGCATACTCCATGACCATACACAGATGATGAGGAGTTGGAAAGGAGCACAACATGGAGGCCACAAATGGACAATCAGCAAATGTTAGGATGTCCCTCTCTAGAAAGGCACGTTCAAGTCTTCTTGGAATATTCACGTTCTCCTTGTCCAGCTTCTTCATAGCGAATAGCTGGCTTGTGTATTTGTGTCGCACTAAGTGGACGGCTCTGGAGAGAAGGAAAATCCATGATTTATAATGAATTCTTACTAACATTTTGTCTATAAACCTCATCACATGATTGTCTGGTTACTACTAGATGTCACTAGAAATCCATGTAGAAATCCATCAAGTTACACAACATAAATGATGACCTATGCGAGGTCCTCATCTATGTCACGTCCTAACTGACCTAAATAATGACATATAGATGTGGCCAGTAGACATGAGCTAACACATTTGAGTGGAATTAAATTCTACTCAGATTTTGCAAAATTCTGCATTCACCAAAATGGCGTTTTGTTTTTTTGTTTGTTTTGTTTTTTGTAATTTGCTTACTCATGGATTTAGCAAAATGTCAAGCGTTGGCCACCATTTTCAAAATCTTGAAAGGCCATAAAAAAGTTTAAAAATAAACAAATTTTTATACTCACTTCTACGGCCCCTCCGCCTCAACCGTCCGTTCCTTGCCGCATCCTCAAATCTCTGCTGCTAATGCTGAAATCCAAATGCCTCTCATACTGGGACGGGACTTCCAACATTGATGAGATCTGGGAGGATTATGCACAAGCGCAAGAACAGTCACGGTGTCACAATGTTGTGACTTTTTATGCTCTTGCATAGAACTCTCTCAGACCTTCTCAAAGCCTGAAGTCCTTGCATAGCGTGAGCGGTGGCAAACTGAAGAGGCAGTGAGGACCGGACGGGTGACGGTGAGAAGTGGAGGGGCTAGAGAATTGAGCAGTAAGGGGAGTATAAGTATGTTTCTTATGCTTATTATGTTCTGGGGCCTGGTGAGGCCCCAGAGCATAATAAGGGACATTAATTTCTCCTTGAATCGTATTTTCACAAGTCCACGTGAACAAGCAAATTAGAATTTTGCCTGATTCGCTCATCTCTTGTGGACAGTATGGACTCAGAGCATTTCTCTGTTGTACGGGCTGGGCACAGAGACAGAAGCATTGTCATAAGGAACACTAGGAAATGTATATTATGCAAACATAAAGCTCACCCATAAGCTCCACTGCTGATCAGTTTGATTGGTTTAAAGTCGGTCTTACTAGGACTTGTCTCCAAGTTCAATGATCCGGTCAAGGCCTAGAAATAATAAGAAATGACATTAAGACATAGAATCTGCAGGAAAATAAAAGCTCCAGATGCAGGAACTTCTCCTCTATATTATGTCCACGCTGATTACATTGCAGCAGATGTAGAGGACATGATGCAAGCCGGACCCTCCACAGACAGTATTATATTTTAAGGGGATATTCCCCATGCATAGATATCACTGTACTGCAGGGTATGATAAGGGGCATCACACAGAAGAGGCAGAATAACAATGCCATCATTACTCACAATAGATCTGATCTACATAAAAGCAAAGATATCCCATTGTCATCTGGGGTATAATATTATATGTGTAATTCATACCCCGTTATCTGATGATAAACAGACGTCTCCTCTGATACTTACACTGGCAGATTCGTGGATCTCTGGTGTCTCACATATTCCACCATCAGTACTGGCCGTCGACACAGTTATTTCTAAAATAATGATAAAATAATGAAAAGATGTCATGTATCAGTCTATATCAGTACTTAATATATAACACATCCATATAATGAAGGACATGACAAGATCTCTGTAAATGATATAAAAACTAGATATCTGGTATTCTGCACATACTAAATATACAGTATTTATGGCACATCCAGAGATAGATACACTGGGCGATTGTTCAGGATCTGATTACCGTATTTTTCAAGTTATAAGACACACTTTTTTCTGTAAAATGGGGGTGCGTCTTATCCCAACGTAGCTTACTGAGGGGGGGGGGGTTGCGGTGAAGCGAGGCCCCAGGACGCAGGGTCACTGCTGCAGGAAGCTGGCGGCGGCAGGAGTGGGGCGATGCTGTGGGCCCCAGGCTGGGAGGAGGGGGTGTTCGGCGGTGCAAGGATGCAGCGGCCCCTGGGCTTTCAGAAAATGTCGCCGGAGACTCCGCACTTCCATGATTTTCAGTGTGGTGGACTTCGGAAAAATGGATTCTGGAGATGGCGCATGCAGATTGAGATCTTGTCTCCCGAGATCTCAATCTGTGCATGCGCCACCTCCGGTGGAGATTTTCCCAAGGTCCACCAGATTGAAAACCATGGAAGTGCAGGATCGCCCCACTCCTGCTGCTGCCATCTTTCCGCCGCCTTTCCCCTAGAAAAGTTACCACAAAATTGGATTATAAGTTGCTCCACCATTTTATTAAAAAAATGTTTTTCCTATTTTCCGCTCCAAAATTTCACCTGCTTCTTATGGTCCGGTGCATCTTATAGTCTTCAAAATATGGTATTTTTGAACAATTACATGATTGGGGATCTATGACCCTCATTTTGGAGCCGAGAAGACCACACAGGCGTGAAGTAGAATTACATGATCCCTCTCCATTACAGGGAATGAAGAGTAAATCTACATATTCTCTGCCATTCTCTATAATATCTGGATATTTGAATGTAAAATATTAGATGATCGGCTTACCTTCAATCAGATCAGTTTTTAGCTCTAACTGACTAATATTAGGGTCAGGCATGTTCACGGTTTGCCCCTCTTCGGAGTCACCTTCGGATGTTTCCTGATGGTTATAATATGTACAATTAGTATAACATTTCACAAATACTAAATTATCATATACAATAGATAGGAAGGACTAAACATTGGATTTACTGGTAATTTCAGTATTGGATGGACTATACACAGCCACTCCCTCCAGTAAATCAACAATAATATATAAGGTACTTGTATATACAACTGATCTCTGTTATCAGAATTGCAGCATTTACAAGAAGGAAGATTGTGATGATCGAGCAAAACAGAGGCAGAAATACAAACTCCCACCGCTGAGTACAGACTGCCATCACAGATGATGGAGCCGCAGGGACAGGAGGTCATGAAATATCCTGTGCCTGCCTGGAGGGGACAAGGACATGTGATATAGAAGATGATGACTCCTTACCAGGTGCTCCAGTGAGCGGGCCGGACTCTCCAGTATATTCAGGACATTTTGGGCCAGTTGTTTAAAAAAGGCCAATTTTCCACTTTGGGCTTTTTCTTCAGCCTATAAAGATGGAAATAAATACAAAAGGAAAATCATGAGAGAAAGTGCAGAATGGAGGAGGCCATTTATGTCACCATTTTACTCCTGTCTATCTGCAGCTACAATTACTACACATTTGGTACATTTTATATATTATATTGGTGTCGATCTAAAGAACAATTTTCTGTAAATAAACTTGTATTCCATTATTATTATTTGATTTGTATTATTATTATTATTATTTTTTATACAGCATAAAAACACTTGTATAATTAGTGGTGGTGAATTATGATGTCATAATAGCAGTGATGTCGTGATGGAATCTTGTGATGGAATCTTAACGGGGCATCTCACCGTGAAAGGAAGTTTCCTAGCAATAGTTAAGGTGGCAAAACCATAGTTTGTGCATCAGTACCAGATGCTTGAATGTAAGAAAGAACTGTGGGTACTTTACATTTCTAATCAGTGAGGCTAGTTCTATGGTCTGAGATAAATTATTAATATTTGTTATACACAATAAAAATCATAATTACATATTTATAAGAAATCCGGATTAAGGTGCTAAATGAAGTGTCTTTACTAAGGGACAAGGACTGGACTAGGAATGAAATCTAGCCCTGACATTTGAATCATACAGGCTCATGCTGCACTTTTACACCCTCTTCCCAAAATGGGGATCTCTATTACAAATATGACCCTGCCTGACACTGAAGAAAGTCTAAATTTTATTACTACCAATAATACCACTATACAGTAAGGGAGACCAACTAGACATAATAATAATAATTTGTGCAGATTGTCTGCTATTTACCTGTTGTACTAATGTCCTGATGTTCTGCTGTAAATGCTGAAGATATTCTGAGGTAATACGACCTTGGTAGTATTTGGTCAAGCAGTCCCGTACAAGCTCCATAACCAGCCGGTAAGTGAAGCTGAGGACGCCATGGGGTAGTGGTAGCACACAGTTAGGGGTATAGGTGGTAAGAATCCCCTGGAGTAGTGCCAACTCCTGAAGTCTGTCTGGAGAAATTCCAGACATTTCAATGAAATGCGCAATCAGTATATCACTAGATAAGTAGCTAAACACTGACAACAATGACACCGGGGTATCAAAGTGACACTGAAGTGTAAACGCTTGTATAAGTAGTGGTTGTGAATTATGATGTCATAATAGCAGTGATGTCATGATGGAATCTTGTGATGGAATCTTACAGGTGCATCTCACCTTATAAGGAAGTTGCCTAGCAACAGCTAAGATGCCATCTACATAGACTGAGCATCAGCATCAGATGCTTGAATGTAAGAAAGAGCTATGGGTACTTCACTTTTACTTTGATAGGCAGGTGAGTATAAGGATTTTTTAATTTTATTCTTATTTTTACACTAGGACACAGCGGGAGCAGACTACTACTCTCATCATTGTCCCTTGGTTGTGCTGATCACAGCGCCAGCAGGTTACAATGATGAGGGCAGCATTCAGCACCCGGTGATTGGGAACAGCGGTAACTGTACTGCTGATTCCCAGGTGGCGGAATGTGCGCTCCTGATGCGGCACACGGTTGCCACACAGGTGCACATGGACACGTATATCTCCCGTACCGGTTTTTCCGATACTGGAAATATCAGGACATGTGAAACCGGCCTAACTCTGGACTCTGTAAACAGAAAAAACTGATGGCACTTCTGATACGAGAAATAGGTGTGAACAGGTGCTTACTAGGAGAAGCTACCTCCATATACAATTAACAAATAAAGTAGCAAACTGCAATGCTAAGTATGTAAGCATGAAATATGGAATATAAATAGCATTACTGCTATAGAAAATAGAAATAAATGAGAAATCTTAGCGCATAAATTGGCCAATTCATGTGTACCTGTCCCTTAGAGAGGTATTCACATTGGTAGGGTCCTGGCACTGAGAAACGCCTTACCGCGGCTGCCAGATACACATGAATTGGCCAATTTATGTGCTAAGATTTCTCATTTATTTCTATTTTCTACAGCAGTAATGCTATTCATATTCCATATTTCATGTTTACATACTTAGCCTTGCAGTGTGCTACTTTATTTGTTAATTACTCTGGACTCTGTGTGGCCTCTGTTCAGCGGTGTTCTTTTTATCAGAGGCTCGCAAAACTGTGGCCGACGGCACTTTTATTCACGCCTAATAAAAAGACGGACACCGTGGGATCACAGGCCAGACGGTGCCTCCATCTGCCTCATTACAGGGAATCTTCCGCCGGAGGCTCCGTCTGGATCACGTATTTCAGAGATTTACATGGAAACCCCGGTGTAAGCGCTGAGCGTAGAGCACAGGATAAATGTGGGCAGAGCCATATTGCGAACTCTGGGAGGCTGAATGAACAAACCAACAGCAGGTGAAGAATTGGTTTTATTTATTTATTTACACCGTTCCTCGTGCGGTTTAAGTGATTAGATGACTTTATTCTTCGGGTCGGTGCGATTACAGTGATACCAGATTCATATCGGGTTTTTACATTTGGCAGCTGTCACACACTAAACTTTTTTTTTTGCAAAGACTAGTTTTTGCATCGCCATATTTTGAGAGCTATAATTTTTCCATATTTCGGTCGACAGAGTTATGTGATAGCTTGTATTTTGCGGGACAAGTTGATGTTTTTATTGGTACCATTTTCGGGCATGTGACATTTTTTGATCGCTTTCTATTCTGATTTTTGGGAGGCAGAATAAACAAAAACCAACAATTCAGTAATTGTTTTTTTAGTTTTTTTTATGCAGCTCTGCGTGTGTTAAAATTAATAAGGCAGCTTTATTCCTCGGGTCAGTACATTTACAGCCATACTGCATTTATATCTTTTTTTATGTTTTGGCGCTTTTACACAATAAAAACTATTTCATAGAAAAAATCGCTTTATTCTAAGAGCTATAACTTTTTTATTTTTTGGCTGATGGAGCTGTATGGTGGCTTGCTTTTTGTGGGACAAGATGATGTTTTCAGTGGTATAATTTTTATTTATATTCGTCTCTTTGATCGCGTTTTATTCCACTTTTTGTTCGTTGGTATGATGATAAAGCACCGTTTTTTGATTCTTTTTTTTTTACTGTGTTCACTAAAGGGGTTAACTAGTGGGACAGTTTTATAGATCAGGTTGTTCCGGATGCGGCGATACTAAATATGTGTACTCTTATTGTTTTTCTTCATAATAATATTTTATTTTTTTATTATTTTTTTATTTTTAAAAAAATATTTTTACATCTTTTTTTTCACTTTTTTTACTTTGTCCCACTATGGGACTTTCACTTTCAGCAGGCTGATCGCAGTTCTAAGGTATAGCAGTGCAGGATCACTGCTATACCTTGTAAACTGTCAGTGCTGCAGACACAAGCTAGTTTGATCATGCACTGCGCATGGTCAAACTAACTTGCTGGTGCCTGGTGACACAGGTGTCGTCATGATGACATCGTGTCACCATGGCAACGATCGGGACCCCGTGAGGACAGCGCAGGGTCTCCGATCCAAGAGCAGAGGTGCTTCTGTCCCTCCACTCACTTGCTAAATGCTGCGATCGCAGCATTTAGGGAGTTAAAGTGCCGGGTGTCAGCTGTCAAAATCAGCTGACAACCGGTGGCGATTGATCCCGCACAGCCTGTGTCGTAATAATACGTACCTGGTCCATAAGGCCCAGGGCACAGGGACGTATTATTATGCACAATGTCAGAAAGGGGTTAAAGCTTCTGACGCGCCCCTGGGCCTGCTGTGTCGTGCGGCATCGCGCGCACGGGGGCTTACCCGGAGCCGGATCAGATGGGGGTAGTAGTCTCGTGGCGGTGACCCGGTCCGTGCCCAGGGAGTCAAACTGAGCGGCAGTATTTAGCAGTAGATGTTATATTGCTCGACTACGCCACCCGTTGAATGCAGTCATGAGACCGCCGCTGCAGGGCAGACCGCTGAGGCCGGTGGTACGGTTGTGCAGCGGGGATGGTATAACCCCCAACGGGAGGGGTATGGCCTCAGGGCAGCGGATGTGGATGATGAAACACTCAGAGACGGTGCGGTGTAGTTCAGGGTCTTTACTGGTGGCAAAGGTAGACCCTCCCGGAGTACTGGCTAGCGATCGGGGCCTGGTCAGTCCGTGAGCAGATGGAATCTTCCCTGGCCAGGCGGAGTTGTAGGCCTCCCCAACTAATCGTACTCTTCTGGCTACCTTGCTAGAGGCTGGTAAAAGTAGCCCACGTCCCTGAGTGTACCGTGTGGTGCTCACCCGTATGGCCGGTGACTCATAGAATCATAGAATCATAGAATGGTAGAGTTGGAAGGGACCTCCTGGGTCATCTGGTCCAACCCCCTGCTCAAAGCAGGATTCACTAAATCATCTCAGACAGATGTCTGTCCAGCCTCTGTTTGAAGACGTCCATTGAAGGGGAACTCACCACCTCTCGTGGCAGCCTGTTCCACTCATTAATCACCCTAACTGTCAAAAAGTTTTTTCTAATATCTAATCTGTGTCTCCTCCCATTTAGTTTCATCCCATTGCTTCTAGTCTTTCCTTGTGCAAATGAGAATAAAGATGATCCTTCTACAATGTGACAGCCCTTGACATATTTGTAGACAGCTATTAAGTCTCCTCTCAGTCTTCTTTTTTGCAAGCTAAACATTCCCAAATCCTGCAACCGTTCCTCATAGGACATGGTTTGCAGACCAGTCACCATTCTGGTCGCTCTTCTCTGAACTTGCTCCAGTTTGTCTATGTCTTTTTTAAAATGTGGTGCCCAAAACTGTACACAGTATTCCAGATGAGGTCTGACCAAAGAGGAGTAAAGACCGATAATGACTTCACGTGATCTAGACTGTATGCATCTGTTAATACATCCCAGAATTGTATTTGCCTTTTTTGCTGCTGCATCACACTGTTGACTCATGTTCAGTCTATGATCTATTAGTATACCTAAGTCTTTTTCACATGTACTGTTGCTTAGCTCTATTCCTCCCATTCTGTATATGCTTTTTTCATTTTTATTGCCCAGATGTAGTACTTTGCATTTTTCCCTGTTAAAAACCATTCTATTGGTTGCTGCCCACTGCTCCAGTTTATTTATGTCTTTTTGAATCCTCTCTCTCTCTTCTCTAGTATTAGCTATCCCTCCTAGCTTTGTGTCATCAGCAAATTTAATCAGGTTACCCTCAATTCCTTCATCTAAATCATTGATAAAGATGTTGAACAATACAGGTCCCAGGACGGAGCCCTGTGGTACCCCACTTGAGACATTCATCCAGCTGGATGTGAAGCCATTTACAACCACCCTTTGAGTCCGATCACTAAGCCAGTTATGAATCCACCTAACAGTTGCCTGGTCCATTGCATACTTGGTCATTTTTTCAATAAGGATGGTGTGAGATACTTTGTCAAATGCTTTGCTGAAGTCAAGATATACTATATCTACAGCATTTCCCTGATCCACCCGGGGCCTTCTGGTAGCTTCTGCTCCACGACGGCGGTGCTGGTCCCTTGCGTGTGACCGTGCCTTCGGGTTTCTTGGCCAGAGGACCTGAAATCCCCTGCCGGGCGGTTTCTGCTGCTGGGTAAGGATTAGTCCCCACAGCCTCGGACTCCGGGTCCGGTAAGAACTCTTCAATCAGGGCGAGCTCTACAGCTTCCAGCCCCTGATCTCTTTTAGCACAGCTCCCACAGAGCTCCTGATCTTTCTTGCTCCTAAAGCTGCTCCACTACAGACCAGACTGTGTCTCTGTCTGTGTTCTCTCACTCTCTTCTAACCCTGCCTCAGCCCCAGCTTTATATAGGGGAAGTTCTTCCCCTCCCAGGACTGGGCAGGAGGTGTGGCATGCATAGGATGTCTGACCAGGAAACCTCCCACCTGCTCACAGACGTAATATTGCTATTACTGTGGAAACCAGACCCCTGGGGTGCCACATTCCCCCCTAGTAAAATTTAGTACTCCGGGACTAAACATATTTTTGTAAAACATAACAAGTAAAAACAGAAACAGTACAATAAAGAAGAACACATTAGGATGGTCACGGCATGTCCGCAACCGGGTGCAGTCTTTGAAGAAAACAAAGGTGTCCATTTCACCAAGAGACCGGGAGCCGTAACCAGGTAGGGGTCTGTCCTGCCCCGAGTCCTTAACAGTCTTTGTCCTTTCCTGGGTTACGCTCCAAACATATGTACAAAGGATTCCGGATAATCCCTAAATGACACCTATAAAATAACTAAAAATACACAATTATTTACAGGTAACAGAAAACAGGTAAATACAAATAAACAGTCTAAACACTTAGATCCTCCAACGTACGGGCAACTGGCCTCTAGTGGCTCTAGTGGACCTACGGAGCTGACTGACTGGTCCTGAGCTACGGGGTGTAGGAGCTGTCAAAGGTAAACTGGGCAGCTGTCTACGGGCTCTTTGGCTCACTAGGGGCACGGCAGGCTCACTATAAGCAGAGGGTTGATCCTCCTGGTCTGCTTGTGTGGGGTCTTCTGCCTCCTGGACCGGCTGCTCTTCCAGCTCTACCTGTTTCTCTGTAGGTACTTGAGATGCTGGTTGGAGGAAGGTGAGGACGGGTACCACAACAGCGCCATTGACTTGAGTCCAAGACCGAGGGAAGTCTCCGAGCACAGTACTGACCATATCTTCCCTTTCCTCTGCGGGTCGAGGGTCTTCTTGTTCTTCTTCAGGGCTTCGTAGCTGTTCGGGACACTTCTTCAGGTGATCTCGGGAGACAATGGCTGTGGTTTCTCCTCCGTCCTTACTGATTATGCAGACTTTCGGGTTCTCATGGCTTGAGGGCAGTACGGTGTACGGGTCCTTCTCCCACTGGTCGTCCAACTTGTGGAGGCGTCTCTTCCTCTTCAAGACCTGCTCTCCAGGTACCAGGGGAACAGCGGGAGCATACTGGTTGTAAGTCTTCTCCTGTCTTTCTCTAGCTTGACAGAGACTTCGCTCCACGCTCTCCTGTACTTTCCGGTACTGCTGCTGCCTTTCTGTGTCCCAGTCTGCTTCTGGTGAAGTGTCCTCGGGTGTCAGGACTCCCATCACCAGATCAACAGGAAGCTTACCAGGTCTTGCTCTCATTAGGTAAGCCGGGGTACAGTTGGTAGAACCTACCAGGATGTGGTTGTATAGGTCCACCAGATCAGGCAGTTTCTCAGGCCACAGACTGCGTTCTTCCAGGGGCAATGTTTTCAGAAGATCTATCACCACCTGGTTCATTTTCTCGCAGAGCCCATTGGTTTGCGGATGATAGGGTGTTGTTCTTATCTTCCGGCAGCCATACAGAGTACAGAACTCCTGGAAGACTTCCGCTTCAAAGGCTGGTCCTTGGTCCGTCAGCACCTGCTCTGGGTATCCGTGTGGACGGCAGAAGTGCTGCTGGAAAGCTCTAGCTGCTGTTTGAGCCGTTAAGTCCTTGACCGGGACCACCACCAGGAACCGGGAGTAATGATCTACGATTGTGAGGGCGTAGACATACCCAGATCTGCTTGGAGCCAGTTTCACATGGTCCAGGGCTACCAGTTCCAGTGGCTGTCGGGTGATGATGGGCTGCAAGGGAGTCTTCTGGCTGGCACGGTCCTTCCTTCTTAGGTGGCACGGGCCACAGTCTCTGCACCACCTCTCGATGATTCCTCTCATGCCTACCCAGTGGAACCGCGCACGCAGCAGGAACTCCAGCTTCTTCCATCCGAAGTGCCCAGCTCCGTTGTGGTATGCCTCCAGCACCATAGCCGCGTCTCTTCTTGGCACCACTACTTGCCAGATCAGTTCATGCGTCCGGGAGTTAACCATTCTGCGGCACAACTTCCCCTTGTAAAGGAACAGTCGACTCTTCTCAATCCACAGTTGCTTGGCCTCCTCCGGAGCGTCTGGGTCAAGGCGGGCATCTGGCTGAGTCAGCATCTCCTTCACCAGTCGGACGGCGGGGTCACTGTCTTGCGTTTCCGCCCAGTTGTAATGAGGTAAGGGGTTGAACGTAGCGGATTGCTTACTCCTTACACTGTGGGAATACTGGATAGTCCCATGCCGGTGGAACGCGGGAAGTTCAACTTCTTCCAGTTCCTCTGGATCTTCCCCCACGTCCGGTAGGTTTGGCATTCTGGACAAGGCATCCGCGTTGGTATTGGAGCGTCCTGCCCGGTATTTGATTGTGAACTCAAAGTTGGACAGGCGGGCCATCCATCTCTGCTCCAGGGCACCGAGTCTTGCCGTATCCAGGTGTGTCAATGGGTTGTTATCCGTGTACACGGTGAACCGGGAAGAGGCGAGGTAGTGCTTAAAGCGTTCGGTGACTGCCCACACCACTGCCAGGAATTCTAGCTTGAATGAGCTGTAATTCTCAGGGTTTCTTTCGGTGGGTCGCAGTTTTCGGCTGGCGTAAGCAATTACCCGTTCTTTCCCCTGCTGGATGTGGGACAGTACGGCTCCTAGCCCGATGTTACTTGCGTCGGTGTAGAGGATAAAGGGCTGGCTGTAATCAGGGTACGCCAGGATTTCATCCCCCTTGAGGGCCATCTTCAGCTGGCGGAAGGACTCTTCTTCCAACTTCTCCCCTCTGAAGGGCGGCTTCTGGTTCTTGGCCTTCCTGGACTGGCCTATCAGGAGGTCCTGCATAGGAGCTGCCTTTTTGGTGAAACCCGGAATGAACCTTCGGTAGTAGCCTACCAATCCGAGGAACTGCCGCACTTCCTTTACGCTGGAGGGGCTTGGCCATTCCTTAATTGTGGTGATCTTATCAGGGTCGGGAGCCACTCCGTCAGCACTCACCACGTGTCCCAGGTACTGCACCTTTGGTTTCAGGAGGTGACACTTGGAGGGTTTCACCTTCAGGCCGTAGTTTGCCAGGGCTTTGAACACTTCTGCCAGGTGTTTCAGGTGGTCCTCGTAGGTCTTGGAGTAGACGATGACATCGTCCAGGTATAACAGGACCGTCTCAAAGTTTCGGTGTCCCAGACAGCATTCCATCAACCGTTGGAAGGTTCCTGGTGCGTTGCAGAGTCCAAACTGCATGCAGGTAAACTCGCTAAGTCCCATCGGGGTGGTGAATGCGGTCTTCTGCCGGTCCGCCTCTGCTACAGGAACCTGACAGGACCCGCTAGTGAGATCCAAAGTAGAGAAGAAGTTAGCAGATCTTAAAGCAGCCAAAGACTCCTCTATCCTTGGTAAGGGGTACGCATCTTTGTGTGTGATACGGTTGATTTTCCGGTAATCTACACACATTCTCATGGTGTTGTCTTTCTTTTTAACCAAAACCAGTGGAGCTGCCCAGGGGCTACAGCTATCCCTAATTACCCCAGCCTCCTTCATGTCTCTAAGCATCCCCTTGGCGTATTGGTAGTGTGCAGGGGGTACGGGTCGGTATCTCTCCTTTATGGGAGGATGGTCTCCCGTGGGGATATGGTGTTCTACCCCCTTTACTCGCCCGAAGTCTAACGGGTGTTTACTAAACACTCTCTCGTACTCTTGAACCACCCGATAGACTCCCTGTTTCTGGTGTGAGGGAGTGGAGTCAGTACCCAAATGTAGTTGCTGACACCAGTCCTCTATTGTTTTCTTAGAGCCGTTACCTTCCTCTGGTTGAGATGGAGGCAAGGGTTCCACGGCCTGTACAGAATTCTGGTTTATGGTGAACAATTTAGCTAGCGTGGCATACCGGGGCAGGTGTACTTCTCTCTTCCCGATGTTTATTATGCGAACGGGCACCCTCCCATGGCGTACATCAACCACCCCCCGTGCTGTCAAAATGGTGGGCCTACTGTCTGAGTAGACGGGTTCTACCATTGCTTGGTAGTCTCTACCTCTTAGACCAATAGCTGCCCGGCACCAAATCATCATTTCACTTTTTGGGGGCATGGCAATAGGGAAAGGGTCACACATTCTCACGCTTCCAATCTCACCACCGGAGAGTTCCACCTGTTGCCGCCAAATCAGTGCCCGGATCTCTTTTTGGAGCACTCGCTGCTGGCCGGAGCTGGCGTTCTTGGCAACCTGCTGTAAAATGAAAATCACCTCTGCAAGACAATTTTCAATCACATTAGTTCCTAGCGTTATCTTTGGGTGACTCTCGCGCTTGTCAATGTCTACAATGATCAGTCCCTGTGCTGCCAGTTCGACTCTACCGATTTTAATGGTCATCTCTTTGAATCCGATCTGTGGCACGGGTTGACCATTGCTGGCGATGATACTCAAGTCGTCGTCAGGGTAGCGGGTTATATCCGAGTCATTCCAGTACTGCTTGAAGAGCACGTACGGGATGGTGGTGACCTGTGACCCGGTGTCAAGTAGGGCACTCATAGGAATGCCATCCAGTACCACAGGCAAGACTGGACGTCCTCCCACATATTTGTCACGCCAGTTCGATGGGCCTGGTGATCTTATTCCTAGGGGTTGGCCCTCTACCCGAGGTTGTGCCAGTTTAAAGGACAGTACCTTGCCATATGTCCGGGTTGATTGCAGCGGCGGCAGATGGGCTGTCCGTCCTCGTTGTATCGGTCGCTGGGTCTTCCTCTGGCCGGTGGGGTCCTCCTTGGTCGACGCCACGGGATGTCCTCCGGTCCGGATGCCAGCTGGATCTTCCCTGGAGCAGCAACCTGTAAAGACTGCACAGTTCGGGTTAGCGCAGCTACGCTTTTAGCTAGCTCTTGGACCTGATGGTGCAGGTCTGGAGCCGGGTCATTGTTCAAAGCCTGCGCATCAGCCCCCACAGGCCCTGCCGACAAGGGCGCCGCCTCCTGGTGGTAAGCGGTAGTAGGGCGCCTGTGGGTCACAACGCCACCCGGTGCCAGTTCTCGGAGCACCCGAATGGCTCTGTCCTTGAACTGTGCAAAGTCCAGATGAGGATCCTGTAAGGCCATTGCCCGCAACTGGGTTCGGTGGGCATTGCAATATAGTCCCTCTATAAATTGTTCGGTCAACAGCCTGTCCTCGTTTCCCACGCCGTCAGGGTCGGTCTGCTTAATGGCTCTCAGGGCCTCTTGTAGGTTTAGTGCATAGTCCCTTATATTCTCATGTGCTCGCTGTTTGCACCCGTAGAATCTAAGCTTAATCTCAGCTGAGGTGCGGGTATCAAAGGTGTCCTTCAGCCGGGTTAATATCCCTGCGACAGTCCTCCTCCCAGGCGGCCAGGACTTTACCTCCCTTTGGGCTGCCCCGGTTAGTTGGGCCACCAGGATGCTCACTTTTTGCTCTTCTGTGAGGGGGTACACCTGGAAGAGGCTATCCAGCTTTTCTCTAAAGTCATTCAGGGTATGTGACTCCCCTGAGTACTGGGGTAGCCAGGCTGCCCCCGGGATATAGGGCATAGTGAAAGGCATGACCGCAGCAGCGGTGGCGCTGGCGGTGGCTGCGGCAGTGAAGCTCTCCTCCGTATCCGACATCTTCCTCCCCCCTAGTGGACCGTGGCCTACCTTGCGATGATCCTCTTCCGTAGGCCGCGGCTCCGCAGTGGATCGTCAGGGTCGAGGACCTTCCGTCGCACTCCTATGACGTCGGCGTCTGCTGGGCTCCTTCCAGGACCTTACGCAACGTCCGGACGTGAGGCGGGGCTTCAGTTCTCGCGGGCTTTTCGGAGTCCACGCCCCTCTTCTTCCTGCGCGGCGTCTTCAAGATGGCGTCCAACGGCGGGAAAACTCCACGGATGGCGGGAAGAAGGCAGAAGATGGCGTCCAACGGCGGGAAAACTCCACGGATGGCGGGAAGGAGGTGGAAGATGGCGTCGGATGGCGGGAATCTTCACCACAGGTAAGTTTAAAAGTCTCTTTTTCAGGCGCGCAGTACCCGGTGGTTGCGGGCACGGAATCCTGCCGACTACGCCAAAAGTTGACGCGCCCCTGGGCCTGCTGTGTCGTGCGGCATCGCGCGCACGGGGGCTTACCCGGAGCCGGATCAGATGGGGGTAGTAGTCTCGTGGCGGTGACCCGGTCCGTGCCCAGGGAGTCAAACTGAGCGGCAGTATTTAGCAGTAGATGTTATATTGCTCGACTACGCCACCCGTTGAATGCGGTCATGAGACCGCCGCTGCAGGGCAGACCGCTGAGGCCGGTGGTACGGTTGTGCAGCGGGGATGGTATAACCCCCAACGGGAGGGGTATGGCCTCAGGGCAGCGGACGTGGATGATGAAACACTCAGAGACGGTGCGGTGTAGTTCAGGGTCTTTACTGGTGGCAAAGGTAGACCCTCCCGGAGTACTGGCTAGCGATCGGGGCCTGGTCAGTCCGTGAGCAGATGGAATCTTCCCTGGCCAGGCGGAGTTGTAGGCCTCCCCAACTAATCGTACTCTTCTGGCTACCTTGCTAGAGGCGGGTAAAAGTAGCCCACGTCCCTGAGTGTACCGTGTGGTGCTCACCCGTATGGCCGGTGACTCGGGGCCTTCTGGTAGCTTCCGCTCCACGACGGCGGTGCTGGTCCCTTGCGTGTGACCGTGCCTTCGGGTTTCTTGGCCAGAGGACCTGAAATCCCCTGCCGGGCGGTTTCTGCTGCTGGGTAAGGATTAGTCCCCACAGCCTCGGACTCCGGGTCCGGTAAGAACTCTTCAATCAGGGCGAGCTCTACAGCTTCCAGCCCCTGATCTCTTTTAGCACAGCTCCCACACAGCTCCTGATCTTTCTTGCTCCTAAAGCTGCTCCACTACAGACCAGACTGTGTCTCTGTCTGTGTTCTCTCACTCTCTTCTAACCCTGCCTCAGCCCCAGCTTTATATAGGGGAAGTTCTTCCCCTCCCAGGACTGGGCAGGAGGTGTGGCATGCATAGGATGTCTGACCAGGAAACCTCCCACCTGCTCACAGATGTAATATTGCTATTACTGTGGAAACCAGACCCCTGGGGTGCCACACTTCCGGCGCAACTTCAGACACCGCTCAATATACAGTGATCGGCAGCTGTAACAACGCCCCGGCACTGACTGACAGC
This sequence comes from Phyllobates terribilis, assembly GCF_046119375.1. Classification (NCBI taxonomy): domain Eukaryota; kingdom Metazoa; phylum Chordata; class Amphibia; order Anura; family Dendrobatidae; genus Phyllobates; species Phyllobates terribilis. The sequence continues at coordinate 244,426 of NW_027363352.1, read as the reverse complement.
TCAGCAGTACATCAGTACAGATCCGGCTGTCAGTCTTTACAGGGAGCGGTTACAGGGGCCGCTTAGCCGGCTGTCAGTCAGTGCCAGGGTGCGGTTATAGCCGCCGCTCACTATGTACTGAACAATGACTGAAGCCACGCCGGCCGCGCCTCTATGACTGAAAGCTGGAGGCTGCCGTGGGGAATAAAGTGCATTTCCTCCCGGTAGCCGGCCTTTCAGTAAGACGCCCGGCAGCTTTATAAACCTGCAGATTAACCCCATATCTGCAGGTTAATAGCGTTTAGGGACATGACAGGTTCCCTTTAAAGTATAGAGTGAAAACCACCGGTGGCAGAGCTTCACCAAGGACAACTCACCGGCGTCTAAATGATGTGCACATACCCTTAGGCTACGTTCTCACAATGAGTTTTGGGTGAGTTTTTTATGCTGTATATTTTCGAAAAAAATTCAAGTAACCTATTTTACTTAATGGGGCAGAAAATCTGCTATATCTAAAACTCACTAGAAGCTCATTGTGGGGACGTAGTCTTATACCTCGAAAATCAGAGGGTCCGAGTCATCATTTTGCTTGTTTTTTTAACAATTGATAGCATGTGAACCCCTCTTAGTAATCCTGCAAAACCTTTACTAAAATCTGTGCTGTGCCGTCATAGGGCCCAATACAACATTGTATTTTTTCAAGTCCCTTTTCTCTTTTGTATCATTTGATTTTTTTGTGCCAAATTCCTGAAAGTGGCGCACCTGGTTCATGGATTTTGCCCAAAATCAAAACTGTATTTTTTTTGTCTTTAAACCTTTTTGTGTCTTTGTATCGCAAAAAAGTGGCATGCTAAAATGTTGCAAAGTTTGTGCAAAAAAACCTCCCGGACTACAGAACACAAAATCACTTGAAATATATTTGAGTAAAAATGTGACAACTTTTTAAAAAGTCACAATTAGATAATTAGCCGGAAACCCCATAATGATCAATGAAAAAAAAGGGAACGCTGCAGACTTCAAAAAGGCGCAAATTAAAAGAAGAACAAGGCGCAAATGAAAAACACTAAAAACTAGAAAAAAAAGGTGCAAATACACTAATGAATTGTCCCATAGCTTTATAACAGTGCCATAATATGCAGCTTGTGTTGGAACACCCCCCATTATAAAGGGGAACGTGACATCTAGTAGTCAGGTGGTATTACATTTCCAGGAACAGCACAATATGGAGGTCACAGAAGATACATGAACTGTTCCTTCATGGAGGATATTTTATAAAATGAACACGCGGTATCTATACGCTATGGGGGAGTCACTTACATGAGGGTCCGCATGGTCCATAGCAATCTTGTGGAGGTCCAGCAGAGCCTTATTTACGCCCTTTTCAATTTTCAAGGCATTCTCCATAGCATTGGTGCCATTCCCCCATTCATCGGCCTCAGATTTGTGGAGCAAAAATGGACAAAACATTTCATTAATGGCGGATAAATAACGACTTCTATCTACGGATATCTACGCACAACCTGAAGTGACATTCCCTCCAGGTTTCATAATTTCACCTGATTTGTACCTTACAGTCCAAGTGTTTTCATCATCTAGGTAGATCCAGGTATGGGAGTAAGTTAGTAGCAGCGAGGGCTTCATGCTTCTTGGAGGACCAATACCGGCTTGGGATATTTTTATGGACGTTATTCCATAATGTCTACAAGTCTCAAAAACTCTATTTCTTCAGAGCAGATGTCCGTCCTGACAGACTATTGACCAACATCTGCTAATTGGCTGCAGAGGACATAACAAGTCATAGCAATGTCCGGAAAAAGCGGTGCTGAAGTCCTAAATGTAATAAGCTGGGGATGTGCAGTAGTGGACAACCCCTTTAATGAACTTGATTACTTAAAGGGGATGTCCACTAATCAGACAACCCCTTCTAAATCCCTATGTTTCTCCCCAGTAAAATAACACTTATATTCACCTTCGGTGTTGGTGTTGTACCAGCTGTCTCGGCACTGGCTCTCCCGGGGCTCATGTCACATAACAATGGCACTGGCATACCGCTAATAACGGCAGACCCCGCAGCTGCTTTGCAACTGTGAGACAGGTGGCGATGTCAGCACAGGCATCGGGCCCCCCGCATCCAGCATCACACTTTCAACTGTATCCACATTCTGGATGCAGATACAATTGAAAGGAATGATGGAGGAGGGAACCGTCTGCTCCCTCCTCCATCATTCTCCTCTGTGCTTCTGATGTCTCAGCTCAGTGGACGTGATAACGTCCCAAAATCGCGTCCACTGTGCCGAGCTGAGCATAGTTTCAAACCACATGCTGCAAAGACCAGAACAGCAGGGGAATGGGGAGAGGTGAGTATTTTTTTTTTAATTAATAAGTAGTTTGTGAGGGCCATCATATTATTTGGAGGGCAAACTGGAAGGCCATGATACTATTTGTAGGGCTACTTGGAGGCCATCATATTATTTGAAGGGTTATTTGGGGGGCATCATCATATTTGGGGTGCTAAAATACTAATTTTAGGGCTGTCTTGGGGACCATCATACTATTTGGAGAACTATGTGGGGGCCATCATTCTACTATTTGGAGGATTATGTGGGGAGCATCATACTATTTGTAGTGCTCTGTGGGGGCCATTATACTACTATTTGAATGGCTATGTGTCAGGCTATCATACTATTTGGAGGGCTATGTGGGGACCGTTCTATTATTTGAAGAGCTGTATGGGGACTATTATACTATTTGGAGGCCTATGTGGGGTCCATTATATTATTTGGAGGGCTGGGTGGGGACTATTATATTGTTTAGAGGCTTATGTGAGGACTATTATTTTATTTGGAGCGTTGTGTTTGGGCCATTATACTATTTGGAGGGCTGTGTGGTGAGGGGCATTATACTGTATAAGTGGCTGATGGGGGTCATTATACTGCTTGGGTGGATAGTGGGGGCCATTACACTGTATGAGGACCATTATACAGTGTGGAGGGCTGTGCGGGGTCCATTATACTGTGTGGAGGGTTATGCGGGGGCCATCATACTGTGTAGAGGTCACTGGGGTTTATCATACTTTGCGGGGGTACTGTAGAGTCATCATACTGTATGTGTGGAGGGTACAGTGGAGAAATTCACTGTGGGGGTATCTTACTGTGTTTGGGGGCACATTTTTGGCCATTAAAGGAGTATCTTAGTACGTGGGAACACTAGGGGGCTTCAATTGGGGCAAAATTACTATGGAAGGGTTGCAAACTTGTGAGGTATGCTCTTCTGTGACCCCGCTGAATATTAATGTTTTTTTGTGGGGGCTTAATTATTACTTCTGCTATGGGACCCCATGATTTCCATGTATGCTCAGGGAAGGTGATAAATCATAAATTAGCTGAATGGAGCTCAAAAGAATAAAAACAAGAGTAGTTACTTCTCCAGTCAGATCAAACTCACTGATGATATCCCAGTTAACTCATTCTGCAGCCAGCAATAGAAATCTTGCTTTAATCTGTTCATATAATCTTATATTTGTGATTCTGCTATTACTATGATGTGGCGTTCTCATCGCAGGCGTTGATACCATGTAAAGGCCTCATACAGGGTCGGACTGGGGTGCCTAGGGCCCACCAGGAGAATTGACTCTAGGGGTCCACACTACAGCATCCATAAACGGTTGTATTACTCGTTCATTTTTCGGCCTCTCCCACTAAAACGTGTGCCTTTTAGCAAACTATACAGTGTGTAAAAGAGAACTGTATTGTGTAGTGCACTATATCAAAGTGTTTCTTGTTAACCAACTTATTTATTGTAGTTAACAGAATCTGTAATTTACAATCAGTAGCGGTTTTTCTTACACATGGCCATTCCTTGTCCTAGGTAAACCACCCAGTCCCTCAGCCAACTTAAACAATTTTCAAAGTGAAGAAAAAGTCATAATCACACAGCCTCACTGCGCATGCGCTTTAACGCGCTATGTTCCCAGAGCATGCGCAGTGAATCTGGTAATCACAGAGCCTCACTGCGCAGGCGGCCGGACATCTACAAGTGCGCCTGCGTCCCACAATATCAGCGCTGGTCAGGAACAGGATTCAAATACATGGACGGCGCCAGCAGTGAGTGAATGCTGCGCTCGCCCTTGACTGAATATGACAAGCACGCCCCTATGATTGAAAAGGCAGGTAGGATATAAGTAGGGCCGGCGTCAGCACCCGGCGCACCCGGGCAAGTGCTGGGGCCCTGAGCAGGCAGGGGGGCCCACTGGCGGTCGCGCACCCCGTTGGGCTATGGGCGGAGGAGAGCGGTGTCAGCGCCCGCCCTTCTCCCCCGCTTGCTCAGGGCCCCGGCAGCCGGATACTTACCTCTCCCCGTGCCTCTGCAGATCCGCCGTCTTCCTGCTCTGCACTCTCTGTGACGTCTCAGGTCAGAGGGTGCGGTGAAGTCTTTCCACCGCGCCCTCCCCCTGAGCTGTCACAGGGAGCACAGAGCGGAAAGACGCCGCCAACGCTGGAGTCCCGACCCGAGCAGCTGCAGCAGGTGAGGAGGGAGGTGAGTATTTGATTTTTTTTTTAATGTATGGAGGCATGGGGCATAATATGGGGGGGGGGGGTGACATCCTGCATGGGGCATAATATAGGGGGGTGACATCCTGCATGGGGCATTATAAAGAGAGGGGGGGTGACATCCTGCATGGGGCATTATAAAGAGAGGGGGGGTGACATCCTGCATGGGGCATTATAAAGAGAGGGGGGGTGACATCCTGCATGGGGCATTATAGAGAGAGGGGGTGACAGCCTGCATGGGGCATTATAGAGAGAGGGGGTGACATCCTGCATGGGGCATTATAAAGAGAGGGGGGTGACATCTTGCATGGGGCATTATAAAGAGAGGGGGTGACATCCTGCATGGGGCATTATAAAGAGAGGGGGGCTGACATCCTGCATGGGGCATTATAAAGAGAGGGGGGTGACATCCTGCATAGGACATTGTAAAGAGAGGGGGTGACATCCTGCATGGGGCATTATAAAGAGAGGGGGTGACATCCTGCATGGGGCATTATAAAGAGAGGGGGTGACATCTTGCATGGGGCATTATAAAGAGAGGGGGTGACATCCTGCATGGGGCATTATAAACAGAGGGGAGTGACATCCTGCATGGGGCATTATGAAGAGAGGGGGTGACATCCTGAATGGGGCATTATAAAGAGGGGGGGTGACTTCCTGATTGGGGATTATAAAGAGGGGGGGTGACATCCTGTTTGGGGCATTATAGAGAGAGGGGGTGACATCTTGCATGGGGCATTATAAAGAGGAGGGGTGACAGCCTGCATGGGGCAATATAAGGGGGGAACAGCCTGCATGGGGCATTATAAGGGGGGGGACAGCCTGCTTAGTGCATTATGTGGGGGGAACAGCCTGCATGGAGCATTATACGGTGGGGGGACAGCCTGTATGGGGCATTATGTGGGGGGTAACAGCTTGCATGGAGCATTATAAGGGGGGAGACAGCCTGTATGGGGCATTATGTGGGGGGTAACAGCCTGCATGGAGCATTATATGGAGGCCAGTATCCTGTATGGAGCGTTATAAGGGGACCAGTATCCTGTATGGAGCGTTATATGGGGGCCAGTATCCTGTATGGAGCTTTATAAGAGGACCAGTATCCTGTATGGAGCGTTATATGGGGGCCAGTATTCTGTATGGAGCCTTATATGGGGGGCAGTATTCCGTATGGAGCCTTATATGGGGGCCAGTATTCCGTATGGAGCGTTATATGGGGGCCAGTATTCCGTATGGAGCCTTATATGGGGGCCAGTATTCCGTATGGGGCCTTACATGGGGGCCAGTATTCCGTATGGGGCCTTATATGGGGGCCAGTATTCCGTATGGGGCCTTATATGGGGGCCAGTATTCCTTCATGGGGTCTTATATGGGGGCCAGTATTCCTTTATGGGCCTTATATGGGGGCAAGTATTCCGTATGGGGCCTTATATGGGGGCCAGTATTTCGTATGGGGGCCAGTATTCCGTATGGGGCCTTATATGGGGGCCAGTATTCCATATGGGGCCTTATATGGGGGCCAGTATTCCGTATGGGGCCTTATATGGGGGCCAGTATTCCTTTATGGAGCCTTATATGGGGGCCAGTATTCCGTATGCGGCCTTATATGGGGGCCAGTATTCTGTATGGAGATATGTGGTGCCCATTATACTGTACGAGGACTATGTGGGGTCATTATTCTGTATGGAGCAATATATAATGGGGCCCATAAAACTGTATGGAGGACTTAGTGGTGCCCATAATACTGTATGGAGGACTATATTGTCCGGTCTGCACTGTGTGCTGCGAGGATTCTCCGGCTTCTGAGCTATTGTAGAATTTACAGTAGATATCACTCATGTAATGTAAGAAGTGAAATCTTTGCATTGTACTATATATATAGATTTCTCTGCGGTATCTGTGCATCATGAATCGTGGTATGTGTTAGAGGGGCCCACTGAGACTCGCCCGGGGCCCAGAAAAACCTGGAGCCGGCCCTAGATATAAGTATATTAAACGTTATAAATTCATTATAGCTGCAGCGATTTTCATGAAAACAGCTTGCTAGTGATGCACATTGCGTCACTACCAACGCTATGGGGGCAGTGTAGAGGGCAGCTAGGACGTGACAGGTTCTCTTTAAAGTGTGAATGACTTGATGCTGTGAGTTCAAATGCAATACCCGTCCCCGCATCATCCCTGCAGTAACAAACCTACAACTCCCAGCAGGCCCGGAAGGGTTAAATCTGACAGTGCATGCTGGGAGTGGTACATATCAGAGGGTAAACCACTCAAATTATTATTATTTTACATCTTATTTTACCAGTGCAGTGTGTATATACAGATACTGAGAATTACACCCAGTATAGAGGACAGAAGTGGTACTCTGCAATATATATGTATATATTATATATACAGACACACACATTATACAGTATATACATATACACTGTGTTCAGGAATATAGAGCGGAGCAGTGTATATACTATATAATGTATAGATATGGCAGTGAATAGAATGTGGATTCCACACCATATACGCAGCACCATACTATCTAACCGTCTGTACACTATATACTGCATATAGTAGCATATATAGACCCTTGTAGCGTCTGTGTGCACACCCTCCATGCACTTAATAGCCCTCTGTGGCCATACACATACTGGCTGGTGAGCGGTTCATGCAGCGTTATGTGCAGACCCTATTTAGTGTATAATGGTTGTATCATACAATATAAGCACATTTTATCATTTAGCTTTCGTGTCTCCCTATTTCCTCATAGATTGTAGCTTGCGAGCAGGGCCCTCACTCCTCTTGGTATCTGAGTTATGTTTATTCTGTAATGTCTTTATTGTCTGTACAAGTCCCCTCTGTAATGTAAAGTGCTTTTTCAATAAATTTGTAGTCAAGATGGGGTGCAGAGTGTACTTTAATGAGAAGAATAATGAACTTTTTAGAATTTACCAAATGGCTGCAATGAAATATAGGAGGCCAAATGCATTGTATATGTCATATAGGAGGCAGAGAGTGCGGTCTGTTTGTCATATATGAGGTAGAAAGTGCGATCTATACATCATATAGGAGGTATGAAATAGACAGCACTCACCAATGGATGCCAAAAAAAGATCCTTTTATTTCAGATCCAGCATACAGACGTTGCGGCTGGTTCAGGGGTGCGGGAGTGAACTATACTGGACCCGTGGTGGCGCTGCTTGTGCGCGAAACGGCCGTCGTCCTCTTTTCACCCCTGAACCAGCCACAACGTCTGTACGCTGAATCTGAAATAAAAGGATCTTTTTTTGGGATCCATTGGTGAGTGCTGTCTTTTTCATACTTCCTTGGACATTTGATTAACACTGCTTATTTAGACATTGCACCTCCTGATGTGGATAGCCAACGGCTAAAAAACCCGTTTGGGAAGATTTGGGAACTGGTGGCGGCATACTTCACTTCTATGTGGTATACATCATATTGGCCCCACACATGACATATATCGCACTCTCGGCCTCCTATATGACGTACAGACTGCACATTCGGTCTCCTATAATATATACTTTATATATCAGGCTGAGTGTGTTGTATACGTCATATAGGCCCGCACTCTCAGCCTCCTATATGACATATACACTGTATAATTCATGAGTCCAAGAGTGTGATCTATATTTCATATAGGAGGTAGAGAGTGTGATCTATTATGTCATATAGGCCCCATATATAACGTATACCGCACTCTTGGTCTCCAATGTGACATACAAACTCTTGGCCTCCTATATGGCATAGGGCTCTTTCATACATCCGGATATTTCCGGTACTGGAAAAAACAGTACCGGAGATATCCGTGTCAGTGTGGCATACGTGTGCTCCATCAGGATCACACATACCGTACCACCACTTGGGAATCAGCGGTACAGTTTGTGCTGTTCCCAAGCACCGGGTGCTGAAGGAATCGCTCATCACTGTCCCCTGCCGGCGCTGCAATCAGTGTTAGCAAGGGACAATGAAGAGACAATGTTGAAAGTAGTATTCACCTCCAAATGTCTCCAAAACCTGTAAAAATAATACTAAAATTAAAAAAAACAACAATATATTCACCTGGCTTAAAGTGACCACACACGATGAGGAGCGTAGGAGAATGACTTGCTGCAGTGAGCGGTCCCCCGACCTATGCTGAGCTCAGTGAGCATAGGGGCCTGCTTGCTGCAGGGAGTCAAGCTCCTCAGCGTGTGTGGTCGCCTCAAGCCAGGTGAATATTTTTTTTTAAATTTTCTTATATTTACAGGTTTTGGCAACATCGGGAGGTGAACCTACTGCTCTCAACATTGTCCCTTGCTAGCGCTGATCGCTGATTCCTTAAGCACCTGGGAACAGCATGAACTGTACCGCTAATTCCCAGGCGCCGGTATGTGTCACACCAACGACACACGCACGTCATCTGTGTGCTCGTGTGCGGGACGTTTTTCGGCCCGTGCAGTGTATAAAAAAAACTGACATGTCAGCGTGTTTTGCCCACGGACACACGGTCCGTGGAAACAGTATGTACTTTATGTAGGAGGCCGAGTGCATTGTACATCATGTAGGTCCGCACTCTAGGCCTCATATAAAACGTATACCGCACTCTCAGACTCCTATAGTCTATACTTTATATAGGAGGCCGAGTGCGTTGTACATCTTGTAGGTCCGCACTCTAGGCCTCATATAAAACGTATACCGTACTCTCAGCCTCCTATAGTCTATACTTTATATAGGAGGCCGAGTGCGTTGTACATCATGTAGGCCCGCACTCTAGGCCTCATATAAAACGTATACCGCACTCTCAGCCTCCTATAGTCTATACTTTATATAGGAGGCCGAGTGCATTGTACATCATGTAGGCCCGCACTCTAGGCCTCATATAAAATGCATACCGCACTCTCAGCCTCCTATATGGCATATACACTGTCTGTATATGTCATATAGGAGGCCAAGAGTATGATCTACATGTCATATAGGAGGCCTAGAGTGCAATGCATAATGTATAAAATAAATTATATTATTGTTGGCCAGTGCTGGGAACACTCACTCATAAAAACCTTATTGAATATTTGGCACGGTACTTTTGACATGAAATTAAAGCAGTGAGAGCTGTAGGCCTGCAGCTTTGTTTCCAATTCCAGTGTGCAAATTGAAGTGGTCAGTGGGGCGCTAGAAACTGGATAAGGCGCTGGAAAAGGATAAAACAAACCTCTTTATTTAAGTATTAATGCCCACAACGCGTTTCTGCAGCGGTCTGCTGCCTTCATCAGGTGGAGTTATTGTTTCCAATTCCAGGCCAGGTTGGAGAGTTGAACTGTAGAGGACGGTCACTGTCCACATATCCAGCCCCGGAACCGGTATAAAAAAGCCCAGAATCAGAGCAGGAGAGAAGGGGGCGGTGCGCCGGTGCTGGTGCCACCACCCGGTCCGGAACAGGTATTACTACAGGGGAGTAGGCCAGAACAGGTAAGGAGCCGGGATGGGACCACATCAGAAGCCCGGGAGCAGGGAGAGCAGAGCGAGACGTCGGGTTCGTTGGCGCCAGCGTATCATAGGAGGACGGCCCCGGAGCTGAGAGAGAGCACTGCAGAGCGTGGCCAGAAGAGAGCGGCGTCAGCGTCAGTGTCACCTGTTACCACACCACAGTCTGCCAGCCAGCGGGAAAGCAGAGCGCAGTGCGTGTCACCACCCAGAAAGAGTCCATCCTCAGGGACTACTCACGTGGTAAGTATGCTGCATGCACGTCACTGCAGGCCCGCTGTCACCAATGAATGTTCAGTGCGCGCGACGCTACATTTCCTTCAGCCGCGCTTTTAAAGGGCCCACATTTTTAAAGGGCCCCCGCCACCAATTTTCTCACTCTCATATTGGGGCCCACCGGGAAATTTCCCGATTTCCCGCCAGGCCAGACCGACCCTGGAATTAACTCCATTCTGGAGGTTTCAGTCATGAGCCGTCTAGATTGGATTTGATCCTATGAGGAAAACGCTCCAGCAACTCTATTCTAGTCAGGTCAGCAATGAACTGTACAGAATAGAGGCTACAGGGAGATCATCTAAAAATCCACTCCGATCTAGATGGCTCAATGGTGAATCAGCTAGAATGGAGTTGCTCAAATGAGGTCCTCAAAAAAGCCACTCCGATCCAGTGTGGTAAATTATGAGGACTCTGTCTCTGCGCTCTGTTACGTTTCTCCCCGTGAGGCTCCGCTCACTCTCCGAAAAACTCAATTCCAGTCTCTTCAGCACGAAACTGTACAGTCATGGCCAAAAGTATTGAGAATGACATCAAAATTATATTTTCACATGATCTGCTGGCTTCTGGTTTTTATTAGTGTTTGTCTGATGTTTATATCACATACAGAAATATAATTGCAATCATATTATGAGTACCAATAGGTTATATTGACAGTTAGAATGAGTTAATGCAGCAAGTCAATATTTGCAGTGTTGCCCCTTCTTCTTCAAGACCTCTGTAATTCTCCCTGGCATGCTCTCAATCAACTTTTGGACCAAATCCTGACTGATAGCAGTCCATTCTTGCATAATCAATGCTTGCATTTTGCCAGAATTTGTTGGTTTTTGTTTGTCCACCCGTCTCTTGATGATTGACCACAAGTTCTCAATGGGATTAAGATCTAGGGAGTTTCCAGGCCATGGACCCAAAATCTCTATGTTTTGTTCCATGAGCCATTTAGTTATCACCTTTGCTTTATGTCAATTTGCTCCATCATGCTGGCAAAGGCATTGTTGGGCGCCAAACTGCTCTTGGATGGTTGGGAGAAGTTGCTCTTGGAGGACATTCTGGTACCATTCTTTATTCATGGCTGTGTTTTTAGGCAAGACAGTGAGTGAGCCAATTCCCTTGGCTGAGAAGCAACCCCACACATGAATGGTTTCAGGATGCTTTACAGTTGGCATGAGACAAGACTGGTGGTAGCGCTCACCTCTTCTTCTCCGAATAAGCTGTTTTCCAGATGTCCCAAACAGTCGAAAAGGGGATCATCAGAGAAAATGACTTTGCCCCAGTCCTCAGCAGTCCACTCCCTGTACCTTTTGCAGAATATCAGTCGGTCCCTAATGTTTTTTTCTAGAGAGAAGTGGCTTCTTTGCTGCCCTCCTTGAAACCAGCCCTTGCTCAAAGAGTCTCCGCCTCACAGTGCGTGCAGAAGCACTCACACCAGCCTGCTGCCATTCCTGAGCAAGCTCGGCACTGCTGGTAGTCCGATCCCGCAGCTGAAACAGTTTTAAGATACGGTCCTGGCGCTTGCTGGTCTTTCTTGGGCGCCCTGGAGCCTTTTTGACAACAATGGAAGCTCTCTCCTTGAAGTTCTTGATGATGCGATAGATTGTTGACTGAGGTGCAATCTTTGTAGCTGCGATACTCTTCCCTGTTAGGCCATTTTTGTGCAGTGCAATGATGGCTGCACGTGTTTCTTTAGGGATAACCATGGTTAACTGAAGAGAAACAATGATACCAAGAACCAGCCTCCTTTTAAAGTGTCCAGTGATGTCATTCTTACTTAATCATGATTGATTGATCGCCAGCCCTGTCCTCATCAACACCCACACCTGTGTTAATGGATCAATCACTAAAACGATGTTAGCTGCTCCTTTTAAGGCAGGACTGCAATGATGTAGAAATGTGTTTTGGGGGTTAAAGTTCATTTTCTGGGCAAATATTGACTTTGCAAGTACAGTAATTGCTGTTAAGCTGATCACTCTTTGACATTCAGGAGTATATGCAAATTGCCATTACAAAAAATGAAGCAGTAAACTTTGGAAAAATTACTATTTGTCTCAATCTCAATACTTTTGGCCATGACGGTAGAGAATGGGGTTGCTAAAAGATGTCCACAAAAAATCCACTCCGATCTAGATGGCTCAATGGTGAATCAGCTAGAATAGAGTTACTAAAATGAGGTCCTCAAAAAATCCACTCCAATACAATGTTGTAAATTATGAGGACTCTGTTGCTGCGCTCTGTTATGTTTCTCCCTGCGAAGCTCCGCTCACTCTTTGAAAAACTCGATTCCAGTCACCTCAGCACCAAACAGTACAGTTTGGAGGCTACAGGGAGATCCTCAAGAAATCCACTCCAATCTATACGGCTCTGTAGCACCCTGAGGACTCGACTGCTACAGGGGTATTGCACCTCAACCCAGAGGTGTGGTATTCCACTCCCGGGTAAGGATGGAGTGTGGGACTGAGCTCAGCTAGCTGCATACACTACATACATCCCATTTCCGAGGGACAGAACTACTGTACTCCCACCAGATACATGTGCAGGTACGACAGCGTCTGTCCCTGGCTGGAGTGGGAGGGGGGTGGAACATCCCAGTAGTGTAGGGGCAGATAGGGGGAGCAGTCTGGGTAAAGATAGGAGCTCATTGGGTGCTGGTCACCTGAGCTCACACATAGAGGGAGTATATAAGGTGGGAACCATCTTAGAACAGGGTCAGACAGTCAGTCTTTGTAGAGGAGTAGAGCAGAGAGGCTCAGCCAGCTCCAAGGCCAAGAGAGAGAGAGGAGAAAAGAAAGACCCAGAGGGGAAAAGAAGAAGGAACCCCAAGAACCTAAAATCAGACCAGAAGGGTGAAGGGTTGGCACAAGGGTACCGGATCCCAAGCTGGCAGAGGCAAAGCACACCTTAGCCAGGACCGGAGGTCGTGGGCAGGATATGCCACGACCCTCACTAAATCCACTGAGAAGGCACACCGAGTATAGGGTCAGGGAACCCAGAGAAAAGGGTTTAACCAACAAGAGACCCGAGGAAGCCGGACATAAGTGGATCCCTGGTGGGAACGGCCGTAGAAAGGAAAGTCAGAAAGGGAGCTCAGGATCACGCTCCAGAATTGCTTGGGGGTTGGCCGAGTCCAGGACCTGGTGGACGCAGCACGGCTCGGGTGGTCACTCAAGGCCAGAGTGACCAAAAGAACAGCAGTAAGTAAAAACCCTGAACTGCACAGCCCGACTCTGAGTCTTCTTACCATCCACACTGCACCTCCACAACCACCATCCTCTACATCTGACCCCCTGAGGCCATACCCCTCCCGTTGGGGGTTATACTACCACAGCTGCACACACACCACCAGCCTCAGCGGACCCTTCTGCAGCGGCGGCCTTTTAACCGCAAATCAACGGGTGGCGTAGTCGACACAAAGAACATCCAACAACATCTGTAAGGACTGCCACACACTGAGTTTGACACCCTGGGCACGGACCGGGTCACCGCCACTCGGAGACTACAACCCCCATCTGATCCGGCTCCGGGTATCCCCAAACAGCACTGGCCCAGGGGGCGCGTCAACTTTGGCGTAGTCGGCAGGATAACGTGCCCGCAACAACCGGGTACTGCGTGCCTGAAGAAAAGTTCACCTTTACCTCAAAAAGAAGTCTCCCGCCGGTTCCGGAGGGTCCCCGCCATCGGACGCCATCACGGATCGTTTCCCGCCGGTTGCCCGCCATCTGCAGCTTTTTCCCGCCATCCACGGAGTTTCCCGCCACTGGGAGACGATTCCCGCCATTTCAGAACATTTCCCGCCTTGGAAGAGCGGACGCCATTATGGGCGTGCCAGAGGGTGGCAGGAGGCCACCTCCCATCGTGGGCCAGGTCGAAGAATGGCGCCAAAAGCGGAAACCGCCCCCACCAACAGAGACTGTGATGCTAGAGATGTCCTTCAGCGTGAGGGAACTGCCCCTGGAACTGACAATCACCAAGTTGCCCCGGGACCACCCTCAATGTGGGCGGAGACAGAACAAAAGAGCGAAGATGGGTGCAGCCTGGAGGAGTCTGGAGAGAGCGCACCCGGAGACAAGAAGTCTGGAGAGGAGTATGGAGAAAGCACACCCGGAGATGGAGGGAGAGTCAGGCAGCACCGACCCAGTGGTCAGGAGCCTGCTGCAAGCAACCACCCCACTAGGTCTGGTGGAGATCCTGGCACAGCTCCCCCGAGACCGGGAGTGTGCACAGACCGCGCTGGGGGGCCTCGCACGGAGGATGGCCCAGGTGCAGCGAGACACGCTGGCGGAGTGGAGCCGAGAGATGGCCCAGCAGACCGGAACCCGTCAGCGGAGCACGCCACCCGAGACGAGGAGACAGACCGCCTCTGAGGATGGTGCAGGATGTTATGCACACGCCCGGGCTAAGCGGCGTGTGCGTGTGATTGGTAGTGATTCCACTGGACCGTGCCGGAGAGTGAATGCCTGGAGGGGCGTGACTAAGTATTCACCCGATCCGACCAGGGTCGCACGACGGCATACGACGCCAGTGCACCAAGGAGGAACCGAGCAGAGGGACCAGGTGCTACTCCAGGACAGACCCCGGACACGGCTGTTGACCCACACAGGGGAATACAGGAACAGGCTGGTAGGCTGGCACACAGACTGGTGGGTATAGGCAGGCACAACTGGTATGCAGGCAGGCGGGTATGCAGGCAGGGGGGTAAAGGCAAGCACAGCTAGAGTGCAGACAGGGAGGCACTAGCAGGTAGGAACACAGGCGGGATAGGACCCAGTACACACCGGGACTCAGGAACAATACAGGCAGAGGGTTACAGGCAAGCACAGCTAGAGTGCAGACAGGGAGGCACTAGCAGGTAGGAACACAGGCGGGATAGGGCCCAGTACACACTGGGACTCAGGAACATTACAGGCAGAGGGGTACAGGCAGGGCAGGACAGGACTGCCGGAGCAGCGGGCAGAAGCAGGGCAGGACAGGACTGCCGGAGCAGAACGGACAGGACTCAGTACACACGGAACAGACAGGAAGGGAAAGGCAGAGCCAGATACCCACAGGGTACTTGCAGTGAAGTAGCGAGGGGACCACAAACTCACAAACGGGAGTACAGAGACAACAAGCAGGAGTTAGGTACGAGTTCAGACTCTGCAGAAAAAGGAAGGGAACGGACATAGAGGAAAAACAGGTAAAGGATAGGAGAGAGTTCAGACTGGAACTGAGTGTACGGAGGGGACCGACACTGCAGCGGGATACAGGAGCGGGTCTGGGAATACTGCCCCCAGAGAGGCGGGACGAACAGGCAAGGAGCGTGTTCAGACAGGACAGACAAAATACAGGAGCGGGTCTAGGTAATCGGCCCCTAGAAGGCGGGAGGAACAGGCTAGGAGCGTGTTCAGACAGGACAGACAAAATACAGGAGCGGGTCTAGGTAATCGGCCCCTAGAAGGCGGGAGGAACAGGCTAGGAGCGTGTTCAGACAGGACAGACAAGATACACAGAAAGGACTCAGTTCAGACACGGGAACTAATACCGCAAAGCAGGAGACATACAGGACTCAGTTCAGACACGGGAACTAATACCGCAAAGCAGGAGACATACAGGACTCAGTTCAGACACGGGAACTAATACCGCAAAGCAGGAGACATACAGGACACAGTTCAGACACGGGAGCTGATACCGCAAAGCAGGAGACATACAGGACTAAGTTCAGACAGGCCTGGAAATACAGCCTCCAGGAAAGGCAGACAAGGAAACAAAGACGGGACCTGGCACCTTCAGAGTGCAAGCACACACTGAAGGAAAACACTATGCTCAGGCAGGGATAGAAGGGAGCTGCTGAGCTATATACCAAGTGTCAGACAGCAATAGGCTGAGGACGCACAAGGGGCGTGACCCACAGCAGGTACAAAGAGCAGGAAGTGATCGGGCGCCGCCCTTAAGCAGCAGAGACAGACACAAACAGACAGCATGGAGGGAAGCCAGAGAGACATTCTGGACAGGAGATCAAGTGCGCTCTCTTGCACAGTGGGAGATGGACCACCATGCAAGGACGCCGCCAGGTATGTTACACAGGAGGAGTGAAGGCCGGAGACGGCGCCGAGGAGGGAGCTGAACAGACGGAGGCAGGTAAAGGGGACGTCACTACCCCGACCCGAGAAACCGTGAGCCTGCCCCAGCTCCCCGTCGCAGAGCCCGAAATTCCCCCTGCCGTGCCCGTCGCTGCACCGTCACCGCTCCAGACTAGGCCTCAAGCAGAAGCCGCGGCAGCGACCCCTGTGACGTCACGCGCCTCAACCCTGAGCGCGGCAAAGCAGGAAACACCACCGGCCTGGTCGCAAGGTCTAGTACCCCCGGGCGCCGCAATTCCAACAGCGCCCCCTACCTCCGCGGAGCCACCGGCCTGGTCGCAGGGCCGAGTAACCCCGGGCGCCGCCGTCCTTACGGTGCCCTTTACCTTTAGGGTGCCCCAAGCCTGGTCGCAAGGCCTGGTCAACCCGGGCGCTGCTACCATCACCGCGCCCTCAACATCTCGAGTGCCGCACCTGGGTGAAGATCTATTTGCCCAGCACACGTGCCCGGATGGGCAGCCTTTTATATGGCCACAGGAGTACTACCAACTGGAACTCCAAAAAGCAAGGCCCCTGTGCGAGCCCCTGATTCCGGCTCCGAAGCCCGTCAGGAGAACCCCGCTCCCGCTGGAAGAAGCACAGTTCGAGTGGGACCCCACCGGAGAAGACCTCATGGGGTTCACTCAAGAAACACGGGCAGCCGCAGCGGAGCGTGTGGAGTGCTGCCGCCAGCAGTTGGCAGTCTTCGAACGAGAACGAAGAGAGAGGCGGGTCCGTGAGAAACAGATGCAGGTGCGGAGCGCGGAGCAGAAGAGCCGGACCAGGAGAGACCCCCGTGCAGTTCATGGTCCCCGTACCACCGGGACTGCGATTAAATTTCATATGCAGCACGGTTGGGGTTTCATAAGAGACCATCATACCCCCGGCGACGTCTTTGTCACCCGCAGAGACGTAGAAAGCCATCTGCCGGAGGGACACAGAGGTCGTGACCTATATGTAGGGGATGAGGTCACCTTTACCCGGCACAAGTGTGCCAAAGGACCCTACGCCCTCCATGTACACCGGCTGACGGAGGAGGAGCTGCGGTGTGGGGAGGAGCAAGAGGACCCGGACGGGTCTGAAGAATACAAAGAAGGAGCAGGAGGACGCCGTCATTAAAGTACGGTAAAGAGAGACTGTATATAGTTACCCGTCGGGGTACAGTGAACTGTTGCTGATTTAAAGATGTTCCCCGTTGGGACAAGTGTGAACTGCAACCCGTGTGTCCCTATTCCCACTGACCGAGGACTGAGAGCGGCCATTTCCCCTTGTATATAGTTGCGCTTTCTAAGGCGCCCCCTACTGGTTTTATAGGAAAACTGTTTTTCAAGAATAGACTGTTGCACTTTACCCGGTCACAAGTCGCACCGTGGCCGGAGGAACAAGAAAAAAAAAAAAAAAAGTTTATTGCTGCTAATATATATGATGTTTTATATGTTTATGTTTTATGAAAAAATTGTATGTTTGTGGATGTTTTTATTCTCTTACAGCCCGAGGACGTGCTGTGATTTACCAGGGGGGAATGTAGCACCCTGAGGACTCGGCTGCTACAGGGGTATTGCACCTCAACCCAGAGGTGTGGTATTCCACTCCCGGGTAAGGATGGAGTGTGGGACTGAGCTCAGCTAGCTGCATACACTACATACATCCCATTACCGAGGGACAGAACTACTGTACTCCCACCAGATACATGTGCAGGTACGACAGCGTCTGTCCCTGGCTGGAGTGGGAGGGGGGTGGAACATCCCAGTAGTGTAGGGGCAGATAGAGGGAGCAGTCTGGGTAAAGATAGGAGCTCATTGGGTGCTGGTCACCTGAGCTCACACATAGAGGGAGTATATAAGGTGGGAACCATCTTAGAACAGGGTCAGACAGTCAGTCTTTGTATAGGAGTAGAGCAGAGAGGCTCAGCCAGCTCCAAGGCCAAGAGAGAGAGAGGAGAAAAGAAAGACCCAGAGGGGAAAAGAAGAAGGAACCCCAAGAACCTAAAATCAGACCAGAAGGGTGAAGGGTTGGCACAAGGGTACCGGATCCCAAGCTGGCAGAGGCAAAGCACACCTTAGCCAGGAACCGGAGGTCGTGGGCAGGATATGCCACGACCCTCACTAAATCCACTGAGAAGGCACACCGAGTATAGGGTCAGGGAACCCAGAGAAAAGGGTTTAACCAACAAGAGACCCGAGGAAGCCGGACATAAGTGGATCCCTGGTGGGAACGGCCGTAGAAAGGAAAGTCAGAAAGGGAGCTCAGGATCACGCTCCAGAATTGCTTGGGGGTTGGACGAGTCCAGGACCTGGTGGACGCAGCACGGCTCGGGTGGTCACTCAAGGCCAGAGTGACCAAAAGAACAGCAGTAAGTAAAAACCCTGAACTGCACAGCCCGACTCTGAGTCTTCTTACCATCCACACTGCACCTCCACAACCACCATCCTCTACATCTGACCCCCTGAGGCCATACCCCTCCCGTTGGGGGTTATACTACCACAGCTGCACACACACCACCAGCCTCAGCGGACCCTTCTGCAGCGGCGGCCTTTTGACCGCAAATCAACGGGTGGCGTAGTCGACACAAAGAACATCCAACAACATCTGTAAGGACTGCCACACACTGAGTTTGACACCCTGGGCACGGACCGGGTCACCGCCACTCGGAGACTACAACCCCCATCTGATCCGGCTCCGGGTATCCCCAAACAGCACTGGCCCAGGGGGCGCGTCAGCTCACTAGTGAATCAGCTAGAATGGAGTTGCTAAAATGAGGTCCTCAAAAAATCCACTCCAATACAATGTTCTAAATTATGAGGAATCTGTTGCTGCGCTCTGTTATGTTTCTCCCTGCGAAGCTCCGCTCACTCTTTGAAAAACTCGATTCCAGTCACCTCAGCACCAAACAGTACAGTTTGGAGGCTACAGGGAGATCCTCAAAATACCCACTCCGATCTAGATGGTTCACTAGTGAATCAGCTAGAATGGAGTTACTAAAATGAGGTCCTCAAAAAATCCACTCCGATCTAGAAGGCTCACTAGTGAAACAGCTAGAATGGAGTTGCTCAAATGAGGTCCTCAAAAAATCCACTCCAATACAATGTTGTAAATTATGAGGACTGTGTTGCTGCGCTCTGTTATGTTTCTCCCTGCGAAGCTCCGCTCACTCTTTGAAAAACTCAATTCCAGTTGTGTCACCCTGGCCTGGATGCCACAAGTGTAATTAAAGCTGTGTCTGAGAGCAAGGGGGAGGTTCTCTGGTCAGGGGAACATTAGCATGCAATGCCTCCTGTCTCAGGCCAGTAGGGGGAGCAGGCTGCCCCTATAAAAGCGGGTACTGGGGGCAGGGTTTGAGAGAACTTGATGGCCTGTCTCAGCACTGAGACTTGTCCCAGAGCAGAGCAGGGACAGACAGTTGCACTGCACCTAAGAGGAAGTGTGGCAGGAGGAGAGCCACAAGCCAGAGACAAGAGGCGAAGAGAGCCTGTCTTGGCAGATAAAAGACTTACTTTACCAGACTTTGGTGTCTGAGGCTGGGAGGATTCCACATTCTCCAGCAGATAACCAGTTCGCAGGGGACTGTATATTCCTTGGCCTAAGAAGCCTGGAGGCCCTGCCACAACCGAAGGGACCAGTAAAGCCGTACAAGGCTGGGAGCAGAAAGGAACCCACGTCGCAGGCCATACAGGCGAGAATACACGGAAAGCTCGGAAACGTGGGCTGTTACCCTATAACGAGGAGATAGCCAGAAGGAGCGCAGAAAGCACAGTAGGCCTACACCCTCACCCTGACCAGGGCCAATTTCCCCGTTGCTCTCAGACATCCAGGTCCCCTCCTAGCCGGGACTGTTTATGGGTCAGTTTACCTGTTTTAGTAAAGACCCTGGACTGCAACTTGTTGTCTGTGTGCTCCTTGCTCCTCCAGCACTATCGGCACCGGGACTCTCACTACCATCACTCCCACCATCCACCACACTGCCCTGGGACCGCACTCTTCCCGTGGGGAGTCACACCATCCCAGCTGCATATATCATCAGCCCCAGCGGTCTGCCCTGCAGCGGCGGTTCCTAATGACCGCAAATCCACGGGTGGCGTAGTCGGACATAATCAATAGCACATAACGGACTACCACTGGCCTGACCACCCTGAGCCACGGAACCGGGTTGCCACTACTACCCCCATCGCTCCCTATTGCCCGGATCCGAGTGCCGCACGGCCCAGGGGGCGAGTCAGCTTTGGCGTAGTCGGCAGGATTTCGTGCCCGCAACCACCGGGTACTGTGTGCCTGAAAAAGACTTTTGTAACTTACCTGTGGCGAAGTTTCCCGCCATCCGGAGCCGATTCCCGCCATCAGACGCCATCTTGGACCGTTTCTCGCCGTTTTCTGCCGTCTTCCCGCCATCCGCAGCTGCTTCCCGCCATCAGACGCCATCTTCAGGACGCCGCGCGGGAAGAAGAGGGGCGTGGACGTCAAAACCGCGCGAGATCCGAAGCTCCGCCCCACGCACCGACGCTGCGCAAGG
Organism: Phyllobates terribilis; assembly: GCF_046119375.1. Taxonomy (NCBI): domain Eukaryota; kingdom Metazoa; phylum Chordata; class Amphibia; order Anura; family Dendrobatidae; genus Phyllobates; species Phyllobates terribilis. The sequence continues at coordinate 223,556 of NW_027363352.1, read as the reverse complement.
TCCTGGAAGGGAGAGAGAGCGACGCTGACGTCATCGGAGCGCGACGCCAGGTCCTCGTCCATAGCAGCAGCAGTGGAGCCGCGGCCTACAGAAGAGGATCGTCGGAAGGTAGGCCACGCTTAACTAGGGGGGAGAAAGATGTCGTATACAGAGGTGCCCACTACCACCAACGCAGCTGCAGCAGCGGTGATGCCCTTTTCCCTGCCCTACATCCCTGGAGCGGCCTGGCTGCCCAAATACTCAGGGGAGCCCCATGCCCTAACTGACTTCAAGGAAAGGCTATACAGTTTGTTCCAAGTTTACCCCCTGACAGAGGAACAGAAGGTCAGCATATTAACAGGGCAGTTAACTGGCGCAGCCCAGAGGGAGGTAAAATCATGGCCCACTGAGGAGAAAAGAACTGTGAAGGGTATTCTGGCCCGGCTGCGGGGTACCTTTGACACACGTACCTCCGCTGAAATTAAAATGAGGTTCTATGGGTGTAAGCAGCGGGCACAGGACAGCATCAGAGACTATGCCCTAAATCTGCAGGAAGCCCTGAGGGCTATTCAACAAACTGACCCTGGCAGTGTGCAGGAAACGGATAAGCTGCTAACAGAACAATTCATAGAAGGTCAGCTGTCTAGCGCCCACAGGGCCCAACTGCGCCTCATGTTCTTTCAGAACCCCGACCTGACCTTTGCCCAATTTAAGGACAGGGCCATAAGGGTGCTCCGTGAATCTGCAACCAGTGGCGCTATAAACCCCCGGCGCCCTGCTCTCACCAACCACCAGGAGGCGGCGCCCTCCTCTATGGATCCCGTGGGGGCTGATGCACAGGCCCTGAACCAAGCCCCGTCGAAAGACCTGCACCACCAAGTCCAGGAGCTGACCAGGAGCGTCGCGGCGTTGACCAGGACCGTCCAGGCGTTGCAAGTGGACCCGTCAAGACCCATCGAGCTGGCTTCAAGTCTGGAGGATGTCCCGTGGCGTCGACAGAGGAGGATCCCGTCGTTCCGAGGGAGGCCCACAGACCGCTACGCAGAGGGTGGACAGCCCATTTGCCGTCGATGCAACCAGCCCGGACACATTTCCAGCTACTGTAATTTAAACGGGTCCAACCTGGGGCAGAGGGCCAACCCCCAGGCATAAGATCACCAGGCCCTTACAATTGGCGTAATAAGTACGTTGGGGGGCGCCCGGTTTTACCCGTGGTGCTGGACGGTATCCCCATGAGCGCCTTGCTGGATACTGGGTCACAAGTAACCACTATCCCTTATGTACTTTTTAAGCAGTATTGGACTGATGCTGATATCACACGGTATCCAGACAGTAACTTGAGCATCATCGCCAGTAACGGCTTACCCGTGCCGCAGATGGGGTTCAAGGAGATGACCATTAAAATTGGTAAAGTTGAACTACCGACACAGGGAGTGATTATTGTGGACATTGACCGTCGTGAAAGTCACCCTAAAATAACTGTGGGTACTAACGTGATTGAAAATTGTCTTTCAGAGGTAATTGTAACCTTACAACTGGTGGCGGTGAATGCTAGTTCCAGCCAACAGAGAGTCCTCAACAAGGAGATAAAAGCCCTGATGAGACGGCAGCAGGTAGAACTGTCTGGTGGTGAGATCGGTAGCGTAAGACTGAGTAACCCATTCCTCATTTCCATGCCTCCCAAAAGTGAAATGATGATCTGGTGTCGGACTGCAATCGGGTTGAGAGGTAGAGACTACCAAGCCATGGTAGAACCCGTGTACTCAGACAGCAGGCCCACCATTTTGACAGCCCGGGGGGTGGTTGATGTCCGTCATGGGAGGGTGCCCATCCTCATTCTCAACATTGGGGAGAGGGAGGTACACTTACCCAGGTACGCTACACTCGCCAAGCTGTTTGTGGTCGAACACAAAGCTATCAGGGCCGTGGAACCCTTGCCTCCATCTCCTCAGGCGGAGAGTAATGGCTCCCAGAAACAAAAGGAGGACTGGTGCCAGAAACTCCACGTGGGTGCTGACTCCACTCCCCTGCACCAAGAACAAGGAGTCTACCGGGTGGTACAGGAGTACGAGAGAGTCTTTAGTAAGCACCCGCTAGACTTCGGCAGAGTAAAACGGATAGAACACCACATCCCCACAGGGAGCCACCCACCAATAAAAGAGAGACACAGACCTGTACCCCCTGCACATTATCAGAACGCAAAGAGCATGCTAAGAGAAATGAAAGAAGCTGGGGTCATTCGAGATAGCTGTAGCCCCTGGGCAGCCCCCTTGGTTCTGGTGAAAAAGAAAGACGGCACCATGAGAATGTGCGTGGACTATAGACAAATCAACCGTATCACCCACAAAGACGCATATCCGCTGCCTAGAATAGAGGAGTCTTTAGCCGCACTAAAATCAGCTAACTTCTTTTCTACTTTGGACCTTACTAGCGGGTACTGGCAGGTTCCTGTGGCAGAGGCTGACAAGGAGAAGACCGCCTTCACCACCCCGATGGGACTGAGCGAATTCAACTGCATGCCTTTCGGGCTCTGCAATGCACCAGGGACCTTCCAGCGGCTGATGGAATGCTGTCTAGGGCACCGAAACTTCGAGACGGTTCTCCTTTACCTGGACGACGTGATCGTCTATTCGAAGACCTACGAGGACCACCTAAAGCACCTGGCCGAGGTGTTCGAAGCCCTGGCAGGCTATGGCCTGAAGGTGAAACCATCGAAGTGTCACCTGCTGAAACCGAAGGTCCAGTACCTCGGGCACGTGGTAAGCGCGGAAGGAGTGGCCCCCGACCCTGACAAGGTCACGGCAATCAAGAGTTGGCCAAGCCCCTCGAACATCAAAGACGTGAGACAGTTTCTCGGGTTGGTAGGCTACTACCGAAGGTTCATCCCCGGGTTCACTAAGATGGCAGCTCCTATGCAGGACCTCCTGATCGGACAGTCTAAGTCCAGAAGTCAAAAGCCACCCTTCAAGAGGGATAAACCGGAAGAGGAGTCCTTCCGCCAGCTAAAGATGGCCCTCACGGGGGATGAGATCCTGGCCTACCCTGATTACGGCCAGCCTTTCATTCTCCACACAGATGCCAGTAATGTGGGACTGGGAGCCGTACTGTCCCAAAACCAACAGGGCAGAGAAAGGGTGAACGCGTACGCCAGCCGGAAGCTGAGGCCCACCGAGAGGAACCCGGAGAATTACAGCTCCTTCAAGATAGAATTCTTGGTGGTGGTGTGGGCCGTGACGGAACGCTTCAAGCATTACCTGGCCTCCGCAAAGTTCACCGTGTACACGGACAACACCCCGTTGACACACCTGGACAATGCAAGACTGGGTGCCCTGGAACAGCGGTGGATGGCCCGTCTCTCCAACTATGACTTCGTGATCAAGTACCGGGCAGGCAAAACCAATGCCAACGCGGACGCCCTATCAAGGATGCCTCACTTACCTGAAGGTGACGAAGACCCAGAAGAGCTGGAGGAGGTAGAACTCCCCGCGTTTCACCGGTATGGAGCCGCTCAATACTCTCACCGCGTGAAGGAGGAGATCTAACAACCGTGATGATCAATCCCCTACCTCACCACAGCTGGGCCGAGACCCAAGATAGTGACCCTGCAATCCGCCTGGTGAAAGATCTGCTGACCCGGAAAGACGCCCGCTTAGATCCAGATGCCCCAGAGGAAGCCAAGCAGCTATGGAAAGAGAAGAGCAAGCTGTTCCTCTACGAAGGCAAGTTGTGCAGAAGGATTGTCAACCACCGGACGCACGAGCTGACCTGGCAAGTCGTGGTCCCAAGGCGAGATGCAGCTATGGTCCTGGGGGCTTACCATGACAGAGCGGGGCTCTTCGGTTGGAAGAAACTGGAGTTCCTGCTAAGAGGAAGATTCTTTTGGGTCGGCATGAGAGGTGCTGTAGAAAAATGGTGCAGAGACTGTGGCCCTTGTCACCTAAGGAGGAAGGACCGCACCAGCCAGAAGACACCCTTGAGGCCCATCGTCACCACGCAGCCTCTTGAGCTGGTAGCTCTAGACCATGTCAAGTTGGCTCCAAGCCGGTCAGGGTACATCTACGCCCTGACAATCGTGGACCACTATTCCCGTTTTCTCGTGGTGGTCCCGGTAAAAGACTTGACAGCCCAAACAGCGGCCAGAGCCTTCCAGCAATATTTCTGCCGTCCACACGGGTATCCGGAACAGGTCCTGACAGACCAGGGTCCTGCGTTCGAGGCTGAAATCTTCCAGGAGTTCTGCAACCTCTATGGCTGTAAGAAGATTCGTACAACGCCTTACCACCCCCAAACCAACGGGATGTGTGAGAAGATGAACAATATAGTCATTGATCTCCTGAAGACGTTGCCCCTGGAGGAACGCAGCCTGTGGCCAGAAAAACTGCCGGACCTGATAGACCTATACAACAATATCCCGGTGAATGCTACAAACTGCACCCCGGCTTACCTGATGCGAGCTAGACCAGGTAAGCTGCCCGTAGACGTGGAGATGGGAGTCCTAATACCTGAGGACACCTCCCCGGATGCGGACTGGGATACGGAAAGGCAACTGCAGTACAAGAAGGTACAGGAGAGTGTGGAGAAGAGCCTGGCCCAGGTGAGAGAGAGGCAAGAAAAACTCTTCAACCAACACGCCCCTGCTGGTCCCCTAGAACCTGGTGAGCAAGTCCTGAAGCGGAAGAGAAGGCTACATAAGTTGGACGACCAGTGGGAAAGGGAACCCTACACCGTACTGCAGTCTGACCACGACAACCCAAAGGTGTGCATAATCACCAAGGACGGAGGAGAAACCACTAGTGTCGTCTCCAGAGACCACCTCAAAAGGTGCCCCGAGCAACTCCGTAGTGCAGAAGAGGATCAGAGTGACCTTGAACCCGCAGAGGTCAAGGAAGAAATGATCAGCACCGTTCTCGGAGAGTTCCCTCAGTCCTGGACTCGCATAAATGATGCCATAGTGGTACCTGTCCTGCATTTCCTGCAACCAGCACAGCAACAACCAACACCAGAGCCGGAAGGTGAAGAGGAGCAAGCGGTTCCAGAGGCAGAAGAGCCTGTACCAGCAGCTCAGGAGAGTCAACCCTCTGCTGACAGTGAGCCTGCCATGCCTGCGGTAAGCCAAAGGACCCGCAGACAGCTGCCTGCCCTACCTGTACACCCAGCTGGTAGCTGTACCCCTAACGCTAGTGGGGAAAGCCAGGTTGGTCCACCACCAGACAGTGGGTTAAGGAGGTCAACCAGGAGCACAAAGGGGCAGATACCCGCTCGCTGGAAAATATAGAGCGCGCTAAGATTGTAAATAACCCTGTTGCCAAATGTTGAATTGTTTGCCAAGTTACATGCATGTCTGGTAATTCTGTGTTTCAGTTTCTTGCAGCTACCGTAAGGACTCACAGGTTATGGACTTTTTATAACCAGGACCTTGTATGGACTGCGTTCGGAGCCTAACCCAGGAATGAACTAAGACTGTAAAGGACTTGGGGTAGGACAGACCCCCACCTGGTTAAGGCTCCCCGTTGTATTGGTGATATGGACACCCGGTCAAAGACCACACTGTGACCTTAAGAACTCAATCTGTGCGTCACTTTCCTGATAATGTTTTATAGTTATGCATATTGTCTTTGTTTACTGTTTAGTCCCGGAGTACTAAATTTTACTAGGGGGGAATGTGTCACCCTGGCCTGGATGCCACAAGTGTAATTAAAGCTGTGTCTGAAAGCAAGCGGGAGGTTCTCTGGTCAGGGGAACATTAGCATGCAATGCCTCCTGTCTCAGGCCAGTAGGGGGAGCAGGCTGCCCCTATAAAAGCTGGTACTAGGGGCAGGGTTAGAGAGAACTTGATGGCCTGTCTCAGCACTGAGACTTGTCCCAGAGCAGAGCAGGGACAGACAGTTGCACTGCACCTAAGAGGAAGTGTGGCAGGAGGAGAGCCACAAGCCAGAGACAAGAGGCGAAGAGAGCCTGTCTTGGCAGATAAAATACTTACTTTACCAGACTTTGGTGTCTGAGGCTGGGAGGATTCCACATTCTCCAGCAGATAACAAGTTCGCAAGGGACTGTATATTCCTTGGCCTAAGAAGCCTGGAGGCCCTGCCACAACCGAAGGGACCAGTAAAGCCGTACAAGGCTGGAAGCAGAAAGGAACCCACGTCGCAGGCTATACAGGCGAGAATACACGGAAAGCTCGGAAACGTGGGCTGTTACCCTATAACGAGGAGATAGCCAGAAGGAGCGCAGAAAGCACGGTAGGCCTACACCCTCACCCTGACCAGGGCCAATTTCCCCGTTGCTCTCAGACATCCAGGTCCCCTCCTAGCCGGGACTGTTTATGGGTCAGTTTACCTGTTTTAGTAAAGACCCTGGACTGCAACTTGTTGTCTGTGTGCTCCTTGCTCCTCCAGCACTATCGGCACCGGGACTCTCACTATCATCACTCCCACCATCCACCACACTGCCCTGGGGCCACACTCTTCCCGTGGGGAGTCACACCATCCCAGCTGCATATATCATCAGCCCCAGCGGTCTGCCCTGCAGCGGCGGTTCCTAATGACCGCAAATCCACGGGTGGCGTAGTCGGACATAATCAATAGCACATAACGGACTACCACTGGCCTGACCACCCTGAGCCACGGAACCGGGTTGCCACTACTACCCCCATCGTTCCCTATTGCCCGGATCCGAGTGCCCCACGGCCCAGGGGGCGAGTCACAGTCACTTCAGCACCTGTACAGTTTGGAGGCTACAGGGAGATCCTCAACATACCCACTCCGATCTAGACGGCTCACTAGTGAATCAGCTAGAATGGAGTTGCTCAAATGAGGTCCTCAAAAAATCCACTCCAATACAATGTTGTAAATTATGAGGACTGTCGGCTGCACTCTGCTATGTTTTTCCCCGCGAGGCTACACCTTCTCTTTGAAAAACTCAATTCCAGTCACCTCAGCACCTGTACAGTTTGGAGGCTACAGGGAGATCCTCAACATACCCACTCCGATCTAGACGGCTCACTAGTGAATCAGCTAGAATGGAGTTGCTCAAATGAGGTCCTCAAAAAATCCACACCAATACAATGTTGTAAATTATGAGGACTGTGTTGCTGCGCTTTGTTACGTTACTCCCCACGAGGCTCCGCTCACTCTTTGAGAAAATTCGATTCCAGTCACCTCAGCACCTGTACAGTTTGGAGGCTACAGGGAGATCCTCAACATACCCACTCCGATCTAGACGGCTCACTAGTGAATCAGCTAGAATGGAGTTGCTCAAATGAGGTCCTCAAAAAATCCACACCAATACAATGTTGTAAAATATGAGGACTGTGTTGCTGCGCTTTGTTACGTTACTCCCCACGAGGCTCCGCTCACTCTTTGAGAAAACTCAATTCCAGTCACCTCAGCACCTGTACAGTTTGGAGGCTACAGGGAGATCCTCAACATACCCACTCCGATCTAGACGGCTCACTAGTGAATCAGCTAGAATGGAGTTGCTCAAATGAGGTCCTCAAAAAATCCACACCAATACAATGTTGTAAATTATGAGGACTGTGTTGCTGCGCTTTGTTACGTTACTCCCCACGAGGCTCCGCTCACTCTTTGAGAAAACTCGATTCCAGTCACCTCAGCACCAAACTGTACAGAGTGAAGGCTATAGGAAGGTCCTCAAAAAATCTACTCCGATCTAGACGGCTCAGTAGTGAATCAGCTAGAATGGAGTTCCTAAAATGAGGTCCTCAAAAAATCCACTCCGATCTAGACGGCTCACTAGTGAATCAGCTAGAATGGAGTTACTAAAATGAGGTCCTCAAAAAATCTACTCCTATCTAGACGGCTCACTGGTGAATCAGCTAGAATGGAGTTACTAAAATGAGGTCCTCAAAAAATCCACTCCAATACAATGTTGTAAATTATGAGGACTCTGTCGCTGCGCTTTGTTACGTTTTTCCCCACGTAAAACTGAACGATCAGCGCTGTGTGTGATTATTTATATTACAAAAAGCGATAATAAAATGCAAGTTTGATTAATCATGAAAAAAATAAAATTTTGCCCTTTGGAAATACGTAATAAATATAACAGTTTGAGCAAGTACCGTATATTCCGGCGTATAAGACGACCTGGTGTATAAGACGACCCCCCTACTTTCCTGTTAAAATATAGAGTTTAGGATATATTCACCGTATAAGACTACCCCTTTTCCAACGCATACCAAACACCGGTAAAAATTTAAAAAAAACAGATTTGAATTTAACATGGTCCTTTTTTAATTTAAATTCTTATGACATGCAGGTATATAGCAGGAAAACTGTCACTCATAAACATATTAAAATAGGGGGGACCCCACGTCATTTTTTGGGGGGGTCCCCCATTCTAATAGCTAGTAAAGGCTAGGTATTCAGCTGGGGGCTGATATTAGTAGCCTGGGAAGCTCCGTGGGTATTACCCCCTTCCCAGACTTCAAACATCTGCCCCAGCCGTCTGCTTAACCTCCGCTAGAGACTATAATGATGGTGGATCCCACGCCAATTTTCTTTTTAAAAAATCCTTTATTTTAACACTAAATGACAATTGAGGGGTTAATAAAGATGCAGTCCCTAAATTATTATTAATTTTGTAATTAATTTTTCCCAAAAATGTTGACGTGGGCTTCGCCATATTTTTGTGTCCAGCCAGGTACAGCAGGCAGGAACGGGCTGCCCCCAACCACCAGCTGCCTATTTGTACCTGGCCGGACACAACAATATAGGGAAGCCCTTTTTTTTTAAATTATTTCATGAAATAATTAAAAAAAAAAGACGTGGGGCTTCGCCCTATTTTTGTGTCCAGCCAGGTACAACTAGGCAGCTGGGGGCTGGAATCTGCAGCGCAGGGAGACCCAAGCTTTCTGGGCCCCCCCCGCTGCAAATTGCAGTCCGCAGCCGCCCCGGAAAATGGCGCGTTCATAGAAGCGCCATCTTCTGGCGCTGTACCCAACTCATCCAGGGCCCTGGTGCGGTGGCTCACTGGGTAATAAAGGGGTTAGGGCCAGCTTGGCATTATCAGCTGGCCCTAAGCCCGAAATTCATGGGGTCACGCCAATATTAGACATGACCACCATGAATTTCTAGTAAAGTAATTAAAAAAAACACAACACCCAGAATAAAGTCCTTTAATTGAAATAAAGACACAATTTTTTAATGTTCTAAATTAAACCATACTTACCATCACGCCCATTCCAGCTGAAGCCAACGATCTCCTGCAATAAAAGTAAAATAATAAAGCAACCTCATCCTTACCTTTCCATGGTTCCCAGGACCGGTCCAGCTCTGCTACATTCACATGACAGGCTGCACCGCAGCAGAACGCTGCCGTTCAGCTTGCCATGCGGCAGACACTGAGAAGCGCAGGCATGCTTGTGCTCCTCAGTGTCTGACTGTGACGGCATCCAGATGAGCCGAGATCATGTCCAATGAACTCGGCTCACCTCATGCACGTCACTGACAGCGTGGGAAAATTCTCCTGCTCCCCGCATGCGCAGTAGAAGTTTCCCACGCTGTCAGTGACGGACGTCCAGGAGGTGAGCTGAGTTCATTGTCGGCTCATCTGGATGTCGTCACAGCGAGACACTGAGGAGCGCAAGCATGCCTGCGCTTCTCAGTGTTTGCGGGATGACAGGCTGGATGGCGGCGTTCTGCTGCGGTCCAGCTTGTCATCTCGATGTAGCAGAGCTGAAGCTGTCCTGGGAACCATGGAGAGGTAAGGATGAGGTTGCTTTATTATTTTTCTTTTATTGCAGGAGATCGTTGGCTTCAGCTGGAATGGGCGTGACGGTAAGTATGGTTTAATTTAGAACAATAAAGGATTGTGTCTTTATTTCAATTAAAGGACTTTATTCTGGGTGTTTGTGTTTTTTTTAACTTTGACTATGGGGTTAGTAATGGGGGTGTCTTATAGACGCCTCTCCATTACTAACCTGGGCTTGATGTCAGCTGGCATTATAAGCTGACATCAACCCCAACCCTATTACCCCCTGCCACCGCACCAGGGCAGCGTGGAAGAGCGAGGCTAAGTGCCAGAATTGGCGCATCCTATGGATGCGCCATTTCTGGGGCGGCTGACGGCTGGTGTTTCTAGCCTGGGAGGGGGCCAATATTCATGGCTCCCTTCCTGGGCTATTAATATCAGCCCCCAGCTGTCTGCCTAGCCTTTGCTAGCTATTAAATTAGGGGGGACCCCACGTCATTTTTTTTGGGGGGTCCCCCATTTTAATAGCTAGTAAAGACTAGGTATTCAGCTGGGGGCTGATATTAGTAGCCTGGGAAGCTCCGTGGGTATTACCCCCTTCCCAGGCTTCAAACATCTGCCCCAGCTGTCTGCTTAACCTCCGCTACAGCCTAAAATTAAGGGGAACCCCACGCCAATTTTTTTAATAATAAATCCTTTATTTTAATACTAAATGACAAGTACAGTAACCAACACTATCACTGTACTTCATATATATGTGACTGACATGTTTCTATCTATCTAATCTATGTGTGAAGCTCTATTCTGTCTGTTATAAATTGTCGGGTACCGCTGCTGAATTGCCGGCCGGCTTTTTTAAAGAGACAGTGCATGAAAACACTATTATTTGTTTTAATAAATCCTTTACACTAAATGACAAGTACAGTAAGCAACACTGTCACTGTACTTCATATATATGTGACTGACATGTTTCTATCTATCTAGTCTATGTGTGATGCTCTATTCTTTCTATTCTAAATTGTCGGGTGCCGGCTTATGCCGCTGCTGAATTGCCGGCTTTTCATATATTGTCACAGAAGCGATGCGAACTTCCCTGCTCCGGACACAGCGCAGCGCTTCTGTGACAAGTGAAAGCTGTCGGCACAGAAGCCCTGCGCTGTGTCCAGAGCTGGGAATACGCAGCGATGTGTCAGTTTCAGCACAGAAGCGCTGACTGTCTGGACCTACCGCCGCCGTATTTTAACTCCCTCCACCTTATATTAACTCCGACATGGCAGGGATACGGCCACGGCAGCTTATTAACACCCCCAGAGTATCCCCCCATGTCAATTTCTGAAAGTTTAAAAGCATTACCGGCGTATAAGACGACCCCAGACTAGACAGAAGATTTTTCAGTCTTCAAAAGTCGTCTTATACGCCGGAATATACGGGTACTTAAAAAATAAAAACATGAAATCATTAGAATTATAAGGCTGATATATATCTACAATGTGTGTACATTCCAATTCCACTACATTGCAGGCTATGAGGATCCGGGAATCTGCTCCATTCTGGACATTGGAGGTGATTTTTTGAGGAACTTCAGTGTAGAAACTGAACTGTCTAGAATGGAGAAGCTGCAGAGAGATCATCAAAAGATCAACTCCGATCCAGTCACCTCACCAGTGAATCAGCTAGAGTGGAGATGCTGGAATGAGGACCACAAAATATCCCCCCGATCCAGTCACCTCACCAGTGAATCAGCTAGAGTGCAGATGCTGGAATGAGATCCTCAAAATATCCACTCCGATCCAGTCACCTCACCAGTGAATCAGCTAGAGTGGAGATGCTGGAATGAGATCCACAAAATATCCCCCCGATCCAGTCACTTCAGTAGTGATCCGTCTAGAGTGGAGCTGATAAAATGAGCCCTCAAAAAATCAACTCCAAACTAGACGGCTCAATGGTGAATCAGCTAGAATGGAGTTGATTGTTTGAGGACCACAAATAATCAACTCCAAACTAGATGCAACCGTCTCTTTTGCACGCCCCATGTGCTCCAAGCACAACCGGATATCCGTGGTCACCGGAAACACGTGACAGGAAGCACGTGACCGGAGAGTCAGTATGCGTTCCACACGCCGGAACCACCTGGCCGCCATTCTCCCAGTCAGAGCATGTGACCAGCACCGGGATCATGTGATCATGGACACAGTGAAGCCGCCTCGCCGCTGTCACCTAGATTTCAATGCACAGTCAATCCTGGAACTTTACAGCTGAGTGCGTTCCATGACATATCATACAATCTATATGCCTATTGCAAACATTGTCATTCTGATAAGGGCATACTATACTCATAAGGCTTCTCAAATAAATAGTACAAGCGACACTCAAATATATTGGGCATGGGAGTTCAAAATAGGCTATAATTGCATAGAGAAGACCCTTAGTGGGCCAATTTCATGTACTAATGCTATACCATGCAGATTTACATACTTGACCTGCAAATGATTCCTCTAGTTGTCAGTAGAGGGCAGCCTAAACATAAAACAATCTAGTGAGCGACAGATGTGGCATCTTCTTTGGTGCATGGGTCGGCGTCAACTAATCAATGAGCATTAACATTTTTTTTACACTGCCACAATGATATTAAGTGAAATTAACACCGAAATTTGAACCTTACTTGCTCGCATATAAATTTTTCACTGCACCCCTTAAATATTTAAGCACGTATATTAAAGGGGGCGGCCATTTACACTTATTAGTGCAGCTTTCCTCACACACTGAGCAGCATTCTGTCCATACAATGGCCGCTGGTGGAGGAGCAGTGACCAGACCTGTCCTCAGCCTCCAATACTAAAACTCCTCACATAGGAGAGCTGCTTGTCTGTTGGAGGAGGCTGATACGATAGGCTGATCTGGTCACATGATCCTCCCCCAGCGGCCATTTTATGGACATAAGTGCTGCTCAGTGTGTGAGGAGAGCACGTGGAGTAATCTAGTCTCCTCTATCAGTAACAGAGAGCAGACAATGTTTTCACCTAGTTTGACAAATTAAAAAAAATAGATTTGCAGCAACTCAGATCTCCTCAAATTGCAAATACTTGAAGAAAATCTAAATTTATTGCTATCAATAATGGTGTCCTCTTTTTCCTTATAATAATACTTATATTCACTGGGCTACGTTATAATAATAATGCCCCCTATACTGACTAATAATAATAATAATGTCTCATGACAGTGGTGCCCTGTGTATCCTTATAATGCCCCCCGGGCCTTCTTATGTAATAATTGTGTCCTGGGAAACCAGAAACATATGCTAATACTTATCACCCCCTCTCTCCCACGCTGAGGGGTGATATTCTCCTCCTCACTACAGTCTAGGTGCAGCAGATGTTGAAGTGAGGTCATTGCATCGCCTGATGTCCCTCATGTGGTGCTGACCTCTTTGAGTTCATAAGACATAAGCAGTCTACGGCTTTTCTGAGCAAGTGGCAGAGCAGGGAGTCCATGGCTCTCTGCTCCACCTCAGTTGTTAATGGTTAATGATATCCACATCCTCAGAAAGTGGATACTGTCAACAAGTGTCCACACCGGCCCATCTGGTATTTGTTGGAACTTCCAGATGGACAGTCAGGCCCTGCGGGGACCCTTGCAGTTTAGCTCAGTTGGTATAATAGAGTCATATCTAGAATATTATTTAAGCTTAACTATGAAGGGCCCATGTTAGTGACCCTCATACATAGCGTTTTTCTGTGTTTTTTACTGCAACAATAAAAACTTGTCTTGGCAGTAAAAACACTGTGTTCAAAACCCCTGGTTTTCCTCATGTTCCCTGCATTTTTGTCACTTTTTTGTAGCCTTTTTTTGGGTGTGGATTACATATGAGCTTTGTCTACAGTACATTTTTAATAAAGTTAGTTTCATTCACCACAACCGCTGTCAAAACGCTGTAAAAAACTTGCATTTTTACAGCATTTTTTCCCCCTTTCATTTCTTTGTAAAAAAAAAGCTACAAAAACACTGAGAGAATTGACACGCTGTGGATTTTAAAAACGCTGCATTTGTCAAATTCAGTCAGGAAAAAAAATCAAGCATATGAGTGAAATTTCTAAAATCTCATATCTTTTGCTGATACTGTAAAACGCAGCTTGATCTGAGGTAAAAATGTCAGACGTGTCAGGTGCTCAGGTACTAGAAGTACAGGAGTCTGTACAGAACAATAGGCAGGGCCGGCGTCAGCACCCGGGCAAGTGCCAGGGCCCTGAGCAGGCGAGAGGGCCCACTTGCGGTCGGGCACCACGCCGGGCTATGGGCAAAGGAGAGCGGTGCCAGCGCCCGCCCTTCTCCCCCACTTGCTCAGGGCCCCGGCAGCCGGATACTTACCTCTCCCCATGCCTCCGCAGCTCCGCTGTCTTCCCGCTTTGCGCTCCCTGTGATGTCTCAGGTTAGAGGGCGCGGTGATGTCTTTCCACCGCACCCTCCCAGGAGCCATCACAGGCAGCGCAGAGCGGGAAGATGCCAGCAATGGAGTCCGGACCTGAGCAGCGGCAGCAGGTGAGGAGGAGTGAGGTGAGGGTGAGTATTTGATTTTTTTTTTTTAATGTATGGAGGTGTCGTCACTGAATTTTGGGTCTTCTATCCTTTGGATTACGAGCTCGGAGAGAATGAAGACACAGGACAGGATGTTTGTGTCTAAACATACTCTAAAAACTTTATTACAAAACACAGGGCTAATATACACCCTAAAGGCAGGAAACGGATTTGCCATATATGGTTCGATTATACAGTTTAGCTGAACAAGCGAAAAAAGCTAGTTTCTGTATGCTTTAAAATATTTAATTAGACTTATCTAGTTAGCAAGGTCATTTCATCTTTCTGCAAGAACACATTATTGCTACACTAGAAGAAACATCTGGCCAGGGAAAATCACTTTATCTTCTCAAAAGGACACGCTATTGATACAAGAAGGAACATTCATAGCTGTTGTTTTCACCTAAAATAACTGTCAGACTTATATAGCATAGATGGGGCCTTTAAACTTGAGGGACTCCATCTTCTGCTATAACATTCCATCCTTTTGTTCCTTCATTTATCAATACGAATTTCTATGTTTTCTTTTAGTACAACGCTGAATACACATTAAAAAAAACTTAAAAACCAAATAAACCGGAAGACACATTAGCAAAACCTGTAAAATAGCTTGTACTATACCAGCCAACCACCCACCAATACCTTTAAACCAATTTGCGGGATTTAGAAAGGAAAATCTCTGTGTGGAATTATTGGCCAAAGTATCTGAACAGTTCACTCAAAAGTTTATCTCTTCCCATGAGACCGGGACAGCGAGAAAGGGTATGCTAGTGGACGTCACAGGGGCATGTGTACATATCCAACAATTAGCAATGGTCTGGTTTTGCTCCTTTAGTCCATCGATTAGAGCAAGATGGTGTCTAATGAATCTATTGTCGTCTCCATCCATGGTGCCTAACCTAGTCCATGCACCTGTGGTCGCAAGTATGCAGGTAAGTATAAACAATGTCATCATTCTTTGTCCGCTGGTTCTCCTAGTATCTTTTTGCAATGGGACGCGTGGATCCAGGTCTCTTTTCCCTCTAGCTTAACGGCTGTACTTGTGGTCAGCAGAACTTGAAAGGGTCCGTCAAACCGTGGATCTAGGCTTTTCCTCACGTGTCTTTTTATAACCACCCAGTCTCCAGGTTGCAGCGTATGGCTGCTAGAGTCTTGATCTGGATCTGGAAGAGAACTGAAGACATTATCATGTACTTGCTTAATCTTTTTGTGTAAAGCCCTCACATAGGAACTTAGCACATGGTTGTTCATTTCTAATGCTTGCGGATAGAAACACCCTAGGCCGGGTACGTTGCCAAACAATATCTCATATGGAGAGAGTCCAGTCTTTCTATTAGGCGTGTATCTTGCTGAAAACAGAGCAAGTGGTAAACAGTCCGGCCATGGTTTTCCTGTCTCAGCCATGGCTTTCTGAATTTTTAATTTCAATGTCCCATTCAGTCTTTCCACTGTACCACTACTTTGTGGGTGATATGGGGTATGGAATGCTTGTTGAATTCCTAGAGCTGACATGACTTCATTCATTATTTCACCTGTGAAGTGTGTACCTCTGTCACTCTCAATTACCTCTGGTACCCCATACCTGCAGACCACCTCCGCAAGCAGTTTCTTTGCGGTTGCCGTAGCCGTGGCTTTGGCAATCGGGAAAGCCTCTGGCCATCCTGAGAACAAATCAATACAGACCAACACATATTCCCATGATCCTGACTTTGGCAGCTGAATATAATCAATTTGCAGTCTCTGGAATGGATAAAGGGGCCGGGGGGTGTGTTTGGGTGGTGTTTTAACTACTCTACCCTGATTATGTGTAGCACATATCATGCACCCTTGTACCAGGTTTTCAATACAGGTGGAGAATCCTGGTGCCACCCAATGTTTCTGCATCACACTCATCACACCCGTTTTAGATTGGTGTGTCGGCCCATGTAGTATCTGGGCAGCTGCTGGGTACAGTGCCCTTGGAAGGCATCGTCGTGTCCCTTTCCCCCATACCCCATTTGCTTCATTCAGGCATGCACCTTCCTTTAACCACTTATCAACCTCCTCCTTTTGAGCCTGCGCCTGCATTTGGGATAAGATGTCCTCCGACACAAAGGGGTTTTTAGGGGCACTTAACTGACGTACTGTTGACCCTTGTTGCGGCTTACAGGCTGCTGTTTTTGCCGCTGCATCTGCCATCGCGTTTCCTCTGCTTACCTAGTCGGTGCGTCTGGTATGTGCTCTTACCTTTATGACAGCTACTTGTTTAGGTAGTTGTAGCGCATCAATTAATTAACTGCTGGACCGCATCAGCATTCTTAATGGGGTGTCCTGCTGCCGTCAGGAAACCTCTTGACTTCCATATTGGACCAAAATCATGCGATATACCGAATGCGTACCTAGAATCTGTGTAAATGTTAACAATACTACCTTCCGCTAGTTTACAGGCCTCGGTTAGGGCCCTAAGTTCAGCTTCTTGAGCCGACTGGTGTGGGAGCATTGGTTCTGCCTTGATTACTGTATTGAGGGAGACAACTGCATATCCAGTATGGAAGGTACCTGAATCGTCCTGATGACGGGATCCATCTACAAAAAATTCAAAATCTGCATTTTGTAATTCATGTTCAAATACAGTAGGTAAACCTGCCGTTTCTTGTGCCATCATTTGTACACAGTCATGAGGAACTTCCTCTCTTGGATCTTCCTTAAAAAGCACAGTACCTGACTCCTCCTTTAGATCCGAGAGAGGTAACAAAGTTGCTGGATTCAGGGTAGTACACCTCTGTAAAGAAACATTGGGAGGCATTAACAGTGCACATTGTAACCTGAGATGACGTGCTGCTGAGAGGTGAGCGGGTTGCACTTGATTCAATATAGTGTAGACATCATGAGGTGTTAGAACGGTGAGCGGGTGGTCAAGAACAATGTCTGCGGATTTATGGAGTAATAGTCCAACAGCATGCAGAGCACGTACGCAGGATGGTGCACCTCTGGCTACCGCATCCAATCTGACACTAAAATAGGCAACAGGTCTCTGATTATCACCGTGTGTTTGAGTTAAAACTCCTGCTGCATGTCCAGCTTGTTCATGAAGGTACAGAGTAAATGGGAGCTCATAATTAGGTGTACCCAAAGCTGGAGCAGCCAAAATACGGTTCTTGAGAGAATAAAAACAGTCTATTGCCTCTGATGTTAGTACAAAAGGTGTTGGGGTAAGACAGTCATAGAGGGGCTGCATTAAAACAGAGGCGGCATGAATCCACTGTCTGCAATAGGAAACAAGTCCAAGAAAAGTTCTGAGGGCTGCAACATTAATGGGGACGGTGAATGCCTGTACTGCTAGTTTACGTGCATTTGTTAAATGACGAGCTCCTGGTGTAATGCAATGTCCCAAAAAGGTGACTGAAGATTTACAAAACTGAAGCTTATCTTTCGATGCCTTGCAGCCAGCGTGATAGAGAAACAACATAAGCGATATAGTTGCACTATGACATTGTTTCCTGGAGGGGGCACAAATGAGCAGGTCATCGACATATTGCAAAACAACGATATGTGGTTCAGACCATCCCTCCAGTATTTCCTGCAGACTTGCAGTGTACATTGTGGGTGAATTCTGGGCACCCTGTGGCAACACTGTCCATGTATATTGACTGCCCTGGAATGTGAAAGCAAACAGGTACTGGCAGTCAGGATGTAATGGTACACTGAAAAATGCATTTGCCAAATCGACCACTGAAAAACAAAGAGAGTTAGAAGGTATCTGTGACAGAAGAGTATGCGGGTTGGGCACAACTGGTGTTAGAAGTTCTGTGGCTTTGTTAACCAACCGGAGGTCATGGACCATTCTATATGCGGCTGGTTGTCCTGGCACACTCTTTTTCTTTACTGGGAACAGGGGAGTGTTGCAAGGGGACTGGGTTTTGACTAGGACTCCTCTCTGTAGTAATTTTTGGACCTGCTGGGCTATGGCATTCTCCTGAGCCGAGCTAAGGGGATACTGCCTCTGTTGAGGCAAGATGGCTCCTGGTTTTAATTTCACCATTACTGGTTGAACTCTTAACCTACCAACATCTGTTTTGTCTGAGGCCCAAAAATCATGTGGTACAGCCTGCTCCAATATCGGGGGAAACTCATTTGTCTCTTCTATGCTGGCAATATCTAGTGACATAATTTTGCAAAGGGTACTTGGTTTTAAACCTGGGGTCATGGTGACAGTGCCATCGGGATGATACTCAATATGTGCTTGTAATTGGGACAACACATCATTTCCCAAAAGGTTACATTGGCCTCGGGGCGATACCATGAGCTTGCTATGTACAGTGGCTCCTTGAATTTGCAGGGGAATTCTTTTAGTGACAGGAAGCAGGACAGACGGGGAATTGAAGGGGGTGGCAATGACATGATGTGAAAAATCAGTGTCAATGTATGTGACGCGCCCCCTGGGCCTGTGTTGTGCAGGGAATACCCGGAGCCGGATCGCTGGGGGTTGTAGTCTCCGTGGCGGTGACCCGGTCCGTGCCCAGGGTGGTCAATTCAGTGGCAGTCTTAGTGTAATAACAAGTGTCCGACTACGCCACCCGTGGATTGCGGTCAATGGAGACCGCCGCTGCAAGGCAGACCGCTGAGGCCGGTGTTATGTGTGCAGCTAAGAATGGGATGACTCCCCACGGGAGGAGTACAGCCTCAGGGCAGTTAGCGTGGATGATGGGAGTGATGGTGGAGATAGTCCCAGTACCAATAGTGCCGGAGGAGCAAGAAGTCACAGACAACGTGTTGCAATCCAATGTCCTTTACTCACAGTTTGTTTTCTCCAGGTCACTCTCGCGAAGCAGTGACCACCCAAGCCGTGCTGCGTCCACCAGGCAAGGGACTCGGTCAACTCCCAGGTCTTTCTGGAGTATGTCTCAAAGCTCCCTTCCGTCCTTTCTCTGGCTCGTGCCCCACCAGTGACCAAGCTTATGTCCAGCTCCCGCGGGCCTTCTCTTGGGAGGGCTACGTGCCCACGTCCCTGACCCTATATGTTATGCCTTCCTAGCAAGGTGTAACGAGGGGTCGCACCAAGGGCTGGTCACGACCTCCGGTTCTTGGCTGAAGATGATTCGCTTCCACCAATTTGGGATCCGGTACCCTGTTCTGCCAACCCGTCACCCGCAATATCCTGGGTCCTTAGGGTTCTCTCTTCCTTCTCGTTCCTGAGCCTTTCTGTTTCACTTGTTACTTCTGTTCTGGTCTTGTTCCCTTTTCTTTTCCACTGTTCCTTCTCCTCTCTCTCTCTCTGGCCCCGGCCTCTGTGCTAGGCCTGCCCAGGGAGCAGAGCCCATGCAGCAGCCCTGCTCCCTGCCTTCTCCACTTCTCCTCACAGACTGAACTTCTTCTTCTTTCTCTTTCAGTGCTGGCTGGGCCTCACAGGCTAGGCCCGCCTCCGGAGCAGAGCTCCACAGAGGCCCTGCTCTGTCACTTCCTCTCTCAGACTGAACACTGTTCTAAGATGGTGCCCACCTTATATACCTCCCTCTGACCATGAGCCCAGGTGACTAGCAACCAATGGGCTCCTTCCTATGCTCCGGACCCAACCCCTATCTGCCCCTATAGCACTGGGTATTCCACCCCCCTCCCCACTCCAGCCAGGGACAGATGCTGTCGTGCCTGCACTTCTGTCTAGTGGGAGCACCGTTGAGCTGTCCCTCGGAAATGGGGTGTGTGTGCTGTATGCAGCCTACTGAGCCTTGATCCATACTCCATCCTTACCCGGGAGTGGGATATCACACCTCTGGATGAGGTGCAATACCTCTGTAGTGACCAAGTCCTCGGGGCGCTACATTCCCCCCTGGTAAAGCACAGCACGTCCTCGGGCTGGAACAGAGCAAAAACAATTCACAGGGTATGCAAAAACTTTTTCATTAACTGCTTACATCAGGAAACAGACACACTTGTACAATTCCCTTCATGGGAAACACTCTGATGAAACACTTTTGGTTATTACTTCCGGAACTCTTTTACCATAAAACACACTATAAAACTTTTGCAAATAAAACATTCTTCAAAAACGCATTCTTGACTTCTGGCCGCTGGACAACTTGCGACCAGGTGTTCACTTTCTCTCTCAAAGGTGCAACAGTCCATTTAATTCGTCCTGAGGTAGACGTTGCAGTTCTTTTAAAAAACCAGTAGGGGGCGCTTTAAGAAGCGCAACTATTTACCAGGGGTTGGCCGTTCCCAGTCCTCGGCCGGTTGGAAAGGGGATGGCTGCTCTCAGTCCTCAGCCAGGTAAGAAAGGGGGTATCTTGGAAACGGGTAACAGTCTTTTAGCTGTCCCAACGGGGACCACACTTATTAACAGTTCAAAAGAAAAACAGTCCTTGTACCCTGACGGGTAACTTTGTACAGTTCCTTACTCACGCTACTTTCTTTTAATAGTTATGTCCTCCTTGAGCTCCCTCCTGAGGGCAGTCTTCAGACCCGTCCGGGTCCTCTTGGCTTTCCTCGTACTGGTGGTACTGCAGCTTCTCCTCCGTGAGCCGGTGAACGTGGAGGGCGTACTGTCCCTTGGCACCCTTGTGCAGTAGGCCTTGTGGCGGGGTCTGGAGAAGGCCGCTGTTGATGACGCCCGGGGTCAGAGGGTGCGACTTTGGGCCTGGGCGCGGGCTGGTGGTGGCGGTGCCCAGGGCTGGAGGGCTCGGCTGCAGGGCTTGTTGCGGGGTCTGGAGCAGGTCGGTGTCTGCAGCGCCCGGGATCGGCGGCTCCACCAGGGGGCCCGGGAGCAGGCTGACGCTGGCAGCGTCCGGGACAGGGAGACTCCTCTTACCTGCTCCCGCGACCGCTCCTGCGTCACCCGTCTTCTCCTGGTGCTGGTCGGGGCCTGTGACGACTGGGGCACTGCCGATGCTGGGCAGCTTAGTCTGCTGCCGGTCCGCCATTTTGCTCTCCGTTCCCGATGTCTTTCCCCCCCCCCCCGGCGGACCGTGGCCTACCTTGCGATGATCTTCCTCCGTAGGCCGCGGCTCCGCAGTCGATCGTCGGGGTTGAGGACCTTGCGTCGCGCTCCTGTGACGTCAGCGTCACTCCCTCTCCCTTCCAGGACCTTACGCAGCGTCAGTGCGTGGGGCGGAGCTTCGGATCTCACGCGCTTTTGGCGTCCACGCCCCTCTTCTTCCCGAGCGGCGCCCCGAAAATGGCGTCTGATGGCGGGAAACTTCTCTCAGGTAAGTGCAAAAGTCTTTTTCAGGCACGCAATACCCGTTGGTGGCGGGTTGGTTTGAATCCTGCCGACTACGCCAAAGTTGACGCGCCCCCTGGGCCTGTGTTGTGCAGGGAATACCCGGAGCCGGATCGCTGGGGGTTGTAGTCTCCGTGGCGGTGACCCGGTCCGTGCCCAGGGTGGTCAATTCAGTGGCAGTCTTAGTGTAATAACAAGTGTCCGACTACGCCACCCGTGGATTGCGGTCAATGGAGACCGCCGCTGCAAGGCAGACCGCTGAGGCCCGTGTTATATGTGCAGCTAAGAATGGGATGACTCCCCACAGGAGGAGTACAGCCTCAGGGCAGTTAGCGTGGATGATGGGAGTGATGGTGGAGATAGTACCAGTACCAATAGTGCCGGAGGAGCAAGAAGTCACAGACAACGTGTTGCAATCCAATGTCCTTTACTCACAGTTTGTATTCTCCAGGTCACTCTCGCGAAGCAGTGACCACCCAAGCCGTGCTGCATCCACCAGGCAAGGGACTCGGTCAACTCCCAGGTCTTTCTGGAGTATGTCTCAAAGCTCCCTTCCGTCCTTTCTCTGGCTCGTGCCCCACCAGTGACCAAGCTTATGTCCAGCTCCCGCGGGCCTTCTCTTGGGAGGGCTACGTGCCCATGTCCCTGACCCTATATGGTATGCCTTCCTAGCAAGGTGTAACGAGGGGTCGCACCAAGGGCTGGTCACGACCTCCGGTTCTTGGCTGAAGATGATTCGCTTCCACCAATTTGGGATCCGGTACCCTGTTCTGCCAACCCGTCACCCGCAATATCCTGGGTCCTTAGGGTTCTCTCTTCCTTCTCGTTCCTGAGCCTTTCTGTTTCACTTGTTACTTCTGTTCTGGTCTTGTTTCCTTTTCCTTTCCACTGTTCCTTCTCCTCTCTCTCTCTCTGGCCCCGGCCTCTGTGCTAGGCTTGCCCAGGGAGCAGAGCCCATGCAGCAGCCCTGCTCCCTGCCTTCTCCACTTCTCCTCACAGACTGAACTTCTTCTTCTTTCTCTTTCAGTGCTGGCTGGGCCTCACAGGCTAGGCCCGCCTCCGGAGCAGAGCTCCACAGTGGCCCTGCTCTGTCACTTCCTCTCTCAGACTGAACACTGTTCTAAGATAGTGCCCACCTTATATACCTCCCTCTGACCATGAGCCCAGGTGACTAGCAACCAATGGGCTCCTTCCTATGCTCCGGACCCAACCCCTATCTGCCCCTATAGCACTGGGTATTCCACCCCCCTCCCCACTCCAGCCAGGGACAGATGCTGTCGTGCCTGCACTTCTGTCTAGTGGGAGCACCGTTGAGCTGTCCCTCGGAAATGGGGTGTGTGTGCTGTATGCAGCCTACTGAGCCTTGATCCATACTCCATCCTTACCCGGGAGTGGGATATCACACCTCTGGATGAGGTGCAATACCTCTGTAGTGACCAAGTCCTTGGGGCGCTACATATGGCCAATCACCTTGCGTAATTACTGAATTGTCGGCCCCCGTATCTATTTGGAAATCGATTTCATGTCCCCCTGGTAGGTTCACCTGCACTATACAACTGGGAGTTGGGGGTAAGGAGATGAGGGGGTTCATGTGCAAGCTACCCTCATCCTATGGGGGCATTGTTTGGTCGGCTGGAGGACCCGTACTCTGAGCATTTGGATACGGGTTGGTCCTACAGTTCTTTCTAAAATGTCCTGGCTTTTTACATCCGTAACACAGTTTCTGTCCTCCTCCTTCAGTCCGTCCTCTGCCTCTGTTGTTTCTGGGGGTCGTCTCTACTATATGTATTCTGGCAGCTCTTTTTGCCTGCGCTATGTCATGCTGTGCCCCCTGAGCTATTCTAGCTAAATCTTCTGCCTTCACTGATCTCCAGTCCGGTCTACTTGCTTTTACCTTCTCTGCAATCTCTTTCTTTAGTCCATTCATGAAAGCACTTGCTAATACCCTCTCACTAGTCTTATTCCCGGGGTTGAACCCCATTTCTGACCAGGTTTTCTTTAGTGCATAGAAATAATCCTTAGGATCTTCCTCATTTCCCTGCACTCTATCTTCTAGTGTAACTTGCTTTTCTGCTTGCCTGTCTTGACATGCTTTTACCAACGCTGCTGCGAATAGGACTCCAGCTGCTGCATCATTAGATTCTGCATCTACGGGTCCGGTCCTATTGGCATACTGTTTTTTTTGTCTCATCTATCAACCTATCATAGCGGGCTTCATCTGCCAATTTTCCCTTAATTACCCCCTGCAGATCTATTCTAGTGGCATGATACGTATCCTGTATGGTGGTGATCATTCTAGCAAAACCCATAGGGGACTGGGACGGATCTGGCAGCTGGGAGATCAGTGCCAACTGCTCTGAAGGGCTCCATGGTCTATACATTAACATTGTACGAGCTTCCTGACCTGGAACCACTGCATCCCCCCCTGCTGCTGCTGCTGCTGCTGGTGCTCCTGGCACAACTACCGTCCTCATTGGGAATAGACTAGCTGGGTGGGGTCTCGGTCCTCCACATGCCACACAGATGTCTACTGTCAAGGGATTCTGCTGTCCACATCTGGGGCAAACCCAACATTTAGGTTCCTGGGAATTCTGGTACTGGGGTGGGGGTGACGTCGGGAGCGGACAGGGAGGAAAATCTGTCATTCCAGTTTTTGTCAGTCTGTAACGTCCGTCTCCTAATTCTTCAATCTCTCCTTCAAAATAAGCGCATGCATTCATCCATACATCTACTGTCCCTAACAGACCCTTATCTTTCAGCCATCCATGATAGGAGTTAAAGAAGGATTTCCATTTCTCTCCATTCATCTCTCCATTCTCATTCATTCCTGCTTTACACAATATTTTGTCAATTCCAATCAGTGCCTGTTTCCCTTCTCTGCGTACCACTAAGTCTTTGGCTATAATGCCTTCCTTGGCATTTTGGTTCCCCATTTTTTCGGTTCTCCTCACCTAGAAGAGACTCCTCAGTCACTTAGACAATGGTCACTTAGACAATGGGCCACAAAGGTTTCTGAACCATTCCACTACTAGCCTCTCTAGGACTTATACGCCAACCAGAAAAACAGACCAAAAACATCAATCCCGGGACACATCCACAACACAATCATCGGATCCATACTTTCATTCTTAAATTCTCCAAAGGATAGAAGGCAGGACTGTCAATTTATCTGAGGGATTCTACTGGTTCAAAGGGACCTGAGCCAGACAACAATCTGTTGAATTACCTGGGGAGCCGACCGCTCGGGGGTGAGGGAGTCTCTTCTATGCAGTGATATAATTAGGTAGAATATAACAGTTATTCTTACCTCAGCACTGTATATATCACCAACAGAGAGCTTCACTCGTCCCACGTCTCGGACCGGTCGAGCACCCTTGGGTAGATTAACTCAAGGTCCCTGTTCGAGGCGCCAGCTGTCGTCACTGAATTTTGGGTCTTCTATCCTTTGGATTATGAGCTCGGAGAGAATGAAGAAACAGGACAGGATGTTTGTGTCTAAACATACTCTAAAAACTTTATTACAAAACACAGGGCTAATATACACCCTAAAGGCAGGAAACGGATTTGCCACATATGGTTCGATTATACAGTTTAGCTGAACAAGCGAAAAAAGCTAGTTTCTGTATGCTTTAAAATATTTAATTAGACTTATCTAGTTAGCAAGGTCATTTCATCTTTCTGCAAGAACACATTATTGCTACAATAGAAGAAACATCTGGCCAGGGAGAATCACTTTATCTTCTCCCAAGGACACGCTATTGATACAAGAAGGAACATTCATAGCTGTTGTTTTCACCTAAAATAACTGTCAGACTTATATAGCATAGATGGGGCCTTTAAACTTGAGGGACTCCAGCTTCTGCTATAACAGAAGCATGGGGCATTATATGGGGGGGGGTGACATCCTGCATGGGGCATTATATGGGGGGGTGACATCCTGCATGGGGCATTATATGGGGGGGTGACATCCTGCATGGGGCATTATATGGGGGTGACATCCTGCATGGGGCATTATAAAGAGGGGGGGGTGACATCCTGCATGTGGCATTATATAGGGGGGAGACTTCCTGCATGGGGCATTATAAAGAGGGGGGGGAGACATCCTGCATGGGGCATTATATAAGGGGGGAGACATCCTGCATGGGGTATTATAAAGAGGGGGGGAGACATCCTGCATGGGGCATTATATAGGGGGGGGAGACATCCTGCATGGGGCATTATAAAGAGGGGGGATAACATCCTGCATGGGGCATTATATGGTGGGGAAGAGGGATATCCTGCATGGGGCATTATATGGGGGGAAAGGGACATCCTGCATGGAGCATTATATGGGTGGGAAAGGGACATCCTGCATGGGGCATTATATGGGGGCCAGTATCCTGTATAGAGCGTTATAAGGGGGCCAGTATCCTGTATAGAGCGTTATAAGGGGACCAGTATCCTGTACGGACCGTTATATGGGGGCCAATATCCTGTATGGAGCGTTATATGGGGGCTAGTATTCTGTATGGATCTTTATGTGAGGGCCAGTATTCCGTATGGAGCGTTATATGGGGGCCAGTATTCCGTATGCAGCTTTATATGGGGGCCAGTATTCTGTATGGAGCATTTTATGGGGGCCAGTATCCTGTGTGGAGCAATTCGCCGTTTTTTGAGCTTTTGTAGAATTTACAATAGATATATCTCATGTACTGTAAGAAGTGAAATCTTTGCATTGTATTATATATATATATATATATATATATATATATATGAATCGTGGTATGTGTTAAGGGGGCCCACTGAGACTCTTTTGCCCAGGGCCCAGAAAAACCTGGAGCTGGCCATGACAATAGGGATATGTTTTCTGAGATCCCAGATCATAGAAACGTAATAAAATATTTTAGTTTTTCTGTAGAGCATAGACCCGGACGTCAGCTGGCCAATACAGGTGCCCTGTCCAGGGTCCTAGTTTTGGTTTAATGATTTAAGAGCTAAGAATATTCCGGTGCTGAGGTAGAAATGACGCGCCCCTGGGCCTGTGTCGCGCAGCGTTGCGCACGCGGGAGCTTACCCGGAGCCGGATCTGTTGAGGGTTGTAGTCTCGTGGCGGTGATCCGGTCCGTGCCCAGGGAGTCAGACTAAGTGGCGCTGTATTAGCGGTAGATGTTGAACGACTACGCCACCCGTTGAGTACAGCTAAGGAGCTGCTGCTGCAGGGCAGACCGCTGAGGCCGGTGGTAGGATTGTGCAGCGTGATAGTATAACCCCCAACGGGAGGGGTATGGCCTCAGGGCAGCCGACGTGGATGATGGGGGTAGCAGGAACCACTCGGAGACGGTACGGTGTAGTTCAGGGTCTTTACTGGTGACAAAGATAGACCCTCCCGGAGTACTGGCTAGCGATTGGGGCCTGGTCAGTCCTTGAGCAGATGGGATCTCCCCTGGCCAGGCGGAGTTGTAGGCCTCCCAAACTAACGATACTCTTCTGGCTACCTTGCTAGAGGCGAGTATAAGTAGCCCACGTCCCTGAGTGTACCGTGTGGTGCTCACCCGTATGGCCGGTGACTCGGGGCCTTCTAGTAGCTTCCGCTCCACGACGGCGGTGCTGGTCCCACACGTGTGACCGTGCCTTCGGGTTTCTGGGCCAGAGGACCTGCAATCCCCTGCCGGTCGGTTTCTGCTGCTGGATAGGAGTTAGTCCCCACAGCCTCGGACTCCGGGTCCGGTGATAACTTCTCAGTCAGGGCGAGCTCTGCAGCTGCCAGCCCCTGACTCCTTGTAGCACTGCTCCCACAGAGCTCCTGATGTTCTTTTCCTATATCTGCTTCTCTGTCTCTACTTCTTCTCTACTCACTAACCCTGCCTCAGCCCCAGGTTTATATAGGGGAAGTTGTTCCCCTCCCAGGACTGGGCAGGAGGTGCGGCATGCATAGGATTCCTGACCAAGAGACCTCCCACCTGCTCTCAGACATAACATTGCTGTTACTGTGGAAACCAGACCCCTGGGGTGCCACATTCCCCCCTAGTGAAATTTAGTACTCCGGGACTAAACATATTTTAGAAAAACATAACCAATACAAACAGAAACGGTACAATAAAAAAAAACATATTAGAATGGTCACGGCGTGTCCGCAACCGGGTGCAGTTTTTGAAGAAAAGCAAGGTGTCCATTTCACCAAAACAGGGAGACGTAACCAGGTAGGGGTCTGTCCTGCCCCGAGTCCTTAACAGTCTTTAGTCCATCCCTAGGTTACGCTCCAACCATGTATAAAGGATTCCCGGTAAATCCACCAAGGACTCCTATAAATAACTAGAAACACATAATTATACACAAGTAACAGACAGGTGACCACAAATAAAACAATTTAAACACTTCAAATCCTCCAACGTGCGGGTAACTGGCCTCTAGTGGCCCTAGTGGACCTACGGAGCTGACTGTCTAGCCCTGAACTATAGGGTGTAGGAGCTGTCAAGGGTAAACTGGGCAGCTGTCCACGGGCCCTTTGGCTCACTAGAGGTATGGCAGGTTCACTATAAGCAGAGGGTTGATCCTCCTGGTCTGCCTGTGTGGGGTCTTCTGCCTCCTGGACCGGCTGTTCTTCCAGCTCTACCTGTTGCTCCGTAGGTGCTTGGGATGCTGGTTGGAGGAAGGTGAGTACAGGTACCACAACTGCGCCATTGACTTGAGTCCAAGACCGAGGGAAGTCTCCGAACACAGTACTAACCATGTCTTCCCTTTCCTCTACGGGTCGAGGGTCTTCTTGTTCCTCTTCAGGGTTCCGTAGCTGTTCGGGACACTTCTTCAGGTGATCCCGGGATACAATGGTTGTGGTTTCCCCTCCGTCTTTACTGATGGTACAGACCTTTGGGTTGTCGTGGCTTGAGGGCAGTACGATGTACGGGTCCTTCTCCCACTGGTCGTCCAACTTGTGGAGCCGCCTTTTCCTCTTCAAGACCTGCTCTCCGGGTACCAGGGGAACAGCGGGAGCATACTGGTTGTAAGTTTTCTCTTGTCTTTCCCTAGCTTGACAGAGACTTCGCTCCACGCTCTCCTGTACTTTCCGGTACTGCTGCTGCCTCTCTGTGTCCCAGTCTGCTTCTGGTGAAGTGTCCTCGGGTGTCAGGACTCCCATCTCCAGGTCAACAGGTAGCTTACCAGGTCTTGCCCTCATCAGGTAAGCCGGGGTACAGTTGGTGGAACCTACCGGGATGTGGTTGTATAGGTCCACTAGGTCGGGCAGCCTCTCGGGCCACAGACTGCGTTCTTCCAGGGGCAATGTTTTCAGAAGATCTATCACCACCTGGTTCATTTTCTCACAAAGTCCATTAGTTTGCGGATGATAGGGTGTCGTCCTTATCTTCCGGCAGCCATACAGAGTGCAGAATTCTTGGAAGACCTCCGCTTCAAAGGCAGGTCCCTGGTCTGTCAAAACTTGGTCCGGGTACCCGTGTGGACGGCAGAAATGCTGCTGGAAGGCTCTAGCTGCTGTTCGAGCTGTTAAGTCCTTGACGGGGACGACAACCAAGAACCGGGAGTAGTGATCCACGATGGTTAGTGCGTAGACGTAGCCACTTCTGCTTGGGGTCAGTTTTACATGATCCAAGGCTACCAGTTCCAACGGCTGCCGGGTGACGATGGACTGCAGGGGAGTCTTCTGGCTGGCACGGTCCTTCCTTCTTAGGTTGCACGGGCCACAGTCTCTGCACCACCTCTCGATGGTTCCCCTCATGCCTACCCAGTGGAACTGCCCGCGCAGCAGGAACTCCAGCTTCTTCCATCCGAAGTGTCCAGCCCCGTCGTGGTATGCCTCCATCACCATGGCTGCGTCTCTTCGTGGCACCACTACTTGCCAAATTAGTTCATGCGTCCGGGAGTTAACCATTCGGCGGCACAACTTCCCCTTATAAAGGAACAGTCGACTCTTCTCAGCCCACAGTTGCTTTGCTTCCTCCGGAGCGTCTGGGTCAAGGCGAGCCTCTGGCCGAGTCAGCATCTCCTTCACCAGTCGGACGGCAGGGTCACTGTCTTGCGTTTCCGCCCAGTTGTAGTGAGGCAAGGGATTAAACGTAGCAGCTTGCTTACTCCTTACCCGGTGGGAATACTGGATAGTCCCATGACGGTGAAACGCGGGGAGTTCGACTTCTTCCAGTCCCTCTGGATCTTCTCCTACGTCCGGTAGGTTTGGCATCCTGGACAGGGCGTCCGCGTTGGTATTGGAGCGTCCTGCCCGGTATTTGATTGTGAACTCGTAGTTGGACAGACGGGCCATCCATCTCTGCTCTAGGGCACCGAGTCTTGCTGTGTCCAGGTGTGTCAACGGGTTGTTATCCGTGTACACGGTGAACCGGGGGGAAGCGAGGTAGTGCTTAAAGCGTTCGGTGACTGCCCACACCACTGCCAGGAACTCTAGCTTAAATGAGCTGTAATTCTCAGGGTTTCTCTCGGTGGGTCGCAGTTTTCGGCTGGCGTAAGCGATTACTCGTTCTTTCCCCTGCTGGATCTGGGACAGCACGGCTCCTAGCCCGATGTTACTTGCGTCGGTGTAGAGGATAAAGGGCTGGCTGTAATCAGGGTACGCCAGGATTTCATCCCCCGTGAGGGCCATCTTCAGCTGGCGGAAGGACTCTTCTTCTAACTTCTCCCATCTGAAGGGTGGCTTCTGGTTCTTGGCCTTCCGGGACTGGCCTATCAGGAGGTCCTGCATAGGAGCTGCCTTTTTGGTGAAACCGGGGATGAATCTGCGGTAATAGCCTACCAACCCGAGGAACTGCCGCACTTCCTTTACACTGGAGGGACTTGGCCATTCCTTAATTGCGGTGATCTTATCAGGGTCGGGAGCCACTCCATCAGCGCTCACCACGTGTCCCAGGTACTGCACCTTTGGTTTCAGGAGGTGACACTTGGAGGGTTTCACCTTTAGGCCGTAGCTTGCCAGAGCTTCGAACACTTCCGCCAGGTGTTTCAGGTGGTCCTCATATGTCTTGGAATATACGATGACATCGTCCAGGTACAACAGGACCGTCTCGAAGTTTCTGTGGCCCAGACAGCACTCCATTAATCGTTGGAAGGTTCCTGGTGCGTTGCAGAGTCCGAACGGCATGCAGGTAAACTCGCTAAGTCCCATCGGGGTGGTGAATGCGGTCTTCTCCCGGTCCGCCTCTGCTACAGGAACCTGCCAGTACCCACTAGTGAGATCCAAGGTAGAGAAGAAGTTAGCAGATCTTAAAGCAGCCAAAGACTCCTCTATCCTTGGTAAGGGGTACGCATCCTTGTGTGTGATACGGTTGATTTTCCGGTAATCTACACACATCCTCATGGTGTTGTCTTTCTTTTTGACTAAGACTAGTGGAGCTGCCCAGGGGCTACAGCTATCCCTGATCACCCCAGCCTCCTTCATGTCTCTAAGCATCCCCTTGGCGTGTTGGTAGTGTGCAGGGGGTACGGGTCGATACCTCTCTTTTATGGGAGGATGGTCTCCCGTGGGGATGTGGTGTTCTACCCCCTTGACTCGCCCGAAGTCTAACGGGTGTTTACTAAACACTCTCTCGTACTCTTGAACCACCCGATAGACTCCCTGTTTCTGGTGTGAGGGAGTGGAGTCAGTACCCAAATGTAGTTGCTGACACCAGTCCTCCATTGTTTTCTTAGAGCCCTTACCTTCCTCCGGGGAAGATGGAGGCAAGGGTTCTACGGACTGTATGGAATCTTGATTGATGGTATACAATTTGGCTAGCGTGGCATACCGGGGCAGGTACACTTCCCTCTTCCCGATATTTATTATGCGAACGGGCACCCTCCCATGGCGTACATTGACCACCCCCCGTGCTGTCAAAATGGTGGGCCTACTGTCTGAGTAAACTGGTTCTACCATTGCCTGGTAATCTCTACCTCTCAGACCAATAGCTGCCCGGCACCAAATCATCATTTCACTTTTCGGGGGCATGGCAATAGGGAAAGGGTCACACATTCGCACGCTACCAATCTCACCACCGGAGAGTTCTAGCTGTTGCCGTCGCATCAGTGCCCGGATCTCTTTCTGGAGCACTCGCTGCTGGCCGGAGCTGGCGTTCTTGGCAACCTGCTGTAAAAGGAAAATCACCTCTGCAAGACAATTTTCAATCACATTAGTTCCTAGAGTTATCTTTGGGTGACTCTCGTGTTTGTCAATGTCTACAATGATCAGTCCCTGTGCTGCCAGTTCGACTCTACCGATTTTAATGGTCACCTCTTTAAATCCAATCTGTGGCACGGGCTGACCATTGCTGGCGATGATACTCAAGTCGTCGTCAAGGTAGCGGGTGATATCCGAGTCATTCCAGTACTGCTTGAAGAGCACGTACGGGATGGTGGTGACCTGTGACCCGGTGTCCAGTAGGGCACTCATAGGAATGCCATCCAGTACCACGGGTAAGACTGGACGTCCTCCCACATATTTGTCGCGCCAGTTCGATGGGCCTGGTGATCTTTTTCCTGGGGGTTGGCCCTCTACCCCAGGTTGTGCCAGTTTAAAGGACAGTACCTTGCCATATGTCCGGGTTGATTGCAGCGGCGGCAGATGGGTCGTCCGTCCTCGTTGTATCGGTCGCTGGGTCTTCCTCTGGCCGGTGGGGTCCTCCTTGGTCGACGCCACGGGATGTCCTCCGGTCCGGATGCCAGCTGGATCTTCCCTGGAGTGGAAACCTGTAAAGACTGCACAGTTCGGGTTAGCGCAGCAACGCTTTTAGCTAGCTCTTGGACCTGATGGTGCAGGTCTGGAGCCGGGTCATTGTTCAAAGCCTGCGCATCAGCTCCCACAGGCCCTGCCGACAAGGGCGCCGCCTCCTGGTGGTAAGTGGTAGTGGGGCGTCTGGGGGTCACAACGCCACCTGGTGCCGGTTCTCGAAGCACCCGGATGGCTCTGTCCTTGAACTGTGCAAATCCCAGATGAGGGTCCTGTAAGGCCATTGCCCGCAACTGGGTTCGGTGGGCATTGCAATATAAACCCTCTATAAATTGTTCAGTCAACAGCCTGTCCTCGTCTCCCACGCCGTCAGGGTCGGTCTGCTTAATGGCTCTCAGGGCCTCTTGTAGGTTCAGGGCATAGTCCCTTATACTCTCATGTGCCCGCTGTTTGCACCCGTAGAATCTAAGCTTGATCTCGGCTGAGGTGCGGGTATCAAAGGTGTCCCTCAGCCGGGTTAGTATCCCTGCGACAGTCCTCCCCCCAGGTGGCCAGGACTTTACCTCCCTTTGGGCTGCCCCGGTTAATTGGGCCACCAGGATGCTCACTTTTTGCTCCTCTGTGAGGGGGTACACCTGGAAGAGGCTATCCAGCTTTTCTCTAAAGTCATGCAGGGTATGTGACTCACCTGAGTACCGGGGTAGCCAGGCTGCCCCCGGGATATAGGGCATGGTGAAAGGCATGACCGCAACAGCGGTGGCGCTGGCGGGGGTTGAAGCGGTGAAGCTCTCCTCCGTATCCGACATCCTTCTCCCCCCTAGTGGACCGTGGCCTACCTTGCGATGATCCTCTTCCGTAGGCCGCGGCTCCGCAGTGGATCGTCAGGGTTGAGGACCTTCCGTCGCGCTCCTGTGACGTCGGCGTCTGCTGGGCTCCTTCCAGGACCTTACGCAACGTCCGGACATGAGGCGGGGCCTCAGTTCTCGCGCGCTTTCGGAGTCCACGCCCCTCTTCTTCCCGCGCGGCGTCCTCAAGATGGCGTCCAATGGCGGGAAAACTCCATGTATGGCGGGAAGAAGGCTGAAGATGGCGCCGGATGGCGGGAAAACTCCACCGATGGCGGGAAGGAAGCGGAAGATGGCGCCGGATGGCGGGAATCTTCACCACAGGTAAGTTTGAACAGTCTTTTTCAGGCACGCAGTACCCGGTGGTTGCGGGCACGAAATCCTGCCGACTACGCCAAAAGTTGACGCGCCCCTGGGCCTGTGTCGCGCAGCGTTGCGCACGCGGGAGCTTACCCGGAGCCGGATCCGTTGAGGGTTGTAGTCTCGTGGCGGTGATCCGGTCCGTGCCCAGGGAGTCAGACTAAGTGGCGCTGTATTAGCGGTAGATGTTGGACGACTACGCCACCCGTTGAGTACAGCTAAGGAGCTGCTGCTGCAGGGCAGACCGCTGAGGCTGGTGGTAGGATTGTGCAGCGTGATAGTATAACCCCCAACGGGAGGGGTATGGCCTCAGGGCAGCCGACGTGGATGATGGGGGTAGCAGGAACCACTCGGAGACGGTACGGTGTAGTTCAGGGTCTTTACTGGTGACAAAGATAGACCCTCCCGGAGTACTGGCTAGCGATTGGGGCCTGGTCAGTCCTTGAGCAGATGGGATCTCCCCTGGCCAGGCGGAGTTGTAGGCCTCCCAAACTAACGATACTCTTCTGGCTACCTTGCTAGAGGCGGGTATAAGTAGCCCACGTCCCTGAGTGTACCGTGTGGTGCTCACCCGTATGGCCGGTGACTCGGGGCCTTCTAGTAGCTTCCGCTCCACGACGGCGGTGCTGGTCCCACGCGTGTGACCGTGCCTTCGGGTTTCTGGGCCAGAGGACCTGCAATCCCCTGCCGGTCGGTTTCTGCTGCTGGATAGGAGTTAGTCCCCACAGCCTCGGACTCCGGGTCCGGTGATAACTTCTCAGTCAGGGCGAGCTCTGCAGCTGCCAGCCCCTGACTCCTTGTAGCACTGCTCCCACAGAGCTCCTGATGTTCTTTTCCTATATCTGCTTCTCTGTCTCTACTTCTTCTCTACTCACTAACCCTGCCTCAGCCCCAGGTTTATATAGGGGAAGTTCTTCCCCTCCCAGGACTGGGCAGGAGGTGCGGCATGCATAGGATTCCTGACCAAGAGACCTCCCACCTGCTCTCAGACATAACATTGCTGTTACTGTGGAAACCAGACCCCTGGGGTGCCACAGAAACAGATGGGAGGATATGTAACATGAGTGGAGGAAACGTGTGGTGTGTGCATGTCACCTTCGATCCGCTCATGAGAACAGTGTATTTTCTGGCTAATCACCTGCAATGTTCAGGTCTGGTATAATAGGGCTGAGAGTCCACAAGAAGAGGCTCTCTCTGCTCCTGGGAAAACTGCTGTGAGTAAAGCAATTGTTTGGGTTAAGAGCTGTGAACGAGGCCGAGCTCTGGTGAGTCAGGACTTTGTAAAATTGGTTGTAACCAGTAGTACCAAACCTGCCTCGTATGAATTGTGCCTTGGAATACCTGAAGCACATGTCTGGTCCACCTTATTCTCTAATCCTGTCACAATATATAAATAGTTACATATATATAGATTTTTATATTTACTTATATAAATAAAATATGCAAGTGTGTATGTGTGTGTATATAATATACATATATATATATATATATATATATATATATATATATAGTGCAGACCAAAAGTTTGGACACACCTTCTCATTTAAAGATTTTTAAATCTAGACAACCTCTTGAAGCTCATCAAGAGAATGCCAAGAGTGTGCAAAGCTGTCATCAAAGCAAAAGGTGGCTACTTTGAAGAACCTAGAATATAAGACATATTTTCAGTTGTTTGACACTTTTTTGTTAAGTATATAATTCCACATGTGTTATTTCATAGTTTTGATGCCTTCAGTGTGAATGTACAGTTTTCAAAGTCATGAAAATACAGAAAAATCTTTAAATGAGAAGGTGCGTCCAAACTTTTGGTCTGTACTGTATATATATATATATATATATAAGACAGCACTATTTAATCATTACTCACTAGCAGGTGCCAGGCCTCCAAGCAGTCTGTCCAAACTGTTGCATATCAATGGAAAGTATATCAAAAGGCAGCACTCCAAAAATTCGTTAGAAAAAATGGACTTTAATGAGCCCAAGAAGCAACGTTTCGGTTCATAGAACCTTTTTCAAGCAGAGTTCAAATGCATATGGTGCAATATATATAGTTACAAACAGTGATTCCATAATTACAATTAATTTATACAAAACCATGATTTCACAAAGAAAGTGCAAAAGTGCATATCTCAAAATAATATTAAAATTACATACATAGTGATACATTTTAAACAGATACATTATTATCATCAATATCATGATCCATAACTCTCATAAAGTGACAAGTGCTTTGATTGATAATTATTAGTGCCAGGTGTACATTGTAAATAATACATATGAGGGTGCGACTCACCCCGCAGCAATCATGCATAACCACACATCCTACTTCCTCCACGCTGTTCTCGGCGTCTCAGAATCCAATCTGCGCATGTCTCCCATGGGACCCACATTGTTTTGTCACATGACCGGGGCAAACCTAGTCCGCCCATATCGTGACATCACCGGGCAAGCGCTTTACACTTCTAACACTACGGTCGCTATCTTTTTAATTGGCAAACTCCACCAGAAGATTATTTTCAAATATGAACAAAATGTGCACTCAAATAATTAATCCTATCCTCTATTAACTGCAAGAACGCGCCCACTTTTCATTATCAGGGACACCATCCTATTCATAATTTCTCAATTTATTTATATTATAATAACAGTATCCATACGGTAATTCCTATGTCCATAAATGAACGGAGAGATAATATATTAATACATAACCCAAACACCCTTCCATGGAATTCCCTATCCCTAGGTTCATCCATGGAGTGAAATTAAGAGGTCAGAGGAGGAACCTTCCTCAGGTCCCCACCCCTTTCCCAATCTCAGGCGATAATTGGGAATACATTATAGTTCAATTCTCTCCATAAACAGGAATACCATTTCATAATGTAGAAATATATTTTTATAACTTCATTAGGTGGAAACTTGAATATTTTCAACTACTATATATATAAAGAAAACATTTTTTTAAGAAAAAATCCATTCCCAGAGGAAGTCTCCCTTTCTTTATACGCATGTTGCAGCAGGTCGCGTCGACTCCACAAAATATCATAGTGAGAGTGATTGATCTGCAAGAAACCAAAAATATCCATATATAAATATATTAAAATATAAAAATCCAATTATATTTAAAATACCCCAAATTTCATACACTGCTGATGTCTGAACATACTCCTCAGGTGATACCTGCTGTAATAAATTCAGCATTCAGTCCATTTGGCTTCAACGTATTCAAGTTATGGATCCACTCAAGTTCCTTTCTTTTTAATAATCGTATTCTATCTCCACCCCGTCTTTGTAAAGGGACCGCATCTATAATTCTAAATCTTAATTGTATCACAGTATGTCCCGCCTCCACAAAATGCTTTGATACAGGTAAGTCCATCCTCTTTTTTCTAATGGAATGTCTATGATTATTCATGCGAGTTTTAAAATCGCACATAGTTTCTCCTATATACCAAAGTGAGCAGGGGCACTCTAACAGATATATTATATAGTCAGAATCACATGTAAAAAAATTTTTTATGTTGTATACTTTTTGAGTTTTTGGATGAAGAAACCGATCACCTTTTAACATAAACGGGCAGTTGACACATGAAAGACATGGATAACAACCCTTTCTACCTCTACCCTTAATGAATGTCTGAGTCACAGTTTTAGAGGGGCCAATATCTGAATGTACTAGTACATCTTTAATATTTTTATTTCTTCTATAAGAAAAAAGAGGGGGATTTTTAAATTCTGGCACATCCGGGAAACATCTATTTAACATTTTCCAATGACTCCTGTCTATATTTGCCACCTGTTCACTCTCTTCACCATATGTCGATACCATAGGTATTCTATCATCCTTATTATTTTTGGTCATTTTATTCAGAATAATATCCCTATTTAATCCACTGACTTTTTTTTCCTGTTTATTTAACAGTCTCTGAGGGTAACCTCTTGACCTAAGTTTTTTCGTAAGTTTCTGTGCACTCTTATACAGGCCCTCCTCACTACTCTTTATTCTTTTAATTCTTAAATATTGGCTAAAAGGTAATGATTCTATCATGCGTTTTGGGTGGTGACTGTTATACCTCAGGAAATCATTTCGATCCGTCGGTTTAATGAAGAGGGAGGTCAATAATTTTCCATTTTCCTGTGTGATAAAAACATCCAAAAACTGAATAGATTTACATGAACTCACCAATGTAAATTTGACAGTCCTATCGACCTGATTCAAATATCCATAAAAATCCTCCAGTTCCCCTTGTGTACCTGTCCAGAGGAGGAAGACGTCATCTATGTATCGCCACCACGCCATGACATGTCTAAAGTGGTGGGACACATAGGCAAAGTACTCCTCCAATGTAGCCATAACAATATTTGCAGAAGCAGGGGCCATATTGGCCCCCATCGCGGTTCCACATTTCTGGAGGAAATATTCATCACCAAATAGGAAATAATTATGATATAATATGGACTCTAATAATTCAATAATAAATTTCCTATTATTTTCACTAAGATCCGTATAAAACAGTCTCCGTTCAATCGCCTCCACCCCCCTACCATTATCAATGGAGGTGTATAGAGATACCACATCAAATGAGGCCAAAATGACCTCACTTTTTAATTCAACTTCCTCTATTTTTAATAAAAAATCCATGGTATCTCTCACAAAGGATTTAGTATTTTTCGCCAATGGATTTAATATTCTATCAAGATAAATTCCAATTTTACTCGTTAATGAATTTACCCCGGAGACTATGGGTCGTCCCGGGGGATGATTAAGATTTTTATGTATTTTAGGAAGTACATATATCACAGGGGTGGTAGGATTCTCCACATACTGTATAAATAATCATAAAGATCTTTATCAATTATATTATTTTCCAAATCCCCATCCAAAATAACTTTCAAATAATTTAAAAATAGAAATTTTGGATCCTTTTCCAACTTGACATAAACTTCACTGTCACTCAACTGTCTTCTAATTTCTTCAATATACATGACCCTGTCCATGACGACGACAGCCCCACCTTTATCGGCAGGTTTTATAATGATGTCGCTGTCATGGACATGGTCCTGCAAAGCCCGTATCTCCTCTGTACTCAAATTTGGAGATTTCAGTCTTTTATTTGAGTTCCCTCTCAATGCTTTCACATCCCTCTGTACCGCTTCCATAAATGCATTAATTACCGGAGGATTCACAGGTGGCGTAAAGGTACCCCTTTTGGCCACCTGAACCTGTTGTAGACTAAGTTCACTAGTTATACATTTAGGGACAATCACACTACCAGAAAACCAATTTCTCAATTTGACATTTCTAAAAAAATCTCTGGAGATCTAGCTCCAGCTGAAACCAGTCCACATGTTTGCTCATACTAAATGACAAACCCTTATTCAAGACAGTCATCTGTGATATGGTCAAATTTTTTTTAGAGATATTTACCACGAGTTCATTTCTTTTTTCCGTGTCATCACTTGTCTCTGCTGCCGTGGTTTGATTTTGTCCTGTTTTTTTCTGTTGTCTTCGGTGCCGTTTGCCCCCTCTTCTTTTCCGTTGGATCCTCTCTGTTGCTCCTGATCTAGGTCTAAAGGAGAAATTATCACACAATTGTAAATGTCCTTTTATATCATGCTTGTTAGGCCTTTTATCAGTCCTTAAATAACCTCTTTTACTCCATGATGAATTAGATCCACCCTTCTGCCAGTTATAAATGTGACCAGTTTGATAATCCTCCATATCTCGATTCCATTTACGACGTTTTACATCCTCAAATTCCATGCGCAAACCCTGCACCTTAGTCATTATTAAATCCTTGAAGGAATCCCATTCCTCAATTTTGAGCAATGATTTCAATTTTTCCTCAGTATCCACAATGTAAGTTGTCATTTTCAATATTTCCTGTTGTAAAAAGTCAATATTCAACAAAATTATATCCAAGGCATATCTATTGGAGATTTGACAAAAACGGGAGCAAAAAGTCACATTATTTCCAAAAAGATTGGGTCTTATATTTGAACGTAAACCCCGTGGTATTTTCCGAGCTTTATAATACTGTCCCAAAGTAACCAAATGCAGTTGTAGAATAATCATCCTTTTAGAATCACTTTCATATTTACGTTTAAGATCCACTAGGGAAGGTGTACTTAAAAAAGTCCCATCATCCTTCAGCGCACCTAGGATCCGTTCTTCTTCCTCAGCAGTATATGAAAAAACATCAGGCTCTATACCGTCCATTACTTTAGCTCAAAAGAATACATTTTTAAAGGAAAAAGAAAAAATTAAGAGAA
Source organism: Phyllobates terribilis (assembly GCF_046119375.1). Lineage (NCBI taxonomy): Eukaryota > Metazoa > Chordata > Amphibia > Anura > Dendrobatidae > Phyllobates > Phyllobates terribilis. The sequence continues at coordinate 183,985 of NW_027363352.1, read as the reverse complement.
AATGTGCATGTCTTCCTGGACATATACAGTACAGACCAAAAGTTTGGACACACCTTCTCATTTAAAGATTTTTCTGTATTTTCATGACTTTGAAAATTGTACATTCACACTGAAGGCATCAAAACGATGAATTAACACATGTGGAATTATATACTTAACAAAAAAGTGTGAAACAACTGAAAATATGTCTTATATTCTAGGTTCTTCAAAGTAGCCACCTTTTGCTTTGATGACTGCTTTGCACACTCTTGGCATGTAAGAGGATACTGGCCTTCAGGGCAAAGTGGCAAAGAAAAAGCCATATCTGAGACTGACTAATAAAAGGAAAAGATTAATATGGGCAAAAGAACACAGACATTGGACAGAGGAAGATTGGAAAAAAGTTTTATGGACAGACGCATCAAAGTTTGAGGTGTTTGGATCACACAAAAGAACATTTGTGAGATGCAGAACAACTGAAAAGATTCTGGAAGAGTGCCTGACGCCATCTGTCAAGCCTGGTGGAGGTAATGTGTTTGTCTGGGGCTGCTTTGGTGCTGGTAAAGTGGGAGATTTGTACAAGGTAAATGGGATTTTGAATAAGGAAGGCTATCACTCCATTTTGCAACGCCATGACATACCCTGTGGACAGCGCTTGATTGGAGCCAATTTCTTCCTATAACAGCACACCTCCAAATTATGCATGACCTATTTAGGGAAGAAGCAGGCAGCTGGTCTTCTATCTGTAATGGAGTGGCCAGCGCAGTCACCAGATCTCAACCCCATTGAGGTGTTGTGGGAGCAGCTTGACCGTATGGTGCGCAAAAAGTGCCCATCAAGCCAATCCAACTTGTGGGAGGGGCTTCAGGAAGCATGGGGGGAAATTTCTCAAGATTACCTCAGCAAATTAACAGCTAGAATGCCAGGTCTGCAATGCTGTAATTGCTGCAAAGGGAGCATTCTTTGACAAAAGCAAAGTTTGAAGGAGAAAATTATTCTTTCAAATAAAAATTATTATTTCTAACCTTGTCAATGTCTGGACAATATTTTCTATTCATTTTGCAACTCATTTGATAAATAAACGTATGAGTTATTATAGAAAACACAAAATTGTGGGGGTGACCCCCAAACTTTTGAACGGTAGTGTAATATATATATATATATATATATGACGCACCCCCTGGGCCTGTGTTGTGCAGGGGAACCCGGAACCGGGCCTGTTGTAGAATGCTGGGGGTTGTAGTCTCCGTGTGGCGGTGACCCGGTCCGTGCCCAGGGTGGTCAAACCAGTGGCAGTCTATTTGCATTGTAATAAGTGTCCGACTACGCCACCCGTGGATTGCGGTCAGTGGGGACCGCCGCTGCGCTGCAGACCGCTGAGGCTGATGTTGTTTGCGCAGCCGAGTATGGGATGACTCCCCACGGGAGAAGTATTGCCTCAGGGCAGCTAATGTGGAAGATGATGGGAGTGATGGTCTGAGGGTCCCAGTGCTAATGGTGCAGGAGCGGCAAGGAATCACAGAGACGGGAGGTGCAGTTTAGGGTCTTTACTGATGGTACAAGGCAGACCCTCCCGGGAGTACTGGCTAGTATAAGGGGCCTGGTCAGTCTGCGAGCAAGCAGGAGTTCCCCTGGCCAGGTGGAGTTGTAGGCCTCCCCGTTTATCTGCACTCTTCCTGGCTACCTTGCTGTCAGCGGTTACAAGTAGCCCACGTCCCTGAGTATACCGTGTGGTGCTCACCCGTATGGCTGGTGACTTGGGGCCTTCTGTTAGCCTCCGCTCCTGGATGGCGGCGCTGGTCCCTTCTTTGTGACTGAGCCTCCGGGCTTCTATGGCCAGAGGACCTGGAATCCCCTGCCGGCTGTTTTCTGCTGCTGGGTGTATATCAGTCCCCACAGCCTCGGACTCCTGTGTCCGGTTTTAGTGTCTTCGTCCAGGGCGAGCTCTGCTCAGCTCCAGCCCCTGGACTTCAGCTACTGCTCCTCCAGAGCTCCTGATCTCACTTTCCCTCTCCAGACTCTGACTCTGTCTGCAGCTTCACTCTGACTACTCTAATCCCGCCCCAGACCCAGTTTAAAAGGGCAGATTCCTCCCCTCCCAGGTCTGGGCGGACCGTGTTGCATGTTTAGGGATCCTGACCAGAGAAACCTCCCACTTGCTCTCAGACATAATATCTCTATTACTGTGGCAACCAGACCCCTGGGGTGTCACATTCCCCCCTAGTAAATTTTAGTACTCCGGGACTAAACACATTTTTAAAGAAACATAAATACAAGGTATAACAATAATAAGACAACATATTTACAAGAAGCTTTAGTCTGTAGAGGTCACGGCGTTTCCGTGACCGGGTGTCCATATCACCCAAGGTGAAATTTATGAAACAAAGGGGCTGTCCATTTCACCCAACAAGGCGAAGTCTTGGCACAGAATAGGGGACCTGTCCAAAGCAAACCCCTTGCGTTGTCCTTGGGCGTGGCTGCAAGGGTATACTAACTACTTTGGGCCGCAAGGAGGCCACGCCAGACAGGTTTTCTCTTCTGCGACCGTTTTCGCAAGAGGCACCAACGTGCAACTATCTACAAAACTGTTCCGGTTATCCAGTGTCCATAACCTGTTAGTCCAAATAAATCTGCAGGGTAACTGAGAAACATAATTAGTAACAGGCAACAAACATAAACCATAAACATTTTTCAATAAACAGTCAACTTTACAGTGCATTGGTTTAGATTCTCCAGCGAGCGGGCATCTGACCTCTAGTGACTCTAGTGGACCTACGGAGCTCACTAACTGGTTCTGCACTACAGGGTGTAGGAGGTGTTATGGGCAAGCTGGGCAGCTTTCTGCGCACTCTTTGGCTCACTAGGGACACAGCAGGCTCACTACTAGCAGAGGGTTGATCCTCCTGTACTGCTGGTGTGGACTCTTCTGCCCCTTGGGCCGGCTGCTCTTCCAGCTCCACCGGTTCCTCTGTAGGCACTTGCGGGGCTGGCTGGAGAAAGGTGAGGACGGGTACTACGACAGCGCCGTTTACTTGTGTCCAAGACCGGGGGAAGTCTCCGAGTACTGTACTGATCATTTCTTCCCTTTCCTCTGCGGGTTGAGGGTTTTCTTGATCTTCTTCAGGGCTTTGCAGCTGCTCGGGACACTTCTTCAGGTGGTCTCTGGAGACAATGGCTGTGGTTTCTCCTCCATCCTTACTGATTACGCAGATTTTTGGGTTCTCATGGCTTGATGGCAGTACGGGTCCTTCTCCCACTGGTCGTCCAACTTGTGGAGCCGCCTCTTCCTCTTCAAGACCTGCTCTCCAGGTACCAGGGGAACAGCGGGAGCATACTGGTTATAAGCCTTCTCTTGCCTTTCTCTAGCTTGAGACAGACTTCGCTCGACGCTCTCCTGTACTTTCCGATACTGCTGCTGCCGTTCTGTATCCCAGTCTGCCTCTGGCGAGGTGTCCTCAGGCGTCAGGACTCCCATATCCAGGTCGATAGGCAGCTTACCAGGTCTTGCTCTCATTAAGTAAGCCGGGGTACAGTTGGTGGAACCTACAGGGATGTGGTTATACAGGTCCACCAGATCGGGCAGTTTCTCAGGCCACAGACTGCGTTCTTCCAGGGGCAATGTTTTTAGCAGATCTATCACCACCTGGTTCATCTTCTCGCAGAGTCCATTGGTTTGAGGGTGATAGGGCGTTGTTCTTATCTTCTTGCAGCCATACAGGTTGCAGAACTCCTGGAAGACCTCCGCTTCGAAGGCTGGTCCTTGGTCTGTCAACACTTGGTCCGGGTACCCGTGTGGACGGCAGAAGTGCTGCTGGAAGGCTCTAGCTGCTGTTTGAGCCGTTAAGTCCTTGACCGGGACTACCATCAGGAACCGGGAGTAATGATCTACGATTGTGAGGGCGTAGACATACCCAGATCTGCTTGGAGCCAGTTTCACATGGTCCAGGGCTACCAGTTCCAGTGGCTGTCTGGTGATGATGGGCTGCAAGGGAGTCTTCTGGCTAGCACGGTCCTTTCTTCTCAGGTGGCACGGGCCACAGTCTCTGCACCACCTCTCGATGGCTCCTCTCATGCCTACCCAGTCGAACCGTTCACGCAACAAGAACTCCAGCTTCTTCCATCTGAAATGCCCTGCTCCGTTGTGGTATGCCTCCAGAACCATAGCCGCGTCTCGTCTTGGGACCACTACCTGCCAGGTCAACTCATGCGTTCGAGAGTTAACCATTCTCCGGCACAGCTTCTCCCTGTAGAGGAACAGCTTACTTTTCTCCTTCCACAGTTGCTTGGTCTCCTCCGGAGCATCTGGGTCAAGACGGGCATCGGCCTGGGTCAGCATTTCCTTCACCAAATGGACTGCGGGATCACTGTCTTGCGTCTCCGCCCAGTTGTAGTGGGGCAAGGGATTGAACGTCACGGAGCGCCTGTCCTTCACACGGTGGGAATACAGGGTAATCCCATGACGGTGGAACGCAGGGAGCTCAACTTCTTCCAGATCTTCTGGATCTTCCCCTACGTCCGGTAAGTTCGGCATTCTAGACAGGGCATCCGCGTTGGCATTTGATCGTCCTGCCCGGTATTTGATGGTGAATTCAAAGTTGGACAGGCGGGCCATCCATCTCTGTTCCAGGGCACCGAGCCTTGCAGTGTCCAGGTGTGTCAACGGGTTGTTATCGGTGTACACGGTGAATTTGGAGGAGGCAAGGTAATGCTTGAAGCGTTCGGTCACTGCCCACACTACTGCCAGGAACTCCAGCTTGAATGAGCTATAATTCTCAGGGTTCCGCTCCGTGGGCCGTAGCTTTCGGCTGGCATAAGCGATTACCCGTTCTTTCCCTTGCTGGATCTGGGACAGTACGGCTCCTAGCCCGATGTTGCTTGCGTCCGTGTGGAGGATAAAGGGCTGGCTGTAGTCTGGATATGCCAGGATTTAATCCCCCGTGAGGGCCATCTTCAGATGGCAAAAGGACTCCTCTTCCAGCTTTTCCCACCTGAAGGGCGGCTTCTGGTTTTTGGCTTTCCGAGATTGACCTATCAGGAGGTCCTGCATAGGGGCTGCCATTTTGGTGAAACCGGGAATGAATCTTCGGTAGTAGCCTACCAACCCGAGGAACTGCCCCACTTCCTTTATGCTGGAGGGTCTTGGCCAGTCCTTAATTACGGTGATCTTATCAGGGTCGGGAGCCACTCCGTCAGCACTCACCACGTGCCCCAGGTACTGCACCTTTGGTTTCAGGAGGTGACACTTGGAGGGTTTCACCTTTAGGCCGTAGTTTGCCAGAGCTTCAAACACTTCTGCCAGGTGTTTCAGGTGGTCCTCGTAGGTCTTGGAATAGACGATGACATCGTCCAGGTATAACAGGACCGTCTCGAAGTTCCGGTGTCCTAGACAGCATTCCATCAACCGTTGGAAGGTTCCTGGTGCGTTGCAGAGCCCGAACGGCATACAGTTAAATTCACTGAGACCCATCGGGGTGGTGAATGCGGTCTTCTCCCGGTCCGCCTCTGCTACAGGAACCTGCCAGTACCCGCTAGTGAGATCCAAAGTAGAGAAGAAGTTAGCAGATTTTAATGCAGCTAAGGACTCTTCTATCCTTGGTAACGGGTACGCATCTTTGTGTGTGATACGGTTGACCTTCCTGTAGTCTACACACATTCTCAAGGTGTTGTCTTTCTTTTTCACTAAGACTAGTGGAGCTGCCCAGGGGCTACAGCTGTCCCTGATTACCCCAGCCTCCTTCATGTCTCTAAGCATCCCCTTGGCGTGTTGGTAGTGTGCCGGGGGTACGGGTCGGTATCTCTCCTTTATGGGAGGATGGTCTCCCGTGGGGATGTGGTGTTCTACCCCCTTTACTCGCCCGAAGTCTAGCGGGTGTTTACTAAACACTCTCTCGTACTCTCGAACCACCCGATAGACTCCCTGTTTCTGGTGTGAGGGAGTGGAGTCAGTACCCAAATGCAGTTGCTGACACCAGTCCTCCTTTGGTTTCTTAGAGCCGTTACCTTCCTCTGGTTGAGATGGAGGCAAGGGTTCCACGGCCTGTACAGAATTCTGGTTTATGGTGAACAATTTGGCTAGCGTGGCATACCGGGGCAGGTGTACTTCTCTCTCCCCGATATTTATGATGCGAACGGGCACCCTCCCATGGCGTACATCGACCACCCCCCGTGCTGTCAAAATGGTGGGCCTACTGTCTGAGTAGACGGGTTCTACCATTGCTTGGTAGTCTCTACCTCTTAGACCAATAGCTGCCCGGCACCAAATCATCATCTCACTTTTTGGGGGCATGGCAATAGGGAACGGGTCACACATTCTCACGCTACCTATCTCACCACCAGATAGTTCCACCTGTTGCCGCTTCATCAGTGCCCGGATCTCTTTTTGGAGCACACGCTGCTGGCCGGAACTGGCGTTCTTGGCAACCTGCTGTAAAATGAGAATCACCTCTGCAAGACAATTTTCAATCACATTAGTTCCCAAGGTTATTCTAGGGTGACTCTCATGACGGTCTATGTCCACTATAATCAGTCCTTGTGCCGCCAGTTCGACTTTACCGATCTTAATGGTCACCTCTTTGAATCCCACCTGCGGCACGGGCTGACCATTGCTGGCGATGATACTCAGGTCGTCATCTGGGTAGCGGGTTATGTCCGAGTCATTCCAGTACTGTTTAAAGAGCACGTACGGGATGGTGGTCACCTGTGACCCAGTGTCTAGTAGGGCACTCATAGGAATGCCATCCAGTACAACAGGCAAGATTGGACATCCCCCTACGTATTTATCACGCCAGTTTGATGGGCCTGATGGTCTTATGCCTGGGGGTTGGCCCTCTACCCCAGGTTGTGCCCGTTTAAATGACAGTACCTTGCCACATGTCCGGGTTGATTGCAGCGGCGGCAGATGGGTCGTCCTTCCTCGTTGTATCTGTCGCTGGGTCTTCCTCTGGCCGGTGGGGTCCTCCTCAGTCGGCGCCACGTTACGTCCTCCGGTCCGGATGCCAGCTGGATCTTTCCTGGAGAAGAGACCTGTAAAGACTGCACAGTTCTGGTTAGCGCGGCAACGCTTTTAGTCAGCTCTTGGACCTGATGGTGCAGGTCAGTAGCCGGGTCACTGTTTAAAGCCTGCGCATCAGCTCCCACAGGCCCTGCAGACAAGGGCGCCGTCTCCTGGTGGTAAGTGATAGCAGGGCGCCTGTGGGTCACAGCGCCACCTGGTGCCGGTTCTCGGAGCACCCGGATGGCTCTGTCCTTGAACTGTGCAAAGTCCAGGTCAGGGTCCTGTAAGGCCATTGCCCGCAACTGGGTTCGGTGGGCATTGCACAGTAGACCCTCAATAAATTGTTCAGTCAACAGCTTATCTTCATTTCCCACGCTGTCAGGGTCTGCCTGCTTAATGGCTCTCAGGGCCTCTTGTAGGTTTAGAGCATAGTCTCTTATACTCTCATGTGCCCGTTGCTTGCACCCATAAAATCTTAGTTTTATTTCGGCTGAGGTGCGGGTGTCAAATGTGTCTTTCAGCCGGGCTAGTATTTCTCTGACAGTCCTCTTCCTCCCAGGTGGCCAGGACTTTACCTCCCTTTGGGCTGCCCCGATTAATTGGGCCACCAGGATGCTCACTTTTTGCTCTTCTGTGAGGGGGTACACCTGGAAGAGGCTATCCAGTCTTTCTCTAAAGTCATTTAGAGTATGTGACTCCCCTGAGTACTGGGGTAGCCAGGTTGCCCCCGGGATATAGGGCATGGTGAATGGCATGACTGCTGCAGCGGTTGCGCTGGCGGTGGCTGTGGCAGTGGAGCTCCCCTCGGTGTCCGGCATCCTCCTCCCCCCTAGTGGACCGTGGCCTACCTTGCAATGCTCTTCTTCCGTAGGCCGCGGCTCCGCAGTCGATCGTCGGGGTTGAGGACCTGGCGTCGCGCTCCGATGACGTCAGCGTCGCTCTTCCTCCCTTCCAGGACCTTGCGCAGCGTCAGAGCGTGGGGCGGAGCTTCGGATCTCGCGCGCTTTCGGCGTCCACGCCCCTCTTCTTCCCGTGCGGCGTCCCGAAGATGGCGTCCGAAGGCGGGAAGCAGCTGCGGATGGCGGGAAGAAGGCAGAAGACGGCGGGAAACAGTCCAAGATGGCGTCCGATGGCGGGAATCGGCTCCGGATGGCGGGAAACGACTCCGGACGGCGGGAAACTTCACCACAGGTAAGTATAAAAGTCTCTTTTTCAGGCACGCAGTACCCGGTGGTTGCGGGCACGAAATCCTGCCGACTACGCCAAAGTTGACGCACCCCCTGGGCCTGTGTTGTGCAGGGGAACCCGGAACCGGGCCTGTTGTAGAATGCTGGGGGTTGTAGTCTCCGTGTGGCGGTGACCCGGTCCGTGCCCAGGGTGGTCAAACCAGTGGCAGTCTTTTTGTATTGTAATAAGTGTCCGACTACGCCACCCGTGGATTGCGGTCATTGGGGACCGCCGCTGCGCTGCAGACCGCTGAGGCTGATGTTGTTTGCGCAGCCGAGTATGGGATGACTCCCCACGGGAGAAGTATTGCCTCAGGGCAGCTAATGTGGAAGATGATGGGAGTGATGGTCTGAGGGTCCCAATGCTAATGGTGCAGGAGCGGCAAGGAATCACAGAGACGGGAGGTGCAGTTTAGGGTCTTTACTGATGGTACAAGGCAGACCCTCCCGGGAGTACTGGCTAGTATAAGGGGCCTGGTCAGTCTGCGAGCAAGCAGGAGTTCCCCTGGCCAGGTGGAGTTGTAGGCCTCCCCGTTTATCTGCACTCTTCCTGGCTACCTTGCTGTCAGCGGTTACAAGTAGCCCACGTCCCTGAGTATACCGTGTGGTGCTCACCCGTATGGCTGGTGACTTGGGGCCTTCTGTTAGCCTCCGCTCCTGGATGGCGGCGCTGGTCCCTTCTTTGTGACTGAGCCTCCGGGCTTCTATGGCCAGAGGACCTGGAATCCCCTGCCGGCTGGTTTCTGCTGCTGGGTGTATATCAGTCCCCACAGCCTCGGACTCCTGTGTCCGGTTTTAGTGTCTTCGTCCAGGGCGAGCTCTGCTCAGCTCCAGCCCCTGGACTTCAGCTACTGCTCCTCCAGAGCTCCTGATCTCACTTTCCCTCTCCAGACTCTGACTCTGTCTGCAGCTTCACTCTGACTACTCTAATCCCGCCCCAGACCCAGTTTAAAAGGGCAGATTCCTCCCCTCCCAGGTCTAGGCGGACCGTGTTGCATGTTTAGGGATCCTGACCAGAGAAACCTCCCACTTGCTCTCAGACATAATATCTCTATTACTGTGGCAACCAGACCCCTGGGGTGTCACATATATATATATATATATATATATATATATATATATATATATATATATATATATATATATATATATATATATATATATATATATATACACATGTATGTATATGTGTGTGTATATATATTGTAAGGCAGCACTACTTATTATCCTGGGGGATACTCGCTTTGCTGCGTCAATCACTGCACACCAGCAACTACTTTGCTGTGTTTCACAATCCACTGTTTATTACACTTCATAAACCGTATTTCACATACATAATGTCCACGAGCCCAAGTGGCACACCGGCCCACTTGGCTCTAATTACAGCCTTCCGCAAGGTAATAAAACAATGTCCATGAAAATGTCCATAACATAAAGAGTATTACCTTTATCGGCTTTCAGCTGCTTTTAGTCCATTTCACCACTGTGACTCTAAGGCTTGACCACACGTGGTCTCCAGACCTCCACCCGTCCAAGACCACTGGCATCTCTCACACACAGATCCAGGCTCTGTCCTCCAGGACGCTTGTGTGGCACTCCGAGGCTTACTGGCATCCCACACACACACACAGGGATCCAGGCTTCACCTCCACCGGAGTCCACCAGGCCTCACCAGGCCTCACACGAGCGGTGCTTGTGTGGCACTCCGAGGCTTACTGGCATCCCCCACACTCTCACAGGGATCCAGGCTTCACCTCCACCGGAGTCCACCAGGCCTCACCAGGCTTCCCACGAGCGGTGTTCCCCACACACAGGGAACAGCCTCGTGCCGCTCACATGGTGCCCACACAGGAGCTCCCAACACCCAGGAACTCCTACACACCGGAACACACCTGTCACAAATCACACAGGGTTTATATATACTGCAGCACACACACAGATAGGACCTTAACTGATGTCAGAGTCATGTGTCCACACCCTCTGTGTGCATAAGGACCTGTGTGATGTCACAGTCATGTGACCAGTCCGTTAAAGAGGAAGGTACATGGTCATTCAAAAACACACCAAACCATTAAAGGGATGTCTGCTACATCACTATATATATATGTATGTGTGTGTATATATATGTGTATGTATGTATATGTATGTGTGTATATATATGTGTGTGTGTATATATATGTGTGTGTATATATATATATGTATGTATGTGTATATATATATATATATATATATATATATATATATATATATATATACATATGTGTGTGTGTGTGTGTTTGTACATACATACATACGTGGTCAAAATTGTTGGTACTCCTCGTTTAATGAAAGGAAAAACCCACAATGGTCACAGAAATAATTTGAATCTGACAAAAGTAATAATAAATTAAAAATCTATGAAAATGAACAAATGGAAGTCAGACATTGCTTTTCAACCCTGCTTCCACAGAAGTTTTTAAAAAATGTAACTCATGATATAGGCCTGGACAAAAATGATGGTACCCCTGAAAATAATGTGACAACAGATACATGTTAAATCAAGTTGTGTCCACTAATTAGCATCACAAGTGTCTACAATCTTGTAATCAGTCAGTGGGCCTGTATATAGGGCTACAGATACTCACTGTGCTGTTTGGTGACATGGTGTGTACCACACTCAACATGGACCAGAGGAAGCAAAGGAAAGAGTTGTCTCAGGAGATTAGAAAGAAAATTATAGACAAGCAAGTTAAGGGTAAAGGTTATAAGACCATCTCCAAGTAGCTTGATGTTCCTGTGACTACAGTTGCACATATTATTTAGAAATTTAAGATCCATGGGACTGTAGCCAACCTCCCTGGACGTGGCAGCAGGAGGAAAATTGATGACAAATCAAAGAGACGGATAATTCGAATGGTAACAAAAGAGCCCAGGATAACTTCTAAAGAGATTAAAGGTGAGCTTCATGCTCAAGGAACATCAGTGTCAGATCGCACCATCCGTTGTTGTTTGATCCAAAGTGGACTTCATGGGAGACGACCAAGGAGAACACCATTGTTGAAAAAAATTTCATAAAAAAGCCAAACTGGAATTTGCCAAACTACATGTTGACAAGCCACAAAGCTTCTGGGAGAATGTCCTATGGACAGATGAGACAAACATTGAAGTTTTTGGCAAGGCACATCAGCACTATGTTCACAGATGGAAAAGTGAAGCATATCAAGAAAAGAACACTGTCCCTACTGTGAAACATGGAGGAGCTCTGTTATGTTCTCGGGCTGCTTTGCTGCATCTGGCACAGGGTGTCTTGAATCTGTGCAGGGTAAAATGTAATCTCAAGACTATCAAGGGATTCTAGAGAGAAATGTGCTACCCATTGTCAGAAAGCTTGGTCTCAGTCATGGGTCTTGCAACAGGATAATGACCCAAAACACACAGCTTATAACACCCAAGAACGGCTAAGAGGAAAACTTTCAACTATTCTGAAGTGGCCTTCTATGAGCCCTGACCTAAATCCTATTGAGCATCTTTGGAAAGAGGTGAAACCTGCCATCAGGAAAAGGCAACCTTCAAACACGATACAACATAAATAAAACTGTTACACTCGTGCCTGGACTGACTGGCGTGAGCGTGATTAGTGATCCCACTGTACCATGAACCGAGGAGTGCCTGGAGGGGCATAACTAAGTATCTACCCGATCCGACCAAGGTCGCACGGAGGCTAACGACTTCGTGAACCAAGGAGGAACCGAGCAGAGGGACCAGGTGCTACTCCAGGTTAGACCCCGGTCACAGCTGTTGACCCACACCGGGGAATGCAGGAACGGGCAGGTTAGGCTGGCACACAGACAGGTGGGTATTGGCAGGCATGGCTGGAGTGCAGACAAGAGGATACTGGCAAGCACGGCTGGTATGCAGACAGGAGGGCACTGGCAAGGCACGGCTGGTATGCAGACAGGGGGGTACTGGCAAACACGGCTGGAGTGCAGACAGGGAGGCACTAGCAGGTTGGAGCGCAGGCTGGATAGGGTCCAGTACAAACTGGGATTCAGGAACAGAACCGCAGATGCGGTAGACAAGCAGAGCAGAGAGGAACCGCTGGAGCGGTAGGCAAGGCAGAGCAGAGAGATACCGCCGGAGCGGTGAGCAAGGCAGAGCAGGGCGAAACCGCCGGAGCGGTGGGCAAGGCAGAGCAGGAGGAACCGCCAGAGCGGTGAGCAAGGCAGAGCAGGGCGAAACCGCCGGAGCGGTGGACAAGGCAGAGCAGAGAGGAACCGCCGGAGCGGTGAGCAAGGCAGAGCAGAGAGGAATAATGAATGCACTTGGGCACACAAATCATCAAGATCTGCTGACGGCAACTCCTTTTGCAATGCTCGACCAATGAAGTGCTTGATGGGAGTCAAATCCGGAGATGCTTCTGGCCATGGTATCATGTTTAAGTCAAGCATGCTGCTCACAGTAGCACCTGCAACATGTAGCTTAACATTTCCATGTTGAAAAATAGTTACTGAGGCACGTTTAAGAAATGTCCATATCACTGGTTCCACGACCAAATCAATGTAACACTGAGCAGTTAGTATACCTGGAATGAAGACTAGAGGGGTCCTGCTACCATATATTATTACACAGCACACCATAATCCCGGGAGTACAATCGGTGTGACATTCTTTCTCGAATGCCAGTATTCTAATCTAGTCCAATTCCTCATATATGCCTACACACAGTATGATACCACTTTCATGGCCCCACAGTGGCTATCACACTCAATATGATGCCCCCACGGTCCTATTACACACAGCATGATGTACAGTATGATTCCCCCTGACAATACATTTCCCCACACAGTACATTGAAAGAAGACATCCATTGTGTTCTACCTATAACCTAACATGTTGATACAAAGGAAGGCAAAAGACCCATGAGGCAGATGCTAATTGCCCCCTATTAACGAAAAAATCCTTCCCAACTCCACTAATGGCAATTAGACTAGTTCCCTGGATGAACGTCCTATCACAGAATCTAGTTCCCATAACCTGTAATATATTTTTCAACAAAAGCATCCGGGCCATACTTGAACTTGTCTAGTAAATCAACAATTACAATATGATGTTCTCGAAAGTCTGAATATTAAAAATGGTGAACATTGGACATAATTTCAAAAAACATCACAGTAAAAGATAATGCCTTACCAACACCAGGTCAGATTACCAATGCACTGCAGGATGCAGCAAGCCTCCATGATAAAGGCGGGGGCAGCACATGTGCAAAATACTGATGCAGACAGCCACTCACTAACCTACCAATTCATGGAGGGGGTGGCTGTGTAGTATTATACATGCACACCGATGGAGTCTGCATAGGGCGCCAGTCACACAGATATGTGTGATACACAGTGTCTGGCTTGCAGCCTATTGATGTCTTGCTTGCAGCGTATTGATGACGCCCATAGTATTAGATCAGGCGGGTTGCCCAGAACTATATACATGCACCCCCACAGGACAGACGCCCCAATTCACCCAGCCAACACTAAAGAGGCCTGGCTGCATCCTGCAAAAAGATGTGCAAAAAAGATGAAAAATAGTATATAAGATAAGTACACCACATGAGGTATTGGACGATATTTTGGCCAAAATACGCAAGCTCACAACTCCATCGGTGTGCATGTATAATACTACACAGCCACCCCCTCCAAGAATTGTTAGGTTAGTGAGTGGCTGTCGGCATCAGTATTTTGCACATGTGCTGCCCCCGCCTTTATCATGGAGGCTTGCTGCATCCTGCGGTGCACTGGTAATCTGACCTGGTGTTGGTAAGGCATTATCTTTTACTGTGATGTTTATGTTCCCGAAAGTCCCGTAATTTCACTATTCTTAGAGTAAAGAATCGCCATCTATGATGACTGAGAAACCATCTTTCTTCTAGTAGGAGAGGGTGCCTCCTTGTCATCGTTGAAGGTCTATATGTAAAAAGTTCCTTAATAAGATCTCTATACTGTTTCTTCTTATATTTGTACATTGTAATAAGATCGCCCTTAAACCTTCATTATTCCAAACTGAATAACCCTAACTTTGATAACCTGTCTTGGAATTGCAGTGCACCAATTCTCTTAATAACCTTGGTTGCATTTGTCTGCATACGTCCTAGTTCAACTATGTCCGTCTTATACACCAAAGACCAAAATTATACACAGTATTCTAAATGTGGCTGAATTAGTGACTTGTATACAGACAAAACTATGTTCTTATCATAAGCATCTATGCCTCTTTTAATGCTTCCATGGTTCTATTTGCCTTGGCAGCAGCGGCCTAGCACTGGTTATTAAAGTTGAGTTTGCTGTCCACCCATACACCCAAGTCTTTTCCAGTGATGGTTTTCCCAGTGTTTAGTACATAATTGTACATTGTAATTTGTCCCAAGCAAGAACATTTATCTACATTAAACTTCAATTGCCATTTTTCAGCCCAAACCTCAAGCTTACATAAATCCCTCTGTAATATTACATTATCCTCCTATGTACTGATAACCTTGCAGAGTTTACGATCATCTGAAAATATTGAAATTTTACTCTGTATACCCCCCAAAAGGTCATTAATAATTGTATTAAATAGAAGTCCCAATACTGACTCCTGGGGTACACCACTTTTAAATGTGACCCAGTTAGTGTGTTTCATTAATAACCATCATCTGTTTCTTATCACTGAGCTTTTTTTTGCTTCTTTCGAAATCATCTATACGGTTCCAGACATATGGACCTTTTTAAGTGCTAATGTTTATGGTATTTACCAAAGAAGCAGTCACCCAATGACACTCTTCCTTCAGAGAATCTTCTGGGCCATGGAAACTGGCATGACTTTGGGGTTACTTGTAGTTTTGAATGATTCATTTTACTATTCAATGTACTAAAAATGGGGAAAAAAATCCATTTGTGGTGAAATTGGACCAAATACTGATAGTGGGACGGTAGCCTAAATCTCGGTCTCCTTTGAAGCTCAGCATATAGATGAGCTCCAGAGGAGCACCAAGACAGCGGGCACAGGGCCCTCACTGTCCTAGTGACCCATCAGCCCCCGAGATCATGTCACAGGGCACAGATGGGAGCTGGTAAATGGAAGCAGTGGCACTGGTTACATTTACGTGCTGCTGTCAGAGATTGACAGCAGCATTTAAATGATTAACTTGTCGTAATTAATTGCTGTACTTTTATGTTAGAGGAGCAGGAAAGAAGGAAAAGCCGAGCTGTGGAGTTAGTATCAGAAGAACGTACCAACTCCAACTGCAGGTAGAAAAAAATGTGAATACTTATATAGTGTTAATATTGTATATTATAAATTATTTTCATGCATAAATTGCTGAATATTTACTATTATTTGTTGCAGTATATTTGGTATTAGTAATTATTATAGTTGGAAATTTGACTTACTGACACCACAGCCCTAGTTAAAAGGGTTTTCCACAAGTGAATATATTTATATATATACTAGATGGTGTCCCAATTCTAACGCATCGGGTATTCTAGAATATGTATGCGGCCGACTGGGCGCAATCAGCAGAGTGGTGTTTAAATTTGGCGCCAATCTCGCTGATTGGTCGCGGTCGGCTGGCGGCCGCGACCAATCAGCAGAGCGTTGTTTAAATTTGGCGCCAGAGCATTGTTTAAATTTGGCGCCAATCTCGCTGATTGGTCGTGGCTGGTGTCCGCGACCAATTAGCAGAGCGTTGTATAAATTTGGCGCCAATCTCGCTGATTGGTCGTGGCTGGCATCCGCGACCAGTCAGCAGAGCATTGTTTAAATTTGGCGCCAAAATCGCTGATTGGTCGCGGGCAGCGTCCGCGACCAATCAGCACAGCAGTGTTTAAATTTGGCGCCAAAATCGCTGATTGGTCGCGGGCAGCGTCTGTGACCAATCAGCACAGCAGTGTTTAAATGTTGCGCCAAGATCGGTGATTGGTCGTGGCCGCTATTTAAATGTGGCGTCCAAATCGGTGATTGGTCGCGGGCAGCGGCCGCGACCAATCAGCACAGCGGTGTTTAACTTTTGCGCCAAGATCACTGATTGGTCGCGGCCAGAGACCGCGACCAATCAGCGAATCGTATAGGTGAGGACCGGGGAGCAGAATCGTATTGGTGAGGACCGGGGAGCGCCGCTGCCTGTGTGGCTACTTCCGCTGCGAGAAGCCGGGAGATGAGCGGCTTCTCGCAGCAGAAGTATCCCGACCCGCAGCGCCGCTCCCCGGTCCTCCCTTGACACCCTAGCCGCATGGAGGTCAACGCCACTGCCTGTGCGGCTACTTCCGCTGCGAGAAGCCGGGAGATGAGCGGCTGCTCGCCGGTCGGGGTTCTTCTGCTGCTAGCGGCCGGGAGATGAGAGCCTCGCGCCAGTCATCTCCCGGCTGCATCGCCGCTGAGCTCCGTCCCGCAGATGAGCCTCTAACGGCCGCCATCTTTTTTCTGAAATCCCGCGTCGCTGATTGGCCGCTGCTGGACCAATCAGTGACGCGGGATTTCCCCGACAGACAGACAGACAGACAGACGGGATAAGACGATTATATATATAGATATACGCGGTGTGCAGAATTATTAGGCAAATTGTATTTTAGAGGATTATTTTTATTGTTGATCAACAACTATGTTCTCAATCAACCCACAAGACTCATAAATATCCAAGCTTAATATTTTTGGAAGTTGGAGTGGTTTTTTTAAGATTTGGCTATCTTAGGAGGATATTTGTTTGTGCAGGTAACTATTACTGTGCAGAATTATTAGACAATTTAATAAAAACCAAATATAATCCCATCTCACTTGTTTATTTTCACCAGGTAAACCAATATCAGTGCACAAAATATAGAAATAAACATTTCTGACATGCAAAGACAAAAACCCAAAAAATTAGTGATCAGTATAGCCACCTTTCTTTATGATGACACTCAACAGCCTTCCATCCATAGATTCTGTCAGTTGCTTGATCTGTTTTCGATCAACATTGCGTGCAGCAGCCACCACAGCCTCCCAGACCCTGTTCCGAGAGGTGTACTGTTTTCCCTCCCTGTAGATCTCACATTTTATGATGGACCACAGGTTCTCTATGGGGTTCAGATCAGGTGATCAAGGGGCCCATGTCATTATTTTTTCTTCTTTTAGACCTTTACTGGCCAGCCACGCTGTGGAGTAGTTGGATGCATGTGATGGAGAGTTGTCCTGCATGAAAATCATGTTTTTCTTGAACGATACCAACTTCTTCCTGTACCACTTCTTGAAGAAGTTGTCTTCCAGAAACTGGCAGTAGGTCTGGGAGTTGAGCTTCACTTCATCCTCAACCCGAAAAGGTCCCACAAGTTCATCTTTGATGATACCAGCCCATACCAGTACCCCACTTCCACCTTGCTGGCATCTGAGTCGGAGTGGAGCTCTCTGCCGTTTACTGATCCAGCCTCTGGCCCATCCATCTGGCCCATCAAGAGTCACTCTCATTTCATCAGTCCATAAAACCTTTGAAAAATCAGTCTTAAGATATTTCTTGGCCCATTCTTGACGTTTTATCTTATGCTTCTTGTTCAAAGGTGGTCGTTTTTCAGCCTTCCTTACCTTGGCCATGTCCCTGAGTATCGCACACCTTGTGCTTTTTGATACTCCAGTAGCATTGCAGCTCTGAAATATGGCAAAACTGGTGGTGAATGGCATCTTGGCAGCTTCACGCTTGATTTTCCTCAATTCATGGGCAGTTATTTTGCGCCTTTTTTGGCCAACACGCTTCTTGCGACCCTGTTGACTATTTGCCATGAAACGCTTGATTGTTCGGTGATCACGCTTCAAAAGTTTGGAAATTTCAAGACTGCTGCATCCCTCTGCAAGACATCTCACAATTTTGGACTTTTCAGAGCCCGTCAAATCTCTCTTCTGACCCATTTTGCCAAAGGAAAGGAAGTTGCCTAATAATTAAGCACACCTTATATAGGGTGTTGATGTCATTAGCCAACACCCCTCCTCATTACAGAGATGCACATCACCAGATTTACTTAATTGGTAGTTGGCTCTCAAGCCTATGCAGCTTGGAGTAGGACAACATGTATAAAAAGTATCATGTGATCAAAATACTCATTTGCCTAATAATTCTGCACACAGTGTATATATATATATATATATATATATATATATATATATATATATATCACACTATAATACAGTATGTCTTTTTTAGTTGAACAATTGGGATGTGGCTGCTGGGACCCCCAGGATGCCCAGTACTGAATCCAACTGGTTCTTATACATAAACCTTAAGTAGAGCCACATGAAGGTAAAAGGATCAGAGTGCCTGAAAAATGCATGGATCAGAAGGTGTTTTTCCCTGGATTGACTGTCATTCGTAGATGTAACAGAATCACTGGTCTTCTCTTCCACTTTTGGCTGAGGATTAGAGGATTAACATGAAACATGGAAACGATATTCTCTCATCAGACATATATGATGTTTAGTACTGATATGCCATAAATGTCAGTAGTATTACATTAAATGCAAAGGGACATTAATCAATTTGAAATGATTCTTTTTAGTTTTTTTTTTATTAAGAATTACATGGAAGAATGAAGAGATGTTCTTGGAGGGCCTTCTTCTGCAGATGTTACTTGCTGGTCAGAAGGCCACAGGTAGATGGTACAAGTCCTTCCACACAGGTGCATCTTTAATGGTGGACATGCTGTACTAGGCACTAGACATGAAGGGTTTTTCACATTGAGATGTTTGTGTTGCTCCGATGACAGGGAGCAAATATGCAGCTTTGTCTGATGGAGCGAGCAACCCTGGATAATCCACGCCGGCAAGATGATATCAGCCGGCGGAAGGTGGAACCTGTGAGAGGAGACAAAGAGACATAACTAATGTAAGTAATGGGACTACATATTAGAGCAGGGATGTCACACTCAAACACACAGAGGGCCAAAATGAAAAACTTGGACCCCACATAATCCTACATACAGAATAATGGCCCCACATAGTCCTCCGTACAGTATAATGGGCCCCACATTGTCCTCCATACAGAATAATGGCCCCAAATAGTGGTGGTGGTTCTGTTGTCGTGGGTCAAATATAACCACCCTGCGGGCCAGGTTTGGTCCACGGGCCAGAGTTTGACATGTATGTATTAGAGGATACTACTGTAGTGTCACTGTGACAGGATGATAGAGGAGTCGTATCCATACAGATGTACGGGGTCATTGTCAGTAATCCTACAGATAATATCTGCTCCACATGACTCCTTCTCACTGACTGACATCATGCAACATGGAGCTTATTGTTACACTTACCTCTTCTACTTCTTCTCTCTTCTACCTTCTCTGTTTTTTGTCGATCTTTCGATGCAGATTTTCTTTTCCCCTGAACTGGTGATTCTGATAAAAAAAAACAAGAAAAAGATGTATATTATAAACTCCTAAAAGATTAGCTTTGTATCTTTATATAGAATTCTGTTATTCTTGTACCCTGTAGTCCCGGTAATTGATTATTGCACCATAATAGAGAGAATATGTCATATATACATAAAACCACCTGAGGGTCTGAGAATTAGATTGCCTTGTGAACTGATTAATATGAAACCTGTAGGTTTTCCGATATGTGGTGTCTAGCCAGGGAACTATGTCCCCTTATTAACATGATAACACTGCGGCATCCTGCAAGTAATATCTTAAAATAAGTTAGCTAAAACCTCAGTGCATTCTTAAGGTGATAAGGATCAGTATAGGCCTAGATGGAGCCATGGGTGCAGTATTCAGAATCAGTTTGGCAGAAGACTGAATGGCTTCTTATGCATTAAAAATTATAACCTATGAGGCTATGTGCCCACGTAGCAGATTTGATGCAGAGCGTTTTTGCCTCTCTCTGGCAGAAAAAAACGTATGCAGATTTACATGCAGATTTACATGCGTTTTTTCTGCCAGAGAGAAGCGTTTTTTCAGCATTTTTACATGCGCTTTCGCATGCGTTTTTTCAAGAAGTTTTCCAAACGATTTTGAGCATCACTTGGAAAAGTGCTTGACAAGTTGGTCACACTATTTAAATCCATGCAACCGGCATGGATTTATATAGTGTGACCGAGTAATAGTTAAAAAAAAGAATAAGAATGGTAAAAAATGAAAAAAAAAAGATTATACTCACCTTCCGGTGTCTTCCCGGTGTCATCTCTGCTGCGTCCGGTCTCTTGCAATGCTCGCGGTGCTGTGAAGGACCTGCGGTGACGTCATTGAGTCATGTGATGGGTCACATGACTCAGTGACGTCATGACAGGTCCTTCACAACAGCGCGAGCATTGCAAGAGACCGGACGGCGTGGACAAAACACTGGGAGGACATCGGAAGGTGATTATAAGCTTTATTTTTTATTTTAAATTCTTTTCTTTACAGATTCTATGGTACCCAGGTCTGGATGAGAGTCTCCTCTCCTCCAGACTTGGGTACCATCCGCACATTAGAAAGCGCCAATTACGCAAGTACAGATGCAGTCTTGCGGAATTAGCGCGTTCTAATGCAAGTCAATGGCGGCGATTACGCTGCACGTCCGCAAAATTAATGGACATGCTGCGTATTTTTGAGCGCAGCATAAACGCTGCGGAAAAATACGCAGCATGGGCATTGAAAGTGCGGAATTGCATTGGAGACCATGGGGGAAGGTTTACCAAGCGTTTCCCAAGTGTTTACGCTGTAGAAATTCCGCAGCGTAAACGCTTGAAAAACGCATCGTGGGCACACAGCCTAAGAGTGAGGATTTTTATAAAATGAAATGTTGGGCTGTTTTCACATTACACTTTTTGACACAGGCTGCAATAGAATGACCTATAGAGCTATACATACCTGACAATATGGATGACTGTCTGCCTTCAGCAGTGAAACACTGCTTGTCATCATCAGACTTAGAGGGGGAAGAATCTTTCTGCGTCTGGTTGTCATCAGATTTAGAGGGGGAAGAATCTTTCTGCCTCTGCTTATCATCATCAGATTTAGAGGTGGGAGAATCTTTCTGCATCTGGTTGTCATCAGATTTAGAGGGGGGAGAATCTTTCTGCGTCTGGTTGTCATCAGATTTAGAGGGGGGAGAATCTTTCTGCGTCTGGTTGTCATCAGATTTAGAGGGGGGAGAATCTTTCTGCGTCTGGTTGTCATCAGATTTAGAGGGGGGAGAATCTTTCTGCGTCTGGTTGTCATCAGACTTAGAGGGGGGAGAATCTCTCTGTGTCTGGTTGTCATCCTCAGATTTAGAAGGGGGAGAATCTTTCTGCGTCTGGTTGTCATCAGACTTAGAGGGGGGAGAATCTCTCTGTGTCTGGTTGTCATCCTCAGATTTAGAAGGGGGAGAATCTTTCTGCGTCTGGTTGTCATCAGACTTAGAGGGGGGAGAATCTCTCTGTGTCTGGTTGTCATCAGATTTAGAAGGGGGAGAATCTTTCTGCGTCTGGTTGTCTTCAGACTTAGAGGGGGGAGAATCTTTCTGTCTGTTTGGTAGAAGAAAAACATATAAATTACAAGTGAAAACAATAGATACGGATACAACACCTGTCTGCAAAGCCCATTAGGACATCTGAATAACATGAAGGGGATGCTGTGCTCAAGACCCTCTTCTACCAGCAAGAATGGAGAATCACTAGCAATATTTATTTTCCTGTAATGAACTGGAAATTAAAGCTGGTCATAGTTATCAACTTTCATCACCAGCGTTATCACAAGTCAGAAACATGGTGATCAGCAATCATGTGGTCATCGATACTGGATTTAGTATCGACTTACACTCGTCTTGAATTTGGTGTTGTGAACACATATCAGAATGGACCCCATAAAAATAATTTGCTCACATGTCTGACTGTTTTGCACTTTCTGGTGAATACCCTGGAGGTGACTTGGGTTCTTCATTGTTCATCATCTTGGTATGGATGGAACAGAGCTAATACAAAGAGGAAAAAAAAATATTTTAATATTTTACAATTTTATTTTAATTACAGGTTGTATGGATCTTATTGGTCACATACTTACTTTAGAAAGCCTATGCGAAGATGATAGAAAGTTTTGGCTTTCCGGCCAGTCATTATCTTCACTTGTGTCCCCCTCATCTGAATCAATATGTTGATGTCTGCTACATCGAGCTGAAAAGTACAAGAGTTAATCGAGATTATTAGCATAATACTTTGTCCTGAACAGTCACCATTTGATCATGAATCAAGGTGGGGACTGATTCTCACTTAAAATGAAATACAAGACACACAGCAGCTTTCTGCAGATGATGTCTCATTCTACTTACTGTCAAAGTAGATGGTATCCTCTTCTGACTCAAGATCAGGAATGAACAGCGACTTCTGACTTAGAAGGTTGTCAAAATCTAAGTTACGCAGGAATGGATGAAATTTGATCTCATTTGCTCCTCCTTGAAAAGGAAAACAATGAATAGTGATATAGTTATTGTCAAAGAGACAAGTTTCTTAGGCCTCCTACACATATCCGTGTTTGCACTACATGTGGCATCCATTTTTCTTTCACGTATGCCACCCGTACCCATTATCATCTATGCTGCTGTTTTTTTGTGGCAGCACAGATGACAAGTGCCAATACAAGTCTATGGGACCCTGAAAAACACGTACATCACACAGATGGCATCCGTGTGCCATTTGTGTGCCTTCCTTACGCTGTATCTGTTTAACATTACAAAGTATAAGAGATACTTTATCATTTCTTTTTCTTTGCCGTACCGGAAAAACACTGATGGCACACTGATGGCACACTGATTCAAAACACTGATGACACTAGTACTGTTTTTTTCCGGTACTGGTTTCAGTACTGATTTTATACGGACGTGTGAAGGGGGCGTTAATCTGAACGGTTGACGTAACAGAGCCGAAGTGAAGTAGATGTACTGAAAGTCTTAGCATGAAGAATGGGGAATGGCCAAGCTGGTAGAGAACAAAACCTCAGTGCTGATCCTCATTATTCATTTTCTGTTCACAGAGGTGTAATAAGTCATTAATAATAGTATTATATACATTACCTGTCCCAAGTCTTTGTGCTGGATCTTTTCTGAGCAGCTCAATGATGATATCCCGAGCTGTGGCTGGAAAAGCCGAATTAGTAAGTTTCCAATATATGTCATCTGTTATGTAAAAAGCAAATATTACAGAAAATGAAACATCTTAATTTATTTTATCAA
This sequence comes from Phyllobates terribilis, assembly GCF_046119375.1. Classification (NCBI taxonomy): domain Eukaryota; kingdom Metazoa; phylum Chordata; class Amphibia; order Anura; family Dendrobatidae; genus Phyllobates; species Phyllobates terribilis. The sequence goes on along the minus strand of NW_027363352.1, from coordinate 160,631 downwards.
AACAAAAATCTTTTATATTAACAAAAGTAACTAAATCACACAACTAATCTATTCAAATAACAATGACATTACACAGCAATCAGATTATTTTACTTACCCCTGACAATATGGCTGTAAATGTCATATTTGGAAGGCCCATAAAATGGTACACGTCCTACAAGAAATGTATATAGGATGATCCCAATTGACCACCAGTCAGCTGGCCTTCCATAGCCTTCCTTTAAGATAACTTCTGGGGCTATGTAATGAGGGGAGCCAGCAATCTGGAAAAAACAGAGGAATGAGATAATGATCAGAGAACATAATTGTGACAAATAACATCAGTGGAAACGTTTTCTAGATGAGAAAGTATAAGAGAAGGAGAAATGGAGGAGATGAGTAAAGAACAAGTTCCTGCCTACCTCCTTATCATGGAACTCTCTGGTGATGTCCTCAATTGGAGCCTTGTAGATCTCTGATGTTGGTCTCATGAGGCAGAGTTTGGAAAGCCCAAAATCTGTAACTTGAATATGACCAGTTGACGTTATCAGGAGGCTGTGAAAAAAAGAGGATGTCAGCCCCAAGTTGCAAATAGTTTGTATAATAAACTATATCTTTTTTCCCCTTTCTTATACTACAAGTGTCACTTACTTTTCAGGCTTCAGGTCTCTGTGCATTACACCATAGCTGTGCAGATATTCCACAGCTAGAACCGTTTCTGCAATGTACAGACGAGCCAAGGGGACAGGTAAACACCCATAGTTCTTCATAAAACTGCCACAGTCTCCTCCTACAGCAGAAAGCAAATATGACAGGAGAGGGTTTGTTACAATGTAAATGACACATGAGGAGTGTGAATGAGAAATGAGCGGAGACATTGGGGCAGGACGTCATACACAGAGATATACTGTATAATAATGCAAAAAACCCTCCATTGGAGCATACCCGAATAGTAACTAGGACTGCACTAAATGTCTATGAAGCAAAACCACAAAGGTGCAAGAGCTGCACAAATAAGTGCAATGAAGCAACATCCCATATAAAAGCATGAATCTTTATTAGTCACGTGGAATAAATATTTAAAAATAACAAGGTAACTCATACAAAAAAGAGACACTATTCTGGCCAAAAAAGTATGAGCTATATATACTATGTATCTTGCAATAAATAAATATATAATTAGTTAAAGGTGTCAGCAGTCTCATTTGTGGTTTTGCTTTATATACTGTATAAGGCCGGTTTCACACGTCCGGATATTTCTGGTACCGGAAAAACCTGTGTCGGAGATGTCCGTGTGCCGCATCAGGAGCACACGTACCGGCGTTTGGGAATCAGTGTACAGTTAGCGTTATTCCCAAAAGCCGGGTACTGAACGCTGCGCTCATCATTTTCCCCTGCCGGCACTGCGATCAGCACCAGCAGGAGTTAATAATGAGAGTTGTAGTCTGCTCCCGGTGTCTCCACCTGTAAAAATAAGAATAAAATAAAAAAAAACCCTTATACTCACCTACCTGTCCTAAGTATCTCCTGCTGTAATCCATGCGACTACTCAGCAGAGGAGCTGGGGAGAATGACTCCTGCAGCGAGCGACGCCAGACCTCAGCTGAGCTCAGTGAGTGACAGGACACCGCTCGCTGAGCTCAGCGCAGATTCGGGGCCGCTCGCTGCAGGAGTCATTCTCCCCGGCTACTCTGCTGAGCGGTCTCATGGATTACAGTGGGGGACATTTAGGACAGGTGAGGGTATAGATTTTTTTTTTATTCTTATTTTTACAGGTAGAAATACACTGGGAGAAGACAACCCTCATCATTAACCCCTGCTGGTTCTGATCGCAGCGCCGGCAGGGGACAATGATGAGGGCAGCGTTTAGCACCCGGCGCTAACTTTATCGCTAATTCCCAGGCGCCAACACATGTCACACGGATGGCATCCGTGTGCGGTATGTGTTTACACTGAACCATTGACTTGAATGGGTCTGTGTGATCCGTCCTGCTGGCCAAAAACAGACATGTCTACGTGTGGATCACATGGACACACGGTCCGTGGAAACACTGACATGTGCGCACATGTGTCAGTGTCTCCAGTACGTGTGGTAAACTGTCACCTCACGTACCAGAAATACTGAAGCGTGAAAGAGGCCTAATGTAGAGCGTATAAAGCAGAGTGACCCAATATAAAAAGACAGAGCTGTGCCTCATCTGCAAGCCTCTTATTCATTACTCTGTGAAATGCTCATCTATACAAACTGTTAGAATTGAGTCAAATCCTCCTTTTATCCTCAGTGGATATTTTTGCCATTCTCAGTGAGGACATTCACCAGAGACTTTCACAGAGATAATGATTTTCCTGGCATCTTGGTAACAGATAACTTATAGTAAATGCAGTATGGACATGTAACCGTCCATGTGGTCACATTCAGATTATGGAGAAGATGCTAGAGATAAGCAGATTGAGGCTGGATATAGGCACAATGGATATGACTTACCTGCTGCATACTCCATGACCATACACAGATGATGAGGAGTTGGAAAGGAGCACAACATGGAGGCCACAAAGGGACAATCAGCAAATGTTAGGATGTCCCTCTCTAGAAAGGCACGTTCAAGTCTTCTTGGAATATTCACGTTCTCCTTGTCCAGCTTCTTCATAGCGAATAGCTGGCTTGTGTATTTGTGTCGCACTAAGTGGACGGCTCTGGAGAGAAGGAAAATCCATGATTTATAATGAATTCTTACTAACATTTTGTCTATAAACCTCATCACATGATTGTCTGGTTACTACTAGATGTCACTAGAAATCCATGTAGAAATCCATCAAGTTACACAACATAAATGATGACCTATGCGAGGTCCTCATCTATGTCACGTCCTAACTGACCTAAATAATGACATATAGATGTGGCCAGTAGACATGAGCTAACACATTTGAGTGGAATTAAATTCTACTCAGATTTTGCAAAATTCTGCATTCACCAAAATGGCGTTTTGTTTTTTTGTTTGTTTTGTTTTTTGTAATTTGCTTACTCATGGATTTAGCAAAATGTCAAGCGTTGGCCACCATTTTCAAAATCTTGAAAGGCCATAAAAAAGTTTAAAAATAAACAAATTTTTATACTCACTTCTACGGCCCCTCCGCCTCAACCGTCCGTTCCTTGCCGCATCCTCAAATCTCTGCTGCTAATGCTGAAATCCAAATGCCTCTCATACTGGGACGGGACTTCCAACATTGATGAGATCTGGGAGGATTATGCACAAGCGCAAGAACAGTCACGGTGTCACAATGTTGTGACTTTTTATGCTCTTGCATAGAACTCTCTCAGACCTTCTCAAAGCCTGAAGTCCTTGCATAGCGTGAGCGGTGGCAAACTGAAGAGGCAGTGAGGACCGGACGGGTGACGGTGAGAAGTGGAGGGGCTAGAGAATTGAGCAGTAAGGGGAGTATAAGTATGTTTCTTATGCTTATTATGTTCTGGGGCCTGGTGAGGCCCCAGAGCATAATAAGGGACATTAATTTCTCCTTGAATCGTATTTTCACAAGTCCACGTGAACAAGCAAATTAGAATTTTGCCTGATTCGCTCATCTCTTGTGGACAGTATGGACTCAGAGCATTTCTCTGTTGTACGGGCTGGGCACAGAGACAGAAGCATTGTCATAAGGAACACTAGGAAATGTATATTATGCAAACATAAAGCTCACCCATAAGCTCCACTGCTGATCAGTTTGATTGGTTTAAAGTCGGTCTTACTAGGACTTGTCTCCAAGTTCAATGATCCGGTCAAGGCCTAGAAATAATAAGAAATGACATTAAGACATAGAATCTGCAGGAAAATAAAAGCTCCAGATGCAGGAACTTCTCCTCTATATTATGTCCACGCTGATTACATTGCAGCAGATGTAGAGGACATGATGCAAGCCGGACCCTCCACAGACAGTATTATATTTTAAGGGGATATTCCCCATGCATAGATATCACTGTACTGCAGGGTATGATAAGGGGCATCACACAGAAGAGGCAGAATAACAATGCCATCATTACTCACAATAGATCTGATCTACATAAAAGCAAAGATATCCCATTGTCATCTGGGGTATAATATTATATGTGTAATTCATACCCCGTTATCTGATGATAAACAGACGTCTCCTCTGATACTTACACTGGCAGATTCGTGGATCTCTGGTGTCTCACATATTCCACCATCAGTACTGGCCGTCGACACAGTTATTTCTAAAATAATGATAAAATAATGAAAAGATGTCATGTATCAGTCTATATCAGTACTTAATATATAACACATCCATATAATGAAGGACATGACAAGATCTCTGTAAATGATATAAAAACTAGATATCTGGTATTCTGCACATACTAAATATACAGTATTTATGGCACATCCAGAGATAGATACACTGGGCGATTGTTCAGGATCTGATTACCGTATTTTTCAAGTTATAAGACACACTTTTTTCTGTAAAATGGGGGTGCGTCTTATCCCAACGTAGCTTACTGAGGGGGGGGGGGGTTGCGGTGAAGCGAGGCCCCAGGACGCAGGGTCACTGCTGCAGGAAGCTGGCGGCGGCAGGAGTGGGGCGATGCTGTGGGCCCCAGGCTGGGAGGAGGGGGTGTTCGGCGGTGCAAGGATGCAGCGGCCCCTGGGCTTTCAGAAAATGTCGCCGGAGACTCCGCACTTCCATGATTTTCAGTGTGGTGGACTTCGGAAAAATGGATTCTGGAGATGGCGCATGCAGATTGAGATCTTGTCTCCCGAGATCTCAATCTGTGCATGCGCCACCTCCGGTGGAGATTTTCCCAAGGTCCACCAGATTGAAAACCATGGAAGTGCAGGGACTTCAGTGCAGCATCGCCCCACTCCTGCTGCTGCCATCTTTCCGCCGCCTTTCCCCTAGAAAAGTTACCACAAAATTGGATTATAAGTTGCTCCACCATTTTATTAAAAAAATGTTTTTCCTATTTTCCGCTCCAAAATTTCACCTGCTTCTTATGGTCCGGTGCATCTTATAGTCTTCAAAATATGGTATTTTTGAACAATTACATGATTGGGGATCTATGACCCTCATTTTGGAGCCGAGAAGACCACACAGGCGTGAAGTAGAATTACATGATCCCTCTCCATTACAGGGAATGAAGAGTAAATCTACATATTCTCTGCCATTCTCTATAATATCTGGATATTTGAATGTAAAATATTAGATGATCGGCTTACCTTCAATCAGATCAGTTTTTAGCTCTAACTGACTAATATTAGGGTCAGGCATGTTCACGGTTTGCCCCTCTTCGGAGTCACCTTCGGATGTTTCCTGATGGTTATAATATGTACAATTAGTATAACATTTCACAAATACTAAATTATCATATACAATAGATAGGAAGGACTAAACATTGGATTTACTGGTAATTTCAGTATTGGACGGACTATACACAGCCACTCCCTCCAGTAAATCAACAATAATATATAAGGTACTTGTATATACAACTGATCTCTGTTATCAGAATTGCAGCATTTACAAGAAGGAAGATTGTGATGATCGAGCAAAACAGAGGCAGAAATACAAACTCCCACCGCTGAGTACAGACTGCCATCACAGATGATGGAGCCGCAGGGACAGGCGGTCATGAAATATCCTGTGCCTGCCTGGAGGGGACAAGGACATGTGATATAGAAGATGATGGCTCCTTACCAGGTGCTCCAGTGAGCGGGCCGGACTCTCCAGTATATTCAGGACATTTTGGGCCAGTTGTTTAAAAAAGGCCAATTTTCCACTTTGGGCTTTTTCTTCAGCCTATAAAGATGGAAATAAATACAAAAGGAAAATCATGAGAGAAAGTGCAGAATGGAGGAGGCCATTTATGTCACCATTTTACTCCTGTCTATCTGCAGCTACAATTACTACACATTTGGTACATTTTATATATTATATTGGTGTCGATCTAAAGAACAATTTTCTGTAAATAAACTTGTATTCCATTATTATTATTTGATTTGTATTATTATTATTATTATTTTTTATACAGCATAAAAACACTTGTATAATTAGTGGTGGTGAATTATGATGTCATAATAGCAGTGATGTCGTGATGGAATCTTGTGATGGAATCTTAACGGGGCATCTCACCGTGAAAGGAAGTTTCCTAGCAATAGTTAAGGTGGCAAAACCATAGTTTGTGCATCAGTACCAGATGCTTGAATGTAAGAAAGAACTGTGGGTACTTTACATTTCTAATCAGTGAGGCTAGTTCTATGGTCTGAGATAAATTATTAATATTTGTTATACACAATAAAAATCATAATTACATATTTATAAGAAATCCGGATTAAGGTGCTAAATGAAGTGTCTTTACTAAGGGACAAGGACTGGACTAGGAATGAAATCTAGCCCTGACATTTGAATCATACAGGCTCATGCTGCACTTTTACACCCTCTTCCCAAAATGGGGATCTCTATTACAAATATGACCCTGCCTGACACTGAAGAAAGTCTAAATTTTATTACTACCAATAATACCACTATACAGTAAGGGAGACCAACTAGACATAATAATAATAATTTGTGCAGATTGTCTGCTATTTACCTGTTGTACTAATGTCCTGATGTTCTGCTGTAAATGCTGAAGATATTCTGAGGTAATACGACCTTGGTAGTATTTGGTCAAGCAGTCCCGTACAAGCTCCATAACCAGCCGGTAAGTGAAGCTGAGGACGCCATCGGGTAGTGGTAGCACACAGTTAGGGGTATAGGTGGTAAGAATCCCCTGGAGTAGTGCCAACTCCTGAAGTCTGTCTGGAGAAATTCCAGACATTTCAATGAAATGCGCAATCAGTATATCACTAGATAAGTAGCTAAACACTGACAACAATGACACCGGGGTATCAAAGTGACACTGAAGTGTAAACGCTTGTATAAGTAGTGGTTGTGAATTATGATGTCATAATAGCAGTGATGTCATGATGGAATCTTGTGATGGAATCTTACAGGTGCATCTCACCTTATAAGGAAGTTGCCTAGCAACAGCTAAGATGCCATCTACATAGACTGAGCATCAGCATCAGATGCTTGAATGTAAGAAAGAGCTATGGGTACTTCACTTTTACTTTGATAGGCAGGTGAGTATAAGGATTTTTTAATTTTATTCTTATTTTTACACTAGGACACAGCGGGAGCAGACTACTACTCTCATCATTGTCCCTTGGTTGTGCTGATCACAGCGCCAGCAGGTTACAATGATGAGGGCAGCATTCAGCACCCGGTGATTGGGAACAGCGGTAACTGTACTGCTGATTCCCAGGTGGCGGAATGTGCGCTCCTGATGCGGCACACGGTTGCCACACAGGTGCACATGGACACGTATATCTCCCGTACCGGTTTTTCCGATACTGGAAATATCAGGACATGTGAAACCGGCCTAACTCTGGACTCTGTAAACAGAAAAAACTGATGGCACTTCTAATACGAGAAATAGGTGTGAACAGGTGCTTACTAGGAGAAGCTACCTCCATATACAATTAACAAATAAAGTAGCAAACTGAAATGCTAAGTATGTAAGCATGAAATATGGAATATAAATAGCATTACTGCTATAGAAAATAGAAATAAATGAGAAATCTTAGCGCATAAATTGGCCAATTCATGTGTACCTGTCCCTTAGAGAGGTATTCACATTGGTAGGGTCCTGGCACTGAGAAACGCCTTACCGCGGCTGCCAGATACACATGAATTGGCCAATTTATGTGCTAAGATTTCTCATTTATTTCTATTTTCTACAGCAGTAATGCTATTCATATTCCATATTTCATGTTTACATACTTAGCCTTGCAGTGTGCTACTTTATTTGTTAATTACTCTGGACTCTGTGTGGCCTCTGTTCAGCGGTGTTCTTTTTATCAGAGGCTCGCAAAACTGTGGCCGACGGCACTTTTATTCACGCCTAATAAAAAGACGGACACCGTGGGATCACAGGCCAGACGGTGCCTCCATCTGCCTCATTACAGGGAATCTTCCGCCGGAGGCTCCGTCTGGATCACGTATTTCAGAGATTTACATGGAAACCCCGGTGTAAGCGCTGAGCGTAGAGCACAGGATAAATGTGGGCAGAGCCATATTGCGAACTCTGGGAGGCTGAATGAACAAACCAACAGCAGGTGAAGAATTGGTTTTATTTATTTATTTACACCGTTCCTCGTGCGGTTTAAGTGATTAGATGACTTTATTCTTCGGGTCGGTGCGATTACAGTGATACCAGATTCATATCGGGTTTTTACATTTGGCAGCTGTCACACACTAAACTTTTTTTTTTGCAAAGACTAGTTTTTGCATCGCCATATTTTCAGAGCTATAATTTTTCCATATTTCGGTCGACAGAGTTATGTGATAGCTTGTATTTTGCGGGACAAGTTGATGTTTTTATTGGTACCATTTTCGGGCATGTGACATTTTTTGATCGCTTTCTATTCTGATTTTTGGGAGGCAGAATAAACAAAAACCAACAATTCAGTAATTGTTTTTTTAGTTTTTTTTTATGCAGCTCTGCGTGTGGTAAAATTAATAAGGCAGCTTTATTCCTCGGGTCAGTACATTTACAGCCATACTGCATTTATATCTTTTTTTATGTTTTGGCGCTTTTACACAATAAAAACTATTTCATAGAAAAAATCGCTTTATTCTAAGAGCTATAACTTTTTTATTTTTTGGCTGATGGAGCTGTATGGTGGCTTGCTTTTTGCGGGACAAGATGATGTTTTCAGTGGTATAATTTTTATTTATATTCGTCTCTTTGATCGCGTTTTATTCCACTTTTTGTTCGTTGGTATGATGATAAAGCACCGTTTTTTGATTCTTTTTTTTTTACTGTGTTCACTAAAGGGGTTAACTAGTGGGACAGTTTTATAGATCAGGTCATTCCGGATGCGGCGATACTAAATATGTGTACTCTTATTGTTTTTCTTCATAATAATATTTTATTTTTTTATTATTTTTTTATTTTTAAAAAAATATTTTTACAACTTTTTTTTCACTTTTTTTACTTTATCCCACTATGGGACTTTCACTTTCAGCAGGCTGATCGCAGTTCTAAGGTATAGCAGTGCAGGATCACTGCTATACCTTGTAAACTGTCAGTGCTGCAGACACAAGCTAGTTTGATCATGCACTGCGCATGGTCAAACTAACTTGCTGGTGCCTGGTGACACAGGTGTCGTCATGATGACATCGTGTCACCATGGCAACGATCGGGACCCCGTGAGGACAGCGCAGGGTCTCCGATCCAAGAGCAGAGGTGCTTCTGTCCCTCCACTCACTTGCTAAATGCTGCGATCGCAGCATTTAGGGGGTTAAAGTGCCGGGTGTCAGCTGTCAAAATCAGCTGACAACCGGTGGCGATTGATCCCGCACAGCCTGTGTCGTAATAATACGTACCTGGTCCATAAGGCCCAGGGCACAGGGACGTATTATTATGCACAATGTCAGAAAGGGGTTAAAGCTTCTGACGCGCACCTGGGCCTGCTGTGTCGTGCGGCATCGCGCGCACGGGGGCTTACCCGGAGCCGGATCAGATGGGGGTAGTAGTCTCGTGGCGGTGACCCGGTCCGTGCCCAGGGAGTCAAACTGAGCGGCAGTATTTAGCAGTAGATGTTATATTGCTCGACTACGCCACCCGTTGAATGCAGTCATGAGACCGCCGCTGCAGGGCAGACCGCTGAGGCCGGTGGTACGGTTGTGCAGCGGGGATGGTATAACCCCCAACGGGAGGGGTATGGCCTCAGGGCAGCGGATGTGGATGATGAAACACTCAGAGACGGTGCGGTGTAGTTCAGGGTCTTTACTGGTGGCAAAGGTAGACCCTCCCGGAGTACTGGCTAGCGATCGGGGCCTGGTCAGACCGTGAGCAGATGGAATCTTCCCTGGCCAGGCGGAGTTGTAGGCCTCCCCAACTAATCGTACTCTTCTGGCTACCTTGCTAGAGGCTGGTAAAAGTAGCCCACGTCCCTGAGTGTACCGTGTGGTGCTCACCCGTATGGCCGGTGACTCATAGAATCATAGAATCATAGAATGGTAGAGTTGGAAGGGACCTCCTGGGTCATCTGGTCCAACCCCCTGCTCAAAGCAGGATTCACTAAATCATCTCAGACAGATGTCTGTCCAGCCTCTGTTTGAAGACGTCCATTGAAGGGGAACTCACCACCTCTCGTGGCAGCCTGTTCCACTCATTAATCACCCTAACTGTCAAAAAGTTTTTTCTAATATCTAATCTGTGTCTCCTCCCATTTAGTTTCATCCCATTGCTTCTAGTCTTTCCTTGTGCAAATGAGAATAAAGATGATCCTTCTACAATGTGACAGCCCTTGACATATTTGTAGACAGCTATTAAGTCTCCTCTCAGTCTTCTTTTTTGCAAGCTAAACATTCCCAAATCCTGCAACCGTTCCTCATAGGACATGGTTTGCAGACCAGTCACCATTCTGGTCGCTCTTCTCTGAACTTGCTCCAGTTTGTCTATGTCTTTTTTAAAATGTGGTGCCCAAAACTGTACACAGTATTCCAGATGAGGTCTGACCAAAGAGGAGTAAAGACCGATAATGACTTCACGTGATCTAGACTGTATGCATCTGTTAATACATCCCAGAATTGTATTTGCCTTTTTTGCTGCTGCATCACACTGTTGACTCATGTTCAGTCTATGATCTATTAGTATACCTAAGTCTTTTTCACATGTACTGTTGCTTAGCTCTATTCCTCCCATTCTGTATATGCTTTTTTCATTTTTATTGCCCAGATGTAGTACTTTGCATTTTTCCCTGTTAAAAACCATTCTATTGGTTGCTGCCCACTGCTCCAGTTTATTTAGGTCTTTTTGAATCCTCTCTCTCTCTTCTCTAGTATTAGCTATCCCTCCTAGCTTTGTGTCATCAGCAAATTTAATCAGTTTACCCTCAATTCCTTCATCTAAATCATTGATAAAGATGTTGAACAATACAGGTCCCAGGACGGAGCCCTGTGGTACCCCACTTGAGACATTCATCCAGCTGGATGTGAAGCCATTTACAACCACCCTTTGAGTCCGATCACTAAGCCAGTTATGAATCCACCTAACAGTTGCTTGGTCCATTGCATACTTGGTCATTTTTTCAATAAGGATGGTGTGAGATACTTTGTCAAATGCTTTGCTGAAGTCAAGATATGCTATATCTACAGCATTTCCCTGATCCACCCGGGGCCTTCTGGTAGCTTCTGCTCCACGACGGCGGTGCTGGTCCCTTGCGTGTGACCGTGCCTTCGGGTTTCTTGGCCAGAGGACCTGAAATCCCCTGCCGGGCGGTTTCTGCTGCTGGGTAAGGATTAGTCCCCACAGCCTCGGACTCCGGGTCCGGTAAGAACTCTTCAATCAGGGCGAGCTCTACAGCTTCCAGCCCCTGATCTCTTTTAGCACAGCTCCCACAGAGCTCCTGATCTTTCTTGCTCCTAAAGCTGCTCCACTACAGACCAGACTGTGTCTCTGTCTGTGTTCTCTCACTCTCTTCTAACCCTGCCTCAGCCCCAGCTTTATATAGGGGAAGTTCTTCCCCTCCCAGGACTGGGCAGGAGGTGTGGCATGCATAGGATGTCTGACCAGGAAACCTCCCACCTGCTCACAGACGTAATATTGCTATTACTGTGGAAACCAGACCCCTGGGGTGCCACATTCCCCCCTAGTAAAATTTAGTACTCCGGGACTAAACATATTTTTGTAAAACATAACAAGTAAAAACAGAAACAGTACAATAAAGAAGAACACATTAGGATGGTCACGGCATGTCCGCAACCGGGTGCAGTCTTTGAAGAAAACAAAGGTGTCCATTTCACCAAGAGACCGGGAGCCGTAACCAGGTAGGGGTCTGTCCTGCCCCGAATCCTTAACAGTCTTTGTCCTTTCCTGGGTTACGCTCCAAACATATGTACAAAGGATTCCGGATAATCCCTAAATGACACCTATAAAATAACTAAAAATACACAATTATTTACAGGTAACAGAAAACAGGTAAATACAAATAAACAGTCTAAACACTTAGATCCTCCAACGTACGGGCAACTGGCCTCTAGTGGCTCTAGTGGACCTACGGAGCTGACTGACTGGTCCTGAGCTACGGGGTGTAGGAGCTGTCAAAGGTAAACTGGGCAGCTGTCTACGGGCTCTTTGGCTCACTAGGGGCACGGCAGGCTCACTATAAGCAGAGGGTTGATCCTCCTGGTCTGCTTGTGTGGGGTCTTCTGCCTCCTGGACCGGCTGCTCTTCCAGCTCTACCTGTTTCTCTGTAGGTACTTGAGATGCTGGTTGGAGGAAGGTGAGGACGGGTACCACAACAGCGCCATTGACTTGAGTCCAAGACCGAGGGAAGTCTCCGAGCACAGTACTGACCATATCTTCCCTTTCCTCTGCGGGTCGAGGGTCTTCTTGTTCTTCTTCAGGGCTTCGTAGCTGTTCGGGACACTTCTTCAGGTGATCTCGGGAGACAATGGCTGTGGTTTCTCCTCCGTCCTTACTGATTATGCAGACTTTCGGGTTCTCATGGCTTGAGGGCAGTACGGTGTACGGGTCCTTCTCCCACTGGTCGTCCAACTTGTGGAGGCGTCTCTTCCTCTTCAAGACCTGCTCTCCAGGTACCAGGGGAACAGCGGGAGCATACTGGTTGTAAGTCTTCTCCTGTCTTTCTCTAGCTTGACAGAGACTTCGCTCCACGCTCTCCTGTACTTTCCGGTACTGCTGCTGCCTTTCTGTGTCCCAGTCTGCTTCTGGTGAAGTGTCCTCGGGTGTCAGGACTCCCATCTCCAGATCAACAGGAAGCTTACCAGGTCTTGCTCTCATTAGGTAAGCCGGGGTACAGTTGGTAGAACCTACCAGGATGTGGTTGTATAGGTCCACCAGATCAGGCAGTTTCTCAGGCCACAGACTGCGTTCTTCCAGGGGCAATGTTTTCAGAAGATCTATCACCACCTGGTTCATTTTCTCGCAGAGCCCATTGGTTTGCGGATGATAGGGTGTTGTTCTTATCTTCCGGCAGCCATACAGAGTACAGAACTCCTGGAAGACTTCCGCTTCAAAGGCTGGTCCTTGGTCCGTCAGCACCTGCTCTGGGTATCCGTGTGGACGGCAGAAGTGCTGCTGGAAAGCTCTAGCTGCTGTTTGAGCCGTTAAGTCCTTGACCGGGACCACCACCAGGAACCGGGAGTAATGATCTACGATTGTGAGGGCGTAGACATACCCAGATCTGCTTGGAGCCAGTTTCACATGGTCCAGGGCTACCAGTTCCAGTGGCTGTCGGGTGATGATGGGCTGCAAGGGAGTCTTCTGGCTGGCACGGTCCTTCCTTCTTAGGTGGCACGGGCCACAGTCTCTGCACCACCTCTCGATGATTCCTCTCATGCCTACCCAGTGGAACCGCGCACGCAGCAGGAACTCCAGCTTCTTCCATCCGAAGTGCCCAGCTCCGTTGTGGTATGCCTCCAGCACCATAGCCGCGTCTCTTCTTGGCACCACTACTTGCCAGATCAGTTCATGCGTCCGGGAGTTAACCATTCTGCGGCACAACTTCCCCTTGTAAAGGAACAGTCGACTCTTCTCAATCCACAGTTGCTTGGCCTCCTCCGGAGCGTCTGGGTCAAGGCGGGCATCTGGCTGAGTCAGCATCTCCTTCACCAGTCGGACGGCGGGGTCACTGTCTTGCGTTTGCGCCCAGTTGTAATGAGGTAAGGGGTTGAACGTAGCGGATTGCTTACTCCTTACACGGTGGGAATACTGGATAGTCCCATGCCGGTGGAACGCGGGAAGTTCAACTTCTTCCAGTTCCTCTGGATCTTCCCCCACGTCCGGTAGGTTTGGCATTCTGGACAAGGCATCCGCGTTGGTATTGGAGCGTCCTGCCCGGTATTTGATTGTGAACTCAAAGTTGGACAGGCGGGCCATCCATCTCTGCTCCAGGGCACCGAGTCTTGCCGTATCCAGGTGTGTCAACGGGTTGTTATCCGTGTACACGGTGAACCGGGAAGAGGCGAGGTAGTGCTTAAAGCGTTCGGTGACTGCCCACACCACTGCCAGGAATTCTAGCTTGAATGAGCTGTAATTCTCAGGGTTTCTTTCGGTGGGTCGCAGTTTTCGGCTGGCGTAAGCAATTACCCGTTCTTTCCCCTGCTGGATCTGGGACAGTACGGCTCCTAGCCCGATGTTACTTGCGTCGGTGTAGAGGATAAAGGGCTGGCTGTAATCAGGGTACGCCAGGATTTCATCCCCCTTGAGGGCCATCTTCAGCTGGCGGAAGGACTCTTCTTCCAACTTCTCCCATCTGAAGGGCGGCTTCTGGTTCTTGGCCTTCCTGGACTGGCCTATCAGGAGGTCCTGCATAGGAGCTGCCTTTTTGGTGAAACCCGGAATGAACCTTCGGTAGTAGCCTACCAACCCGAGGAACTGCCGCACTTCCTTTACGCTGGAGGGGCTTGGCCATTCCTTAATTGTGGTGATCTTATCAGGGTCGGGAGCCACTCCGTCAGCACTCACCACGTGTCCCAGGTACTGCACCTTTGGTTTCAGGAGGTGACAATTGGAGGGTTTCACCTTCAGGCCGTAGTTTGCCAGGGCTTCGAACACTTCTGCCAGGTGTTTCAGGTGGTCCTCGTAGGTCTTGGAGTAGATGATGACATCGTCCAGGTATAACAGGACCGTCTCAAAGTTTCGGTGTCCCAGACAGCATTCCATCAACCGTTGGAAGGTTCCTGGTGCGTTGCAGAGTCCAAACTGCATGCAGGTAAACTCGCTAAGTCCCATCGGGGTGGTGAATGCGGTCTTCTGCCGGTCCGCCTCTGCTACAGGAACCTGACAGGACCCGCTAGTGAGATCCAAAGTAGAGAAGAAGTTAGCAGATCTTAAAGCAGCCAAAGACTCCTCTATCCTTGGTAAGGGGTACGCATCTTTGTGTGTGATACGGTTGATTTTCCGGTAATCTACACACATTCTCATGGTGTTGTCTTTCTTTTTAACCAAAACCAGTGGAGCTGCCCAGGGGCTACAGCTATCCCTAATTACCCCAGCCTCCTTCATGTCTCTAAGCATCCCCTTGGCGTATTGGTAGTGTGCAGGGGGTACGGGTCGGTATCTCTCCTTTATGGGAGGATGGTCTCCCGTGGGGATATGGTGTTCTACCCCCTTTACTCGCCCGAAGTCTAACGGGTGTTTACTAAACACTCTCTCGTACTCTTGAACCACCCGATAGACTCCCTGTTTCTGGTGTGAGGGAGTGGAGTCAGTACCCAAATGTAGTTGCTGACACCAGTCCTCTATTGTTTTCTTAGAGCCGTTACCTTCCTCTGGTTGAGATGGAGGCAAGGGTTCCACGGCCTGTACAGAATTCTGGTTTATGGTGAACAATTTAGCTAGCGTGGCATACCGGGGCAGGTGTACTTCTCTCTTCCCGATGTTTATTATGCGAACGGGCACCCTCCCATGGCGTACATCAACCACCCCCCGTGCTGTCAAAATGGTGGGCCTACTGTCTGAGTAGACGGGTTCTACCATTGCTTGGTAGTCTCTACCTCTTAGACCAATAGCTGCCCGGCACCAAATCATCATTTCACTTTTTGGGGGCATGGCAATAGGGAAAGGGTCACACATTCTCACGCTTCCAATCTCACCACCGGAGAGTTCCACCTGTTGCCGCCGCATCAGTGCCCGGATCTCTTTTTGGAGCACTCGCTGCTGGCCGGAGCTGGCGTTCTTGGCAACCTGCTGTAAAATGAAAATCACCTCTGCAAGACAATTTTCAATCACATTAGTTCCTAGCGTTATCTTTGGGTGACTCTCGCGCTTGTCAATGTCTACAATGATCAGTCCCTGTGCTGCCAGTTCGACTCTACCGATTTTAATGGTCATCTCTTTGAATCCGATCTGTGGCACGGGTTGACCATTGCTGGCGATGATACTCAAGTCGTCGTCAGGGTAGCGGGTTATATCCGAGTCATTCCAGTACTGCTTGAAGAGCACGTACGGGATGGTGGTGACCTGTGACCCGGTGTCAAGTAGGGCACTCATAGGAATGCCATCCAGTACCACAGGCAAGACTGGACGTCCTCCCACATATTTGTCACGCCAGTTCGATGGGCCTGGTGATCTTATTCCTAGGGGTTGGCCCTCTACCCGAGGTTGTGCCAGTTTAAAGGACAGTACCTTGCCATATGTCCGGGTTGATTGCAGCGGCGGCAGATGGGCTGTCCGTCCTCGTTGTATCGGTCGCTGGGTCTTCCTCTGGCCGGTGGGGTCCTCCTTGGTCGACGCCACGGGATGTCCTCCGGTCCGGATGCCAGCTGGATCTTCCCTGGAGCAGCAACCTGTAAAGACTGCACAGTTCGGGTTAGCGCAGCTACGCTTTTAGCTAGCTCTTGGACCTGATGGTGCAGGTCTGGAGCCGGGTCATTGTTCAAAGCCTGCGCATCAGCCCCCACAGGCCCTGCCGACAAGGGCGCCGCCTCCTGGTGGTAAGCGGTAGTAGGGCGCCTGTGGGTCACAACGCCACCCGGTGCCGGTTCTCGGAGCACCCGAATGGCTCTGTCCTTGAACTGTGCAAAGTCCAGATGAGGATCCTGTAAGGCCATTGCCCGCAACTGGGTTCGGTGGGCATTGCAATATAGTCCCTCTATAAATTGTTCGGTCAACAGCCTGTCCTCGTTTCCCACGCCGTCAGGGTCGGTCTGCTTAATGGCTCTCAGGGCCTCTTGTAGGTTTAGTGCATAGTCCCTTATATTCTCATGTGCTCGCTGTTTGCACCCGTAGAATCTAAGCTTAATCTCAGCTGAGGTGCGGGTATCAAAGGTGTCCTTCAGCCGGGTTAATATCCCTGCGACAGTCCTCCTCCCAGGCGGCCAGGACTTTACCTCCCTTTGGGCTGCCCCGGTTAGTTGGGCCACCAGGATGCTCACTTTTTGCTCTTCTGTGAGGGGGTACACCTGGAAGAGGCTATCCAGCTTTTCTCTAAAGTCATTCAGGGTATGTGACTCCCCTGAGTACTGGGGTAGCCAGGCTGCCCCCGGGATATAGGGCATAGTGAAAGGCATGACCGCAGCAGCGGTGGCGCTGGCGGTGGCTGCGGCAGTGAAGCTCTCCTCCGTATCCGACATCTTCCTCCCCCCTAGTGGACCGTGGCCTACCTTGCGATGATCCTCTTCCGTAGGCCGCGGCTCCGCAGTGGATCGTCAGGGTCGAGGACCTTCCGTCGCACTCCTATGACGTCGGCGTCTGCTGGGCTCCTTCCAGGACCTTACGCAACGTCCGGACGTGAGGCGGGGCTTCAGTTCTCGCGGGCTTTTCGGAGTCCACGCCCCTCTTCTTCCTGCGCGGCGTCTTCAAGATGGCGTCCAACGGCGGGAAAACTCCATGGATGGCGGGAAGAAGGCAGAAGATGGCGGGAAAACTCCACGGATGGCGGGAAGGAGGTGGAAGATGGCGTCGGATGGCGGGAATCTTCACCACAGGTAAGTTTAAAAGTCTCTTTTTCAGGCGCGCAGTACCCGGTGGTTGCGGGCACGGAATCCTGCCGACTACGCCAAAAGTTGACGCGCCCCTGGGCCTGCTGTGTCGTGCGGCATCGCGCGCACGGGGGCTTACCCGGAGCCGGATCAGATGGGGGTAGTAGTCTCGTGGCGGTGACCCGGTCCGTGCCCAGGGAGTCAAACTGAGCGGCAGTATTTAGCAGTAGATGTTATATTGCTCGACTACGCCACCCGTTGAATGCGGTCATGAGACCGCCGCTGCAGGGCAGACCGCTGAGGCCGGTGGTACGGTTGTGCAGCGGGGATGGTATAACCCCCAACGGGAGGGGTATGGCCTCAGGGCAGCGGACGTGGATGATGAAACACTCAGAGACGGTGCGGTGTAGTTCAGGGTCTTTACTGGTGGCAAAGGTAGACCCTCCCGGAGTACTGGCTAGCGATCGGGGCCTGGTCAGTCTGTGAGCAGATGGAATCTTCCCTGGCCAGGCGGAGTTGTAGGCCTCCCCAACTAATCGTACTCTTCTGGCTACCTTGCTAGAGGCGGGTAAAAGTAGCCCACGTCCCTGAGTGTACCGTGTGGTGCTCACCCGTATGGCCGGTGACTCGGGGCCTTCTGGTAGCTTCCGCTCCACGACGGCGGTGCTGGTCCCTTGCGTGTGACCGTGCCTTCGGGTTTCTTGGCCAGAGGACCTGAAATCCCCTGCCGGGCGGTTTCTGCTGCTGGGTAAGGATTAGTCCCCACAGCCTCGGACTCCGGGTCCGGTAAGAACTCTTCAATCAGGGCGAGCTCTACAGCTTCCAGCCCCTGATCTCTTTTAGCACAGCTCCCACACAGCTCCTGATCTTTCTTGCTCCTAAAGCTGCTCCACTACAGACCAGACTGTGTCTCTGTCTGTGTTCTCTCACTCTCTTCTAACCCTGCCTCAGCCCCAGCTTTATATAGGGGAAGTTCTTCCCCTCCCAGGACTGGGCAGGAGGTGTGGCATGCATAGGATGTCTGACCAGGAAACCTCCCACCTGCTCACAGACGTAATATTGCTATTACTGTGGAAACCAGACCCCTGGGGTGCCACACTTCCGGCGCAACTTCAGACACCGCTCAATATACAGTGATCGGCAGCTGTAACAACGCCCCGGCACTGACTGACAGCTCAGCAGTACATCAGTACAGATCCGGCTGTCAGTCTTTACAGGGAGCGGTTACAGGGGCCGCTTAGCCGGCTGTCAGTCAGTGCCAGGGTGCGGTTATAGCCGCCGCTCACTATGTACTGAACAATGACTGAAGCCACGCCGGCCGCGCCTCTATGACTGAAAGCTGGAGGCTGCCGTGGGGAATAAAGTGCATTTCCTCCCGGTAGCCGGCCTTTCAGTAAGACGCCCGGCAGCTTTATAAACCTGCAGATTAACCCCATATCTGCAGGTTAATAGCGTTTAGGGACATGACAGGTTCCCTTTAAAGTATAGAGTGAAAACCACCGGTGGCAGAGCTTCACCAAGGACAACTCACCGGCGTCTAAATGATGTGCACATACCCTTAGGCTACGTTCTCACAATGAGTTTTGGGTGAGTTTTTTATGCTGTATATTTTCGAAAAAAATTCAAGTAACCTATTTTACTTAATGGGGCAGAAAATCTGCTATATCTAAAACTCACTAGAAGCTCATTGTGGGGACGTAGTCTTATACCTCGAAAATCAGAGGGTCCGAGTCATCATTTTGCTTGTTTTTTTAACAATTGATAGCATGTGAACCCCTCTTAGTAATCCTGCAAAACCTTTACTAAAATCTGTGCTGTGCCGTCATAGGGCCCAATACAACATTGTATTTTTTCAAGTCCCTTTTCTCTTTTGTATCATTTGATTTTTTTGTGCCAAATTCCTGAAAGTGGTTGCAAAGTTTGTGCAAAGAAACCTCCCGGACTACAGAACACAAAATCACTTGAAATATATTTGAGTAAAAATGTGACAACTTTTTAAAAAGTCACAATTAGATAATTAGCCGGAAACCCCATAATGATCAATGAAAAAAAAGGGAACGCTGCAGACTTCAAAAAGGCGCAAATTAAAAGAAGAACAAGGCGCAAATGAAAAACACTAAAAACTAGAAAAAAAAGGTGCAAATACACTAATGAATTGTCCCATAGCTTTATAACAGTGCCATAATATGCAGCTTGTGTTGGAACACCTCCCATTATAAAGGGGAACGTGACATCTAGTAGTCAGGTGGTATTACATTTCCAGGAACAGCACAATATGGAGGTCACAGAAGATACATGAACTGTTCCTTCATGGAGGATATTTTATAAAATGAACACGCGGTATCTATACGCTATGGGGGAGTCACTTACATGAGGGTCCGCATGGTCCATAGCAATCTTGTGGAGGTCCAGCAGAGCCTTATTTACGCCCTTTTCAATTTTCAAGGCATTCTCCATAGCATTGGTGCCATTCCCCCATTCATCGGCCTCAGATTTGTGGAGCAAAAATGGACAAAACATTTCATTAATGGCGGATAAATAACGACTTCTATCTACGGATATCTACGCACAACCTGAAATGACATTCCCTCCAGGTTTCATAATTTCACCTGATTTGTACCTTACAGTCCAAGTGTTTTCATCATCTAGGTAGATCCAGGTATGGGAGTAAGTTAGTAGCAGCGAGGGCTTCATGCTTCTTGGAGGACCAATACCGGCTTGGGATATTTTTATGGACGTTATTCCATAATGTCTACAAGTCTCAAAAACTCTATTTCTTCAGAGCAGATGTCCGTCCTGACAGACTATTGACCAACATCTGCTAATTGGCTGCAGAGGACATAACAAGTCATAGCAATGTCCGGAAAAAGCGGTGCTGAAGTCCTAAATGTAATAAGCTGGGGATGTGCAGTAGTGGACAACCCCTTTAATGAACTTGATTACTTAAAGGGGATGTCCACTAATCAGACAACCCCTTCTAAATCCCTATGTTTCTCCCCAGTAAAATAACACTTATATTCACCTTCGGTGTTGGTGTTGTACCAGCTGTCTCGGCACTGGCTCTCCCGGGGCTCATGTCACATAACAATGGCACTGGCATACCGCTAATAACGGCAGACCCCGCAGCTGCTTTGCAACTGTGAGACAGGTGGCGATGTCAGCACAGGCATCGGGCCCCCCGCATCCAGCATCACACTTTCAACTGTATCCACATTCTGGATGCAGATACAATTGAAAGGAATGATGGAGGAGGGAACCGTCTGCTCCCTCCTCCATCATTCTCCTCTGTGCTTCTGATGTCTCAGCTCAGTGGACGTGATAACGTCCCAAAATCGCGTCCACTGTGCCGAGCTGAGCATAGTTTCAAACCACATGCTGCAAAGACCAGAACAGCAGGGGAATGGGGAGAGGTGAGTATTTTTTTTTTAATTAATAAGTAGTTTGTGAGGGCCATCATATTATTTGGAGGGCAAACTGGAAGGCCATGATACTATTTGTAGGGCTACTTGGAGGCCATCATATTATTTGAAGGGTTATTTGGGGGGCATCATCATATTTGGGGTGCTAAAATACTAATTTTAGGGCTGTCTTGGGGACCATCATACTATTTGGAGAACTATGTGGGGGCCATCATTCTACTATTTGGAGGATTATGTGGGGAGCATCATACTATTTGTAGTGCTCTGTGGGGGCCATTATACTACTATTTGAATGGCTATGTGTCAGGCTATCATACTATTTGGAGGGCTATGTGGGGACCGTTCTATTATTTGAAGAGCTGTATGGGGACTATTATACTATTTGGAGGCCTATGTGGGGTCCATTATATTATTTGGAGGGCTGGGTGGGGACTATTATATTGTTTAGAGGCTTATGTGAGGACTATTATTTTATTTGGAGCGTTGTGTTTGGGCCATTATACTATTTGGAGGGCTGTGTGGTGAGGGGCATTATACTGTATAAGTGGCTGATGGGGGTCATTATACTGCTTGGGTGGATAGTGGGGGCCATTACACTGTATGAGGACCATTATACAGTGTGGAGGGCTGTGCGGGGTCCATTATACTGTGTGGAGGGTTATGCGGGGGCCATCATACTGTGTAGAGGTCACTGGGGTTTATCATACTTTGCGGGGGTACTGTAGAGTCATCATACTGTATGTGTGGAGGGTACAGTGGAGAAATTCACTGTGGGGGTATCTTACTGTGTTTGGGGGCACATTTTTGGCCATTAAAGGAGTATCTTAGTACGTGGGAACACTAGGGGGCTTCAATTGGGGCAAAATTACTATGGAAGGGTTGCAAACTTGTGAGGTATGCTCTTCTGTGACCCCGCTGAATATTAATGTTTTTTTGTGGGGGCTTAATTATTACTTCTGCTATGGGACCCCATGATTTCCATGTATGCTCAGGGAAGGTGATAAATCATAAATTAGCTGAATGGAGCTCAAAAGAATAAAAACAAGAGTAGTTACTTCTCCAGTCAGATCAAACTCACTGATGATATCCCAGTTAACTCATTCTGCAGCCAGCAATAGAAATCTTGCTTTAATCTGTTCATATAATCTTATATTTGTGATTCTGCTATTACTATGATGTGGCGTTCTCATCGCAGGCGTTGATACCATGTAAAGGCCTCATACAGGGTCGGACTGGGGTGCCTAGGGCCCACCAGGAGAATTGACTCTAGGGGTCCACACTACAGCATCCATAAACGGTTGTATTACTCGTTCATTTTTCGGCCTCTCCCACTAAAACGTGTGCCTTTTAGCAAACTATACAGTGTGTAAAAGAGAACTGTATTGTGTAGTGCACTATATCAAAGTGTTTCTTGTTAACCAACTTATTTATTGTAGTTAACAGAATCTGTAATTTACAATCAGTAGCGGTTTTTCTTACACATGGCCATTCCTTGTCCTAGGTAAACCACCCAGTCCCTCAGCCAACTTAAACAATTTTCAAAGTGAAGAAAAAGTCATAATCACACAGCCTCACTGCGCATGCCCTTTAACGCGCTATGTTCCCAGAGCATGCGCAGTGAATCTGGTAATCACAGAGCCTCACTGCGCAGGCGGCCGGACATCTACAAGTGCGCCTGCGTCCCACAATATCAGCGCTGGTCAGGAACAGGATTCAAATACATGGACGGCGCCAACAGTGAGTGAATGCTGCGCTCGCCCTTGACTGAATATGACAAGCACGCCCCTATGATTGAAAAGGCAGGTAGGATATAAGTAGGGCCGGCGTCAGCACCCGGCGCACCCGGGCAAGTGCCGGGGCCCTGAGCAGGCAGGGGGGCCCACTGGCGGTCACGCACCCCGTTGGGCTATGGGCGGAGGAGAGCGGTGTCAGCGCCCGCCCTTCTCCCCCGCTTGCTCAGGGCCCCGGCAGCCGGATACTTACCTCTCCCCGTGCCTCTGCAGATCCGCCGTCTTCCTGCTCTGCACTCTCTGTGACGTCTCAGGTCAGAGGGTGCGGTGAAGTCTTTCCACCGCGCCCTCCCCCTGAGCTGTCACAGGGAGCACAGAGCGGAAAGACGCCGCCAACGCTGGAGTCCCGACCCGAGCAGCTGCAGCAGGTGAGGAGGGAGGTGAGTATTTGATTTTTTTTTTAATGTATGGAGGCATGGGGCATAATATGGGGGGGGGGTGACATCCTGCATGGGGCATAATATGGGGGGGTGACATCCTGCATGGGGCATTATAAAGAGAGGGGGGTTGACATCCTGCATGGGGCATTATAAAGAGAGGGGGGGTGACATCCTGCATGGGGCATTATAAAGAGAGGGGGGGTGACATCCTGCATGGGGCATTATAGAGAGAGGGGGTGACAGCCTGCATGGGGCATTATAGAGAGAGGGGGTGACATCCTGCATGGGGCATTATAAAGAGAGGGGGTGACATCTTGCATGGGGCATTATAAAGAGAGGGGGTGACATCCTGCATGGGGCATTATAAAGAGAGGGGGGCTGACATCCTGCATGGGGCATTATAGAGAGAGGGGGTGACAGCCTGCATGGGGCATTATAGAGAGAGGGGGTGACATCCTGCATGGGGCATTATAAAGAGAGGGGGTGACATCTTGCATGGGGCATTATAAAGAGAGGGGGTGACATCCTGCATGGGGCATTATAAAGAGAGGGGGGCTGACATCCTGCATGGGGCATTATAAAGAGAGGGGGGTGACATCCTGCATAGGACATTGTAAAGAGAGGGGGTGACATCCTGCATGGGGCATTATAAAGAGAGGGGGTGACATCCTGCATGGGGCATTATAAAGAGAGGGGGTGACATCCTGCATGGGGCATTATAAAGAGAGGGGGTGACATCCTGCATGGGGCATTATAAACAGAGGGGAGTGACATCCTGCATGGGGCATTATGAAGAGAGGGGGTGACATCCTGAATGGGGCATTATAAAGAGGGGGGGTGACATCCTGATTGGGGATTATAAAGAGGGGGGGTGACATCCTGTTTGGGGCATTATAAAGAGAGGGGGTGACATCTTGCATGGGGCATTATAAAGAGGAGGGGTGACAGCCTGCATGGGGCAATATAAGGGGGGAACAGCCTGCATGGGGCATTATAAGGGGGGGGGACAGCCTGCTTAGTGCATTATGTGGGGGGAACAGCCTGCATGGAGCATTATACGGTGGGGGGACAGCCTGTATGGGGCATGATGTGGGGGGTAACAGCTTGCATGGAGCATTATAAGGGGGGAGACAGCCTGTATGGGGCATTATGTGGGGGGTAACAGCCTGCATGGAGCATTATATGGAGGCCAGTATCCTGTATGGAGCGTTATAAGGGGACCAGTATCCTGTATGGAGCGTTATATGGGGGCCAGTATCCTGTATGGAGCTTTATAAGAGGACCAGTATCCTGTATGGAGCGTTATATGGGGGCCAGTATTCTGTATGGAGCCTTATATGGAGGGCAGTATTCCGTATGGAGCCTTATATGGGGGCCAGTATTCCGTATGGAGCGTTATATGGGGGCCAGTATTCCGTATGGAGCCTTATATGGGGGCCAGTATTCCGTATGGGGCCTTACATGGGGGCCAGTATTCCGTATGGGGCCTTATATGGGGGCCAGTATTCCGTATGGGGCCTTATATGGGGGCCAGTATTCCTTCATGGGGTCTTATATGGGGGCCAGTATTCCTTTATGGGGCCTTATATGGGGGCAAGTATTCCGTATGGGGCCTTATATGGGGGCCAGTATTTCGTATGGGGGCCAGTATTCCGTATGGGGCCTTATATGGGGGCCAGTATTCCATATGGGGCCTTATATGGTAGCCAGTATTCCGTATGGGGCCTTATATGGGGGCCAGTATTCCTTTATGGAGCCTTATATGGGGGCCAGTATTCCGTATGCGGCCTTATATGGGGGCCAGTATTCTGTATGGAGATATGTGGTGCCCATTATACTGTACGAGGACTATGTGGGGTCATTATTCTGTATGGAGCAATATATAATGGGGCCCATAAAACTGTATGGAGGACTTAGTGGTGCCCATAATACTGTATGGAGGACTATATTGTCCGGTCTGCACTGTGTGCTGCGAGGATTCTCCGGCTTCTGAGCTATTGTAGAATTTACAGTAGATATCACTCATGTAATGTAAGAAGTGAAATCTTTGCATTGTACTATATATATAGATTTCTCTGCGGTATCTGTGCATCATGAATCGTGGTATGTGTTAGAGGGGCCCACTGAGACTCGCCCGGGGCCCAGAAAAACCTGGAGCCGGCCCTAGATATAAGTATATTAAACGTTATAAATTCATTATAGCTGCAGTGATTTTCATGAAAACAGCTTGCTAGTGATGCACATTGCGTCACTACCAACGCTATGGGGGCAGTGTAGAGGGCAGCTAGGACGTGACAGGTTCTCTTTAACCCCTTAAGCCCCGCGGGTGGTTTGCACGTTAATGACCGGGCCAATTTTTACAATTCTGACCGCTGTCACTTTATGAGGTAATTACTCTGGAACGCTTCAACGGATCCCCCTGATTCTGAGACTGTTTTTTCGTGACATATTGTACTTCATGATTGTGGAAAAATTTCTTCGATATCACTTGCGTTTATTTGTGAAAAAAAATGGAAATTTGGCGAAAATTTTGAAAATTTTACGATTTTCAAAATTTGAATTTTTAAGCCCTGAAATCAGAGCGATATGTCACACAAAAGAGTTAATAAATAACATTTCCCACATGTCTACTTTACATCAGCACAATTTTGAAACCAAAATTTTTTTTTGTTAGGGAGCTATAAGGGTTAAAAGTTGACCAGCGATTTCTCATTTTTCCAACAAAATGTATAAAACCATTTTTTTAGGGACCACATCACATTTGAAGTCACTTTGAGAGGTCTTTATGACAGAAAATACCCAAAAGTGACACCATTCTAAAAACTGCACCCCTCAAGGTGCTCAAAACCACATTCAAGAACTTAATTAACCCTTCAGATGCTTCACAGGAATTTTTTGAATGTGGAAGAAAAAAATGAACATTTAACTTTTTTCACAAAAATGTTACTTTAGACCCAATTTTTTTTATTTTCACAGGGCTAACAAGAAAAAATGGACCCCAAAATTTGTGTGCTTGTGTGGCACTCCGAGGCTTACTGGCATCCCCCACACTCTCACAGGGATCCAGGCTTCACCTCCACCGGAGTCCACCAGGCCTCACCAGGCTTCCCACGAGCGGTGTTCCCCACACACAGGGAACAGCCTCGTGCCGCTCACACGGTGCCCACACAGGAGCTCCCAACACCCAGGAACTCCTACACACCGGAACACACCTGTCACAAATCACACAGGGTTTATATATACTGCAGCACACACACAGATAGGACCTTAACTGATGTCAGAGTCATGTGTCCACACCCTCTGTGTGCATAAGGACCTGTGTGATGTCACAGTCATGTGACCAGTCCGTTAAAGAGGAAGGTACATGGTCATTCAAAAACACACCAAACCATTAAAGGGATGTCTGCTACATCACTATATATATATGTATGTGTTTATATATATATGTGTATGTATGTATATGTATGTGTGTATATATATGTGTGTGTGTATATATATGTGTGTGTATATATATATATATATGTATGTATGTGTGTATGTGTATATATATATATATATATATATATATATATATATATACATATGTGTGTGTGTGTGTGTGTTTGTACATACATACATACGTGGTCAAAATTGTTGGTACTCCTCGTTTAATGAAAGGAAAAACCCACAATGGTCACAGAAATAATTTGAATCTGACAAAAGTAATAATAAATTAAAAATCTATGAAAATGAACAAATGGAAGTCAGACATTGCTTTTCAACCCTGCTTCCACAGAAGTTTTTAAAAAATGTAACTCATGATATAGGCCTGGACAAAAATGATGGTACCCCTGAAAATAATGTGACAACAGATACATGTTAAATCAAGTTGTGTCCACTAATTAGCATCACAAGTGTCTACAATCTTGTAATCAGTCAGTGGGCCTGTATATAGGGCTACAGATACTCACTGTGCTGTTTGGTGACATGGTGTGTACCACACTCAACATGGACCAGAGGAAGCAAAGGAAAGAGTTGTGTCAGGAGATTAGAAAGAAAATTATAGACAAGCAAGTTAAGGGTAAAGGTTATAAGACCATCTCCAAGTAGCTTGATGCTCCTGTGACTACAGTTGCACATATTATTTAGAAATTTAAGAACCATGGGACTGTAGCCAACCTCCCTGGACGTGGCAGCAGGAGGAAAATTGATGACAAATCAAAGAGACGGATAATTCGAATGGTAACAAAAGAGCCCAGGATAACTTCTAAAGAGATTAAAGGTGAGCTTCATGCTCAAGGAACATCAGTGTCAGATCGCACCATCCGTTGTTGTTTGATCCAAAGTGGACTTCATGGGAGACGACCAAGGAGAACACCATTGTTGAAAAAAATTTCATAAAAAAGCCAAACTGGAATTTGCCAAACTACATGTTGACAAGCCACAAAGCTTCTGGGAGAATGTCCTATGGACAGATGAGACAAACATTGAAGTTTTTGGCAAGGCACATCAGCACTATGTTCACAGACGGAAAAGTGAAGCATATCAAGAAAAGAACACTGTCCCTACTGTGAAACATGGAGGAGCTCTGTTATGTTCTCGGGCTGCTTTGCTGCATCTGGCACAGGGTGTCTTGAATCTGTGCAGGGTAAAATGTAATCTCAAGACTATCAAGGGATTCTAGAGAGAAATGTGCTACCCATTGTCAGAAAGCTTGGTCTCAGTCATGGGTCTTGCAACAGGATAATGACCCAAAACACACAGCTTATAACACCCAAGAACGGCTAAGAGGAAAACTTTCAACTATTCTGAAGTGGCCTTCTATGAGCCCTGACCTAAATCCTATTGAGCATCTTTGGAAAGAGCTGAAACCTGCCATCAGGAAAAGGCAACCTTCAAACACGATACAACATAAATAAAACTGTTACACTCGTGCCTGGACTGACTGGCGTGAGCGTGATTAGTGATCCCACTGTACCATGAACCGAGGAGTGCCTGGAGGGGCATAACTAAGTATCTACCCGATCCGACCAAGGTCGCACGGAGGCTAACGACTCCGTGAACCAAGGAGGAACCGAGCAGAGGGACCAGGTGCTACTCCAGGTTAGACCCCGGTCACAGCTGTTGACCCACACCGGGGAATGCAGGAACGGGCAGGTTAGGCTGGCACACAGACAGTTGGGTATTGGCAGGCACGGCTGGAGTGCAGACAAGAGGATACTGGCAAGCACGGCTGGTATGCAGACAGGAGGGCACTGGCAAGGCACGGCTGGTATGCAGACAGGGGGGTACTGGCAAACACGGCTGGAGTGCAGACAAGAGGATACTGGCAAGCACGGCTGGTATGCAGACAGGAGGGCACTGGCAAGGCACGGCTGGTATGCAGACAGGGGGGTACTGGCAAACACGGCTGGAGTGCAGACAGGGAGGCACTAGCAGGTTGGAACGCAGGCTGGATAGGGTCCAGTACAAACTGGGATTCAGGAACAGAACCGCAGATGCGGTAGACAAGCAGAGCAGAGAGGAACCGCTGGAACGGTAGGCAAGGCAGAGTAGAGAGATACCGCCAGAGCGGTGAGCAAGGCAGAGCAGGGCGAAACCGCCGGAGCGGTGGGCAAGGCAGAGCAGGAGGAACCGCCAGAGCGGTGAGCAAGGCAGAGCAGGGCGAAACCGCCGGAGCGGTGGACAAGGCAGAGCAGAGAGGAACCGCCGGAGCGGTGAGCAAGGCAGAGCAGAGAGGAATAATGAATGCACTTGGGCACACAAATCATCAAGATCTGCTGACGGCAACTCCTTTTGCAATGCTCGACCAATGAAGTGCTTGATGGGAGTCAAATCCGGAGATGCTTCTGGCCATGGTATCATGTTTAAGTCAAGCATGCTGCTCACAGTAGCACCTGCAACATGTAGCTTAACATTTCCATGTTGAAAAATAGTTACTGAGGCACGTTTAAGAAATGTCCATATCACTGGTTCCACGACCAAATCAATGTAACACTGAGCAGTTAGTATACCTGGAATGAAGACTAGAGGGGTCCTGCTACCATATATTATTACACAGCACACCATAATCCCGGGAGTACAATCGGTGTGACATTCTTTCTCGAATGCCAGTATTCTAATCTAGTCCAATTCCTCATATATGCCTACACACAGTATGATACCACTTTCATGGCCCCACAGTGGCTATCACACTCAATATGATGCCCCCACGGTCCTATTACACACAGCATGATGTACAGTATGATTCCCCCTGACAATACATTTCCCCACACAGTACATTGAAAGAAGACATCCATTGTGTTCTACCTATAACCTAACATGTTGATACAAAGGAAGGCAAAAGACCCATGAGGCAGATGCTAATTGCCCCCTATTAACGAAAAAATCCTTCCCAACTCCACTAATGGCAATTAGACTAGTTCCCTGGATGAACGTCCTATCACAGAATCTAGTTCCCATAACCTGTAATATATTTTTCAACAAAAGCATCCGGGCCATACTTGAACTTGTTTAGTAAATCAACAATTACAATATGATGTTCCCGAAAGTCTGAATATTAAAAATGGTGAACATTGGACATAATTTCAAAAAACATCACAGTAAAAGATAATGCCTTACCAACACCAGGTCAGATTACCAATGCACTGCAGGATGCAGCAAGCCTCCATGATAAAGGCGGGGGCAGCACATGTGCAAAATACTGATGCAGACAGCCACTCACTAACCTACCAATTCATGGAGGGGGTGGCTGTGTAGTATTATACATGCACACCGATGGAGTCTGCATAGGGCGCCAGTCACACAGATATGTGTGATACACAGTGTCTGGCTTGCAGCCTATTGATGTCTTGCTTGCAGCGTATTGATGACGCCCATAGTATTAGATCAGGCGGGTTGCCCAGAACTATATACATGCACCCCCACAGGACAGACGCCCCAATTCACCCAGCCAACACTAAAGAGGCCTGGCTGCATCCTGCAAAAAGATGTGCAAAAAAGATGAAAAATAGTATATAAGATAAGTACACCACATGAGGTATTGGACGATATTTTGGCCAAAATACGCAAGCTCACAACTCCATCGGTGTGCATGCATAATACTACACAGCCACCCCCTCCAAGAATTGGTAGGTTAGTGAGTGGCTGTCGGCATTAGTATTTTGCACATGTGCTGCCCCCGCCTTTATCATGGAGGCTTGCTGCATCCTGCGGTGCACTGGTAATCTGACCTGGTGTTGGTAAGGCATTATCTTTTACTGTGATGTTTATGTTCCCGAAAGTCCCGTAATTTCACTATTCTTAGAGTAAAGAATCGCCA
The DNA here is from genome assembly GCF_046119375.1 of Phyllobates terribilis. NCBI lineage: Eukaryota > Metazoa > Chordata > Amphibia > Anura > Dendrobatidae > Phyllobates > Phyllobates terribilis. The sequence goes on along the minus strand of NW_027363352.1, from coordinate 130,264 downwards.
TCTATGATGACTGAGAAACCATCTTTCTTCTAGTAGGAGAGGGTGCCTCCTTGTCATCGTTGAAGGTCTATATGTAAAAAGTTCCTTAATAAGATCTCTATACTGTTTCTTCTTATATTTGTACATTGTAATAAGATCGCCCTTAAACCTTCATTATTCCAAACTGAATAACCCTAACTTTGATAACCTGTCTTGGAATTGCAGTGCACCAATTCTCTTAATAACCTTGGTTGCATTTGTCTGCATACGTCCTAGTTCAACTATGTCCGTCTTATACACCAAAGACCAAAATTATACACAGTATTCTAAATGTGGCTGAATTAGTGACTTGTATACAGACAAAACTATGTTCTTATCATAAGCATCTATGCCTCTTTTAATGCTTCCATGGTTCTATTTGCCTTGGCAGCAGCGGCCTAGCACTGGTTATTAAAGTTGAGTTTGCTGTCCACCCATACACCCAAGTCTTTTCCAGTGATGGTTTTCCCAGTGTTTAGTACATAATTGTACATTGTAATTTGTCCCAAGCAAGAACATTTATCTACATTAAACTTCAATTGCCATTTTTCAGCCCAAACCTCAAGCTTACATAAATCCCTCTGTAATATTACATTATCCTCCTATGTACTGATAACCTTGCAGAGTTTACGATCATCTGAAAATATTGAAATTTTACTCTGTATACCCCCCAAAAGGTCATTAATAATTGTATTAAATAGAAGTCCCAATACTGACTCCTGGGGTACACCACTTTTAAATGTGACCCAGTTAGTGTGTTCCATTAATAACCATCATCTGTTTCTTATCACTGAGCTTTTTTTTGTTTCTTTCGAAATCATCTATACGGTTCCAGACATATGGACCTTTTTAAGTGCTTAAATGACACTCTTCCTTCAGAGAATCTTCTGGGCCATGGAAACTGGCATGACTTTGGGGTTACTTGTAGTTTTGAATGATTCATTTTACTATTCAATGTACTAAAAATGGGGAAAAAAATCCATTTGTGGTGAAATTGGACCAAATACTGATAGTGGGACGGTAGCCTAAATCTCGGTCTCCTTTGAAGCTCAGCATATAGATGAGCTCCAGAGGAGCACCAAGACAGCGGGCACAGGGCCCTCACTGTCCTAGTGACCCATCAGCCCCCGAGATCATGTCACAGGGCACAGATGGGAGCTGGTAAATGGAAGCAGTGGCACTGGTTACATTTACGTGCTGCTGTCAGAGATTGACAGCAGCATTTAAATGATTAACTTGTCGTAATTAATTGCTGTACTTTTATGTTAGAGGAGCAGGAAAGAAGGAAAAGCCGAGCTGTGGAGTTAGTATCAGAAGAACGTACCAACTCCAACTGCAGGTAGAAAAAAATGTAAATACTTATATAGTGTTAATATTGTATATTATAAATTATTTTCATGCATAAATTGCTGAATATTTACTATTATTTGTTGCAGTATATTTGGTATTAGTAATTATTATAGTTGGAAATTTGACTTACTGACACCACAGCCCTAGTTAAAAGGGTTTTCCACAAGTGAATATATTTATATATATACTAGATGGTGTCCCAATTCTAACGCATCGGGTATTCTAGAATATGTATGCGGCCGACTGGGCGCAATCAGCAGAGTGGTGTTTAAATTTGGCGCCAATCTCGCTGATTGGTCGCGGTCGGCTGGCGGCCGCGACCAATCAGCAGAGCGTTGTTTAAATTTGGCGCCAGAGCATTGTTTAAATTTGGCGCCAATCTCGCTGATTGGTCGTGGCTGGTGTCCGCGACCAATTAGCAGAGCGTTGTATAAATTTGGCGCCAATCTCGCTGATTGGTCGTGGCTGGCATCCGCGACCAGTCAGCAGAGCATTGTTTAAATTTGGCGCCAAAATCGCTGATTGGTCGCGGGCAGCGTCCGCGACCAATCAGCACAGCAGTGTTTAAATTTGGCGCCAAAATCGCTGATTGGTCGCGGGCAGCGTCTGTGACCAATCAGCACAGCAGTGTTTAAATGTTGCGCCAAGATCGGTGATTGGTCGTGGCCGCTATTTAAATGTGGCGTCCAAATCGGTGATTGGTCGCGGGCAGCGGCCGCGACCAATCAGCACAGCGGTGTTTAACTTTTGCGCCAAGATCACTGATTGGTCGCGGCCAGAGACCGCGACCAATCAGCGAATCGTATAGGTGAGGACCGGGGAGCAGAATCGTATTGGTGAGGACCGGGGAGCGCCGCTGCCTGTGTGGCTACTTCCGCTGCGAGAAGCCGGGAGATGAGCGGCTTCTCGCAGCAGAAGTATCCCGACCCGCAGCGCCGCTCCCCGGTCCTCCCTTGACACCCTAGCCGCATGGAGGTCAACGCCACTGCCTGTGCGGCTACTTCCGCTGCGAGAAGCCGGGAGATGAGCGGCTGCTCGCCGGTCGGGGTTCTTCTGCTGCTAGCGGCCGGGAGATGAGAGCCTCGCGCCAGTCATCTCCCGGCTGCATCGCCGCTGAGCTCCGTCCCGCAGATGAGCCTCTAACGGCCGCCATCTTTTTTCTGAAATCCCGCGTCGCTGATTGGCCGCTGCTGGACCAATCAGTGACGCGGGATTTCCCTGACAGACAGACAGACAGACAGACGGGATAAGACGATTATATATATAGATATACGCGGTGTGCAGAATTATTAGGCAAATTGTATTTTAGAGGATTATTTTTATTGTTGATCAACAACTATGTTCTCAATCAACCCACAAGACTCATAAATATCCAAGCTTAATATTTTTGGAAGTTGGAGTGGTTTTTTTAAAATTTGGCTATCTTAGGAGGATATTTGTTTGTGCAGGTAACTATTACTGTGCAGAATTATTAGACAATTTAATAAAAACCAAATATAATCCCATCTCACTTGTTTATTTTCACCAGGTAAACCAATATCAGTGCACAAAATATAGAAATAAACATTTCTGACATGCAAAGACAAAAACCCAAAAAATTAGTGATCAGTATAGCCACCTTTCTTTATGATGACACTCAACAGCCTTCCATCCATAGATTCTGTCAGTTGCTTGATCTGTTTTCGATCAACATTGCGTGCAGCAGCCACCACAGCCTCCCAGACCCTGTTCCGAGAGGTGTACTGTTTTCCCTCCCTGTAGATCTCACATTTTATGATGGACCACAGGTTCTCTATGGGGTTCAGATCAGGTGATCAAGGGGCCCATGTCATTATTTTTTCTTCTTTTAGACCTTTACTGGCCAGCCACGCTGTGGAGTAGTTGGATGCATGTGATGGAGAGTTGTCCTGCATGAAAATCATGTTTTTCTTGAACGATACCAACTTCTTCCTGTACCACTTCTTGAAGAAGTTGTCTTCCAGAAACTGGCAGTAGGTCTGGGAGTTGAGCTTCACTTCATCCTCAACCCGAAAAGGTCCCACAAGTTCATCTTTGATGATACCAGCCCATACCAGTACCCCACTTCCACCTTGCTGGCATCTGAGTCGGAGTGGAGCTCTCTGCCGTTTACTGATCCAGCCTCTGGCCCATCCATCTGGCCCATCAAGAGTCACTCTCATTTCATCAGTCCATAAAACCTTTGAAAAATCAGTCTTAAGATATTTCTTGGCCCATTCTTGACGTTTTATCTTATGCTTCTTGTTCAAAGGTGGTCGTTTTTCAGCCTTCCTTACCTTGGCCATGTCCCTGAGTATCGCACACCTTGTGCTTTTTGATACTCCAGTAGCATTGCAGCTCTGAAATATGGCAAAACTGGTGGTGAATGGCATCTTGGCAGCTTCACGCTTGATTTTCCTCAATTCATGGGCAGTTATTTTGCGCCTTTTTTGGCCAACACGCTTCTTGCGACCCTGTTGACTATTTGCCATGAAACGCTTGATTGTTCGGTGATCACGCTTCAAAAGTTTGGAAATTTCAAGACTGCTGCATCCCTCTGCAAGACATCTCACAATTTTGGACTTTTCAGAGCCCGTCAAATCTCTCTTCTGACCCATTTTGCCAAAGGAAAGGAAGTTGCCTAATAATTAAGCACACCTTATATAGGGTGTTGATGTCATTAGCCAACACCCCTCCTCATTACAGAGATGCACATCACCAGATTTACTTAATTGGTAGTTGGCTCTCAAGCCTATGCAGCTTGGAGTAGGACAACATGTATAAAAAGTATCATGTGATCAAAATACTAATTTGCCTAATAATTCTGCACACAGTGTGTATATATATATATATATATATATATATATATCACACTATAATACAGTATGTCTTTTTTAGTTGAACAATTGGGATGTGGCTGCTGGGACCCCCAGGATGCCCAGTACTGAATCCAACTGGTTCTTATACATAAACCTTAAGTAGAGCCACATGAAGGTAAAAGGATCAGAGTGCCTGAAAAATGTATGGATCAGAAGGTGTTTTTCCCTGGATTGACTGTCATTCGTAGATGTAACAGAATCACTGGTCTTCTCTTCCACTTTTGGCTGAGGATTAGAGGATTAACATGAAACATGGAAACGATATTCTCTCATCAGACATATATGATGTTTAGTACTGATATGCCATAAATGTCAGTAGTATTACATTAAATGCAAAGGGACATTAATCAATTTGAAATGATTCTTTTTAGTTTTTTTTTTATTAAGAATTACATGGAAGAATGAAGAGATGTTCTTGGAGGGCCTTCTTCTGCAGATGTTACTTGCTGGTCAGAAGGCCACAGGTAGATGGTACAAGTCCTTCCACACAGGTGCATCTTTAATGGTGGACATGCTGTACTAGGCACTAGACATGAAGGGTTTTTCACATTGAGATGTTTGTGTTGCTCCGATGACAGGGAGCAAATATGCAGCTTTGTCTGATGGAGCGAGCAACCCTGGATAATCCACGCCGGCAAGATGATATCAGCCGGCGGAAGGTGGAACCTGTGAGAGGAGACAAAGAGACATAACTAATGTAAGTAATGGGACTACATATTAGAGCAGGGATGTCACACTCAAACACACAGAGGGCCAAAATGAAAAACTTGGACCCCACATAATCCTACATACAGAATAATGGCCCCACATAGTCCTCCGTACAGTATAATGGGCCCCACATTGTCCTCCATACAGAATAATGGCCCCAAATAGTGGTGGTGGTTCTGTTGTCGTGGGTCAAATATAACCACCCTGCGGGCCAGGTTTGGTCCACGGGCCAGAGTTTGACATGTATGTATTAGAGGATACTACTGTAGTGTCACTGTGACAGGATGATAGAGGAGTCGTATCCATACAGATGTACGGGGTCATTGTCAGTAATCCTACAGATAATATCTGCTCCACATGACTCCTTCTCACTGACTGACATCATGCAACATGGAGCTTATTGTTACACTTACCTCTTCTACTTCTTCTCTCTTCTACCTTCTCTGTTTTTTGTCGATCTTTCGATGCAGATTTTCTTTTCCCCTGAACTGGTGATTCTGATAAAAAAAACAAGAAAAAGATGTATATTATAAACTCCTAAAAGATTAGCTTTGTATCTTTATATAGAATTCTGTTATTCTTGTACCCTGTAGTCCCGGTAATTGATTATTGCACCATAATAGAGAGAATATGTCATATATACATAAAACCACCTGAGGGTCTGAGAATTAGATTGCCTTGTGAACTGATTAATATGAAACCTGTAGGTTTTCCGATATGTGGTGTCTAGCCAGGGAACTATGTCCCCTTATTAACATGATAACACTGCGGCATCCTGCAAGTAATATCTTAAAATAAGTTAGCTAAAACCTCAGTGCATTCTTAAGGTGATAAGGATCAGTATAGGCCTAGATGGAGCCATGGGTGCAGTATTCAGAATCAGTTTGGCAGAAGACTGAATGGCTTCTTATGCATTAAAAATTATAACCTATGAGGCTATGTGCCCACGTAGCAGATTTGATGCAGAGCGTTTTTGCCTCTCTCTGGCAGAAAAAAACGTATGCAGATTTACATGCAGATTTACATACGTTTTTTCTGCCAGAGAGAAGCGTTTTTTCAGCATTTTTACATGCGCTTTCGCATGCGTTTTTTCAAGAAGTTTTCCAAACGATTTTGAGCATCACTTGGAAAAGTGCTTGACAAGTTGGTCACACTATTTAAATCCATGCAACCGGCATGGATTTATATAGTGTGACCGAGTAATAGTTAAAAAAAAGAATAAGAATGGTAAAAAATGAAAAAAAAAAGATTATACTCACCTTCCGGTGTCTTCCCGGTGTCATCTCTGCTGCGTCCGGTCTCTTGCAATGCTTGCGGTGCTGTGAAGGACCTGCGGTGACGTCATTGAGTCATGTGATGGGTCACATGACTCAGTGACGTCATGACAGGTCCTTCACAACAGCGCGAGCATTGCAAGAGACCGGACGGCGTGGACAAAACACTGGGAGGACATCGGAAGGTGATTATAAGCTTTATTTTTTATTTTAAATTCTTTTCTTTACAGATTCTATGGTACCCAGGTCTGGATGAGAGTCTCCTCTCCTCCAGACTTGGGTACCATCCGCACATTAGAAAGCGCCAATTACGCAAGTACAGATGCAGTCTTGCGGAATTAGCGCGTTCTAATGCAAGTCAATGGCGGCGATTACGCTGCGCGTCCGCAAAATTAATGGACATGCTGCGTATTTTTGAGCGCAGCATAAACGCTGCGGAAAAATACGCAGCATGGGCATTGAAAGTGCGGAATTGCATTGGAGACCATGGGGGAAGGTTTACCAAGCGTTTCCCAAGTGTTTACGCTGTAGAAATTCCGCAGCGTAAACGCTTGAAAAACGCATCGTGGGCACACAGCCTAAGAGTGAGGATTTTTATAAAATGAAATGTTGGGCTGTTTTCACATTACACTTTTTGACACAGGCTGCAATAGAATGACCTATAGAGCTATACATACCTGACAATATGGATGACTGTCTGCCTTCAGCAGTGAAACACTGCTTGTCATCATCAGACTTAGAGGGGGAAGAATCTTTCTGCGTCTGGTTGTCATCAGATTTAGAGGGGGAAGAATCTTTCTGCCTCTGCTTATCATCATCAGATTTAGAGGGGGGAGAATCTTTCTGCATCTGGTTGTCATCAGATTTAGAGGGGGGAGAATCTTTCTGCGTCTGGTTGTCATCAGATTTAGAGGGGGGAGAATCTTTCTGCGTCTGGTTGTCATCAGATTTAGAGGGGGGAGAATCTTTCTGCGTCTGGTTGTCATCAGACTTAGAGGGGGGAGAATCTTTCTGCGTCTGGTTGTCATCAGATTTAGAGGGGGGAGAATCTTTCTGCGTCTGGTTGTCATCAGACTTAGAGGGGGGAGAATCTCTCTGTGTCTGGTTGTCATCCTCAGATTTAGAAGGGGGAGAATCTTTCTGCGTCTGGTTGTCATCAGACTTAGAGGGGGGAGAATCTCTCTGTGTCTGGTTGTCATCAGATTTAGAAGGGGGAGAATCTTTCTGCGTCTGGTTGTCTTCAGACTTAGAGGGGGGAGAATCTTTCTGTCTGTTTGGTAGAAGAAAAACATATAAATTACAAGTGAAAACAATAGATACGGATACAACACCTGTCTGCAAAGCCCATTAGGACATCTGAATAACATTAAGGGGATGCTGTGCTCAAGACCCTCTTCTACCAGCAAGAATGGAGAATCACTAGCAATATTTATTTTCCTGTAATGAACTGGAAATTAAAGCTGGTCATAGTTATCAACTTTCATCACCAGCGTTATCACAAGTCAGAAACATGGTGATCAGCAATCATGTGGTCATCGATACTGGATTTAGTATCGACTTACACTCGTCTTGAATTTGGTGTTGTGAACACATATCAGAATGGACCCCATAAAAATAATTTGCTCACATGTCTGACTGTTTTGCACTTTCTGGTGAATACCCTGGAGGTGACTTGGGTTCTTCATTGTTCATCATCTTGGTATGGATGGAACAGAGCTAATACAAAGAGGAAAAAAAAATATTTTAATATTTTACAATTTTATTTTAATTACAGGTTGTATGGATCTTATTGGTCACATACTTACTTTAGAAAGCCTATGCGAAGATGATAGAAAGTTTTGGCTTTCCGGCCAGTCATTATCTTCACTTGTGTCCCCCTCATCTGAATCAATATGTTGATGTCTGCTACATCGAGCTGAAAAGTACAAGAGTTAATCGAGATTATTAGCATAATACTTTGTCCTGAACAGTCACCATTTGATCATGAATCAAGGTGGGGACTGATTCTCACTTAAAATGAAATACAAGACACACAGCAGCTTTCTGCAGATGATGTCTCATTCTACTTACTGTCAAAGTAGATGGTATCCTCTTCTGACTCAAGATCAGGAATGAACAGCGACTTCTGACTTAGAAGGTTGTCAAAATCTAAGTTACGCAGGAATGGATGAAATTTGATCTCATTTGCTCCTCCTTGAAAAGGAAAACAATGAATAGTGATATAGTTATTGTCAAAGAGACAAGTTTCTTAGGCCTCCTACACATATCCGTGTTTGCACTACATGTGGCATCCATTTTTCTTTCACGTATGCCACCCGTACCCATTATCATCTATGCTGCTGTTTTTTTGTGGCAGCACAGATGACAAGTGCCAATACAAGTCTATGGGACCCTGAAAAACACGTACATCACACAGATGGCATCCGTGTGCCATTTGTGTGCCTTCCTTACGCTGTATCTGTTTAACATTACAAACTATAAGAGATACTTTATCATTTCTTTTTCTTTGCCGTACCGGAAAAACACTGATGGCACACTGATGGCACACTGATTCAAAACACTGATGACACTAGTACTGTTTTTTTCCGGTACTGGTTTCAGTACTGATTTTATACGGACGTGTGAAGGGGGCGTTAATCTGAACGGTTGACGTAACAGAGCCGAAGTGAAGTAGATGTACTGAAAGTCTTAGCATGAAGAATGGGGAATGGCCAAGCTGGTAGAGAACAAAACCTCAGTGCTGATCCTCATTATTCATTTTCTGTTCACAGAGGTGTAATAAGTCATTAATAATAGTATTATATACATTACCTGTCCCAAGTCTTTGTGCTGGATCTTTTCTGAGCAGCTCAATGATGATATCCCGAGCTGTGGCTGGAAAAGCCGAATTAGTAAGTTTCCAATATATGTCATCTGTTATGTAAAAAGCAAATATTACAGAAAATGAAACATCTTAATTTATTTTATCAAAACAAAAATCTTTTATATTAACAAAAGTAACTAAATCACACAACTAATCTATTCAAATAACAATGACATTACACAGCAATCAGATTATTTTACTTACCCCTGACAATATGGCTGTAAATGTCATATTTGGAAGGCCCATAAAATGGTACACGTCCTACAAGAAATGTATATAGGATGATCCCAATTGACCACCAGTCAGCTGGCCTTCCATAGCCTTCCTTTAAGATAACTTCTGGGGCTATGTAATGAGGGGAGCCAGCAATCTGGAAAAAACAGAGGAATGAGATAATGATCAGAGAACATAATTGTGACAAATAACATCAGTGGAAACGTTTTCTAGATGAGAAAGTATAAGAGAAGGAGAAATGGAGGAGATGAGTAAAGAACAAGTTCCTGCCTACCTCCTTATCATGGAACTCTCTGGTGATGTCCTCAATTGGAGCCTTGTAGATCTCTGATGTTGGTCTCATGAGACAGAGCTTGGAAAGCCCAAAATCTGTAACTTGAATATGACCAGTTGACGTTATCAGGAGGCTGTGAAAAAAAGAGGATGTCAGCCCCAAGTTGCAAATAGTTTGTATAATAAACGATATCTTTTTTCCCCTTTCTTATACTACAAATGTCACTTACTTTTCAGGCTTCAGGTCTCTGTGCATTACACCATAGCTGTGCAGATATTCCACAGCTAGAACCGTTTCTGCAATGTACAGACGAGCCAAGGGGACAGGTAAACACCCATAGTTCTTCATAAAACTGCCACAGTCTCCTCCTACAGCAGAAAGCAAATATGACAGGAGAGGGTTTGTTACAATGTAAATGACACATGAGGAGTGTGAAGGAGAAATGAGCGGAGACATTGGGGCAGGACGTCATACACAGAGATATACTGTATAATAATGCAAAAAACCCTCCATTGGAGCATACCCGAATAGTAACTAGGACTGCACTAAATGTCTATGAAGCAAAACCACAAAGGTGCAAGAGCTGCACAAATAAGTGCAATGAAGCAACATCCCATATAAAAGCATGAATCTTTATTAGTCACGTGGAATAAATATTTAAAAATAACAAGGTAACTCATACAAAAAAGAGACACTATTCTGGCCAAAAAAGTATGAGCTATATATACTATGTATCTTGCAATAAATAAATATATAATTAGTTAAAGGTGTTAGCAGTCTCATTTGTGGTTTTGCTTTATATACTGTATAAGGCCGGTTTCACACGTCCGGATATTTCTGGTACCGGAAAAACCTGTGTCGGAGATGTCCGTGTGCCGCATCAGGAGCACACGTACCGGCGTTTGGGAATCAGTGTACAGTTAGCGTTATTCCCAAAAGCCGGGTACTGAACGCTGCGCTCATCATTTTCCCCTGCCGGCACTGCGATCAGCACCAGCAGGAGTTAATAATGAGAGTTGTAGTCTGCTCCCGGTGTCTCCACCTGTAAAAATAAGAATAAAATAAAAAAAAAACCTTATACTCACCTACCTGTCCTAAGTATCTCCTGCTGTAATCCATGCGACTACTCAGCAGAGGAGCTGGGGAGAATGACTCCTGCAGCGAGCGACGCCAGACCTCAGCTGAGCTCAGTGAGTGACAGGACACCGCTCGCTGAGCTCAGCGCAGATTCGGGGCCGCTCGCTGCAGGAGTCATTTTCCCCGGCTCCTCTGCTGAGCGGTCTCATGGATTACAGTGGGGGACATTTAGGACAGGTGAGGGTATAGATTTTTTTTTTATTCTTATTTTTACAGGTAGAAATACACTGGGAGAAGACAACCCTCATCATTAACCCCTGCTGGTTCTGATCGCAGCGCCGGCAGGGGACAATGATGAGGGCAGCGTTTAGCACCCGGCGCTAACTTTATCGCTAATTCCCAGGCGCCGACACATGTCACACGGATGGCATCCGTGTGCGGTATGTGTTTACACTGAACCATTGACTTGAATGGGTCTGTGTGATCCGTCCTGCTGGCCAAAAACAGACATGTCTACGTGTGGATCACATGGACACACGGTCCGTGGAAACACTGACATGTGCGCACATGTGTCAGTGTCTCCAGTACGTGTGGTAAACTGTCACCTCACGTACCAGAAATACTGAAGCGTGAAAGAGGCCTAATGTAGAGCGTATAAAGCAGAGTGACCCAATATAAAAAGACAGAGCCGTGCCTCATCTGCAAGCCTCTTATTCATTACTCTGTGAAATGCTCATCTATACAAACTGTTAGAATTGAGTCAAATCCTCCTTTTATCCTCAGTGGATATTTTTGCCATTCTCAGTGAGGACATTCACCAGAGACTTTCACAGAGATAATGATTTTCCTGGCATCTTGGTAACAGATAACTTATAGTAAATGCAGTATGGACATGTAACCGTCCATGTGGTCACATTCAGATTATGGAGAAGATGCTAGAGATAAGCAGATTGAGGCTGGATATAGGCACAATGGATATGACTTACCTGCTGCATACTCCATGACCATACACAGATGATGAGGAGTTGGAAAGGAGCACAACATGGAGGCCACAAATGGACAATCAGCAAATGTTAGGATGTCCCTCTCTAGAAAGGCACGTTCAAGTCTTCTTGGAATATTCACGTTCTCCTTGTCCAGCTTCTTCATAGCGAATAGCTGGCTTGTGTATTTGTGTCGCACTAAGTGGACGGCTCTGGAGAGAAGGAAAATCCATGATTTATAATGAATTCTTACTAACATTTTGTCTATAAACCTCATCACATGATTGTTTGGTTACTACTAGATGTCACTAGAAATCCATGTAGAAATCCATCAAGTTACACAACATAAATGATGACCTATGCGAGGTCCTCATCTATGTCACGTCCTAACTGACCTAAATAATGACATATAGATGTGGCCAGTAGACATGAGCTAACACAATTGAGTGGAATTAAATTCTACTCAGATTTTGCAAAATTCTGCATTCACCAAAATGGTGTTTTGTTTTTTTGTTTGTTTTGTTTTTTGTAATTTGCTTACTCATGGATTTAGCAAAATGTCAAGCGTTGGCCACCATTTTCAAAATCTTGAAAGGCCATAAAAAAGTTTAAAAATAAACAAATTTTTATACTCACTTCTACGGCCCCTCCGCCTCAACCGTCCGTTCCTTGCCGCATCCTCAAATCTCTGCTGCTAATGCTGAAATCCAAATGCCTCTCATACTGGGACGGGACTTCCAACATTGATGAGATCTGGGAGGATTATGCACAAGCGCAAGAACAGTCACGGTGTCACAATGTTGTGACTTTTTATGCTCTTGCATAGAACTCTCTCAGACCTTCTCAAAGCCTGAAGTCCTTGCATAGCGTGAGCGGTGGCAAACTGAAGAGGCAGTGAGGACCGGACGGGTGACGGTGAGAAGTGGAGGGGCTAGAGAATTGAGCAGTAAGGGGAGTATAAGTATGTTTCTTATGCTTATTATGTTCTGGGGCCTGGTGAGGCCCCAGAGCATAATAAGGGACATTAATTTCTCCTTGAATCGTATTTTCACAAGTCCACGTGAACAAGCAAATTAGAATTTTGCCTGATTCGCTCATCTCTTGTGGACAGTATGGACTCAGAGCATTTCTCTGTTGTACGGGCTGGGCACAGAGACAGAAGCATTGTCATAAGGAACACTAGGAAATGTATATTATGCAAACATAAAGCTCACCCATAAGCTCCACTGCTGATCAGTTTGATTGGTTTAAAGTCGGTCTTACTAGGACTTGTCTCCAAGTTCAATGATCCGGTCAAGGCCTAGAAATAATAAGAAATGACATTAAGACATAGAATCTGCAGGAAAATAAAAGCTCCAGATGCAGGAACTTCTCCTCTATATTATGTCCACGCTGATTACATTGCAGCAGATGTAGAGGACATGATGCAAGCCGGACCCTCCACAGACAGTATTATATTTTAAGGGGATATTCCCCATGCATAGATATCACTGTACTGCAGGGTATGATAAGGGGCATCACACAGAAGAGGCAGAATAACAATGCCATCATTACTCACAATAGATCTGATCTACATAAAAGCAAAGATATCCCATTGTCATCTGGGGTATAATATTATATGTGTAATTCATACCCCGTTATCTGATGATAAACAGACGTCTCCTCTGATACTTACACTGGCAGATTCGTGGATCTCTGGTGTCTCACATATTCCACCATCAGTACTGGCCGTCGACACAGTTATTTCTAAAATAATGATAAAATAATGAAAAGATGTCATGTATCAGTCTATATCAGTACTTAATATATAACACATCCATATAATGAAGGACATGACAAGATCTCTGTAAATGATATAAAAACTAGATATCTGGTATTCTGCACATACTAAATATACAGTATTTATGGCACATCCAGAGATAGATACACTGGGCGATTGTTCAGGATCTGATTACCGTATTTTTCAAGTTATAAGACACACTTTTTTCTGTAAAATGGGGGTGCGTCTTATCCCAACGTAGCTTACTGAGGGGGGGGGGGGTTGCGGTGAAGCGAGGCCCCAGGACGCAGGGTCACTGCTGCAGGAAGCTGGCGGCGGCAGGAGTGGGGCGATGCTGTGGGCCCCAGGCTGGGAGGAGGGGGTGTTCGGCGGTGCAAGGATGCAGCGGCCCCTGGGCTTTCAGAAAATGTCGCCGGAGACTCCGCACTTCCATGATTTTCAGTGTGGTGGACTTCGGAAAAATGGATTCTGGAGATGGCGCATGCAGATTGAGATCTTGTCTCCCGAGATCTCAATCTGTGCATGCGCCACCTCCGGTGGAGATTTTCCCAAGGTCCACCAGATTGAAAACCATGGAAGTGCAGGGACTTCAGTGCAGCATCGCCCCACTCCTGCTGCTGCCATCTTTCCGCCGCCTTTCCCCTAGAAAAGTTACCACAAAATTGGATTATAAGTTGCTCCACCATTTTATTAAAAAAATGTTTTTCCTATTTTCCGCTCCAAAATTTCACCTGCTTCTTATGGTCCGGTGCATCTTATAGTCTTCAAAATATGGTATTTTTGAACAATTACATGATTGGGGATCTATGACCCTCATTTTGGAGCCGAGAAGACCACACAGGCGTGAAGTAGAATTACATGATCCCTCTCCATTACAGGGAATGAAGAGTAAATCTACATATTCTCTGCCATTCTCTATAATATCTGGATATTTGAATGTAAAATATTAGATGATCGGCTTACCTTCAATCAGATCAGTTTTTAGCTCTAACTGACTAATATTAGGGTCAGGCATGTTCACGGTTTGCCCCTCTTCGGAGTCACCTTCGGATGTTTCCTGATGGTTATAATATGTACAATTAGTATAACATTTCACAAATACTAAATTATCATATACAATAGATAGGAAGGACTAAACATTGGATTTACTGGTAATTTCAGTATTGGACGGACTATACACAGCCACTCCCTCCAGTAAATCAACGATAATATATAAGGTACTTGTATATACAACTGATCTCTGTTATCAGAATTGCAGCATTTACAAGAAGGAAGATTGTGATGATCGAGCAAAACAGAGGCAGAAATACAAACTCCCACCGCTGAGTACAGACTGCCATCACAGATGATGGAGCCGCAGGGACAGGCGGTCATGAAATATCCTGTGCCTGCCTGGAGGGGACAAGGACATGTGATATAGAAGATGATGGCTCCTTACCAGGTGCTCCAGTGAGCGGGCCGGACTCTCCAGTATATTCAGGACATTTTGGGCCAGTTGTTTAAAAAAGGCCAATTTTCCACTTTGGGCTTTTTCTTCAGCCTATAAAGATGGAAATAAATACAAAAGGAAAATCATGAGAGAAAGTGCAGAATGGAGGAGGCCATTTATGTCACCATTTTACTCCTGTCTATCTGCAGCTACAATTACTACACATTTGGTACATTTTATATATTATATTGGTGTCGATCTAAAGAACAATTTTCTGTAAATAAACTTGTATTCCATTATTATTATTTGATTTGTATTATTATTATTATTATTTTTTATACAGCATAAAAACACTTGTATAATTAGTGGTGGTGAATTATGATGTCATAATAGCAGTGATGTCGTGATGGAATCTTGTGATGGAATCTTAACGGGGCATCTCACCGTGAAAGGAAGTTTCCTAGCAATAGTTAAGGTGGCAAAACCATAGTTTGTGCATCAGTACCAGATGCTTGAATGTAAGAAAGAACTGTGGGTACTTTACATTTCTAATCAGTGAGGCTAGTTCTATGGTCTGAGATAAATTATTAATATTTGTTATACACAATAAAAATCATAATTACATATTTATAAGAAATCCGGATTAAGGTGCTAAATGAAGTGTCTTTACTAAGGGACAAGGACTGGACTAGGAATGAAATCTAGCCCTGACATTTGAATCATACAGGCTCATGCTGCACTTTTACACCCTCTTCCCAAAATGGGGATCTCTATTACAAATATGACCCTGCCTGACACTGAAGAAAGTCTAAATTTTATTACTACCAATAATACCACTATACAGTAAGGGAGACCAACTAGACATAATAATAATAATTTGTGCAGATTGTCTGCTATTTACCTGTTGTACTAATGTCCTGATGTTCTGCTGTAAATGCTGAAGATATTCTGAGGTAATACGACCTTGGTAGTATTTGGTCAAGCAGTCCCGTACAAGCTCCATAACCAGCCGGTAAGTGAAGCTGAGGACGCCATCGGGTAGTGGTAGCACACAGTTAGGGGTATAGGTGGTAAGAATCCCCTGGAGTAGTGCCAACTCCTGAAGTCTGTCTGGAGAAATTCCAGACATTTCAATGAAATGCGCAATCAGTATATCACTAGATAAGTAGCTAAACACTGACAACAATGACACCGGGGTATCAAAGTGACACTGAAGTGTAAACGCTTGTATAAGTAGTGGTTGTGAATTATGATGTCATAATAGCAGTGATGTCATGATGGAATCTTGTGATGGAATCTTACAGGTGCATCTCACCTTATAAGGAAGTTGCCTAGCAACAGCTAAGATGCCATCTACATAGACTGAGCATCAGCATCAGATGCTTGAATGTAAGAAAGAGCTATGGGTACTTCACTTTTACTTTGATAGGCAGGTGAGTATAAGGATTTTTTAATTTTATTCTTATTTTTACACTAGGACACAGCGGGAGCAGACTACTACTCTCATCATTGTCCCTTGGTTGTGCTGATCACAGCGCCAGCAGGTTACAATGATGAGGGCAGCATTCAGCACCCGGTGATTGGGAACAGCGGTAACTGTACTGCTGATTCCCAGGTGGCGGAATGTGCGCTCCTGATGCGGCACACGGTTGCCACACAGGTGCACATGGACACGTATATCTCCCGTACCGGTTTTTCCGATACTGGAAATATCAGGACATGTGAAACCGGCCTAACTCTGGACTCTGTAAACAGAAAAAACTGATGGCACTTCTAATACGAGAAATAGGTGTGAACAGGTGCTTACTAGGAGAAGCTACCTCCATATACAATTAACAAATAAAGTAGCAAACTGCAATGCTAAGTATGTAAGCATGAAATATGGAATATAAATAGCATTACTGCTATAGAAAATAGAAATAAATGAGAAATCTTAGCGCATAAATTGGCCAATTCATGTGTACCTGTCCCTTAGAGAGGTATTCACATTGGTAGGGTCCTGGCACTGAGAAACGCCTTACCGCGGCTGCCAGATACACATGAATTGGCCAATTTATGTGCTAAGATTTCTCATTTATTTCTATTTTCTACAGCAGTAATGCTATTCATATTCCATATTTCATGTTTACATACTTAGCCTTGCAGTGTGCTACTTTATTTGTTAATTACTCTGGACTCTGTGTGGCCTCTGTTCAGCGGTGTTCTTTTTATCAGAGGCTCGCAAAACTGTGGCCGACGGCACTTTTATTCACGCCTAATAAAAAGACGGACACCGTGGGATCACAGGCCAGACGGTGCCTCCATCTGCCTCATTACAGGGAATCTTCCGCCGGAGGCTCCGTCTGGATCACGTATTTCAGAGATTTACATGGAAACCCCGGTGTAAGCGCTGAGCGTAGAGCACAGGATAAATGTGGGCAGAGCCATATTGCGAACTCTGGGAGGCTGAATGAACAAACCAACAGCAGGTGAAGAATTGGTTTTATTTATTTATTTACACCGTTCCTCGTGCGGTTTAAGTGATTAGATGACTTTATTCTTCGGGTCGGTGCGATTACAGTGATACCAGATTCATATCGGGTTTTTACATTTGGCAGCTGTCACACACTAAACTTTTTTTTTTGCAAAGACTAGTTTTTGCATCGCCATATTTTCAGAGCTATAATTTTTCCATATTTCGGTCGACAGAGTTATGTGATAGCTTGTATTTTGCGGGACAAGTTGATGTTTTTATTGGTACCATTTTCGGGCATGTGACATTTTTTGATCGCTTTCTATTCTGATTTTTGGGAGGCAGAATAAACAAAAACCAACAATTCAGTAATTGTTTTTTTAGTTTTTTTTATGCAGCTCTGCGTGTGGTAAAATTAATAAGGCAGCTTTATTCCTCGGGTCAGTACATTTACAGCCATACTGCATTTATATCTTTTTTTATGTTTTGGCGCTTTTACACAATAAAAACTATTTCATAGAAAAAATCGCTTTATTCTAAGAGCTATAACTTTTTTATTTTTTGGCTGATGGAGCTGTATGGTGGCTTGCTTTTTGCGGGACAAGATGATGTTTTCAGTGGTATAATTTTTATTTATATTCGTCTCTTTGATCGCGTTTTATTCCACTTTTTGTTCGTTGGTATGATGATAAAGCACCGTTTTTTGATTCTTTTTTTTTTACTGTGTTCACTAAAGGGGTTAACTAGTGGGACAGTTTTATAGATCAGGTCGTTCCGGATGCGGCGATACTAAATATGTGTACTCTTATTGTTTTTCTTCATAATAATATTTTATTTTTTTATTATTTTTTTATTTTTAAAAAAATATTTTTACAACTTTTTTTTCACTTTTTTTACTTTGTCCCACTATGGGACTTTCACTTTCAGCAGGCTGATCGCAGTTCTAAGGTATAGCAGTGCAGGATCACTGCTATACCTTGTAAACTGTCAGTGCTGCAGACACAAGCTAGTTTGATCATGCACTGCGCATGGTCAAACTAACTTGCTGGTGCCTGGTGACACAGGTGTCGTCATGATGACATCGTGTCACCATGGCAACGATCGGGACCCCGTGAGGACAGCGCAGGGTCTCCGATCCAAGAGCAGAGGTGCTTCTGTCCCTCCACTCACTTGCTAAATGCTGCGATCGCAGCATTTAGGGGGTTAAAGTGCCGGGTGTCAGCTGTCAAAATCAGCTGACAACCGGTGGCGATTGATCCCGCACAGCCTGTGTCGTAATAATACGTACCTGGTCCATAAGGCCCAGGGCACAGGGACGTATTATTATGCACAATGTCAGAAAGGGGTTAAAGCTTCTGACGCGCCCCTGGGCCTGCTGTGTCGTGCGGCATCGCGCGCACGGGGGCTTACCCGGAGCCGGATCAGATGGGGGTAGTAGTCTCGTGGCGGTGACCCGGTCCGTGCCCAGGGAGTCAAACTGAGCGGCAGTATTTAGCAGTAGATGTTATATTGCTCGACTACGCCACCCGTTGAATGCAGTCATGAGACCGCCGCTGCAGGGCAGACCGCTGAGGCCGGTGGTACGGTTGTGCAGCGGGGATGGTATAACCCCCAACGGGAGGGGTATGGCCTCAGGGCAGCGGATGTGGATGATGAAACACTCAGAGACGGTGCGGTGTAGTTCAGGGTCTTTACTGGTGGCAAAGGTAGACCCTCCCGGAGTACTGGCTAGCGATCGGGGCCTGGTCAGTCCGTGAGCAGATGGAATCTTCCCTGGCCAGGCGGAGTTGTAGGCCTCCCCAACTAATCGTACTCTTCTGGCTACCTTGCTAGAGGCTGGTAAAAGTAGCCCACATCCCTGAGTGTACCGTGTGGTGCTCACCCGTATGGCCGGTGACTCATAGAATCATAGAATGGTAGAGTTGGAAGGGACCTCCTGGGTCATCTGGTCCAACCCCCTGCTCAAAGCAGGATTCACTAAATCATCTCAGACAGATGTCTGTCCAGCCTCTGTTTGAAGACGTCCATTGAAGGGGAACTCACCACCTCTCGTGGCAGCCTGTTCCACTCATTAATCACCCTAACTGTCAAAAAGTTTTTTCTAATATCTAATCTGTGTCTCCTCCCATTTAGTTTCATCCCATTGCTTCTAGTCTTTCCTTGTGCAAATGAGAATAAAGATGATCCTTCTACAATGTGACAGCCCTTGACATATTTGTAGACAGCTATTAAGTCTCCTCTCAGTCTTCTTTTTTGCAAGCTAAACATTCCCAAATCCTGCAACCGTTCCTCATAGGACATGGTTTGCAGACCAGTCACCATTCTGGTCGCTCTTCTCTGAACTTGCTCCAGTTTGTCTATGTCTTTTTTAAAATGTGGTGCCCAAAACTGTACACAGTATTCCAGATGAGGTCTGACCAAAGAGGAGTAAAGACCGATAATGACTTCACGTGATCTAGACTGTATGCATCTGTTAATACATCCCAGAATTGTATTTGCCTTTTTTGCTGCTGCATCACACTGTTGACTCATGTTCAGTCTATGATCTATTAGTATACCTAAGTCTTTTTCACATGTACTGTTGCTTAGCTCTATTCCTCCCATTCTGTATATGCTTTTTTCATTTTTATTGCCCAGATGTAGTACTTTGCATTTTTCCCTGTTAAAAACCATTCTATTGGTTGCTGCCCACTGCTCCAGTTTATTTAGGTCTTTTTGAATCCTCTCTCTCTCTTCTCTAGTATTAGCTATCCCTCCTAGCTTTGTGTCATCAGCAAATTTAATCAGTTTACCCTCAATTCCTTCATCTAAATCATTGATAAAGATGTTGAACAATACAGGTCCCAGGACGGAGCCCTGTGGTACCCCACTTGAGACATTCATCCAGCTGGATGTGAAGCCATTTACAACCACCCTTTGAGTCCGATCACTAAGCCAGTTATGAATCCACCTAACAGTTGCCTGGTCCATTGCATACTTGGTCATTTTTTCAATAAGGATGGTGTGAGATACTTTGTCAAATGCTTTGCTGAAGTCAAGATATACTATATCTACAGCATTTCCCTGATCCACCCGGGGCCTTCTGGTAGCTTCTGCTCCACGACGGCGGTGCTGGTCCCTTGCGTGTGACCGTGCCTTCGGGTTTCTTGGCCAGAGGACCTGAAATCCCCTGCCGGGCGGTTTCTGCTGCTGGGTAAGGATTAGTCCCCACAGCCTCGGACTCCGGGTCCGGTAAGAACTCTTCAATCAGGGCGAGCTCTACAGCTTCCAGCCCCTGATCTCTTTTAGCACAGCTCCCACAGAGCTCCTGATCTTTCTTGCTCCTAAAGCTGCTCCACTACAGACCAGACTGTGTCTCTGTCTGTGTTCTCTCACTCTCTTCTAACCCTGCCTCAGCCCCAGCTTTATATAGGGGAAGTTCTTCCCCTCCCAGGACTGGGCAGGAGGTGTGGCATGCATAGGATGTCTGACCAGGAAACCTCCCACCTGCTCACAGACGTAATATTGCTATTACTGTGGAAACCAGACCCCTGGGGTGCCACATTCCCCCCTAGTAAAATTTAGTACTCCGGGACTAAACATATTTTTGTAAAACATAACAAGTAAAAACAGAAACAGTACAATAAAGAAGAACACATTAGGATGGTCACGGCATGTCCGCAACCGGGTGCAGTCTTTGAAGAAAACAAAGGTGTCCATTTCACCAAGAGACCGGGAGCCGTAACCAGGTAGGGGTCTGTCCTGCCCCGAGTCCTTAACAGTCTTTGTCCTTTCCTGGGTTACGCTCCAAACATATGTACAAAGGATTCCGGATAATCCCTAAATGACACCTATAAAATAACTAAAAATACACAATTATTTACAGGTAACAGAAAACAGGTAAATACAAATAAACAGTCTAAACACTTAGATCCTCCAACGTACGGGCAACTGGCCTCTAGTGGCTCTAGTGGACCTACGGAGCTGACTGACTGGTCCTGAGCTACGGGGTGTAGGAGCTGTCAAAGGAAAACTGGGCAGCTGTCTACGGGCTCTTTGGCTCACTAGGGGCACGGCAGGCTCACTATAAGCAGAGGGTTGATCCTCCTGGTCTGCTTGTGTGGGGTCTTCTGCCTCCTGGACCGGCTGCTCTTTCAGCTCTACCTGTTTCTCTGTAGGTACTTGAGATGCTGGTTGGAGGAAGGTGAGGACGGGTACCACAACAGCGCCATTGACTTGAGTCCAAGACCGAGGGAAGTCTCCGAGCACAGTACTGACCATATCTTCCCTTTCCTCTGCGGGTCGAGGGTCTTCTTGTTCTTCTTCAGGGCTTCGTAGCTGTTCGGGACACTTCTTCAGGTGATCTCGGGAGACAATGGCTGTGGTTTCTCCTCCGTCCTTACTGATTATGCAGACTTTCGGGTTCTCATGGCTTGAGGGCAGTACGGTGTACGGGTCCTTCTCCCACTGGTCGTCCAACTTGTGGAGGCGTCTCTTCCTCTTCAAGACCTGCTCTCCAGGTACCAGGGGAACAGCGGGAGCATACTGGTTGTAAGTCTTCTCCTGTCTTTCTCTAGCTTGACAGAGACTTCGCTCCACGCTCTCCTGTACTTTCCGGTACTGCTGCTGCCTTTCTGTGTCCCAGTCTGCTTCTGGTGAAGTGTCCTCGGGTGTCAGGACTCCCATCTCCAGATCAACAGGAAGCTTACCAGGTCTTGCTCTCATTAGGTAAGCCGGGGTACAGTTGGTAGAACCTACCAGGATGTGGTTGTATAGGTCCACCAGATCAGGCAGTTTCTCAGGCCACAGACTGCGTTCTTCCAGGGGCAATGTTTTCAGAAGATCTATCACCACCTGGTTCATTTTCTCGCAGAGCCCATTGGTTTGCGGATGATAGGGTGTTGTTCTTATCTTCCGGCAGCCATACAGAGTACAGAACTCCTGGAAGACTTCCGCTTCAAAGGCTGGTCCTTGGTCCGTCAGCACCTGCTCTGGGTATCCGTGTGGACGGCAGAAGTGCTGCTGGAAAGCTCTAGCTGCTGTTTGAGCCGTTAAGTCCTTGACCGGGACCACCACCAGGAACCGGGAGTAATGATCTACGATTGTGAGGGCGTAGACATACCCAGATCTGCTTGGAGCCAGTTTCACATGGTCCAGGGCTACCAGTTCCAGTGGCTGTCGGGTGATGATGGGCTGCAAGGGAGTCTTCTGGCTGGCACGGTCCTTCCTTCTTAGGTGGCACGGGCCACAGTCTCTGCACCACCTCTCGATGATTCCTCTCATGCCTACCCAGTGGAACCGCGCACGCAGCAGGAACTCCAGCTTCTTCCATCCGAAGTGCCCAGCTCCGTTGTGGTATGCCTCCAGCACCATAGCCGCGTCTCTTCTTGGCACCACTACTTGCCAGATCAGTTCATGCGTCCGGGAGTTAACCATTCTGCGGCACAACTTCCCCTTGTAAAGGAACAGTCGACTCTTCTCAATCCACAGTTGCTTGGCCTCCTCCGGAGCGTCTGGGTCAAGGCGGGCATCTGGCTGAGTCAGCATCTCCTTCACCAGTCGGACGGCGGGGTCACTGTCTTGCGTTTCCGCCCAGTTGTAATGAGGTAAGGGGTTGAACGTAGCGGATTGCTTACTCCTTACACGGTGGGAATACTGGATAGTCCCATGCCGGTGGAACGCGGGAAGTTCAACTTCTTCCAGTTCCTCTGGATCTTCCCCCACGTCCGGTAGGTTTGGCATTCTGGACAAGGCATCCGCGTTGGTATTGGAGCGTCCTGCCCGGTATTTGATTGTGAACTCAAAGTTGGACAGGCGGGCCATCCATCTCTGCTCCAGGGCACCGAGTCTTGCCGTATCCAGGTGTGTCAACGGGTTGTTATCCGTGTACACGGTGAACCGGGAAGAGGCGAGGTAGTGCTTAAAGCGTTCGGTGACTGCCCACACCACTGCCAGGAATTCTAGCTTGAATGAGCTGTAATTCTCAGGGTTTCTTTCGGTGGGTCGCAGTTTTCGGCTGGCGTAAGCAATTACCCGTTCTTTCCCCTGCTGGATCTGGGACAGTACGGCTCCTAGCCCGATGTTACTTGCGTCGGTGTAGAGGATAAAGGGCTGGCTGTAATCAGGGTACGCCAGGATTTCATCCCCCTTGAGGGCCATCTTCAGCTGGCGGAAGGACTCTTCTTCCAACTTCTCCCATCTGAAGGGCGGCTTCTGGTTCTTGGCCTTCCTGGACTGGCCTATCAGGAGGTCCTGCATAGGAGCTGCCTTTTTGGTGAAACCCGGAATGAACCTTCGGTAGTAGCCTACCAACCCGAGGAACTGCCGCACTTCCTTTACGCTGGAGGGGCTTGGCCATTCCTTAATTGTGGTGATCTTATCAGGGTCGGGAGCCACTCCGTCAGCACTCACCATGTGTCCCAGGTACTGCACCTTTGGTTTCAGGAGGTGACACTTGGAGGGTTTCACCTTCAGGCCGTAGTTTGCCAGGGCTTCGAACACTTCTGCCAGGTGTTTCAGGTGGTCCTCGTAGGTCTTGGAGTAGACGATGACATCGTCCAGGTATAACAGGACCGTCTCAAAGTTTCGGTGTCCCAGACAGCATTCCATCAACCGTTGGAAGGTTCCTGGTGCGTTGCAGAGTCCAAACTGCATGCAGGTAAACTCGCTAAGTCCCATCGGGGTGGTGAATGCGGTCTTCTGCCGGTCCGCCTCTGCTACAGGAACCTGACAGGACCCGCTAGTGAGATCCAAAGTAGAGAAGAAGTTAGCAGATCTTAAAGCAGCCAAAGACTCCTCTATCCTTGGTAAGGGGTACGCATCTTTGTGTGTGATACGGTTGATTTTCCGGTAATCTACACACATTCTCATGGTGTTGTCTTTCTTTTTAACCAAAACCAGTGGAGCTGCCCAGGGGCTACAGCTATCCCTAATTACCCCAGCCTCCTTCATGTCTCTAAGCATCCCCTTGGCGTATTGGTAGTGTGCAGGGGGTACGGGTCGGTATCTCTCCTTTATGGGAGGATGGTCTCCCGTGGGGATATGGTGTTCTACCCCCTTTACTCGCCCGAAGTCTAACGGGTGTTTACTAAACACTCTCTCGTACTCTTGAACCACCCGATAGACTCCCTGTTTCTGGTGTGAGGGAGTGGAGTCAGTACCCAAATGTAGTTGCTGACACCAGTCCTCTATTGTTTTCTTAGAGCCGTTACCTTCCTCTGGTTGAGATGGAGGCAAGGGTTCCACGGCCTGTACAGAATTCTGGTTTATGGTGAACAATTTAGCTAGCGTGGCATACCGGGGCAGGTGTACTTCTCTCTTCCCGATGTTTATTATGCGAACGGGCACCCTCCCATGGCGTACATCAACCACCCCCCGTGCTGTCAAAATGGTGGGCCTACTGTCTGAGTAGACGGGTTCTACCATTGCTTGGTAGTCTCTACCTCTTAGACCAATAGCTGCCCGGCACCAAATCATCATTTCACTTTTTGGGGGCATGGCAATAGGGAAAGGGTCACACATTCTCACGCTTCCAATCTCACCACCGGAGAGTTCCACCTGTTGCCGCCGCATCAGTGCCCGGATCTCTTTTTGGAGCACTCGCTGCTGGCCGGAGCTGGCGTTCTTGGCAACCTGCTGTAAAATGAAAATCACCTCTGCAAGACAATTTTCAATCACATTAGTTCCTAGCGTTATCTTTGGGTGACTCTCGCGCTTGTCAATGTCTACAATGATCAGTCCCTGTGCTGCCAGTTCGACTCTACCGATTTTAATGGTCATCTCTTTGAATCCGATCTGTGGCACGGGTTGACCATTGCTGGCGATGATACTCAAGTCGTCGTCAGGGTAGCGGGTTATATCCGAGTCATTACAGTACTGCTTGAAGAGCACGTACGGGATGGTGGTGACCTGTGACCCGGTGTCAAGTAGGGCACTCATAGGAATGCCATCCAGTACCACAGGCAAGACTGGACGTCCTCCCACATATTTGTCACGCCAGTTCGATGGGCCTGGTGATCTTATTCCTAGGGGTTGGCCCTCTACCCGAGGTTGTGCCAGTTTAAAGGACAGTACCTTGCCATATGTCCGGGTTGATTGCAGCGGCGGCAGATGGGCTGTCCGTCCTCGTTGTATCGGTCGCTGGGTCTTCCTCTGGCCGGTGGGGTCCTCCTTGGTCGACGCCACGGGATGTCCTCCGGTCCGGATGCCAGCTGGATCTTCCCTGGAGCAGCAACCTGTAAAGACTGCACAGTTCGGGTTAGCGCAGCTACGCTTTTAGCTAGCTCTTGGACCTGATGGTGCAGGTCTGGAGCCGGGTCATTGTTCAAAGCCTGCGCATCAGCCCCCACAGGCCCTGCCGACAAGGGCGCCGCCTCCTGGTGGTAAGCGGTAGTAGGGCGCCTGTGGGTCACAACGCCACCCGGTGCCGGTTCTCGGAGCACCCGAATGGCTCTGTCCTTGAACTGTGCAAAGTCCAGATGAGGATCCTGTAAGGCCATTGCCCGCAACTGGGTTCGGTGGGCATTGCAATATAGTCCCTCTATAAATTGTTCGGTCAACAGCCTGTCCTCGTTTCCCACGCCGTCAGGGTCGGTCTGCTTAATGGCTCTCAGGGCCTCTTGTAGGTTTAGTGCATAGTCCCTTATATTCTCATGTGCTCGCTGTTTGCACCCGTAGAATCTAAGCTTAATCTCAGCTGAGGTGCGTGTATCAAAGGTGTCCTTCAGCCGGGTTAATATCCCTGCGACAGTCCTCCTCCCAGGCGGCCAGGACTTTACCTCCCTTTGGGCTGCCCCGGTTAGTTGGGCCACCAGGATGCTCACTTTTTGCTCTTCTGTGAGGGGGTACACCTGGAAGAGGCTATCCAGCTTTTCTCTAAAGTCATTCAGGGTATGTGACTCCCCTGAGTACTGGGGTAGCCAGGCTGCCCCCGGGATATAGGGCATAGTGAAAGGCATGACCGCAGCAGCGGTGGCGCTGGCGGTGGCTGCGGCAGTGAAGCTCTCCTCCGTATCCGACATCTTCCTCCCCCCTAGTGGACCGTGGCCTACCTTGCGATGATCCTCTTCCGTAGGCCGCGGCTCCGCAGTGGATCGTCAGGGTCGAGGACCTTCCGTCGCACTCCTATGACGTCGGCGTCTGCTGGGCTCCTTCCAGGACCTTACGCAACGTCCGGACGTGAGGCGGGGCTTCAGTTCTCGCGGGCTTTTCGGAGTCCACGCCCCTCTTCTTCCTGCGCGGCGTCTTCAAGATGGCGTCCAACGGCGGGAAAACTCCACGGATGGCGGGAAGAAGGCAGAAGATGGCGTCCAACGGCGGGAAAACTCCACGGATGGCGGGAAGGAGGTGGAAGATGGCGTCGGATGGCGGGAATCTTCACCACAGGTAAGTTTAAAAGTCTCTTTTTCAGGCGCGCAGTACCCGGTGGTTGCGGGCACGGAATCCTGCCGACTACGCCAAAAGTTGACGCGCCCCTGGGCCTGCTGTGTCGTGCGGCATCGCGCGCACGGGGGCTTACCCGGAG
Organism: Phyllobates terribilis; assembly: GCF_046119375.1. Taxonomy (NCBI): domain Eukaryota; kingdom Metazoa; phylum Chordata; class Amphibia; order Anura; family Dendrobatidae; genus Phyllobates; species Phyllobates terribilis. The sequence continues at coordinate 103,444 of NW_027363352.1, read as the reverse complement.
CCGGATCAGATGGGGGTAGTAGTCTCGTGGCGGTGACCCGGTCCGTGCCCAGGGAGTCAAACTGAGCGGCAGTATTTAGCAGTAGATGTTATATTGCTCGACTACGCCACCCGTTGAATGCGGTCATGAGACCGCCGCTGCAGGGCAGACCGCTGAGGCCGGTGGTACGGTTGTGCAGCGGGGATGGTATAACCCCCAACGGGAGGGGTATGGCCTCAGGGCAGCGGACGTGGATGATGAAACACTCAGAGACGGTGCGGTGTAGTTCAGGGTCTTTACTGGTGGCAAAGGTAGACCCTCCCGGAGTACTGGCTAGCGATCGGGGCCTGGTCAGTCTGTGAGCAGATGGAATCTTCCCTGGCCAGGCGGAGTTGTAGGCCTCCCCAACTAATCGTACTCTTCTGGCTACCTTGCTAGAGGCGGGTAAAAGTAGCCCACGTCCCTGAGTGTACCGTGTGGTGCTCACCCGTATGGCCGGTGACTCGGGGCCTTCTGGTAGCTTCCGCTCCACGACGGCGGTGCTGGTCCCTTGCGTGTGACCGTGCCTTCGGGTTTCTTGGCCAGAGGACCTGAAATCCCCTGCCGGGCGGTTTCTGCTGCTGGGTAAGGATTAGTCCCCACAGCCTCGGACTCCGGGTCCGGTAAGAACTCTTCAATCAGGGCGAGCTCTACAGCTTCCAGCCCCTGATCTCTTTTAGCACAGCTCCCACACAGCTCCTGATCTTTCTTGCTCCTAAAGCTGCTCCACTACAGACCAGACTGTGTCTCTGTCTGTGTTCTCTCACTCTCTTCTAACCCTGCCTCAGCCCCAGCTTTATATAGGGGAAGTTCTTCCCCTCCCAGGACTGGGCAGGAGGTGTGGCATGCATAGGATGTCTGACCAGGAAACCTCCCACCTGCTCACAGACGTAATATTGCTATTACTGTGGAAACCAGACCCCTGGGGTGCCACACTTCCGGCGCAACTTCAGATACCGCTCAATATACATTGATCGGCAGCTGTAACAACGCCCCGGCACTGACTGACAGCTCAGCAGTACATCAGTACAGATCCGGCTGTCAGTCTTTACAGGGAGCGGTTACAGGGGCCGCTTAGCCGGCTGTCAGTCAGTGCCAGGGTGCGGTTATAGCCGCCGCTCACTATGTACTGAACAATGACTGAAGCCACGCCGGCCGCGCCTCTATGACTGAAAGCTGGAGGCTGCCGTGGGGAATAAAGTGCATTTCCTCCCGGTAGCCGGCCTTTCAGTAAGACGCCCGGCAGCTTTATAAACCTGCAGATTAACCCCATATCTGCAGGTTAATAGCGTTTAGGGACATGACAGGTTCCCTTTAAAGTATAGAGTGAAAACCACCGGTGGCAGAGCTTCACCAAGGACAACTCACCGGCGTCTAAATGATGTGCACATACCCTTAGGCTACGTTCTCACAATGAGTTTTGGGTGAGTTTTTTATGCTGTATATTTTCGAAAAAAATTCAAGTAACCTATTTTACTTAATGGGGCAGAAAATCTGCTATATCTAAAACTCACTAGAAGCTCATTGTGGGGACGTAGTCTTATACCTCGAAAATCAGAGGGTCCGAGTCATCATTTTGCTTGTTTTTTACCTTTTACCTTTACTAAAATCTGTGCTGTGCCGTCATAGGGCCCAATACAACATTGTATTTTTTCAAGTCCCTTTTCTCTTTTGTATCATTTGATTTTTTTGTGCCAAATTCCTGAAAGTGGCGCACCTGGTTCATGGATTTTGCCCAAAATCAAAACTGTATTTTTTTTGTCTTTAAACCTTTTTGTGTCTTTGTATCGCAAAAAAGTGGCATGCTAAAATGTTGCAAAGTTTGTGCAAAAAAACCTCCCGGACTACAGAATACAAAATCACTTGAAATATATTTGAGTAAAAATGTGACAACTTTTTAAAAAGTCACAATTAGATAATTAGCCGGAAACCCCATAATGATCAATGAAAAAAAAGGGAACGCTGCAGACTTCAAAAAGGCGCAAATTAAAAGAAGAACAAGGCGCAAATGAAAAACACTAAAAACTAGAAAAAAAAGGTGCAAATACACTAATGAATTGTCCCATAGCTTTATAACAGTGCCATAATATGCAGCTTGTGTTGGAACACCCCCCATTATAAAGGGGAACGTGACATCTAGTAGTCAGGTGGTATTACATTTCCAGGAACAGCACAATATGGAGGTCACAGAAGATACATGAACTGTTCCTTCATGGAGGATATTTTATAAAATGAACACGCGGTATCTATACGCTATGGGGGAGTCACTTACATGAGGGTCCGCATGGTCCATAGCAATCTTGTGGAGGTCCAGCAGAGCCTTATTTACGCCCTTTTCAATTTTCAAGGCATTCTCCATAGCATTGGTGCCATTCCCCCATTCATCGGCCTCAGATTTGTGGAGCAAAAATGGACAAAACATTTCATTAATGGCGGATAAATAACAACTTCTATCTACGGATATCTACGCACAACCTGAAGTGACATTCCCTCCAGGTTTCATAATTTCACCTGATTTGTACCTTACAGTCCAAGTGTTTTCATCATCTAGGTAGATCCAGGTATGGGAGTAAGTTAGTAGCAGCGAGGGCTTCATGCTTCTTGGAGGACCAATACCGGCTTGGGATATTTTTATGGACGTTATTCCATAATGTCTACAAGTCTCAAAAACTCTATTTCTTCAGAGCAGATGTCCGTCCTGACAGACTATTGACCAACATCTGCTAATTGGCTGCAGAGGACATAACAAGTCATAGCAATGTCCGGAAAAAGCGGTGCTGAAGTCCTAAATGTAATAAGCTGGGGATGTGCAGTAGTGGACAACCCCTTTAATGAACTTGATTACTTAAAGGGGATGTCCACTAATCAGACAACCCCTTCTAAATCCCTATGTTTCTCCCCAGTAAAATAACACTTATATTCACCTTCGGTGTTGGTGTTGTACCAGCTGTCTCGGCACTGGCTCTCCCGGGGCTCATGTCACATAACAATGGCACTGGCATACCGCTAATAATGGCAGACCCCGCAGCTGCTTTGCAACTGTGAGACAGGTGGCGATGTCAGCACAGGCATCGGGCCCCCCGCATCCAGCATCACACTTTCAACTGTATCCACATTCTGGATGCAGATACAATTGAAAGGAATGATGGAGGAGGGAACCGTCTGCTCCCTCCTCCATCATTCTCCTCTGTGCTTCTGATGTCTCAGCTCAGTGGACGTGATAACGTCCCAAAATCGCGTCCACTGTGCCGAGCTGAGCATAGTTTCAAACCACATGCTGCAAAGACCAGAACAGCAGGGGAATGGGGAGAGGTGAGTATTTTTTTTTTAATTAATAAGTAGTTTGTGAGGGCCATCATATTATTTGGAGGGCAAACTGGAAGGCCATGATACTATTTGTAGGGCTACTTGGAGGCCATCATATTATTTGAAGGGTTATTTGGGGGGCATCATCATATTTGGGGTGCTAAAATACTAATTTTAGGGCTGTCTTGGGGACCATCATACTATTTGGAGAACTATGTGGGGGCCATCATTCTACTATTTGGAGGATTATGTGGGGAGCATCATACTATTTGTAGTGCTCTGTGGGGGCCATTATACTACTATTTGAATGGCTATGTGTCAGGCTATCATACTATTTGGAGGGCTATGTGGGGACCGTTCTATTATTTGAAGAGCTGTATGGGGACTATTATACTATTTGGAGGCCTATGTGGGGTCCATTATATTATTTGGAGGGCTGGGTGGGGACTATTATATTGTTTAGAGGCTTATGTGAGGACTATTATTTTATTTGGAGCGTTGTGTTTGGGCCATTATACTATTTGGAGGGCTGTGTGGTGAGGGGCATTATACTGTATAAGTGGCTGATGGGGGTCATTATACTGCTTGGGTGGATAGTGGGGGCCATTACACTGTATGAGGACCATTATACAGTGTGGAGGGCTGTGCGGGGTCCATTATACTGTGTGGAGGGTTATGCGGGGGCCATCATACTGTGTAGAGGTCACTGGGGTTTATCATACTTTGCGGGGGTACTGTAGAGTCATCATACTGTATGTGTGGAGGGTACAGTGGAGAAATTCACTGTGGGGGTATCTTACTGTGTTTGGGGGCACATTTTTGGCCATTAAAGGAGTATCTTAGTACGTGGGAACACTAGGGGGCTTCAATTGGGGCAAAATTACTATGGAAGGGTTGCAAACTTGTGAGGTATGCTCTTCTGTGACCCCGCTGAATATTAATGTTTTTTTGTGGGGGCTTAATTATTACTTCTGCTATGGGACCCCATGATTTCCATGTATGCTCAGGGAAGGTGATAAATCATAAATTAGCTGAATGGAGCTCAAAAGAATAAAAACAAGAGTAGTTACTTCTCCAGTCAGATCAAACTCACTGATGATATCCCAGTTAACTCATTCTGCAGCCAGCAATAGAAATCTTGCTTTAATCTGTTCATATAATCTTATATTTGTGATTCTGCTATTACTATGATGTGGCGTTCTCATCGCAGGCGTTGATACCATGTAAAGGCCTCATACAGGGTCGGACTGGGGTGCCTAGGGCCCACCAGGAGAATTGACTCTAGGGGTCCACACTACAGCATCCATAAACGGTTGTATTACTCGTTCATTTTTCGGCCTCTCCCATTAAAACGTGTGCCTTTTAGCAAACTATACAGTGTGTAAAAGAGAACTGTATTGTGTAGTGCACTATATCAAAGTGTTTCTTGTTAACCAACTTATTTATTGTAGTTAACAGAATCTGTAATTTACAATCAGTAGCGGTTTTTCTTACACATGGCCATTCCTTGTCCTAGGTAAACCACCCAGTCCCTCAGCCAACTTAAACAATTTTCAAAGTGAAGAAAAAGTCATAATCACACAGCCTCACTGCGCATGCGCTTTAACGCGCTATGTTCCCAGAGCATGCGCAGTGAATCTGGTAATCACAGAGCCTCACTGCGCAGGCGGCCGGACATCTACAAGTGCGCCTGCGTCCCACAATATCAGCGCTGGTCAGGAACAGGATTCAAATACATGGACGGCGCCAGCAGTGAGTGAATGCTGCGCTCGCCCTTGACTGAATATGACAAGCACGCCCCTATGATTGAAAAGGCAGGTAGGATATAAGTAGGGCCGGCGTCAGCACCCGGCGCACCCGGGCAAGTGCCGGGGCCCTGAGCAGGCAGGGGGGCCCACTGGCGGTCGCGCACCCCGTTGGGCTATGGGCGGAGGAGAGCGGTGTCAGCGCCCGCCCTTCTCCCCCGCTTGCTCAGGGCCCCGGCAGCCGGATACTTACCTCTCCCCGTGCCTCTGCAGATCCGCCGTCTTCCTGCTCTGCACTCTCTGTGACGTCTCAGGTCAGAGGGTGCGGTGAAGTCTTTCCACCGCGCCCTCCCCCTGAGCTGTCACAGGGAGCACAGAGCGGAAAGACGCCGCCAACGCTGGAGTCCCGACCCGAGCAGCTGCAGCAGGTGAGGAGGGAGGTGAGTATTTGATTTTTTTTTTAATGTATGGAGGCATGGGGCATAATATGGGGGGGGGGGTGACATCCTGCATGGGGCATAATATGGGGGGGTGACATCCTGCATGGGGCATTATAAAGAGAGGGGGGGTGACATCCTGCATGGGGCATTATAAAGAGAGGGGGGGTGACATCCTGCATGGGGCATTATAAAGAGAGGGGGGGTGACATCCTGCATGGGGCATTATAGAGAGAGGGGGTGACAGCCTGCATGGGGCATTATAGAGAGAGGGGGTGACATCCTGCATGGGGCATTATAAAGAGAGGGGGGTGACATCTTGCATGGGGCATTATAAAGAGAGGGGGTGACATCCTGCATGGGGCATTATAAAGAGAGGGGGGCTGACATCCTGCATGGGGCATTATAAAGAGAGGGGGGTGACATCCTGCATAGGACATTGTAAAGAGAGGGGGTGACATCCTGCATGGGGCATTATAAAGAGAGAGGGTGACATCCTGCATGGGGCATTATAAAGAGAGCGGGTGACATCCTGCATGGGGCATTATAAAGAGAGGGGGTGACATCCTGCATGGGGCATTATAAACAGAGGGGAGTGACATCCTGCATGGGGCATTATGAAGAGAGGGGGTGACATCCTGAATGGGGCATTATATAGAGGGGGGGTGACATCCTGATTGGGGATTATAAAGAGGGGGGGTGACATCCTGTTTGGGGCATTATAGAGAGAGGGGGTGACATCTTGCATGGGGCATTATAAAGAGGAGGGGTGACAGCCTGCATGGGGCAATATAAGGGGTGAACAGCCTGCATGGGGCATTATAAGGGGGGGGGACAGCCTGCTTAGTGCATTATGTGGGGGGAACAGCCTGCATGGAGCATTATACGGTGGGGGGACAGCCTGTATGGGGCATTATGTGGGGGGTAACAGCTTGCATGGAGCATTATAAGGGGGGAGACAGCCTGTATGGGGCATTATGTGGGGGGTAACAGCCTGCATGGAGCATTATATGGGGGCCAGTATTCCGTATGGAGCGTTATATGGGGGCCAGTATTCCGTATGGAGCCTTATATGGGGGCCAGTATTCCGTATGGGGCCTTACATGGGGGCCAGTATTCCGTATGGGGCCTTATATGGGGGCCAGTATTCCGTATGGGGCCTTATATGGGGGCCAGTATTCCTTCATGGGGTCTTATATGGGGGCCAGTATTCCTTTATGGGGCCTTATATGGGGGCAAGTATTCCGTATGGGGCCTTATATGGGGGCCAGTATTTCGTATGGGGGCCAGTATTCCGTATGGGGCCTTATATGGGGGCCAGTATTCCATATGGGGCCTTATATGGGGGCCAGTATTCCGTATGGGGCCTTATATGGGGGCCAGTATTCCTTTATGGAGCCTTATATGGGGGCCAGTATTCTGTATGCGGCCTTATATGGGGGCCAGTATTCTGTATGGAGATATGTGGTGCCCATTATACTGTACGAGGACTATGTGGGGTCATTATTCTGTATGGAGCAATATATAATGGGGCCCATAAAACTGTATGGAGGACTTAGTGGTGCCCATAATACTGTATGGAGGACTATATTGTCCGGTCTGCACTGTGTGCTGCGAGGATTCTCCGGCTTCTGAGCTATTGTAGAATTTACAGTAGATATCACTCATGTAATGTAAGAAGTGAAATCTTTGCATTGTACTATATATATAGATTTCTCTGCGGTATCTGTGCATCATGAATCGTGGTATGTGTTAGAGGGGCCCACTGAGACTCGCCCGGGGCCCAGAAAAACCTGGAGCCGGCCCTAGATATAAGTATATTAAACGTTATAAATTCATTATAGCTGCAGCGATTTTCATGAAAACAGCTTGCTAGTGATGCACATTGCGTCACTACCAACGCTATGGGGGCAGTGTAGAGGGCAGCTAGGACGTGACAGGTTCTCTTTAAAGTGTGAATGACTTGATGCTGTGGGTTCAAATGCAATACCCGTCCCCGCATCATCCCTGCAGTAACAAACCTACAACTCCCAGCAGGCCCGGAAGGGTTAAATCTGACGGTGCATGCTGGGAGTGGTACATATCAGAGGGTAAACCACTCAAATTATTATTATTTTACATCTTATTTTACCAGTGCAGTGTGTATATACAGATACTGAGAATTACACCCAGTATAGAGGACAGAAGTGGTACTCTGCAATATATATGTATATATTATATATACAGACACACACATTATACAGTATATACATATACACTGTGTTCAGGAATATAGAGCGGAGCAGTGTATATACTATATAATGTATAGATATGGCAGTGAATAGAATGTGGATTCCACACCATATACGCAGCACCATACTATCTAACCGTCTGTACACTATATACTGCATATAGTAGCATATATAGACCCTTGTAGCGTCTGTGTGCACACCCTCCATGCACTTAATAGCCCTCTGTGGCCATACACATACTGGCTGGTGAGCGGTTCATGCAGCGTTATGTGCAGACCCTATTTAGTGTATAATGGTTGTATCATACAATATAAGCACATTTTATCATTTACCTTTCGTGTCTCCCTATTTCCTCATAGATTGTAGCTTGCGAGCAGGGCCCTCACTCCTCTTGGTATCTGAGTTATGTTTATTCTGTAATGTCTTTATTGTCTGTACAAGTCCCCTCTGTAATGTAAAGTGCTTTTTCAATAAATTTGTAGTCAAGATGGGGTGCAGAGTGTACTTTAATGAGAAGAATAATGAACTTTTTAGAATTTACCAAATGGCTGCAATGAAATATAGGAGGCCAAATGCATTGTATATGTCATATAGGAGGCAGAGAGTGCGGTCTGTTTGTCATATATGAGGTAGAAAGTGCGATCTATACATCATATAGGAGGTATGAAATAGACAGCACTCACCAATGGATGCCAAAAAAAGATCCTTTTATTTCAGATCCAGCATACAGACGTTGCGGCTGGTTCAGGGGTGCGGGAGTGAACTATACTGGACCCGTAGTGGCGCTGCTTGTGCGCGAAACGGCCGTCGTCCTCTTTTCACCCCTGAACCAGCCACAACGTCTGTACGCTGAATCTGAAATAAAAGGATCTTTTTTTGGGATCCATTGGTGAGTGCTGTCTTTTTCATACTTCCTTGGACATTTGATTAACACTGCTTATTTAGACATTGCACCTCCTGATGTGGATAGCCAACGGCTAAAAAACCCGTTTGGGAAGATTTGGGAACTGGTGGCGGCATACTTCACTTCTATGTGGTATACATCATATTGACCCCACACATGACATATATCGCACTCTCGGCCTCCTATATGACGTACAGACTGCACATTCGGTCTCCTATAATATATACTTTATATATCAGGCTGAGTGTGTTGTATACGTCATATAGGCCCGCTTTCTCAGCCTCCTATATGACATATACACTGTATAATTCATGAGTCCAAGAGTGTGATCTATATTTCATATAGGAGGTAGAGAGTGTGATCTATTATGTCATATAGGCCCCATATATAACGTATACCGCACTCTTGGTCTCCAATGTGACATACAAACTCTTGGCCTCCTATATGGCATAGGGCTCTTTCATACATCCGGATATTTCCGGTACTGGAAAAAACAGTACCGGAGATATCCGTGTCAGTGTGGCATACGTGTGCTCCATCAGGATCACACATACCGTACCACCACTTGGGAATCAGCGGTACAGTTTGTGCTGTTCCCAAGCACCGGGTGCTGAAGGAATCGCTCATCACTGTCCCCTGCCGGCGCTGCAATCAGTGTTAGCAAGGGACAATGAAGAGACAATGTTGAAAGTAGTATTCACCTCCAAATGTCTCCAAAACCTGTAAAAATAATACTAAAATTAAAAAAAACAACAATATATTCACCTGGCTTAAAGTGACCACACACGATGAGGAGCGTAGGAGAATGACTTGCTGCAGTGAGCGGTCCCCCGACCTATGCTGAGCTCAGTGAGCATAGGGGCCTGCTTGCTGCAGGGAGTCAAGCTCCTCAGCGTGTGTGGTCGCCTCAAGCCAGGTGAATATTTTTTTTTAAATTTTCTTATATTTACAGGTTTTGGCAACATCGGGAGGTGAACCTACTGCTCTCAACATTGTCCCTTGCTAGCGCTGATCGCTGATTCCTTAAGCACCTGGGAACAGCATGAACTGTACCGCTAATTCCCAGGCGCCGGTATGTGTCACACCAACGACACACGCACGTCATCTGTGTGCTCGTGTGCGGGACGTTTTTCGGCCCGTGCAGTGTATAAAAAAAACTGACATGTCAGCGTGTTTTGCCCACGGACACACGGTCCGTGGAAACAGTATATACTTTATGTAGGAGGCCGAGTGCATTGTACATCATGTAGGTCCGCACTCTAGGCCTCATATAAAACGTATACCGCACTCTCAGCCTCCTATAGTCTATACTTTATATAGGAGGCCGAGTGCGTTGTACATCTTGTAGGTCCGCACTCTAGGCCTCATATAAAACGTATACCGTACTCTCAGCCTCCTATAGTCTATACTTTATATAGGAGGCCGAGTGCGTTGTACATCATGTAGGCCCGCACTCTAGGCCTCATATAAAACGTATACCGCACTCTCAGCCTCCTATAGTCTATACTTTATATAGGAGGCCGAGTGCATTGTACATCATGTAGGCCCGCACTCTAGGCCTCATATAAAATGCATACCGCACTCTCAGCCTCCTATATGGCATATACACTGTCTGTATATGTCATATAGGAGGCCAAGAGTATGATCTACATGTCATATAGGAGGCCTAGAGTGCAATGCATAATGTATAAAATAAATTATATTATTGTTGGCCAGTGCTGGGAACACTCACTCATAAAAACCTTATTGAATATTTGGCACGGTACTTTTGACATGAAATTAAAGCAGTGAGAGCTGTAGGCCTGCAGCCTTGTTTCCAATTCCAGTGTGCAAATTGAAGTGGTCAGTGGGGCGCTAGAAACTGGATAAGGCGCTGGAAAAGGATAAAACAAACCTCTTTATTTAAGTATTAATGCCCACAACGCGTTTCTGCAGCGGTCTGCTGCCTTCATCAGGTGGAGTTATTGTTTCCAATTCCAGGCCAGGTTGGAGAGTTGAACTGTAGAGGACGGTCACTGTCCACATATCCAGCCCCGGAACCGGTATAAAAAAGCCCAGAATCAGAGCAGGAGAGAAGGGGGCGGTGCGCCGGTGCTGGTGCCACCACCCGGTCCGGAACAGGTATTACTACAGGGGAGTAGGCCAGAACAGGTAAGGAGCCGGGATGGGACCACATCAGAAGCCCGGGAGCAGGGAGAGCAGAGCGAGACGTCGGGTTCGTTGGCGCCAGCGTATCATAGGAGGACGGCCCCGGAGCTGAGAGAGAGCACTGCAGAGCGTGGCCAGAAGAGAGCGGCGTCAGCGTCAGTGTCACCTGACACCACACCACAGTCTGCCAGCCAGCGGGAAAGCAGAGCGCAGTGCGTGTCACCACCCAGAAAGAGTCCATCCTCAGGGACTACTCACGTGGTAAGTATGCTGCATGCACGTCACTGCAGGCCCGCTGTCACCAATGAATGTTCAGTGCGCGCGACGCTACATTTCCTTCAGCCGCGCTTTTAAAGGGCCCACATTTTTAAAGGGCCCCCGCCACCAATTTTCTCACTCTCATATTGGGGCCCACCGGGAAATTTCCCGATTTCCCGCCAGGCCAGACCGACCCTGGAATTAACTCCATTCTGGAGGTTTCAGTCATGAGCCGTCTAGATTGGATTTGATCCTATGAGGAAAACGCTCCAGCAACTCTATTCTAGTCAGGTCAGCAATGAACTGTACAGAATAGAGGCTACAGGGAGATCATCTAAAAATCCACTCCGATCTAGATGGCTCAATGGTGAATCAGCTAGAATGGAGTTGCTCAAATGAGGTCCTCAAAAAAGCCACTCCGATCCAGTGTGGTAAATTATGAGGACTCTGTCTCTGCGCTCTGTTACGTTTCTCCCCGTGAGGCTCTGCTCACTCTCCGAAAAACTCAATTCCAGTCTCTTCAGCACGAAACTGTACAGTCATGGCCAAAAGTATTGAGAATGACACCAAAATTATATTTTCACATGATCTGCTGGCCTCTGGTTTTTATTAGTGTTTGTCTGATGTTTTATATCACATACAGAAATATAATTGCAATCATATTATGAGTACCAATAGGTTATATTGACAGTTAGAATGAGTTAATGCAGCAAGTCAATATTTGCAGTGTTGCCCCTTCTTCTTCAAGACCTCTGTAATTCTCCCTGGCATGCTCTCAATCAACTTTTGGACCAAATCCTGACTGATAGCAGTCCATTCTTGCATAATCAATGCTTGCATTTTGCCAGAATTTGTTGGTTTTTGTTTGTCCACCCGTCTCTTGATGATTGACCACAAGTTCTCAATGGGATTAAGATCTAGGGAGTTTCCAGGCCATGGACCCAAAATCTCTATGTTTTGTTCCATGAGCCATTTAGTTATCACCTTTGCTTTATGTCAAGGTGCTCCATCATGCTGGAAAAGGCATTGTTGGGCGCCAAACTGCTCTTGGACGGTTGGGAGAAGTTGCTCTTGGAGGACATTCTGGTACCATTCTTTATTCATGGCTGTGTTTTTAGGCAAGACAGTGAGTGAGCCAATTCCCTTGGCTGAGAAGCAACCCCACACATGAATGGTTTCAGGATGCTTTACAGTTGGCATGAGACAAGACTGGTGGTAGCGCTCACCTCTTCTTCTCCGAATAAGCTGTTTTCCAGATGTCCCAAACAGTCGAAAAGGGGATCATCATAGAAAATGACTTTGCCCCAGTCCTCAGCAGTCCACTCCCTGTACCTTTTGCAGAATATCAGTCGGTCCCTAATGTTTTTTTCTAGAGAGAAGTGGCTTCTTTGCTGCCCTCCTTGAAACCAGCCCTTGCTCAAAGAGTCTCCGCCTCACAGTGCGTGCAGAAGCACTCACACCAGCCTGCTGCCATTCCTGAGCAAGCTCGGCACTGCTGGTAGTCCGATCCCGCAGCTGAAACAGTTTTAAGATACGGTCCTGGCGCTTGCTGGTCTTTCTTGGGCGCCCTGGAGCCTTTTTGACAACAATGGAAGCTCTCTCCTTGAAGTTCTTGATGATGCGATAGATTGTTGACTGAGGTGCAATCTTTGTAGCTGCGATACTCTTCCCTGTTAGGCCATTTTTGTGCAGTGCAATGATGGCTGCACGTGTTTCTTTAGGGATAACCATGGTTAACTGAAGAGAAACAATGATACCAAGAACCAGCCTCCTTTTAAAGTGTCCAGTGATGTCATTCTTACTTAATCATGATTGATTGATCGCCAGCCCTGTCCTCATCAACACCCACACCTGTGTTAATGGATCAATCACTAAAACGATGTTAGCTGCTCCTTTTAAGGCAGGACTGCAATGATGTAGAAATGTGTTTTGGGGGTTAAAGTTCATTTTCTGGGCAAATTTTGTCTTTGCAAGTACAGTAATTGCTGTTAAGCTGATCACTCTTTGACATTCAGGAGTATATGCAAATTGCCATTACAAAAAATGAAGCAGTAAACTTTGGAAAAATTACTATTTGTCTCAATCTCAATACTTTTGGCCATGACGGTAGAGAATGGGGTTGCTAAAAGATGTCCACAAAAAATCCACTCCGATCTAGATGGCTCAATGGTGAATCAGCTAGAATAGAGTTACTAAAATGAGGTCCTCAAAAAATCCACTCCAATACAATGTTGTAAATTATGAGGACTCTGTTGCTGCGCTCTGTTATGTTTCTCCCTGCGAAGCTCCACTCACTCTTTGAAAAACTTGATTCCAGTCACCTCAGCACCAAACAGTACAGATTGGAGGCTACAAGGAACATCCTCAAAATACCCACTCCAATCTAGACGGCTCACTAGTGAATCAGCTAGAATGGAGTTGCTCAAATAAGGTCCTCAAAAAATCCACTCCAATACAATGTTGTAAATTATGAGGACTCTGTTGCTGCGCTCTGTTACGTTTTTCCCCACGTAAAACTGAATGATCAGCGCTGTGTGTGATTATTTATATTACAAAAAGCGATAATAAAATGCAAGTTCGATTAATTATGAAAAAAATAAAATTTTGCCCTTTGGAAATACGTAATAAATATAACAGTTTGAGCAAGTACTTAAAAAATAAAAACATGAAATCATTAGAATTAGAAGGCTGATATATATCTACAATGTGTGTACATTCCAATTCCACTACATTGCAGGCTATGAGGATCCGGGAATCTGCTCCATTCTGGACATTGGAGGTGATTTTTTGAGGAACTTCAGTGTAGAAACTGAACTGTCTAGAATGGAGAAGCTGCAGAGAGATCATCAAAAGATCAACTCCGATCCAGTCACCTGACCAGTGAATCAGCTAGAGTGGAGATGCTGGAATGAGATCCTCAAAATATCCCTCCGATCCAGTCACCTGACCAGTGAATCAGCTAGAGTGGAGCTGCTAAAATGAGGACCACAAAATATTCCCCCGATCCAGTCACTTCACCAGTGAATCAGCTAGAGTGGAGATGCTGGAATGAGATCCACAAAATATCCCCCCGATCCAGTCACTTCAGTAGTGATCCGTCTAGAGTGGAGCTGATAAAATGAGGACCACAAAATATCCCTCCGATCCAGTCACCTGACCAGTGAATCAGCTAGAGTGGAGATGCTGGAATGAGGACCACAAAATATCCCCCCGATCCAGTCACTTCAGTAGTGATCCGTCTAGAGTGGAGCTGATAAAATGAGGACCACAAAAAAGCAACTCCAAACTAGATGCAACCCTACTCTGACTGCAATCACCCAGCTACAGCGTCACCACGCCTCAGCAACAGGCTGTGTCCGCGCATGCGCACACTTCCGGGTCGGACACTCACTTCCGTTTGACCCTTTTCCTTCCCTCCCCTCACTATTTCTGACACACAGTACTTTACAGCACAACGCAGCAATTTACAGATATAAAAAAAATACACTAACACCTATAGGGACCAGACGCGGTGAATGGAGGATTACAATCCTGTTAGTGTGTAATAATATGACTTTCTTCCAGCGGAAGTGACGTGCGTACTCTGCAGCGCCGCGGTGTTAGAGCTCCCCCTTGTGGTTGGCTGGGCTGACGGGCTGTTACTCATTGCTGAATGTCATGACCGCCTCTACGGGGACAGACTGACCGTCAGTGCGGGAGATCTTCACCTCCATGCAGTACGGCCCGGCTCCTGAGGCCGCCAGTGTCGCGCAGGTGAGGCGTCAGTGCGGGCTGCTCTGTGTTCTGGGGCTCCGGCATCACCTGTAAGAGCCGCAGGCTACAAATTGCAGGTGTGCACAAGACTGATGGGAAAAGTGTCGTGCGATGACGCTTTTTTTTCAGTGCAGTGATTGTGCTCTTCTAATATTGCGACATTTTTAAAAAAAATAATCTAAACTTGCCTGATTGTTTGTCTGCTGTAAGGGCCTGTTCACACAGTGCGTTTTTTTTGGTAAAAAATAAATAAATTTAGTGATAAAAGATTGCATTAAAATTTAGCTTTAAATCTGCATTAAATAAAGGGTAAAATGCAGCAATAATCAGAAAAAAATGTATTTTGGCATAAAAAAACTGCAGCATGTGAACACGGAAAGATTTCTGCAACTTTGCATTTTTTTTTGCAGCAAGGTCGCCTAAAATAAACGAACAACATCGCGGATATTGAACTCCACAACACAAGTTTTGGGAAAACCCGCTAATAAAAAAAAAAAAATGCATCCGGATTTATATGCGTTTGCAATCTTCTGACTTTGTCAATTAAGTTTTATTAAAGGCGTATTCACATGTTGCAATTTTTCCATAGGAAAAAAAAAAAATCGCTGCATTTTATAGGACCAGCAAAGTGAATGAGTTTCCTGAAATCGTATTTTTCTTTCCATTTGCGCCTTTTTTAAAGTCTATTTTATATGTCCATTTTTTTTTATTGATTTACTTTATTTATTTATTAATTGATTTATTTATTTCCCATTGTCGGCACAGGTTGGAGGTCTCAGATGTTTTTGCTTAAATGTATCCATCTCCCACCCCAGAGGGATTTTTTTTTAATGTCCATCTGCATTTTTTCGCTGAAATGTTGCAACCTGTGGCTTTTTGCACTAAAAAATAGCGAAAAAAAAAATTAGAGCATTTTTTATTCTGGGCAAAAGTTCTGAACACGTGCTCAAAAGAAAATAGGTGACCATAAGACAAAAAAATAAATAAGTGACTTAAAAATATACAAATGATGAATCTGGGACTTTAGTTTTTTTTTATTTTTTTTGTGATTTTTTTTTAATTTATTTTTATAAATCATAATGTGACAAAAAAAGTATTTTTAATTTATTTGTTGTTCCGTTCTTTTCCCATATTTGGTCCATGCAGACCCTCGGTCCACGAAAAAAGAGAATAGCCCCATAAAATGTGCGTCAGTCGGGATAATGCACAACAAGGTGACAAACACCAATGTGTGAATGCGGCTTAATGGTGTGAGAGAGTCTCCGGCAAATCGTCACCTTCTGTCTATATACAAAGCCCGTTTCCATTACCTGGATATTACCACCAGGTAATATTACATTGCACTCTGTATCAGACCGTACAACCATCTTGCTGGGTTGCAATACCATACACCGCCAACAGACAAGAGTGGCGCTGTTTCTAGAAAGAAAAGAAAAAAACACTTTTTTTTAAAATTTTGATCAAACATTTAAGCATCAGAAGTTAATTAACTTTTAGAAACTTTTTTTTTTTAATGTTTGTGAAAGTTTTCATTAGTCAATAACAAAATAACTTCAGGATCCAAGGGATTTTTTTTTCAACAGTAGATGAATCCTTCTCTATATATGTAACTCAAGGCTGTTGGGGAACTATAACACCCATCATGCCATGATGTGGCCATTTCTTGGAGTTGTAGACCTCCGATCCAGATGTTGATTGAGGTCAGATTGGAGGCTGTTGAGGACAGATTGCTGACTGTTTCCCTCATCAGATTCACGTGATGGCTTGGTAAGGTTTTGCTCTGTGTAATCCTCCAGTTCCTCTTCGTTGTTGCACATGACTTGTACACGACTTCCTGGAGGCGTCTTCTTTCCTTGAGAAAGATCAGAAAGGAGCCGTCGTGTTCTCCTGGAATCACCAAACCCAGACTCCTCCATCAGACGTAGATAGAGAAGTGTGATCCGTCACTGCACAGAACACGTCTCCTCCAGAGTCCAGTGGTGATGGCTTTACACCACTCCATCCGACACTCTGCATTGTGCTTGGTGATATACGGCTGCATGAAGCTTCCGGCAGGGGCGCAGTGTTTGTGCTCATATTAATACCAGAGGAGGTCTGGACTCTTATTACAGGACCGCTCTGGTATCAGTGAGCTCTTTTCCTTCCTTAATTCCAAAAACAAAAAATGGCCAATCAAGATCATTGCATTTTGGAAGTCAAAAAAAGAAGGGGAGGGAACTGAGCCCCTTTATTTTTCCAGGACAGGGGTCTTTTGTGGTGAAGGTGTGGACAACAGCAGCTGATGCACCGAGTCTTAAAGCGAGGCAATGCTCCCTGGGGATAAAAAAGGTATACACCAAAAGGCAAAAATACTGCCACTGGTTGGAGACGGGTGCACTGTGAGTGAATGTAGTATAAAGTACAGCTAAAGCCTCCTCAAAAAAGATTGAAGCACCATTTATAGGCGGCTGCTTCAGTATTGCTGGCATGTTTCTCTTCACAATCTAGTGGTGTCTGCAGTACCCCCTAAGATCCAATTTAAAGCCTTGCCCTGTACTGACGAGAATGCCAAAACAGCTGACGGGTTTCTCTTCATTTTGGAAGAGTTCTAGTTTTGTCTTATAGGTACTTTGTATCGCCACTCTTTTCTTAAAGGGTAATTTGTCAGTAGGTTTTGCTATGTAATCTGAGAGCACTATGAGGGTGGAGAGACCCTGATTCCACCGATGTGTCACTTACTAGGCTGTGTTTTGCCTTTTCATTAAAATCAGTGATTTATCAGCAGGAGATTATCACTACAGGACGAGGTGTCTCGTGCCTCCTGGTCCAACCATGCCTCCATCACTGATTGTCGGCGCTGCTGTTCTCTTTGATTGGCAGCAGCAGTTACATGGCACCACACTGTCAATCAGTGGCCATTGACTGGCTGCAGCCTTTGCTATTTTGTTCGATTTTACGGTTTCGATATTACGGTTCGGTTTTTGTTTCGATATTGATGCGCTGCAGCTGATCAGCAACGGCTCATTGGCTGCAGTGGTCACTTGACACTACTGGTAGCAGCAGCGCTGACAATGCTGAAGCGGTGTGGCTGCGGGAGGCGAGTGTATAATGATTTTACCTTCTATGGGGCCCTGAATTGATCAAGTTTTTCAAAATTTTGAAATCCGTCCACAAATAGTTAACGCTGTTGCTCCTGTATTGTATAGCAGTGCGTGACGGAGGCGACTTGAGAGCGTTCGCCCCCCAGGTCTGCAGGGATTGGCTGGGAGCCGCGGCCTCCCCTGTGTACATGGCTCCCTATACATCACAATGACCGGGAATGGACAAAGGTTCCTTTCTTGTTAGTCAGTGCAGGCTACATTTTAACAGGATCCTCGTGCCTCCAGGAGCCCAGCGTCATCTTGTAACCCTTTGTCTGAAGTTGATCTGCAGCTTCAAAGCTAAAAAAAAAAAAAAAATCTTCAGTTCTTTAAGGCAAATATTTTATGAATATGCTTGTCCCAGTGCAGCCACAATGAAGATTTTTTTTGTTAGATTACCCTTAAAGGGAATCTGTCAGCAGGTTTTACTATGTAATCTGAGGACTGCATCATATAGGAGCAGAGACCCTGATTCCGGTGATGTCACTTACTGAGCTGCTTGGTGCAGTTATGATAGAATCCCTGTTTTCTCTGCTGTAGATCTCGGAATGCTGAGCCGTATATAACCCCGCCCACACCCCTGATTGGCTGCTTCCTGTGTACACTGTCAGCAAACTGCCAATCAGTGGTGGAGTTACAAATTAACTGGACTGCTGTGCAAGTGATAAAACAGATTGAATTGAAACTACAGCAAACAGCCTAATAAGTGACACATCGCTGGAACCAGACTCTCTGCCCCTACATCATGCTGCTCTGATTCCCTTTAAATACAATTTTTTTTTTCATTTATTTTGTCCAGCATGGTTTTTTTTTTTACAGGAATGAGGACAAATTCCCTGATAAAGTGATTTAAAAAGTTTTATAACTTTTCCTACTGAAAAAATAAACTTTTTCTAACTCTGCATATATGCTGACTTTTACAGTGGTCACAATCTTGCTCCCTGGTCCATGTTTTTTCTCCCCGGTATTATTGATAAGTCCCCATGATCTGTACACACTGTGTCTTCCTCCTTGGCCTTGTCCTCTCATTATATGGGGTCACTCCCCTGCAGTCCGGTGGGTCATCACCCCCAAGAACATCAGAATGAAGGAGTTGAAAATCTGTTTGCACTTCATGGTATTTCATCACTGACCTTCACAGTCTGGTGGATTTTCGGTGATTGCAGAGTGTAAGAGACCTAAAGATAAGACCGAGCCGCGCGTGTCCCCCATATCACTGGAGGCTGTAATCCACAATCTATCTGTCCCACATGATGGCTCCACGTATCTAGGAGCTGTAATACTGTCAAGTACATGGTGCGTCACTTGCTCAGCCTGTTCATTTTAAGAGCATTAAGCCTACTTACAGGCACAATTAGTATATACGGCACCTCCCTATAAACAACAACAACCTACAAATTTAATGGAAGCAAACAGCCAGTAGCATAGAAATAATAATCTTTATTACCAAAAAAAGCTAACATATTTTTAAAAAGGGAAAATAACTAGCAAAATTTAAAAAAAAAAAAAAAAAGATCATATCAAACTATACCACTGGAGGGAGCTGATGTTCACTAGTAGTTATAGTTTATAGTGAAAATCAAGAGTAAGCTCCATATGTTAGCAGCGTATGCATAGGCCAGTAGTTCTAAGTAATTCCAAATGGTATTAGCGTCTATACATATAAAGCTAGCAAGTCCACAATAGCATCATTCAAAATAAATGGGAGGATACCCATCCCCCTGGAAGAGGCATCGTGTGAAACGCGCGTTGGGGCCATTATTTTCAAACTCAGGTCATACCTGCTGCTCCCTATTTCACTATAAGCACTTTATATTCTTTGTGACTATATTGGATGTGTAATCCTGTGCACTATACCTTGTCTAATGTGATTGATTTATATGCATTTGCACATAGCACTTGCAATTCTTCACCTTGCTTGTGGTGGCGCTGCAGGAAAAGTGAGCACTTGCCATGGGGTTCACTTGTGGATTACTGATTTTTGAGACGACTTTTACAATAGAAGATTTTAAACCAAACAATCCCTCTCTGGTCATTTCTAAGCGTGGTTTCCATCAAAAGGCGGGCAATAAACGCTTTTTCTCATCATGATCAATGGCCAAAAAATGTCAAAGTCCTCTTGATAACGGGTAACTTTGCTAAATACCCTTGGATTTTTAATTCTATAGTTAATGGCTCATTGTCTAAGACAGGGTTCCCCAACTCCAGTCCTCAAGGCCCACCAACAGGTCATGTTTTCAGGATTTCCTTAGTATTGCACAGGTGATAATTCCATCATCAGCACAGGCAATAGTTACATCACCTGTGCAATACTAAGGAAATCCTGAAAACATGACCTGTTGGTGGGCCTTGAGGACTGGAGTTGGGGAACCCTGGTCTAAGATACCGGATACCGCTGCAGTCTATCGTTGGTGACTGATCTCCAAGGCAAAGAGAGCAGCGCTTACAAGCTCTTTCCTCCAGTATGGGGAAGAGCACAGCTGGAATCAGTGGCGTGACAACACCACTGGCCGTAAGTGCCTCTCGAGCGGTGAGTGCGCGCCGCCTCTCGAATGGTGAGTGCGCGCCGCCTCTCGAGCGAGGCCTGATTTCTCATTATCAGTCTTTTTTTTTTTTTCCCTGATTTTATGATTTTATTTTTATCTTTTTATACTTATGGTTTTATTTGTTTTTTTCCCTCTCTAGGCCTGGCTTGACAGTCACGAACGAAGCTTTGGTCATTTTATCGGTGGCAAATGGATAAAACCGAATGGAAGGCAGACGTACGCTACTAAGAATCCAGCAACGGGTGAGTGGTCACTTTCGGAATAATGTAATCAAATCTACACGTAACCTGATCGTCCTGAACTGCAAAGTGTAAATGAGGCTTAAGTATATGATAATGGCAATACCGCCTTTGACCACTAGATGCTGCCATTATACATCTATAATCTTCAGCACATGTAATCTTTCAGTGGACATTGGATTTATCAGGTCCTGGGAAAGCTGGGTGACAACTGATATGGTCACCTCAATGGCTTCTCTTCCAAATAGATTTAACCTAGAAACGGCCCATATTGTCATGGCACCTCCAAATAATTGCAAAAACCTATAAAGGAATGGAAACAAATGCCACCCAGAATCAACATACACAGTATTTTATTAATCAAAACCAAGATGTATAAAACATACTTAAAACAAGGGGAAACCAAGCAGGATTAATCACATCCACTGGCAGTACCAAACTGATCCACATGGAGGAGCCAAAGCACTATTTGTGTATAGTTATAGCAGCACAGATTAATTCATTTTCTATTAACAACTCCTATTAAAGTTTGCATGTATAAGCTGCCCTAAGACGTATTTCACGGAGAACAAGTCCAGTAAGAGTGGGGAAAAATTCCTGCAAAGAAATGGTATGCAACCAATGATTCAATAATGAGCATAAATTACAATAATTACATTTTTAGAACTACAAGTAGAAGGATAGAAAAGTGCTTAACATCGTGTGATAATTACACAGTGGAGTACCCAGACTGCACATATATTGAGGACATAGCAATGTACTTAAGCGGAAAACAATCCTGCTAGACACAAATAAGGTCTGAGCAATATATACTGTAAATTCATAAGAATAGGTCGCGAGACCAATAGCTTTAAGAAAAACGTGCTGAATATAGTGCAGAAAGGTAAAGGGCAGGGTAGAAATTAAAACAGATTAATACATAGCTGCATAGTGCAGAGAGTAAGAGATACTACCTGAAGATGTGGTACAGGCCCTGACGCGCGTTTTGCAATTTAGCTTATTCCAGGGGGTTAAATATAGTGGCAGGGGGAGATGTGGTCTTTTTATAGTTGTGCAAGTTCAGTCGTGGCAGCGGTTTGAATGCGGCGGCATTCCCGCCGGCAAACCAGAAGTAGCGTCACGGCCGGTCAGCGTCACACTCACACATAGGTAACACAGGATCCACCATTCACAGTAGAGGATGTCACAGCTCACCTCCTCCTGTACAATGACTGATAACACCTCTATATACAGTAGATAACACAGGATCCACCATTCACAATAGGTGATGTCACAGCTCACCTTCTCCTCCTCCTCCTGTACAATGATTGCCAGTGTGAAAATTTGCAAGACTTTAATATAGATAATAATACGTAAAAAAAACAAACAAACAAAACATAAAAACCTGGCACTTAATTAACAACAGGTCCCATTCCCATGAAGTCGTCTTTTCTCCATTGATTCTTGACCCTGGTAAGTCACGACGTCCATCCCGGGACCGTGTGTCCAGTAATCAGCGACATTGTGAGTGGGGAGGGATTAGGGACGCTGCGGGTTTATTCCAAGGTTAATCTGTGAGCAGCTGTACTGGAGAAGATGTAGGACACTGCATCGAGGAGGGGAAATCCTGGCCTGGCACAGCGCCCCCTATACAACATACTGGGAATTGTGCTCAGTGGGACATGTATTTCCGGTCCACGTACAGAACGTGATCATGTGATATTATTGGTGTATTGCATGGCCAATCTACAACACATGCAGAGTACATTGATGTTCTCCTTCAGCCCCATGTTAAAAGGTTGAGGAGTTACCTTCGTGACTCCAGCCACCTCATCAACCTTACTAAGGACATCCAATGGGAAGAATCATTTGTATTTTTAAGCCTTGATGTTACATCCCTTTACACCAATATTGATTGGGAAATTGGTTTATTATGTGTTGAACATATGATCTCCAAAGACACCGGCCTGTCGTCCTCCCACAAATCATTTATTCTATCTGGGTTATCTTTCATCCTTAATAACAATTATTTCACTTTCCTCCAACACACTTACCATCAGATCAAAGGGACCGCGATGGGGTCAAAGGTCGCAGCTACGTTCGCTAATATTTTCATGGGCATATTTGAACTGGTGTTCATCTATGGGGGTCCATTTTGGGAAGGCATTATATTTTACAAAAGATACATTGACGACTTAATTTTCATTCTTAATAAGGACATCGCAGAACCCTCAGCCCTTGCCAGTTTTCTAAATAACAACTGCTGGGGTATTTCCTTCAATTCCGATACAAATAACACCAGTATTCATTTTCTGGATCTGCCTTATTTATAGAGAACAATAGGATTTGCTCCAAGACTTATTTTAAACAAGTGGATGCGAATAGTTCCATCCACTACAGCAGTGGCCACTACCAGAAATGGCTGCGTAATATTCCTTTTAATCAATTTCAGAGGATCAGAAGGAATTGCACTTCTGAAAATGATTTTTCAGAGCAATCAGGTATGCTGAAACAGAAAGTTCTACAACAGGGCTATCCCAAAAATCTTGTTGGCGAATCATGTGAAAGGGTAAGGGACACCTGTAGCCAGAATTCACTTCTATTAAAATCTAATTCAGATAAAATGTCCTATGAGCGCTGTGTAAAATTCATCACTACATAGAATTTTCAGCATAAATCATTTAGAGATATTCTGCAGAAGAATTGGCATATTCTGTTAAATGATCCGATACTCAAGAAGATTATCCCAGAAAAACCCTCCATTGTGTATAGGAGAGCCCCCACTCTAAGGAACATTTGAGCCCCCCGTAGGATACACACCCTTTCTACTCTAGATTGTAGCAAGATCAATAATAAGAATAAAACCATCACCAGATGTGGCAAAAAGAACGGCATGTGCGGCATGAATATTACTCATGGAGCCGACACTTCTGCATCCACATCAAGCAATGAACGCTTCACAATAAATAGTAATATGTCCTGTGACACTGATTCTGTCATATATCTGATTGAATGCACATGTCCCAAGCAATATGGCGGTAGAACTATGCAACCCTTTCATAAAAGACTAAATTCTCATAGGCATAATGTCGCTACAGGTTTTTTAAAACATGGTTTATCACGACATATGGCAATCCATCACAATAAAGACTTTGGGTGTCTTAAAATCCTGCCCATAGAGCATATTCCATGCACCACTCCCAATAGAATTCAGGGTCTCAATAGGAAAGAGATATACTGGATAGATCAACTAAATACTTGGAAACCTTGGGGTCTCAATGAAATATCAGAGGTTTTTATTTGAAAGCACTGACAAATATAATTGACCTCTACATGGTCAGGAACATGTGTCTTGGCTTGTTCTTGATCCACTGTCCCGATCCAGGGTTTCACTGAGTTCAGTTTCCTTTCTTCTTATGATCATTGCGTTCTGTTCCCAGTAGTCTGCACCATTCCCTAGGACACTTTCAGTGCTCATCATACCACCTAGTGGACATTAATGCGCACGACTATTCTCTAGTACTACACCGATAATACGGACACACTCCTAAAGAAATTATTCATGTTGCCGATACGATCACATATTCTATTATAAGAAGAATTAAAATTATTTTGTTTAGTATGTAGGTATAAGTTAGATATATCGTCTAATATCCGTTTATTACCTCCTATCAGAACAAGATCAATCACAATATACATGAGCACCCGTGGCTTAGAGGGTTGTACCATGATTAACATCTAAACATGATCCATTTGATTGCAATACACCAGGTTCAATTCCTGCTTCAGGAATTATCTATATATTTTAATTATTTATTATATTTTTTTTGCATTGAACTATATCGGTTTTTAATTAATTTTTAATCATGCTAGCAATATTTTATTCCCGATGCATATATACATTGATGGATACTCAAATTTCTGCCTTTTTATTGATTGTATTTTTCTGCCTTAACGGCCACATTGTTTTGGCGCCAGTTGTTTTCACATTTTTTGTATATATATGTCCACTCCTTGCTATACCGGACACAAGCTATGCACTGATGAAGTGGACAGGACGTCCAGGAAACGCCTCTTATTTTAGCTTCTAAATAAATGGATTCTTAACCAACCACTGGGTATTGCATCACTTCGTGTGACCCGGAGGAGCGGAATCATGGGCACTTTCTTGCATCCACAACTTCTGGTACATTCCCTTTTCGGCATATGATTTTCTATATGTTCTCAGCCTGATATCCCTCCTAACTGATGTCTACTGCTTCCACAGCACGAAGACTTGCTGAGCCTTAGAAAGAAATGATTGCGCTCTTGGACCCAACCCCTGCAGTACTTGTCCATGGGGGCGCCAAATAACATGGAGAAAAAAGTGACAGAAGCTGAGGAGCACACCAGGATTCTTCAAGGAGGAATAGACAGGATCTCTGGAGAGTAAGCAGCATTATTATCACACACATCCTCTCTTCCTTCACGTAGGTCATGAATTTAGGCTATATGGTACGAGTATAAACCAAAGCGGAACTGACTGAGTAAACCGTAGAGTTGCTGAGAAGCGGCAATAAGTGTAACAATAAATTCTCTTTAAATGGAATCTGTCAACAGGTTTTTATGTAATCCGAGAGCAGCATGACGTAGGGGCAGAAATTCTGATTCCAGCGATATGTCACTTGTTGGTCTGCATGCTGTCATTTTGATACGATCACTGTTGATTGTATTAGAGCAGGTTGACTAGGAAGCACAAGACCCCTAGTCTTGTAGTGATAATCTCCTTCTGATAAAACACTTATTGTATCGAAACAGCTAAAAACAGACTAGTAAGTGACACATCGCTGGAATCAGGGTCTCAGCACCTACATCATATTGCTGACAGATTCCCTTTTAGAAAGCATGTCCATCCACAATATTTTTCCTTTTAGGAAGATATTGAGTTTGCTTGTGACTGGTGGTAATGCTGTAATAGGCACAACGTTTGGATAATTGTAGTGTTAGATTGTACCTTTACTCCAACCAAATTCTACACCCACATTCACCCATTGTTTATTGCAGATGCTGACTGATCTAGAACACGTTTACCCCCAGTGGTTTGGACCAATCGATGTAACGGCACCACAGGGCGATTCCTACGTGTTCCCCGTCTACCACTTGCTTCAGTGTTTCCGCAGAGATTCCCACAAGATTGACAGCTACTTGAAGATCCTGCGATGTCGCCTGATACACGCCAACTGCTAGGGACGGGAGCATTGTACATTATATGCCAGCATTTATCTCTGGTGCCTCAAAGTGGACATTTTAGATTGGTAAACAAATAAAAAAACAACTAATTGAGAGTTTGTGTTCCAACCTGTTTTTTTTAGAAAATGAGAGCAACATTATTAATATTTCTCACATATTGTCATTTCATATACAGTATAGAGGTAGCAGGTAAGGAATAGAGGATCACGGCAACTGCCAGGAGGACAACTTCGTATATAATATTATGGCATATTGCCAGGATATAATATTGTGATTGGCGATGGTCTGACCACCGATCCTTAGAATGAAGGAATGGGGAACCTATCAGCTTTTTTTTTTCCTGCACAGCTGTGCTTCCAACCACCCACCCATAGTGCAAAAAAAAAAAAAACCCTAAAAAACCACAATGGGTTCAACCGTACTCAAATTGTTAACTGGGAGCAACGATGAGTGTGAAGGATATAATATTTTGATTGGAGATGATCCACACTCTGGTTCCACCACTGATCCTGAGAATGAAGGCATGGGGAACCTATCAGCTTTTTTTTTTCTGCACAGCTGTGCTCCCAACCACCCACCCACAGTGCAAAAAAAAAAACCCTAAAAAAACAATAGGTATAACCGTAATCAAATTGATAATTGGGAGCAACGATTAGTGAGAAGGATATAATATTGTGATTGGCGATGTTCCATCCACTGATTCTGAGAATGAAGGAATGGGGAACCTATCAGCTTTTTTTTCCTGCACAGTTGTGCTCCCACCCATTGCACAAAAATACCCTAAAAAAATATGCACGTACTCAAATTGTTAATTGGGAGCAATGATGAGTGTGAAGGGATATAATATCTTGATTGGTGATGGTCCGACCTCTGGTTCCGCCACCGATCCCAAGAATGAACGAATTGAGAACCTATAAGCTTTTTTTTTTCCTGCACAGCTGTGCTCCCAACCACCCACCCATAGTGCAAAAAAACCCAATAGATCCAACTGTACTCAAATTGTTAAATTGGGAGCGTGAAAAAAAACACCAAGGTTACTTATCGGTAGCCAGTTTTTCCTGAACCCATGACAACACACCTTGAGAGAGGGATCCGCCCCACCAAGGACAGGAAACCGTCTGAAATAAAAGGGCGGTACCTCTCCCTCGCTTCAGTTGGATTACAGAGCATTGAGAGGACCTCCAGAAAAGGTTAGACACATAACCAACACCTACTATATATATATATCACCCAAAATGTAAAGTGCTTCACCAGGGCGTGAGAAAGACAGGGGGGTGGGGGATGACTACGGGTGCTGTCATGGGTTCAGGAAAGATTGGCTACCGGTAAGTAACCTTGGTGTTTTCCCCTCACCCATGCCAGTACACCTTGAGAGAATTTTGGAAAATATGAGCACCCTAGGGAGGGACCACCGCCTGAAGTACCCTTCTCCCAAAGGTAAGGTCAGAGGAGGATAGATCCAACTGATAGTGCTTATAGAAGGTGGATGGTGCAGACCAAGTAGCAGCTTTACATATCTGGTCAATCGAGACATCTGCTCTCTCTGCCCAGGAGGTTGCAACAGCTCCGGTGGAATGAGCTTTAATACCGTCCGGTGCCGGAACACCTGTAGATGTATAAGCTAGACAAATGGCCTCCCTAAGCCACCTAGCAATAGTTCCCTTTGATACCCCGGGACCTTTCCTACTCCCCTGAAAGGCCAGAAACAAGGACTTGTCCTTCCTCCACTGACTAGTCATGTCTATGTACTGTAGTAATGCCCTTCTAACATCTAGATTTTGGAACCTAACCTCCCCAGGGTTTTTAGGGTTACTGCAGAAAGAGGGAAGTACAATCTCCTGATTACAGTGGAATCTGGATACAACTTTTGGAAGGTACGATGGATCTGTACGCAGGACGACCCGGTCATCATGAATTTGGGTGTATGGGGGATCAACAGAAAGGGCCTGCAGGTCACTCACCCTACGGGCCGACGTTAGGGCCACAAAGAGGATGGTTTTGAGGGTGAGGATCTTTGGAGAGATAACCTGCAGGGGTTCAAATGGGTCGCCAGAGAGTGCATTTAAAACCAAATTCAGGTCCCAGGGAGGAAGAGCCCGAACTGGCTTAGCTCTGGAACAGGATTTAATGAATCTAGAGACCCATCTGTTCCCTGCCAGGTTACAATTATAGATCGCCCCTAGGGCGGACACCTGAACTTTAAGTGTTCCCGTAGCCAACCCTAGGTCACGTCCCTTTTGTAAAAACTCTAGGACTTCTCTAACTGGAGGTTTATCCGACAATGGGGAGTCTATAAAATCCAGGAATTTTCAACAGATTCTGGAATAAATTTTAGTTGTTATGGGCTTTCAACTACCCAACAGGGTAGAAACTAGGCCTGGTGAAAACCCCCTATTGCTCAGTAACAACCTCTCAAATTCCAAGCCGCCAGATGGAAACCTTTGGCTTGTGCATGGAATATTGGCCCCTGGATGAGAAGGTCCGGCCTGTCAGGCAGGACCCAGGGATCTGATTATCCTCGCCCCCTCCTCCCGAATTTTCCTCACAACTGCCGGGATCATCACTATCGGTGGAAAGGCGTAGGCCTTCCTGAACTTCCAGGGAATGTGGAGAGCGTCTACAGCATAGGGATTCTCTGTTGGATTTAGTGAACAGAATCTCTCCACCTTCCTGTTCGCCCTGGTGGCGAACAAATATATGTCCGGTGACCCCCATATCTGGATAATCTTTTGGAAGACTATCGGGTTTAGAGGCCACTCTCCTTGTCTTAAAGTGTGGCGACTGAGGAAATCTGCTCTTGAATTTTATACCCCCAGATGAAAAGAGCACTGAGGGATGGGAGATGTTGTTCTGCTAGATGCAGGATCCTGTTTGCCACTACCATAAGGGAGTGAAATCTTGTTCCTCCCTGGTGATTTATATATGCCACTGTCGTCCGATTGTCGGACCTGATCTGGACATGGCGACCCTGTATGTGGGGAAGGAAGCTTATCAAGGATTTCTCCACGGCCAAAAGCTCTTTTAGGTTTGATGACGCTTCTTTTTCGTGACGTAGTAAGAGCCCCTGAACTGAGAACTCTGCCAGATGACACCCCCAGCAGGAGCCACTTGCATCTGTTGTAATTGTGTGGTCGACTGGTTTGGACCATTGTAAGCCTGCGGTCAGATTCTCCCTGTTTGTCCACCAGGAGAGGGAGTTTACTGTCTCCAAAGACGGAGAGTTTTTTTTCCTATATGTCCGTTGAAGGATTTCTGAGCCGACAGGACCTCCCACTGAAGAAGCCTCATATGACTCTGGGCCCATTTGACTGCCGGGAGACAGGAAGTCATGGAGCCTAGTAGGGACATTGCTTCTCTCAAGGACATCACGGGAGACCTTATTGCCCTTGAGACCAGGCTGATTATTTTGCAAACCTTGTCTTCCGGGAGGAAACAGGATTGGCGTTGGGAATCTAGGGTCAAATCCAGAAAGATCTGAGTCCTTGAGGGGGATAGCTTTGATTTTTGAATATTTATTAACCACCCCAGGTGATATAAAGCTGTCTGGACCTCTAAAAGTTGAGAGGAACAGTGGTCCTCCGATTTCCCTATTATCAGAAAGTCGTCCAGATAGGGAACAATCACCACGTTCTTGATTCGGAGAAAAGCTGTCACCTCCGCTATAACCTTTGTAAATACTCTCGGTGCTATCGAGAGTCCAAAAGGTAGGGCAGTGAATTGGAAATGTCTCAATTGACCTTGGATGAACAGGGCTACCCTTAGGTACTTCCGGTAGTCTGGATGGATTGGGACGTGATAGTAGGCATCTTTTAGGTAGATGACTGCCATGAAACAATTGTGGTGTAAGAGTTTCACTGCAGAGTTCACTGATTCCATATTGAAAGTCTGGTTGATTATCAGCTGATTTAGACTTTTGAGGTTGACAATGGTCCTTAAGGACCCATTTGGTTTTTTTATCACAAACAGGGGGGAATAAAATCCCCTCCCCATTGTGAAACTGGAACTTCGTGAAGGACCTGCTTGTTGACTAAGTCTAATACCTCTGATTCTAGAGCCATCTGCTCCTCCCTGGACTTCCTCCTGGAGGTGATCATGAAGGTTCGGTGAGGGACCTGACAGAAGCGTATCTTTAGGCCGTTCTTTATGATATCCAACACCCAGGGATTTGAAGTGATGGCTTCCCAAGCTGGGATAAAATGGGAAAGCCTTCCCCCGACCTCTAGCCTCGCGTCATTGGGGAGATTTTTTGGAACTGGAGGATGGTCCTCCAAGCATGTAACCAGAGTCCTTTTTAGATCTGGGCTCCCATCTTTTCCTTTATCCCGGAGGGCGACCCTGGTTAAATCTCTTCTTCCGAAAATAGGACCTTTTTGTTTCCCCCGTGAACCCTGGGAAACCTCTATTTCTGTCGTCAGCCTTCTCCAAAAACTCGTCCAGATTTTGGCCAAACAAAAGTTTACCATCACAAGGAAGAGAACAAAGCTTATGCTTAGATTGTAGATCTCCCGGGCAACCCTTGAGCCACAGGGCTCGTCTGGCAGCATTAGACAAATTTGCAGACCTGGCAGCGAGTTTAACTGAATCCACTGAGGAGTCGGCCAAAAAAGCAGATGCTGCTTGTAGCAAAGGCAGATTGGAGAGGATTTTATCTCTGGACATCTTTTTATCCTTTAGCTGGTCTCCTAATTGCTGAAGCCACACCATAAGTGACCTAGCGACACAAGTGCCTGCTACCGCTGGCTTCAGGCCCCCTGCTGCTGCTTCACAGGTGTGACGCAGGAAGGAATCTGCCTTCTTATCCAGAGCATCCTTTAGACTGCCCGAATCTTCCAGGGGTAGGGACGATCTTTAGGATAATCGGGCGACAGACCCGCCAACTTTAGGAATTTTGTCCCAGGACTCAGAGACATTATCCTCGAAGGGGTACCTCCTTTTAGAGGATGAGGACAATACTCCTGATTTCTCCGGCTTCCTCCATTCCAGGTCTATAAGGGTCTGAATTTGGGGATTCACTGGAAAGGAGCGTCTTTTTTTCCTCCAGGCCTGCGAACATATCTTCCAGGGACCTGGCTGCCTTCTCCTCCCTCAACCCCATGGTAGATCTGACCGCTCTGACCAACTTGTCAGTATCCTCAATAGGGAAACAGGGCCTACCACTGTCTGATGAAGAGGAGGATGCCGAGGCAAAGATCCTCTGACTGGGAGGATAAATCATAGTCAGAGGAGATATCTTTATGGGATCTCTTTTTCCACTTTAGTAAGCCTTACAGGGAATCCTGCACCTCTGAACGGATTACGGACCTCAAATTAGAAGCGAAATCCGGGGTGCTCTCCGCTATCGTTTGGTTAATACAGCTTGCACAAAGCTGTTTCTGCCAATCTATGGAAAGGGGGGCCTGGCATAAGGAACAAACCCAGTGGGTTCTTTTTGCCGCTACTCTTCTTCCTAAGGAATGAAGGACATAATAACTTTCCATTACTATTAAGTGACATTCACGAAGATCACTCACCCCTGAAGTCACAAAAGGGTACCGGATTTTGAGGCTGTGGCGGGACATAAGATGAATCCCTTCTGGATGGCCCTGAAGCGTCCGACACCTTACTCCTCCTGCTGCCGCTGCGGTTGCTGGAGCGGCCGTCCGTGTGCGAGGTGTCCGACTGCTTCTTCCGCTGGCGTTGATGCGGTGGAGGGGTCAGCTGCTGCTGCACCTAGCTGTCCTGGTCTGCCATAGCTGCTACACCCGAGCTTGAGTATAAGCAGCGCTTGTCAGGAGGCCCCCACCTTAAATAGGGCACATCCGGACCTCCTCCGGTCCATGTGTCCTCCCCCCTCCTGACACCCACCGGCCGATCTTTGAAAAAAAACGGCCGGCAAGCGTTTACAGGGCGCCGCCATCTTGGTTCCGGGTGCAGCCCCCGACGTCATCGGGCACGCCTCTCCAAGTGTGCACCGCGCCGTGACGTCAGGCGCGTCATATCCGGAAGACACTGCTCCCAGCGTGCGACCACCCAGGAGCCTGCGGCAGGGAGAGGACAGCGCAGCGGTCTGCGGGGAGCCGGAGCCCTCATAACCGCATGCGCTTGCTCGAACACGGCTCCAGGGAACCGCGGACGGCGCTTCTGGGACCCGGAACCCGGTGCACAGGCAGGTGCCCGCACTTCCACACCGGAACGGGCCCAGGTAAGAAGACACCCTTCTTCAGACAGGTTCCCATCAAGGACAGGAAACCAACTGAAGCAAGGGAGAGGTACCGCCCTTTTATTTCAGACGGTTTCCTGTCCTTGGTGGGGCGGATCCCTCTCTCAAGGTGTGTTGTAATGGGTGAGGGGAAAATAATGCATCCACTTCTTTCTAAATTAGGCTGTCAGACCCCCAAGAATGACATCCTAGTAATATGCCATGACTTATACCTCTTTAAATGTATGCAAAGAATAAACCTAGATATCCAGGTATACGTTCTATTGATTGATTTCTATAAGGGCCTATTTACACATGGAAATGTGTATCTGCTACGTACATGAATGATCGGCTGCAGCCCTTCCACTTGGCCAGTCAATGGATCCGCAAACCACAACAAGTAATTCAAGGAGATGGAAAAGTAAAAAAAAAAATTCTAGTAACATTGCATAGCGTACCGGCGATTGCGCTATTTAACTTGTCATCAGTGATTGACGGCATATAAATGGTTAAACAGCAGTGATTCACGCTCCGCTCTGGCCGCTGCTGTTACAGCAAGATGTCGGCTGTGTAGGATGGGGGCTCTGCTCCTGAGCCCACCCGAAACAGCAATCCAATGGACGGTTTCACACACCACATTATCCAGTGGTGTTTAATTTGCTTTTCTATTTAGGAAACAAAACCGTTTTAATAAAGTTTTCCTTCTCTGGTATCTAGGAGCCATTTCAGCTATTTGTAAAGGGAATCTGTCAGCAGGTTTTTCTTGGCTATTCTGAGAGCAGCATGATGGGGTGAGCGCCACACTAGGAGTAGGACCATTGAGCCCAGAGCTATTGCAAGACGTGCAGACAATATATACCAGGTATGAATGAATCCAATGCAACATTATTGTTACTTGGGAATTAACCTACTTGGATATAATACAACCCTTGATATATGTATATACCAAAAGGTCATTATCTTGGGAATGCCTATATTGGCTTTTATTATTTAGGATTATATCCTTTTACTATGTGACCTAGGATATACTATCAGTATGCATTAGCACAATTGGAGCTACTACTATCCAGCCCTGATGTCTCTGCAATTCAAATATTTACATTATACCTCCTCACTATTATATGGTATTACTATATATATGTGTGTGTGCTCTTTTCTTTTGCCGCCATGTACCCAAATTGTTATAATAAAGTTCTTTTTTAACACATTGACCCCTTGTCGGATGTACTATATATTGGTTGTTGTTGAGAGCAGCATGATGTAGAGACAAAGACCCTGATTCTAGGGACGTCTCACTTACAGGGCTGCTTGTTGTAGTTTTGATAAAAATCACACTTTTATCAGCAGAAGATTATCACTAGAGGACTAGTAAACCTGCTGCCACGTAGTCCAACCACGCCCCCCACCACTGATTGGCAGCTTTCTGTGTACACTGTATATAAACTGCCAATCAGTGGTGTGGGTGGGGTTATTATACAGAGCTCAGCATTCAGAGATCTGCATGAGAAAAAAAAACTGTAATTTTATCAAAATAACACCAAGCAGCCCAGTAAGTGATACATCGTTGGAATCAGGGCCTCGGATTATGCTGCTCTCAAATGGGGTAGCAAAAACCTGCTGACATATTCCATTTAAAGGGGCAGCTGCTACTAAATCCAGACATGGTGCAAAATTTAAATTCTGCTGCAGATTTACTGCTGTAGATTTTTAATTCCTAAAAATCCATGTAGATTCAGAGGATCTCAACCTTTTCAATGCAAATTATTTTCAAGACTTATTCACAGATATTATGAAATATTACAGTAGAAATAAAAAAAAAAAAAGAAAAAAGCACAATACCTAAACTCCCTCCTTGGGAAAAATATACGGCAAGTATAAGAAAGACAAAAATTTATTCTGGAGTCATATTGAAGTCTAAATAGAATTGTAAGCATACAATGTAAACAGCAGCGAATGTAAGTAGGATCCACAGGATCTATATAAGAGGAACGTTTTCCAAAGCTGATCTTCTGAGCCCACCGCTATGCTGGCTGGACCGGCATTGTGATCGTCAGCACCTGGAATATACGTCACGTTTTACTGCAGCTCATAGAACCAATGATAAGACGCAGAGCAGTGCGAGGCTTGTGACTCGCTATACACAAAATATACGACATGTTTGATGAATGGCATAAAGGAAAGCCGATGCATTCAGATGTCTCTGGGCAACTATATGTTGTGATAGGATGCTGCCCCTCACCCTGACAGGAACTTATCTATCTGCTCACTCATCATGACAGGTTTACAGCATGTTGACTCATGGACGTGATCAGTCAGTCAATCGATGACATAGATGCAAATTCTTGATTCTGACAGGTAGGTCAGAGATGTCCGTCTCAAACAGTTTACCTTCACCCATCTAGGATGGATGGCTGCTGACATCGTTGGCCATTATGTCCATAAGCAATTATTATCCTGTAATTGCGATGTACAGTACAAATTTATATTGTGGTACCGTGCTAGCCAGAAAATTTGATGTAAATACATTTATGCCCAAAAATGGCAAAAGTATTCTCGGAGTGATACCTTTATTGGCTAACCAGAAAAAAATATATTACTCTGTCGCCTCATTGGGGGACACAGGACCTTGGGTGTTATGCTGCTGTCCACTAGGAGGCGACACTAGGCTTAATCTGAAAAAGATTAACGGTGGCTCCTCCTCGGCAGTAAACACCCCCTGACGGCGTCAGCCATGTTCAGTTTTTTGCTTAGTGTCGCAAGAAGGCACACCTAAAGATTTTTACTCCATTTTTTTCTGATTTTTTCTTTTTCCATGGAGTTACAAATGAAGATAAGTGGGTCTCTGGAGAGACCCCCGGCATGGCTCCTCCTCTGCCCCCTTCTAGGGGTGCACAGTTGAAGTCGAGACGTCTCCTTACCATGTCGCTCCTTCCCCAGCCCCTCGGGTGTTGGTTCGAAGTTGAGACCCCCCCTCCTTCCCCAATTCCTTTTGGTCTTGGGTTGAGGTGGAGGGAGGATTACAGCCTCCTGACTGTGAAGGCAGCACCCTCCCTGTCACGAAAAACACTTGGTCAGACCTTGCAGCCCTCTGGCGCCCCCTTATCCTGCTGGTCAACCACGGTATTGACCGAGGATAAGCACGGGCGCAGCTGCTCTAATTTATGTCGACTATTGTGGCACGTGATGTGACAGGACGTATATATACCACCAGTTCCTTCCAGGAACGTATATATACCTCCGTCCAGCCACCCTCAAACCACAATATCACAAATACCGGTATACTGCCACCACCGATCGCTTAACAGGTTGATCGGGTACCTGTTAGGTAACGTGAATTAGCGGGTGAGGAACGTGTTTGCTCGACATAGGACAAGAAGAACGAAGCTGGTAAATAATAATGAAATACTCCCGAAAGTGGGCAGTGTTTACAAAAGATATACAAGATTTTATAAAAGAGACAATTTACATATATGCATAAAACAGTTATTAAAATACAAGGGGTAAATAATAGCAAAACCTGCGCCACGAGGTGATGGTCTCAGATTGTGTGGGGTGCACGGCTCCCCGGAAACTAGGTGTGATTCCTCCATGCAGCGAAGAGTGCTTGCGTCTGACGTCCCTGGTTAAGAATGAAGTAAAATGTCCGTTCTGGTTTTTAGTAAGGGGCCAAAACACTAGGAGACACCCATGTTGTTTACCTCACACGGTTTTGTGAACCCACCCAGCTGCCTAAGACATAAAAAGCCTTCAGATTTCATATCTTGGTATGGGGGGGTCTCACATCCAAGATGGATACATCATGTTTGCCGTCACCAATATTCATGAAGATGGATATCAAATATCAGAACCCATTTCCTGGGTTTCTGGTGGTTTCCCAGTTATGTAAGATATACCGGCATAATTGGAAAAAGGTGAACATCCCAAAAATGTGGTCCCTGTGTTTGTGACAGTCATGTGCATTATTAAACTCGACATTAAAAGTTTGTACAGTTAGACAATAGGATTTTGGAGGGAATTTCCAGTTTACACCAGTATGCTTGCTCTGGCTGAGGTTTTATGGCGGTAATAAAAATTCCTTGTTTGGGGAAAGCAAGAGTGAATTCTATGTAGGACCATTCTAAATGAGCAGGGGATGGAGATTTAAGACATCTCTCATTTTTAAAACTAGGACAAAAATACATTTTGCCTGACACTCCCCAATCCCCCTCATGGGGGCATTAGGTTTAGACACCGCAGGTAGGATTTGTGCAGACAGCAATATATAGCTCCCAGTAGCTGTCGCTCTGCACCAACGTTCAGGAATCGCAGCTCCGCTGCAGACTCCTGATGGACCGGGGGACAGTACTGGCAGAAGGGCACACAGAGACACAGGCTGGCTTTAGCTCTGTCTCTCTGCCGGCACCAGCGCTACAGTGCCTCAGAGGAACCCTTTAAGGGCTCCCTTTTAATATAGTATCCCACCGCCTTTCCTGCCATTAAAAACCGGGGGGGGGGTCCGATTCAGATCCGGTACCCCCTCGGACTACCGCGCCGGCCTGCAGCCCTTTTGGGCATACATTCTAAATTTACACCGCCTAGCTGAAGCCGCCGCCCACTCTCCGCGCCCCGCCCCCCGGATGACCAATATGACACTACACAGTGTCATACAGGGGGCGGAGACGAACTGAAAGGGCGCGCTTTCTAGCAATACGGCCGCCTTTCCAGCGCTCCGCCCCCTTTCTTCTCCACACTCCGGCGGCCATTAACCAGCAGAGGGAGAACGGAAGGAAGTTAACGCTTCACATACCGGTCGCCAGCTGGTCTCTGGGGAGCACAGGATCTTGGATTTTACCGGCGCTGTACTACAGCACACTAAGGTGGGATAAAATTACAGCTACAGTCTCGACTCGGCTGTGAAGTCTATAACTTTCTCTGCATTGCTGGCCCCCTCTGCAAAGCCACTCTGCATCGCTGGCCCCATCTGCATCATCCCATACCACACGGTCATCCCCTTCCAGTGTGAGACACCGTACTCACAGCTCATCTAGACCGTCCCCTGACAGGGACAGACAACGCAGATCCCCACAGCCATCCCCGACCAGAGAAGGTCTCCGCTCCGGTTCTCCCAGCAGGAGTCGCCTTAGCGAGATACAGGATTCGGAAGACATCTGTGATTCAGACTCAGACAAGGAAACCGAAGGGTCCCTGATCCCTATTCGCCCGGGCAATACAGTGCTAGTTGATGATTTAATCTCATCTATCCATTGGGTGCTGGACATCTCCGATCCACCCCTGGAGACACCAGGACATAAAATTTCCTTTGAAGGAGTCCTGAAACCGCCTAAGGTGTTCTTTGACCACCCAGAGTTTAAGGCGATCCTTAAAAAGCAGTTCTCACAACCTGAGAAAAAGTTTACTAATCGCAAATATCTGGAGGCGCGGTACCCCTTTCCACAGGAGGTCACCAAAAAGTGGACAGATCCACCTGAAGTGGATCCTCCAGTCTCCAGACTAGCAGCACTTTCTCTGCCAGATAGCTCAACCCTCAGGGACACAGCAGACCGGCAGGTGGAACGCATGGCCCGTTCAATTTTCGAGGCCGCAGGGGCCTCCCTGGCTCTCACGTTCGCCTCAGTTTTTTTGGGCTGCCAAGGCAATCCTGGCCTGGGCCCAAAATTTACAAACTGGCCTACAAAATACCTACCCCTGAACTGTCGGACCAAGCGGCCCAAATAGCAGTCGTGGTAGATTACAAGCTCCATGCAGCTCTGGATTCTGCAATGGGTGCAGCCGGGATAGCTTCATCACAATTCGGTGTATCCTCTGGCTGCAGGAATGGAAAGCAGATGCAGCTTCAAAGAAGTCCCTCACTCACCTCCCGTACCTCAGTGGTCGGCTTTTCGGTGAACAGTTGGACACAATGATATCCAACGCCACCGGGGGTAAAAGTATCTCTCTCCCCCAACTGAAGCCCAAACACACTTACAAAAAGCGCAATCAGGCACGTTACCGATCCTTTCGGAACTCTTCCGGCTGATCCGTCTCACGACCAGCAAAGAATAACAGCCGCGCTCCACGCTGGGACAACTCGAGGTCGACGCAAAAGTCGGACAAAACCTGGCAAACAAAGGCAGGCCAGTCAAAATTTAAGGGAGGAAAGTCTTGCACTTCCTCCTCATCATGACTCACGAACTCTGGAAGACACCCCACCTGTAGGCGGCCGTCTTTTGCTCTTTCACCAGCTCTGGCTGCCTATTACAGAAGACAGGTGGATCAGGGAACTAGTGTCTTCAGGATACAAGATAGAGTTCACTTCCAACCCGCCAAACAGATTCTTCCTGTCTGTTCCCCCAAAACCGCCAGCCAAGGCTCGTGCCTTCCACCACGCGGTTTCATTACTTCTCCAAGCAGGTGTCTTAGTAACGGTCCCTACGGCCAAGCGCTTCCAAGGGTTCTGCTCAAATCTATTCGTAGTCCCCAAAAAAGGAGGCAGCGTACGGCCCATATTGGATCTAAAACAGCTCAACAAATAAGTACGGGTACGTCACTTTCGCATGGAGTCCCTTCGGTCCATCATTGCGTCCATGGAGACGGGAGAATTTCTCGCCTCCATAGACTTTCAAGACGCATGCCTCCATATACCAATTGCACCGGCTCAACTTGAAAAAGTCATCACCAACCCCGAGTCAATCTCTGACCTTTTTGGGAATGTTATCCAACACCCTCAAGGGTCTAGTACTCCTCCCCAAGGACAAAGCACTGCCTCTCCGAATAGGGGTCCGCATCCTACTTCGCAAACCCCCTCAGTCTCTCCGGTTTGCCATGAGAGTCCTTGGTAGGATGGTGGCGGCAATAGAAGCGGTCCCATTTGCCCAGCTTCACCTCAGGCCTCTCCAACTAGCCATCCTCAAGTCATGGGACAGGAATCCTTTTTCCCTCGACAGGGAGTTTCAGTTGACGTCATCAACCAAGAGATCCCTGCACTGGTGGCTCAAACCAACCTCGCTAACAAAGGGGAAATCCTTTCTCACGAGTCAATGGAAGGTTCTGACCACCAATGCGAGCCTGATGGGTTGGGATGCGGTACACCTGCACCACAGAGCACAGGGCAAGTGGTCCCCAACAGAAGCGACCATGCCCATCAACATCTTGGATATTCGTGCCATTCTCCTGGCGTTGAGAGCCTTCCATCATTTACTGGCAGCCACTCACATCAGAGTACAGTCAGACAATGCCACGGCTGTGGCATACGTAAATCACCAAGGGGGGACCCGCAGTGCCCAGACGATGCGAGAAGTGACACACATTCTCCACTGGGCGGTAGCCTTCTTATAGGCATAATTATGTTATTCATGTTACGTTCCTCCTACTGCTTTTGCACAAAACTGAACATGGCTGATGCCGTCAGGGGGTGTATACTGCAGAGGAGGAGCCACCGTTAATCTTTTTCAGATTAAGCCTAGTGTCGCCTCCTAGTGGACAGCAGCATAACACCCAAGGTCCTGTGTCCCCCAATTAGAGGCTAAGAGAAAGAGATTTGACGATGAGTACACAAAAATCTCCTTACAGAGCACACAGGCTCCTTCTTCAGGCAGGATTACAAATGTTATGAATTCATTTGTAATATTGCCTGAAGAAGGAGCCTCTGTGCTCTGAAAGCTTGCATATATATATTTTTTTTCTGGTTAGCCAGTAAAGGTATCACTCCGAGAATACTTTTGCCATTCTTGGGCATAAAAGTATTCACATAGAATTATCCCCTAATTAAAACAATTTATTTTTGCTAAATAAATGTATACATTTTTTAAAATTTTATTTTATACATTTTCTCAGAGAACCTCTTTAAGAAGGAGATTTCAGAATGGGCTATAAGACATGTCCAACTTTGCTTTATTGTCTCACCTTACTGTCCTTGTTGAACTGAGCTCCACTTTGTTCTTGGATGATATTGTAAGGAATGAAGACGTCTAGATGATACAAATCGGGACGTCCGACTAAGACTATTCTGTCTTCACCCAAGTCCAACACGAGATCTAGCAGAAGACTGTAAAGAGAAGACCAGCGTGGTAACAACGCTTATGTCGCTGAATGCTTCTGTACGGGAAAGAAAGTTGTAACCAACAAGTGCACAAAAATCTAAACTTTTATCTTGATATGTGGCCAACTAGAAGTTACTGTGTAGCTCCAGACGTCTCATACATTAAATCTGACACTTGGAGTAACTGCTCACAGAAAATGCTTCAAATATTTTTTATGATTCACACGGCATTAAAAGGGGTTGTCCACCACTTTAATACTAATGGAATATCCTTAGGATAGATCATCAATATTAAAGTGACAGACAACCCCTTTAAGTGAGGCATAATGAATGGTACCAGAATTTCAGATAATGTAGCCTTCATTAGGCAGAAGGCCCAGTCGGTTATATGAAGAAATCTGGGGTCCCCAAAAGCAAACCCAGTAATCACCAGATTCCCGTGTGGTGACTACTTAATCTGCTTTTTGGGAAGACCAGAACTGACCCCTATATTTAACCAAGTGGGTCCCCTTAAGCTACATTATCCTGTCTGATGAAGGATACAGCTGAAACATTCTTAATCTTCATTATGCCTCATTTAACGCAATGTGAATCATGGACATGAGAAAAATCAAATTAAAAAATAAATACATTTAAAGCATTTTCTGTGCGATTCCTCCAAATGTCGCATTAATGTAGAAAAAATAAAGAGCGGCGTGTTCTACACTATCGCAACAAGCCTCTTTCATCATTTATATCATCACTATAACATCATTTATATGCACCAGCGCCATGGAATCAATGGCACTATATAATTAAATAATCTACTATATAATCGTCTTATCCCGTCTGTCTGTCTGTCTGTCCAGGAAATCCCGCGTCGCTCATTGGTCCGGCAGCGGCCAATCAGCGCCGCGGGATTTCTGAAAAAAGATGGCGGCCGTTAGCGGCTCATCTGCGGGACGGAGCGGAGCGGCGATGCAGCCGGGAGATGAGCGCCGCGAGGCGCTCATCTCCCGGCCGGCAACAGCAGAAAGAACCCTACCGCTGGACCCATCTGCGGGACGGAGATGCAGCAGGGAGATGAGCGGCGCGAGGCGCTTATCTCCCGGCCGGTAGCAGCGGAAGGACCGCCGGCGCCGCTGACCTCCATGCGGAAGGGAGGACCGGGGAGCGGCGCTGGGGGTCGGGATACTTCTGCTGCGAGCGCCCGCTATGTCCCGGGGTCTCGCAACGTAAGTAGCCGCACAGGCAGCGCAGCTCCCCGGTCCTCACCAAGACGATTCGTTGATTGGTCGCGGTCTTCGGACCCGACCAATCACTGATCTTAGCGCAAAACTTAAGCACCGCTGTGCTGATTGGATGCGGGCGCTGACCGCGACCAATCACCGATTTGGGCGCCAAATTTAAATATCGGCCGCGATCAATCAGCACAGCGGTGTTTAAATCTGGAGCCAAGATCGGTGATTGGTCACGGCCGATATTTAAATTTGGCGCCCAAATCGGTGATTGGTCGCGGGCAGCGTCCACGACCAATCAGCACAATAGTGTTTAACTTTGGCGCCAAGATCAGTGATTGGTCGCGGGCCAAGACAGCGAACAATCACCGATTTGTGCGGCAGATTTAAATAGCGGCCGCGACCAATTGGATGTCAGCGCCGCTCCACGGTCCTCCCTTCACACCCTAGCCGCATGGATGTCAGCGGCGCTGCCTGTGCGGGTACTTCCGCTCGGAGAACCCGGGACATGAGCGGGCGCTCGGAGCAGAAGTATCCTGACCCGCAGCGCCGCTCCCCGGTCTCCCTTCACACCCTAGCCGCTGATGTCCCCACAGTATCCGCATGGTGTTACAAAGGTCCATTTGTGTTAAAAATCGCTGATTGGTCGCGGGCGCTGCCCGCGACCAATCACCAATTTGGGCGCCAATTTTAAATATCGGCCGCGACCAATCACCGATCTTGGTTCCACATTTAAACCCCGCTCTGCTAATTGTTCGCACCTGGTGGACGCGCCAATCAGCAATTTTGGCGCCAAATGTAAACCCCGCTCTGCTGATTGGTAGCGGTCGACGGCCGCGACCAATCAGCAATATTGGTGCCAAATTTAAACACCGCTCTGCTGATTAGTCACGGTCGCCGGCCGCGACCAATCAGCAGTATTGGCGCCAAATTTAAATCTCGCTCTGCTAATTAGTCGCAACCACCGGCCGTGACCAATCAGCCATATTGGCGCCAAATTTAAACACCGTTTCGCTGATTGGTTGCAGTGGCCAGCCGCGACCAAGCAGAGAAATTGGCGCCAAATTTAAACACCGCTCTGCTGATTGGTCGCGGTTACCGGTCGTGAATAATCAGCATTATTAGTGCCAAATTTAAACACAGCTCTACTGATTGGTCACGGCAGCGACCAATCACCATTATTGGTGCCAAATTTAAATACCGCTCTGCTGATTGGTCACGTTCGCTGGCCGCGACCAATCAGCATTATTGGCGCCAAATTTAAACCCCGCTCTGATGATTAGTCGTGACCGCCGGCCGTGACCAATCTGCGATTTAGGCGCCAAATTTTAACACCGCTTTGCTGATTGGTCGAGGCCGGCAACCGTGACCAATCAGCGATTTTGGCGCAAAATTTAAACACAGCTCTGCTCATTGCGCCCGGTCGGCCGCATACCTATTCTAGAATACCCGATGCATTAGAATCGGGCCACCATCTAGTATAATATATACATCTTCCCACCAGCTTGTTTTCCCTCTATCTCCTCTCTGGATCTATGAAGCCAGAACTGTCAAAGAAGAGGTGATGGTGGAGATGGAGGGGAAACAAGCAGGGGGGAAGGTTTATATAAATGACTGGTCCCGCTGTGAAGCACCGGGCGTCTGTGCTTGGTTTGAACAGTCGTTCTCTGGTGACAGAGTCATTCTTTCCCATTCCAATAGCTTGCAAACAACCCACCATGGTATGAAAAAAAAATTATATCATCATCATCCAGCAAATGTGTCACAACTGCCAGCAATTGGCTACTGTGGACACATCAAAGCTGTGATGATAAAAGTTGGCAGAGGAGGACTGGTAGCACGAGGTTGGCACAGACTTTTAATAAGGCTGTGTGCCCACGTAGCGTTTTTCAAGCGTTTATGCTGCGGAATTTCCGCAGCATAAACGCTTGTTAAACGCTAGGTAATCCGCACCCCATGGTCCCCAAGGGGATTCCGCATGTTCTATGCACATGCTGCGGATTTTTCCGCAGCGTTTATGCTACGTACAAAAATCCGCAGCATGTCATTTAATTTTGCGG
Source organism: Phyllobates terribilis (assembly GCF_046119375.1). Taxonomy (NCBI): domain Eukaryota; kingdom Metazoa; phylum Chordata; class Amphibia; order Anura; family Dendrobatidae; genus Phyllobates; species Phyllobates terribilis. Next base: position 60,060 of record NW_027363352.1, on the reverse strand, counting down.
AAGCGCAGCGGAACTCCCGCCATTGACTTGCATTGAGACGCACAGAAACCACGACTGTACATTTGTACAAGCGGCTTCTATGCGTCTCTATGTGCGGATGGTACCCAGTTCTGGAGGAGAGGAGACTCTCATCCAGACCTGGGTACCATTGTACCTGTAAAAAAACAATAAAATAACAAATAAAGTTTATACTCACCTGTCCGGCGTCTTCTCTCTGAATGCCAGCAGCGCTGAAGGACCTGCGGTGACGTCACAGTCATGTGACCGCAGGCCCTTCACCGCTCTGTCTCGCGATATGCCGGCAGCCGGGAACCAGCCAGGAAGCAGCGCTGCAGCCACGCCGGGGCCTCGGGGGTGAGTATAGCTTTATTTGTTTTAATTTTTACGTTTCACACTGTATAAATCCATGCTGTTTGCATGGATTTATACAGTGTGACCTAGTTGTCAAGCACTTTCCAAGTGATGCTATCGCCTGGAAAGTGCTTGTCAATCTGCATGCGGAAACGCATGTGAATCTGCATGTGGATCCGCATGTATTATGCAGGAAAAACGCATGCACAATCTGCATGCGTTTTTTTCTGCCAGGGAGATGCAGAAATGCTGCAGAAATTTTCTGCTTCATTTCTGCATCGTGGGCACATAGCCTAAGGGAAGACTATTGGAAATCACATGAAATGCAAAAAGATCACAATCCTAAACCACATCTGAGGGTCTCACCACTTTAGGTAAAGAGATTTCAGCCACCAGAAAACTTGGGTGTCCTACAGGAGGTTCCGCCACAATCATGTAATCTGGTTTCACGGGTGAACTGATAAAAAAAGGAAGGAAGCAGTATATTAAAGAGTACACCATCAATTTATGATCTGTTGGGGTCAATCTCTAATATAATAAAGTGGCACTGATGCTTGTAATGAGGAACAGCCCCTTTCACAGTCATTCCCTGCACATTGGCATCATGGCCTCCACTGTGCAGCGGAACGACAGCATAGATCCAGAAAAGTGAATGGGCTTAGCTGCAGTTCTCCTGCACAGTGAATATCCGGGTAGCTGCCCCACTCCAGCATATTCTTTAAAAAGGGCAGCGGGGTTACTTCCAGGCTGCAGCCCCCTTATTCTTGGAGTCCAAGAAGTTGGATATCCTATATCTTTTGTAAGATGGGATTCTAAAAAAAGTAAATGCATGCATTAAACCTCAAAGTAACCCAAACCTTTCAACTTCTGAGATGAGGGACTTGCTTGGAGTTAGTGACGCGCCCCTGGGCCTGCTGTGTCGCGTAGCGTCTCGCACACGGGGGCTTACCCGGAGCCTGATCTGTTGAGGGTTGTAGTCTCGTGGCGGTGACCCGGTCCGTGCCCAGGGAGTCAGACTAAGTGGCGATGTTATAGCAGTAGATGTTAGATGACTACGCCACCCGTTGAGTGCAGCCAGGGAGCTGCTGCTGCAGGGCAGACCGCTGAGGCCGGTGGTAGGATTGTGCAGCGTGGATGGTATAACCCCCAACGGGAGGGGTATGGCCTCAGGGCAGCCGACGTGGATGATGGGGGTAGCAGGAACCACTCGGAGACGGTACTGTGTAGTTCAGGGTCTTTACTGGTGACAAAGATAGACCCTCCCGGAGTACTGGCTAGCGATTGGGGCCTGGTCAGTCCTTGAGCAGATGGGATCTCCCCTGGCCAGGCGGAGTTGTAGGCCTCCCAGACTAACTGTACTCTTCTGGCTACCTTGCTAGAGGCGGGTATAAGTAGCCCACGTCCCTGAGTGTACCGTGTGGTGCTCACCCGTATGGCCGGTGACTCGGGGCCTTATAATGGCTTCCGCTCCACGATGGCGGTGCTGGTCCCACGCGTGTGACCGTGCCTTCGGGCTTCTGGGCCAGAGGACCTGAAATCCTCTGCCGGACGGTTTCTGCTGCTGGGTAGGAGTTAGTCCCCACAGCCTCGGACTCCGGGTCCGGTAAGAAATCTTCTCAGTCAGGGCGAGCTCTGCAGCTGCCAGCCCCTGACTCGTTGTAACACTGCTCCCCACAGAGCTCCTGATGTTTCTTGCTATGCTGCTTCTCTTCTCTACTCTTGTTCTGTCTTCTTTCTCCAGGCTCAGGCCCCAGCCAGGGCCTGCCTGTGGAGCAGAGCCCATAGAGCAGCTCTGCTCCCTGTCTTCTTCTCTCAGAACTCTCTAACCCTGCCTCAGCCCCGGGTTTATATAGGGGAAGTCCTTCCCCTCCCAAGACTGGGCAGGAGGTGTGGCATGCACAGGATCCCTGACCAAAGGACCTCCCACCTGCTCTCAGACATAACATTACATTACTGTGGAAACCAGACCCCTGGGGTGCCACATTCCCCCCTAGTAAAATTTAGTACTCCGGGACTAAACAAATTTTAGAAAAACATAACAAGATATAAACATTAATAATACAACAAGAAAATCACATAAAGATGGTCACGGCGTGTCCGCAACCGGGTGCAGTCTCTGAAGAAAAGCAAGGTGTCCATTTCACCAAAACAGGGAGACGTAACCAGGTAGGGGTTTGTCCTGCCCCGAGTCCTTAACAGTCTTTAGTCCATCCCGGGTTACGCTCCAACTATGTACAGGGTGGCCGCTCTCAGTCCTTGGCCAGTGGGGATAAGGGATGGCTGCTCACAGTCCTCAGCCTGTGGGAATAAGGAATGGCTGCTCACAGTCCTCAGCCTGGTAAGGGATAGGGACACACGGGAAACAGTTCACACTTGTCTCAACGGGGACCATATTTTAGTTAGCAGCAGTTCTTGTACCCTAACGAGTAACTATTTACAGTTTCAGTTTATGCTACTTCCCTTCAGCAGCGGTGTCCTCTCCTTGTCTCCTCCTGAGGATAGTCTTCAGACCCGTCCGGGTCCTCTTGTAGGTTCAGGGCATAGTCCCTTATACTCTCATGTGCCCGCTGTTTGCACCCGTAGAATCTAAGCTTGATCTCGGCTGAGGTGCGGGCATCAAAGGTGTCCCTCAGCCGGGTTGGTATTCCTGCGACAGTCCTCCTCCCAGGTGGCCAGGATTTTACTTCCCTTTTGGCTGCCCCGGTTAGTTGGGCCACCAGGATGCTCACTTTTTGCTCTTCTGTGAGGGGGTACACCTGGAAGAGGCTATCCAGCTTTTCTCTAAAGTCATGCAGGGTATGTGACTCCCCTGAGTACTGGGGTAGCCAAGCTGCTCCCGGGATATAGGGCATGGTGAAGGGCATAACTGCAGCAGCGGTGACGCTGGCGGGGGTTGAGGCAGTGAAGCTCTCCTCCGTATCCGACATCTTCCTCCCCCCTAGTGGACCGTGGCCTACCTTGCGATGATCCTCTTCCGTAGGCCGCGGCTCCGCAGTGGATCGTCAGGGTTGAGGACCTTCCGTCGCGCTCCTGTGACGTCGGCGTCTGCTGGGCTCCTTCCAGGACCTTACGCAACGTCCGGACGTGAGGCGGGGCTTCAGTTCTCGCGCGCTTTCGGAGTCCACGCCCCTCTTCTTCCCGCGCGGCATCCTCAAGATGGCGTCCAATGGCGGGAAAACACCACGGATGGCGGGAAGAAGGCTGAAGATGGCGCTTGATGGCAGGAATCTTCACCGATGGCGGGAAGAAGGCTGAAGATGGCGCCGGATGGCGGGAATCTTCACCACAGGTAAGTTTTAAAAGTCTCTTTTTCAGGCACGCAGTACCCGGTGGTTGCGGGCACGTATCCTGCCGACTACGCCAAAATTGACGCGCCCCTGGGCCTGCTGTGTCGCGTAGCGTCTCGCACACGGGGGCTTACCCGGAGCCGGATCTGTTGAGGGTTGTAGTCTCTTGGCGGTGACCCGGTCCGTGCCCAGGGAGTCAGACTAAGTGGCGATGTTATAGCAGTAGATGTTAGATGACTACGCCACCCGTTGAGTGCAGCCAGGGAGCTGCTGCTGCAGGGCAGACCGCTGAGGCCGGTGGTAGGATTGTGCAGCGTGGATGGTATAACCCCCAACGGGAGGGGTATGGCCTCAGGGCAGCCGACGTGGATGATGGGGGTAGCAGGAACCACTCGGAGACGGTACTGTGTAGTTCAGGGTCTTTACTGGTGACAAAGATAGACCCTCCCGGAGTACTGGCTAGCGATTGGGGCCTGGTCAGTCCTTGAGCAGATGGGATCTCCCCTGGCCAGGCGGAGTTGTAGGCCTCCCAGACTAACTGTACTCTTCTGGCTACCTTGCTAGAGGCGGGTATAAGTAGCCCACATCCCTGAGTGTACCGTGTGGTGCTCACCCGTATGGCCGGTGACTCAGGGCCTTCTAATGGCTTCCGCTCCACGATGGCGGTGCTGGTCCCACGCGTGTGACCGTGCCTTCGGGCTTCTGGGCCAGAGGACCTGAAATCCTCTGCCGGACGGTTTCTGCTGCTGGGTAGGAGTTAGTCCCCACAGCCTCGGACTCCGGGTCCGGTAAGAAATCTTCTCAGTCAGGGCGAGCTCTGCAGCTGCCAGCCCCTGACTCGTTGTAACACTGCTCCCCACAGAGCTCCTGATGTTTCTTGCTATGCTGCTTCTCTTCTCTACTCTTGTTCTGTCTTCTTTCTCCAGGCTCAGGCCCCAGCCAGGGCCTGCCTGTGGAGCAGAGCCCATACAGCAGCTCTGCTCCCTGTCTTCTTCTCTCAGAACTCTCTAACCCTGCCTCAGCCCCGGGTTTATATAGGGGAAGTCCTTCCCCTCCCAAGACTGGGCAGGAGGTGTGGCATGCACAGGATCCCTGACCAAAGGACCTCCCACCTGCTCTCAGACATAACATTACATTACTGTGGAAACCAGACCCCTGGGGTGCCACATTAGCTGGGAGGGTCTGTAGGAAAAAAATAAAGAACATAAAGGCAAAATAGTTAAAAAAAAAAAAAAAAAACAATGTCCACAATGTTCTTGCACCATAACAAGCCATTCTGTAACTTCCCCCATCTGTTGGGTATAACCCATCACCACGAGGAGTGGTGCTCCCCCATCTGTTGGGTATAACCTATCACCTCAAGGAGTGGCGCTCCCCCATCTGTTGGGTGTAACCCATCAGCACGAGGAGTGGCGCTCCCCCATCTGTTGGGTGTAACCCATCAGCATGAGGAGTGGCGCTCCCCCATCTGTTGGGTGTAACCCATCAGCACGAGGAGTGGCGCTCCCCCATCTGTTGGGTATAACCCATCACCACGAGGAGTGGCGCTGCCCCATCTGTTGGGTATAACCTATCACCAGGAGGAGTGGAGCTCTTCATACTTTGTGTCCCTAGGGGAAATGTGGTATTATAAGACATCCAATCAATTGAATGGCCGACCATGTACTGCATAGATGAGCGAGGAACATCAGAGAAGCCGCCGATGCTCAACAGCAGCCTACTCTGTCGTCTTTTACAGACTGTATGCCATAGACTTGTACCTTAGAGTTGGGACATTGTGTCCATTCCCTGAATCATCGGTTTTGATTTGGTTCTGATATTCTGTTCAAAAATGGATCCCAGGAACTTCCGATTTTTCAGCATTTTCCACTCTGAAGGGAAACTATAGATGATTAACAGGGTCGGACTGGAACTGAAACTCAGCCCTGGCATGTGAGAGCACGCAGGCCCGTCCGACGCGCGTTGAATGTGAAATATTTTCGTGAATGATTTGGGTATATGTCACAATAAAAATTGCTGCAAACTGCACTTTATCATCGATAGACAAAAACTGACATAATGTAAAATATAAACTTCCCTCCAGGAAAATGTTAATTTCTTTCAACTGGAGGGACGGACATATTTGTAATATAGAGCTCCAAGTTCCCAAAAATGCTATGTTTGATAGTACCAGGAAAAGCAGGAATAGTGAATCCTTGCAGATTTGAAGCAGTTTCATGTTTATTGTTTCAGTATTTTTGCAGCGTTTCTAAAGAACGGAAAAAAAAAATCTCAAAAAACGCAATATCAAGGGGATTTTCCTGCCGAGCGACACGTTTTTTGTGCAGAAATGTTCTTCCCTTGACAGTGTCCGATCGGACGATTCGACGACGATTGGTAAAAGCGGAGTTAAGAGCCAGAATACCAGGTAAAAGCCATTTTTGAATGCCTCACAGCGTCAGAAACGTCTGCAGTGGGCCAAAGAACATTGTAAATGGACCACTGAACAATGGAGAAATGTTATATGGAGCGATGAGACACGCCTACCCATGTTTGGCAGCGACGGTGTCTGCTACGTTCGACGACGACCTGGAGAGGACTGGTTGTCAGAGGGTACAGTACCCACCATGAAGCATCCTCTGAGTGTTATGGTAGGGGGCTGCGCGTCCAGAGATGCAGGTGGTAGGCTGCAGGTAATTGAAGGAACAGTTAATGCTGAAAAGGACATCAAGGAAGTCCTTCAGCCTAAACTCATTCCTTCGGCACATGATGTATTTAGTGAAGGGACACCGTTTATTTTTCAGCAAGATGGAGCCCCATGCCATACAGCTAAAAAATGTCTCTCTTGGTTCAAGGACAAAAATATCCAGCTATTGAATTGGCCAGGAAACAGCCCAGATCTCAATCCTATTGAGAATCTCTGGGCTCGCCTCAAAAGAGAGGTGTCAAAACAGCGGGCTTCACACAAGCAGGAACTCATTGCAGCCATCATCAAATCATGGCTTCATATCATCACACCATCTGATTTACACAAACTGGTAGATAGCATGCCAAGTAGATGCCAGGCAGTCATCAAGGCCAAGGGCTGTCCAACTGAGTAATAACATTTAGTGTTAGATATGAAAATAGGACAAATAAATGGCTTTTCTCCCACAGTCATCTGAGTGACAATAGTGTCCAATTTGTTGACAAATGAACAAATTTCCTGCTAATATTGTGTTTCTATATGAGATTTTATTTCTACTTAAAAACTTTACTGTGAAATCAAAAACATTCATGAAATTTGTATTTGTATTGGCAAAATGCTAAAAATTCGTAAATCTTGGGGGTGTTGACTCAATTTTGGCCACTAGTGTATAGCGTTCCTCAGTATATTTATATGTTGTTCCCCATCACCTTTTTCATCTCTCCTTACAAGTATGCCTTGTATCTTAGCTAAAACATGGTAGTAAGTAGCATATTACCCTTTTATAATGGGTAGTGTAGAATCGCTGCATATTTCAGGGTTATGCGCTCCTGAGGACTCATTAGTGCTGCCCTCCTCAGGCGAAACCTGGTTGTGACCTCGTATAATATGGGGCTAGCCGGTCTCACCTACCAGTTTGGGTCACAAACCCTTTTTCGTTTGCTTTGATGTTTTACTCATTGTTTATTAAGTTTACACCCCAAATCTCTCCTAATCCTGGAGATCAAACCTATGAAAGCAATTTATGAATGATCATAACACCTCTATGAAGGGTAATTATCATCTCCTTCATAAATAGACATTTATATGTATAAATACATATGTGGTCAATGCATAGTACTGGCACATGACTTATCACTTTCCAGGACCTTACAAAGCACCAGGAACATTCATAACAAGCGGAGGTGAGGCGAATCTGGCAACTTAATAGGAAAGGATTCTTTACAGATAGAGCAGTCAGACTGTGGAATGCCAACCACAAGATATAGTAATGGCAGATAGTATAACAGCATTTATAGAAGGGCTGGATACTTTTTTAACAAAACATGACATTGTGGGTTATAAATAATCTAGTAATAGAAAATGTATAACTTTGGAGGTAGACCTAGGACATTAAAGTTCAAACTTTTTCAACCTATGCAACTATGCAAGTATGTAGAATGCACATTAGGAAAATGCTTGAAATGCAATTCCCTATAATATTATTTTACAAGTAATTTCCTCTTAATTTTTGGCTTTGTACAGTGCTAGTTATAAGCCCAATCTATGGATCTAAAAAGTGCAAAACACTCCTGAAACACTTGTACGCATGTTCTATAATCTGTATTTCTTATGGTGCCTAAGGGAAGCCGTAATGATAAGACTTCTGCTTGGTAACAAGTGCAGTTAGTTGCCTCCATAATGAAAGTGAATTACCAATGATGAAAGGGTTAATACTTGGATCCTGCATCAGTAATAGCCTTTGTAGTAACCATGACAACTATTGTGAGGGCATAAACAAGTGTCATAAAGAAGATTCCATAAAAGAATGCCGCGCTGCCACGATCAGCGCCATTACTGATGATGCGCCTGAGGACCTTGAGCTTGACCACCCCACGTAATGTGCCAACGTTGGTGTAATTTGGAGGTTCTAGCAGGGAAAGGGGTTGTCTTCTTAGACACCCCGGGGGCATGGGAAGGTAACAGAGGGGGGGTCCCCAAAACAGGATCCCCTTCTGTTACTATGTACAAAGAGCTGCTCTTCTTTGGGAGTTCATGGATGGATCCTTGACTTTAATGGGTGATAAATTGGGAGGGGAAGGGGATACTCATCCTATTAGGGGTTATCCATAATGAGCAACCCCTTTAACCAAGTACCCAACTTCTTGAGAGACGGAGCTGGATCTGTAAGGGAGAAGTGGTAGATCCACCTGGGAAATCAGATCAACTAAATTCGTTCCAGCAATAAATGTGGTGACAGATATCGCAGCCAGATCTCTCCCACATCCAGTTTATCACAATTATAGTCTATATTTGTTATGTCGTTCTCTGTAAATATGTACAAATTCTAAAACTCCGTCATATATCGGCACTAACTCTCTAAGCGCAAGGGAAGCGCAGCCCTCCAGCCATGGTTCTCTAGAGGTTTCCTCCACAGGGGGTTTTCCTCTCCTGAGCACTGGAGGGTGACTCTTCGTGAGTCGAGGGTTGTGCCATTTTCGGTGTCATGTAAATTTAAATAAAGTTGAGAACGTTTGACACCTAATTGCAATGCTTTGTGTATTTATTTTGTATGTGTCTGATTCATTTTGTTTGGGATTTGGGGTCCATCAAACATCACTGAGTCATACGTCTGGACATCTGCCGCCAGCAGTTTTGCCCCAGGGGTTGCCCCTGCTCTGGGGAGTTTGATGGAGCAGAGAAGACAAGAATTACAGCACTCATCCTCAGAATAAGGACTTCTATTACAGTATTACAAGCAGCTTCCTCGCCTCATTCACACAGTGAGTATTTTTGGCACTAATTTACATCAGTATTTGTAAGCTGAAAACCAGAGGGGAACAAACACAGTGAAAAATAGTAACTGAAACACTTTCACCTCTTCTGTTTTGGATCCATTCCTGGCGTCTGCTAACAAATGCTGATGCAAAATATCACAATGGAAGTGCCCTAAATTCTTACTGACTGATTCGACTGTTTGAGTTGCAGTCAAGAAACAGAGGTTGCAAGCGTTAAAAGAGTTTTCTGGTATCAAAAACCCCTGTCCCCCTTGCCATTTTTCTCTATCCTGAACCTGTGCTGCCTGCCCCAATCTCAGACTGTCTGACCTAGTCTTTATCTTAGCTCTCCTGTATTTGGTACCCTGGTACCTCCGGAATGCTGCTGCAGTCCCGGGGACTGCCCTGAAGTGGTACCTGGTGTCTACCGGCAGCCCAGTCTATCCTCACCACCAGAGGTTCTAGTGGAGACCCAGTAGACACCTAGTCACAACCCTCCTGTGGGGCAGTGGGTCTATATCCACCAGCGTTACACCCACATAGCAAATGTGGTACCAATATTCAAGAAGGGGATAACATGTGAGCCTGGAATTTATAGGCCGGTAAGTTTAACTTGTACTGTGGGCAACATCTTTGTGGGTTTTCTAAGAGATACTAACCTGGAGCACCTCAATAAGAATAACCTATACATATGATTATGAGGGATCTGTCCTGCAAACTAATCTGAAAAGATTCTATGGGAGGTAAGTTCTAGGTTGGACCAGGGAAACTTAGTTGGTGTTGTCTATCTGGACTTTTCAAAGGCATTTGATACGGTGCCATACAACAGGTTGGTACATAAACATTTTCAATATATTATATGGTAAACTTGCTCCATGAAGGAACAAGTCCTTGTGTGGTCGATGGAAAAATCAAGGAAAATATCAGTGATGTGGTCGTTACCTCTTGACAGCTCCATTTCGTACTTGTTCTCTTGTCCATCCATGGCCACGGTGATAAAAAATTCCCTGAAAAGCTCATTATTCTAATAAAAAAAAATACAAAGTAAGGAGCTGACACAAAGGAGAGCAGACAGCTCGTATGTCAGAATAAGCAATTGCAGTTACCTTAATTTTCTCAAAGAAGGTGCCATTAATCACTATGTCGTATGCCGTGCAGCCGCCTCCACCTGTAGGACAAAGTGCACCAGGACTTAGATACTTTGCGGTGCCGACTCACCCACTGACCTTAGTAGGGCTGCTATGAATAAGTGGTATAAGTTCTTAAAGGGGAATCCAAGTAGTGGACAATCCCTTTAAGTCCCAAATCTAAACCAAAAAAGTTCAAAAGTCAACAACAAGATGTCAAACTGAAGTGGACCTACCAGAACCTGTGGAGATGGCACCTTCGACCATTGAGGATTAGTAAGTTGTAATACTTGCTATTTTAACCCCTTTAAGGATATCTCTGGACTACCCCTTTAAAAAGAGACGCGCTGTATTAAATAAAAAAAAACAAAAAAACGTACTATTATCAACTTCAACGTGGGGCTCTCCAAGGCTCATGGGGACTCGATAGCCGGAGGGATCATCAGATTCCAGGATGCTGACTAACTCCTGCTCCATCAGGTCCGGGGGCGCTGGGATCTGGTTCGACTTGCAGATGTTAATAAAGATTTCGGTATTTTTGGATGTGCGAGTTTTAATGCAGAAACCTAACACAAAAATAAAAACAAAAAGTGAACAAAAACACAATAAAATCGGCAAAAGCCAAGCAGCATTTACATGTAATCAACTGCATAAGAAAAAACAATGTGACCCCCACATTGGTTGCATCATGTGACCGTTGTAGTCAATAAGACCCCACTGCCCCACTGTGGTATCTGTCACATAATATGCACAAAGTAATCTGGATAATAATCAGAGGACGCCCATCTCACCCGGCTGGGGTCTGATCTGTCTGCTTTCTGGTAAGTTCGGTATTCTGCTCTGTATCTCCTGTTTGGCCTGAAATGAGGCAACAAGTGAGAATCAGTGAGTAACATGAACAGGATGGTTCTGCAAACTGATTTTTCCTGCCCCAAAATAGTACAACTATGAGGGGTCTAAAGCCAACAATACACATTAGGTAAATGTTGGAGACTGCAGCGCCCCCGGCGGCTGACGGAGGAGACATTCACCCGGTGATTGCTGGCCTCTCCAATTCATCTTTCGTACCTTCATCAGCATCTGTTCATACAGCGCTTCCTCCATGCTTGTGTTCATTTCTGCAGACAGCAGCGACTTGTCAGACGCCATTTTTTCGGTCAAAGGCAGAAGCTCAGGGATCTTGTTTTATAAGAGAAAATCTGAAAAATTAAAATATGTATTAATCTTCTCCACAGACAACGACAAGGGGAGAGTGCGGGAGCCTGACAGCCCACGACACGAGGGGGTGCGGGAGCCTGACAGCCCATGGCACGAGGGGGTGCGGGAGCCCGACAGCCCACGACACGACGGGGTGCGGAAGCCTGACAGCCCACGACACGAGGGGGTGCGGGACCCTGACAGCCCATTGCACGAGGGGGTGCGGGAGCCCGACAGCCCACGACACGAGGGGGTGTGGGACCCTAACAGCCGACGACACGAGGGGGTGCGGGAGCCCGACAGCCCATGACACAAGGGGGTGCGGGAGCCTGACAGCCCACGACACGACGGGGTGCGGAAGCCTGACAGCCGACGACACGAGGGGGTGCGGGACCCTGACAGCCCATTGCACGAGGGGGTGCGGGAGCCCGACAGCCCACGACACGAGGGGGTGTGGGACCCTAACAGCCGACGACACGAGGGGGTGCGGTAGCCCGACAGCCCATGACACGAGGGGGTGCGGGAGCCTGACAGCCCATGACACGAGGGGGTGCGGGAGCCTGACAGCCCACGACACGAGGGGGTGCGGGACCCTGACAGCCGACGACACGAGGGGGTGCGGGAGCCTGACAGCCGACGACACGAGGGGGTGCGGGAGCCTGACAGCCGACGACACGAGGGGGTGCGGGAGCCTGACAGCTGATGACACGAGGGGGTGCGGGAGCCTGACAGCCGGCAACACGAGGGGGTGAGAGACCCTGACAATATTGGGAGTGGGATTCTGCACACCTACATCTAGCTACTTATTGTCCTGAATGTAGTAATCACCTTGGTACAGTCCCATCTTCTTACCTGTAGTACAGACCCCAAACACCACTACTCTGACTGCAATCACCCAGCTACAGCGTCACCACGCCTCAGCAACAGGGGAGCGTCTAGATTGGAGTAGATTTCTTGAGGGGGAGGAGTGATTTCATGGAATCATGATGTCACCGGAGGGGGCGGGGCCTTCTCAGTCCAGTGGATATTAGCCATGCAGCCGCAGCAGTGTGTACGTTGTGCTGGACGGGAGGACTGATGATGAGGAGCTCCTGTAGTTGCTCCTGTAGTTACTCCTGAGTTGTACTGTGGAGAGGACTCCAGGACTCGGCTGAGGTTCCTGTACTGAGCTATGTGCGGAGAGAGCTCCTGGGAAGGGAGGTTTGTTTTTCCATCTGGGACTTTTTGTCTGCCCCCTTCCCAGGAAAGAAGGCTCAGAGTGGGACTGGCCTCCGGGGCTGGGCCCCCGGCTCCCACCTCCCGGTCTAAGCCGGCGGGGGGTGGGAGGAACACCAATCAGGCTATGGCTGCAACATCAGGCCGAGGCAGCAGGGGTTCCAGCATGAAGACCCGGAGGACCCCCGAGGCTACGACCGCGGCAGCTCCTCCCTCTGGAGGTAGGTCGAGTGCCAGCAGAGGTGCTGCAGCGGTGCCCCCTGATTGGGGTACCAAGGTGGCGAGGGAGGCAACCGTCACCTATGCCTCCCGTGTCCATGCGCACCTCTGTGAGTATGAGGACACCGCAAAAAAGCTAAGTTCCCTCTGGGGGGAGTTGAGGGTAGCTCAGGAGAGGTCCGAGAGGGCCTCTGGCACCAAGAAGCCTGAGCTATCCGCCGCGGTCCGGAAAATCAAGCAAGCCATCCAAGAGCTGCAGGACCGCAGGAGCACCATATTGGCAGGCAGTGGACCCTTCATGGAGAAGCTGCGGAATGATGACCAGTTCAGAGCCGTGACCGGTGTGGCTCTGGAGGGGTCGCAGGGCCCCGGCCAGGCAGTGGAGGAGGAGGAAGAGGTATGCGTGGAGGAGGTCGCACCCTACCCACCGCCTGGTGGCCTGGTAAGTGATCTCCAGGCATCGCATAGCGGGATAGTCCCTGAGCAGATGGCTCTCCCGTCTGATTCTAGCCCTTCAGAGGGCAGCGGGAGCGAGGGGGAGGATGAGGAGGATGGGAGTAGCAGCAGTGAGGGGGGCTGCCTTATCATGCAGCAGATCCAGCAGATCGAGTCCCCGGTACGTTTTGGTCAGCTTACGTTCGGGGATGAGATCTGCGAGGATGAGGCACCCGGGAGGGGGACGAAGAGAAATGCAAAAAAAAAAAAGAAAACATCTATTGCACATAAATTTGTGTATGTCCCCCTCTCTGGGGCCCCCCTGTCCCGTTGTGCGGCACCCGCCACCCACCCCGGCTTGGACTCTGTTGTGGGTCCACAGCGAGGGAGCGGGGAGAACAAAGGCCATGGCACGCAGAGCGCTGCCTCTGTTTGTGGTAATGGAGGCAGTGGGTCCGAGGTGTTTGATATGGAGCATGGCGCGGAGGGCGGCCCGACGGTGGGTGTCATTGGTGGTGGTGCTCGTGCTGGAGCCCCTGTAAAAAGGGTGTCTGGCCTGGCACCTGGTGCTCCTGCTGGCGTGCAGAAGGCGGCGTGTACATCTGCCGCTGCCTCCTGCGCTGTCGGCGGCGCACCGACAGCCGGGGCCGCGTCTCCGGCGGCGTGTGCTGGGGTGTCTGGGTCCCTCACACACGGATCCACTAAAAAATCTGGATCACTTTTAGGGACCCAGAAACCTGGTAAGGTAAAGGGCGCGGGGCCTGCGGCTCCGGCAGAGCCGGCTCATAAGAGTAAGGTGGGGCTTGCTCCTCTGGCAAAATCCGTGGTGAGGTCAGGGCCCCCTGCGCAGGGGCCCGGTAATGGGTCAGCGCGGGGGGCTCCACCGCCGCTGGGTGCCGAGGGGGAGTGGCCTAGCCTGGTGCCGGCCGCCGGAGCTGGGGTGGCCAGGCTTTTTGTGGCAAAGGGTGTGACGGTAGGGGGTGCTATGCCCCTGAGAGCTGGTGCCGCTGGTCCAGGGGCCCCTGTGAGTAGACCCGGTTCTCGGTCGGCTTCGGGGGTCCCGGCGCGGCCGGCTTTGGGGGGCGTGGCCTCCCTGTCATCCACGGCACCGGTGGGAGTGGCCTCTGGGGCCCCCACTGTGCTGCCTGGTGCGGGGGGCGTGGCCTCCCTGTCACCCACGGCACCGGTGGGAGTGGCCTCCGGGGCCCCCACCGTGCTGCCTGGTGCGGGGGGCGTGGCCTCGCAGACAAAACCCGCCCAAGCGGGCGTGGCTCCGCCCGGAAAGGGGCGGGGCTTAGCGTTGGCAGCTGATGGGAGCAGTGGTGCCACAGCTGTAACAGACAGCAGAGGTGGTGCCTGCCTGTCGGTGTCCCCTGTGCTCGTGGGCTTATCTGGGGCAGGGGCACCGGCAAAAGTCTCAGCACCTGGCTCCCAAATCCCCCCGGCAGGGAAGGTGCTGCCAGCAGGTGGCAGCAGTGGAAAAACTGCTGGCAAAAAATGCTTGCAAAACATGAAAAACTGTGACCCCAGTGTGCATGTGAGTGAGAGTGGCCCAAGTGGGGTGACTGTTGACATGGATGGGGATGGCGTGGGTATGAATGTGGCTGTGGTTGAGGATACGAATGTTGGCGTGTCTGTGGCCGGGGCCTCGGGGTCTTCTCGGGGGGCTTCCTCACCTCTGGACCTCAGGGATGGTGACTTGTGATGCCGTTTCCTGGAGGCCCTCAAGAAGGGAGAACGGACGATCCAGGTAGAGGGAAGAGAGGTGGACCTGGCCTTTTCGCTGGATAGACACGGCCTGGCCGCCTTCCAAGATAAAAGGGAGGGGGAGACAGTGTGGTCCCTCCCGACAGCCGGGCAGGGGGTGGCCAGGAGGAATGTAGTCCGTCTTCGGTGGAGGGGCAGTGAAGCGTGCCCGCCAAGAGCGAGGGTCGTGGAGCTCCTCCTGAAGATGGACTTCAGGGCGACTGACATCTTTGCCCTGATCCATCCTTTTGGTACCCCCGTCTTCGACATCAGTTTTGTTCGACCGGAGGGCCTAGAGCTTTTCTGGTCGAATTTTGAACTGGTGAAGGGGGAGCCCGGCTGGCGAGACTTTGCCGTGCAGGCGGTGTCCCGCCAAAATGGCGTAAAGAGGGTGACCGTTCTAACCAATAACGAGTCACTCTCTGGGGTCGATATCTTGACGTAGCTTTCTCGCTATGGGGAGGTCACGGACGTCCCAAAAAAGAACAGGGACGAGTTTGGCATTTGGTCAGGGGGCTGGACCTTCATGATGAGGTTGAAGGTCTCAGGCGGTACTGTCACCCACATCCCTTCCTCAGCATTTCTGGGGAGAGACAGGATCCTGATCTTCTACCAGGGGCAACCGAAGGCCTGCCACAGGTGCGGTGATCCCCGTCACTTCAGCGCGGGCTGCAAGGTGCAGAAATGTGCCTTGTGTGGTGGGGTAGGTCATCTTGCCGCGGCCTGTGGTGACATTAGGTGTCATCTGTGTGGTGACCTAGGTCACCCGTATAGCCGCTGCCCCCGCTCCCTTTCTAACACCATCTCTGGTCAGGCGGGGGAGAGCCGTGGGGGGGTCCCCAGCGGTGCATCCTCTGCTGGAGCTGGAGGTGGGGGCGGGAGAGGAGCTGAGGGGCCAGTGAGGGAAGGCGAGGCCAGTTCATCTGCCCACCAGTGGCAACAGGTGAGGCGCCGTGGGGGTAGGGGGCAGGATAAGCCTCAGGCGACTGGGGTGATGTCTGTCCCCACCCCAGAAGCGGCAGCCGGAGCCCCTGAGGCCCTGGGGGAGGAGGCGGTGAACGAGGAGATCAGGAGGATGGAGAGGGAGGAGGTGGCTGCTTCTGAAGATTCCTCCCAGTATGAAAGTCTGGACGAGGAGGTGGTGGAGCAGCCTAAAAAATCAGGTGACGGTAAGACCATTAAGAGTCGGAGGAGGAGGAACAAAAAAGGGGCAAAAACATCTAAAGCCCCCCCCCTGGCCGCTAAGGTGCCTACGGAAGGGCTCACCGGCTCCCCTCTGATCCCCCTCTCCAACCGGTTCCATGCCCTCAATGACTCTGCTGTGTCGGAGGTCGGGGGCGGGGGACCGGCGGTAACATCTGAGGTGCCTTCAGGGAGCGGTGGGGTCCATCCTCCGGGGGCTCACTTTCCTCTGGGGGGGGGACTGCCCTGGGGTCCAGGGGTGAGGAACCCAGTACTGGGAAGGAGGTGGCGGGTACCATGCACACCTCGGTGTCACTGAAGAGGAGGGGAGAGTCTGGCTCCTCCTCTGAAGGTGAGCGGAAAAAATCGGGGGGTACGGTCAAAAAGAAGGCCGTCTAACTCAATCACCCATGATGGCGGAACCTACCCCGTTGACTCTGGCGTCGATTAATGTCGCCAGTATAAAGTCAGATACGGCCAGATTTATGGCCTTTGATTTTTTCAACCGAGTTGAGGCTGACATTTTATTTTTGCAGGAGACCAGACTAACGGACATGGGGGCCATTTACAAAGCAAGGAGGGAGTGGAGATGCGGGCCCTCATACTGATCTCTTGCGGCCGAGCCGTATAGCGGGGTAGCGGTCCTTTTTAAGGCCGCTTCGGTGGAATGCAGACGGGTGATCGAGGTAGAAATGGGGAGGTGCTTGGTCCTTGACGTCTTCATGGGGGGACAGGAGCTCCGGCTCATTAACATCTATGGTCCACAGTCAAGGTGGGACCGTAAATGTCTCTTCCTGAAGATCAAGCCCTATCTTTTTACCAGCCGGCAGGTGGTCTTCGGTGGGGACTTTAATACTATAACTAGATCCCGTGATAGGGGAGGCCCCGGAGACCGAAGGCTGGATTTTGATAGTAATACTCTTAATAGTATAGCAAGCGAAGCTCGCCTGCTGGATGTCCACATCCGGCACACCCCAGGTCACGGAGGTTTCACCTTTCATAGGGGTAGTTGTAGGTCTAGGATAGATAGGTTTCTTTTAAAGGAGGAAGCCGTCTCTTCTGCAGTGTCCGCTGTTGAGGTGGAATTCTCCGATCACTGTTTTATTTTATTTTCCTTGAATGTTACAGAGACTCCCCGGATAGGGAGAGGCCTATGGAAGCTGAATTCGTCCCTGTTGGAAGAAGCGGATGTAAGACAATCCTTTGAGGAATTTCTTCAGAGCCAGTTACCTCTCTTGGGTCTCTGTAGCAGTAAGTCTGAGTGGTGGGAGATCTTCAAAAGAAGGGTTGCGGGGTTCTTCCGTCAGCTCTCGAGCCTCAGAGGCCTGAACAGGTACCGCCTGTATCGGGAGCTGGGGAGGAAACTCGAGCAGCTCGTCTCGACTAGAGGGGACCGTGAGGAAATCTCCAGGGTGAAGGCCTTGCTGAAGGGGTGCCAGTATGATAGGCACACATCCTTAGTTTTTGAGAGGGATTTCGGGAGGTACCGCTCGCCCGACCCCTACAGGAACTGCAGGATGTCAGTGAGTTGCAAGATGGTAACAGGACTGATTGACAGTACGGGTTCCCTGAACAGATCCAAATCAGGGATCCTGGAGGTGGTCAGATCCTTCTACTCTCACCTCTTGGGAAGGAGGAATCCAGATCGGGATGAGATGTCGGCTTTCCTGGCTGAAACCATCCCTGAGCCAGGGGATGACCCCTCTCTTCATGTTTTGGCAGAAGCAATCAGGGAAGAGGAAGTGAGACGGGCCATTGATGGGCTCCGGCCCAAAAAATCGCCCGGTCCGGATGGCTTAACATCCGAGTTTTACAGGACTTTTAGGGACTCTTTGGTCCCCCTCATGACTGAGGTTTTTAATGAATGTCTCTCCTCGGACTTTCTGCCCGGTTCAATGAGGAAGTCCGCCCTGATTATTCTGTCAAAGGG
This sequence comes from Phyllobates terribilis, assembly GCF_046119375.1. Lineage (NCBI taxonomy): Eukaryota > Metazoa > Chordata > Amphibia > Anura > Dendrobatidae > Phyllobates > Phyllobates terribilis. The sequence goes on along the minus strand of NW_027363352.1, from coordinate 41,950 downwards.
TAAAGACTCGTCCCGTATTGAGAATTGGCGTCCCATAGCACTTCTCAATACGGACCGAAAGGTTCTGGCAAAGGTGCTTTTCAATCGGTTGGTGAAGTTTGCACCCCGGCTCCTTTCAGGGGCCCAGCACTGCTCTGTTCGAGGCCGCAGTACTTTTAGTGCTGTGCTCGGTGTCCGGGAGGCAGTGGAGCAGAGCAGGGCAGGTCACTGGAAGGGGTACTTGCTGTCCTTAGACCAGGCGAAGGCCTTTGACCGGGTTAACCATGAGTACCTCTGGTCCGTCCTTTTGAGGTACGGTCTGCCTGGGAGGTTTGTTGATTGGTTGAGAGTATTATACAATGGGGCAGAGACTTTTCCGCTTGTGAACGGATCGTTCGGACCCCCTTTTGAGGTGAAGTCTGGTGTCCTCCAGGGCTGTCCTCTGAGCCCACTGTTATACGTGTTCGCGATCGACCCCTTTTTAAGGAGAGTGGAACGCGGACCGTTGGTGGGAGTCGGGATGGACCGGGCGGAGCCAGAGACCACCTTGAGGGTAGTGGCGTACGCCGACGACGTTTCCCTTTTTGTATCCTCGAGAGAGGAGGCAGACTGGGTCATGTCTGAGGTTGAGCGCTACTCTGTGGCATCTGGGTCCATGATCAACCGGGATAAGTGTGAGAGTCTCTGGCTGGGAGGGGGAGATCCTAGTTTTGATCTCCCGGACACCCTTCCAGGGCCTCAGGCCACAGCAAAAATTTTAGTCATCAGTTTCGGCCCGGGGGACTATCCCCAGCAAAACTGGGAGGGCAGACTTAAGATTGCCGCCCAGAAGGTGGATCAGTGGAAGGGTTGGTCTTTGACCCTGAGGGAAAGGGTTAACCTGGCCAAGGGGTATTTGCTCCCTTTATTAATATACCTGGGCAGCGTCTGCATCTTGCCAGAACCTCTTTGGACACGGGTCTACAGCCTGTTCTTCCAACTATTATGGGGGAATAGGCTGAACCTAATAAAGAGGGAGGTCACGTACCGCACGAGGAGACTAGGAGGGTTGGGTATGGTCAACCCAGTGGTGTTTCTAGTAAACACCTTTCTTAAGGCAAACATCGCCAACCTCTGGTTAGAGAGGGCTCCTCCGTGGGTATTCTCCTGTAGGGGGTGGTTTCGGCCTTTCTTCCAGCAATGGGAGACAGGAGGGCGGGTGAAGGACCTTCGCACGCCTCATGGGCATCTTCCGGCTTATGCTACCCTGGTTGTGAAGGTGATCCGCCGGTGGGGTCTGGGAGTGTGGGAGATCAGGACCTTGTCAAAGAGGTTACTTGACAATAGGGTTCTGTTGACCCACTTCCAGAAGCCCCTGGCCCTCAAGGATTGCCCAAGCCGGGATCTGGAGGTGGGGCTCGGGTTATTAAACTCTAAGCGGATCCCCTTGAAGTTTTGGGACTTGGCTTGGCGCTGCTTCCATGGGAGACTGTATGTGAGGGACAACCTGAAGTACAGGAACTCTGATGACCGGGATTGTCCCCGCGAGGAGTGTGGCGGCATGCTTGAAAGCATGGAGCACTTCCTGCTTCGGTGTCCTTTTAATACAGAGGTCTACAAGAGGGTGGGTGCTTCCATTGGCTGGCCCAGGCTGGCAGGCCTTTCCTATGCGGAGTGGGCCTATGGGGCATTCAGATCCCTTGGTGGCCGAGATCGGGGCACTGTTTTCTTAGTTAGCTTAGTGACTAGGTTTTACACGTGGAACGCACGGTGTTTAGTGTCCACCCAGCAGAAAGTCCTCCCATGGGAAGAGGTGATTAGGAACATCCTGGGTGACCTGGCAAAAGTGCGCTCGCTGGAGTATGAGAGGCTGGGTGCAGGGAGGGCTTCCCTTCTATGGAGGGGGTTCTCATTTAATGTGCCCTAGGGAGAGTTAGGGAATGTGTGTCTGTGATAGGGTTAGTTTAGTCCCTTTCTATATTTTATATTTATTTGTAGGGTCAGATAGATGTGTAGGGTCAGGGAGGGACACGTAGGGACAGTCTTTAGGGACAGGTAGTTAGTATTAGGTTGGTAGTGAGGGACAGGTAGGGACAGGTAGGGAAAGATTGGTAGGGTGGTAGGGACAGATTTTTCTTTTTCTTTATTAGAGAGGGATAGGATTCTGTGTGATAGATTAGGGTGAGAGCCTCTGTAGTCTCCAGTTCCCGGTGGTGGGCTGTTACCCTCACGTGTAGTTTTTTGTTTTATGGTATTGGAACCCGTATATAGGGCTTGCAAGCACCGAACTTGGGTCTGATTTTGGTTCATGGTTGTTGTATATGGTAATGTGATTAAGTTTTTTAGGTTTATTGTAGTGTTATAAAGTTGCGTATATTATTTTTTATATGTCTGTGTATTATGATGTGTGTTTGGGGGGGGTTTAGTGTAGGTTGGGTGGGGGGTTTCAGGGGAGAGGGGGGGAGGGGTTTTGGTGGATGGGTTGGTGGTTTGGACATCCTAAAATGGATGGGAAAAAAGGCAAAAGGACCTGGTATCTTTGTGGGCCACAAACTTTAGTGGGACCCTGGTGTGATGAGGCCACAGACTATCGTGGGACCTTGGGTGTTGGGAGTGGGAACAAAAAAAAAAAACTGGGCCAGTTTGTTGTTTTGTTTTGGAGGTTTAGGTATGAATGTGGAGTGAATGTTGGAAGGGGATATTTTTGGAAAAAAAGGGTTAAGGTCTTCCCTTGCTGGGGGGGACTTTTGGAAATGACGTTTTATGTTCCATGAACATTGCAGGACATTTTTGCCTTTTAATTCATACTGGACATTATAATTTGGACTTGTTTGTGTTTTGCAATTTGTTCTTTGTGCAGTGTGTTTTATGGTTTGTTTTATACTTTTCTAATAAAAAGAGTTCCAGGACTCGGCTGAGGTTCCTGTACTGAGCTGTGTAACAACCTGTGCCCTGGCTATGGCTCTGCTGAGGAGCTCGTGTTCAGCGTTCTGCTGTGAGGACTGATGCTGATCCGGAGTGGACTGAGGTGGGGAGAGCTGACCATGTGAATAAATGTTGTAGAGGCCTCCAGGGGGCAGCGTGGCTGGTGTGAGGGGGGCATGGGCTAGGTAGAGGGGCATCCAGGGGTGCTGCGTGGCTGGTGTGAGGGGGGCATGGGCTGAGTAGAGGGGCATCCAGGGGGGCTGCGTGGCCGGTGTGAGGGTGGCCATGGCAACGAGTCCTGGTTCCCTGTCATGCGTGGTTCACCTTGATGGCCGTGCGTGACGTATCTGGCTCGGGCGGTTCAGCGTGCATGCGCTGATGGTCCAGGAGATGATTAGGGCCTGCGGTCACGTGACTGGAACGGACCAAAAGTATATTTAAAAAGACATGGAATGTCCTATTAAACAATCCCCCCCGAGGAATCCATAGGATATACCACGCGAAACACGCATTGAGGTCCTTGTTTATTCTGGGTGCTGATCTAATGTGGGTAAGAGTGCAATATATTTCTTTAGCTTTCTTTCATAGGGCACTATAGGCCATATGGCACGTGGTACATATCCATAGTGATGAAATGTGCCATAATTTTGTACCAGTGCATAAATGACTTGAATACTAGCACTTCTTGTACTTTATCCCAATAGATATTTAACATCTATTATTATGTTGTATATGTGTCACCCAGTTTGGTTGTCTGTGTGTCGTCCTTTTTAATCATGTATGTCTTTTCTGTATATTGTTTACAATAAAGTTTTTTGATTCTTTGCCATATACTCTGTATTTGGTTCCTTTTTGCTATATAACAGCAGAAACAAGTCCAGGGGCGCCTCCGGCCAGGGAAAATATAGAAATAGTCCTTGGATAAGTTCAATGGATCCAGCAGATGAGGGACACAACACAGTCCCACGTGGCGGCTTCTATCAATCCACACACGCCAGGAGGATCTGGCCGCAGCCTGAGACCCTCCAGCATCGGGAGGCCCCACGCAACTGACTGGGCCAAACATGAGTCTATTGTTCTGTCTACTGGGATCAGCCCCTGGATGGGGGAAGGGTTCACACCCTCTAGATGCAACAAGGGATGTTGACCTAGGCCTGATAACATTACAGTCCATGAACACAGGGGAGGGACACGCTGTTAGGCTGTGTGCCCACGATGCATTTAAGCACCGGCAAAAACGCTGCAGAAACGCTTAAATGCATGGTAGAAGGCCTGCCATGTTCCCCAATGATAATCCGTGCTGTGCACATGCTGCGTATTTTTCCGGAATGATAATCCGCAGCATGTCCATTAATTTTGCGGACACGCAGCGTAATTGCCGCCATTGACTTGCATTGAAACGCATATCATCTGTGTCCGCACATTTGCACACATGGATAATATGCGTTTCTATGTGCGGATGGCACCCGGGTGTGGAGGACAGGAGACTCTCTTCCGGACCTGGGTACCATAGAACCTGTGAAAAAAAGAATAAAATAAAAAATAAATATTATTCTTGCCTTCTGATGGCTCGCGGTGCCCCTTTCTTCACTTGCCGGCAGCGTGCTGTGGACTGAAGGACCTGCGCTGACGTCAGTCATATGACGGCAGGTCCTTCAGTGTAACGCGCGCTGCCGGCAGCCAGGACGGAGCGAAGCAAGACAGCGGGGGCCATCAGAAGGTAAGTATAGATTTATTTTTTACCATTCTTTCGGTCACACTATAAAAATCCATGCCGGTTGCATGGATTTATATAGTGTGACCAAGTTGTCAAGCACTTTCCAAGTGATGTTAAAATCGCTTGGAAAGCGCTTGTCAACCCGCATGCGGAAATGCAAGTGAAGAACGCTTCACATCCGCATGTGCAATCCGCATGTGCAATCCGCATGCGTTTTTTCTGCCAGGGAGATGCGGAAACTGAGCATTTCTGCATCGTGGGCACATAGCCTTACACCCCTTACACTAAAGCAGGTTACATTACATAGAGTACATGAACACAGGCTGGGGAGGGACACACTGTTACTGTCATATTGGATAAAATATAAGTTGCTGAGGTTAGGACCACCAGGGACCCCAATGTTACTTAGGAAAGACTGTCCATGTTTGATAAAATAATTTTCACGTATGCTTAGCACAGGTCGGTCCGTCCATTTATGGATTCTGTATAGGACTAATAAAAATAGGCCATCCCAGCACTCGGCTATGTCATTTATGTACATAAATGCATACAAAATATTAACTACTCGAGCTAAATTGCTGCATTGTCACCTTAAAGAACTATGCACCTGATTAATGTCTTGATGAGAGGGCGGAGGTGAAGGACGCAGCTCCTGATTCATTAAGAGACATATTCATCAGAAGCGTCTGATGGCTGGACAGCGCCTCCATGCGCTATGCCACTTACTGGAGGAAGATTTGTAGCGACCACCGCTGCTCATGATGAAGTTGCCAAACAGCAGTCATCACAACCCTGCCCACTTACCGATAAAAATGCCATTAGAAAGGAAAAAGTTGCAACATTTTTACATAGTCTTCAGTTGCATCCAAATTATACGATTGAGCATTTTATAACAGAATTCTGGAGTAAAAACTATGATGAATAGGGTCCTATGGGTTTTGTTCTGTTTAAGCTGAGTTGATGCAGGTCTGTGCTATGACGTCAATTCAAGTTAAACCCTTTTATCTACAGGTGCATCTCACTAAATTAGAATATCATCAAAAAGTTAATTTATTTCAGTTCTTCAATACAAAAAGTGAAAGTCATATTATATAGAGTCATTACACACCTGAACAAGGGATGTATAAGCGGGGCCCAATTGCAAGACTAGACAACCAACAGACGATTAGACCCCTAAAATATAACTTTTATTCGAATATGCTAAAAAGGACTCAGTAGTCACCATAACAACAAACACAAAAACAAGACAAAATGCCAGGGAACAGGGATAAGTCACACATCAGTCAGGAAGGATTACGGGCTCTATCTGTCCCTATTTTGTCCCTAAATTCTCTCCCTTGGGTCTCCTTAAATGCATATCTATGATGAATTGTCGGCTTCTTAATCTGTACGTTCACTTTTCTCTATCTTTTATTCACGATTGTGGTTTTTTAAATATAAAGATAGATATTTACCAGGGATATTAGGGACACCAACGTTGAGCGGGGGCGCCACGGAGCAAAAATTAGGGTGCCAACCTCCGCTGTCAGGAAGAGAGAGAATTTAGGGACAAAATAGGGACAGATAGAGCCCGTAATCCTTCCTGACTGATGTGTGACTTATCCCTGTTCCCTGGCATTTTGTCTTGTTTTTGTGTTTGTTGTTATGGTGACTACTGAGTCCTTTTTAGCATATTCGAATAAAAGTTATATTTTAGGGGTCTAATCTTCTGTTGGTTGTCTAATAGAGTCATTACACACAGAGTGATCTATTTCAAGTGTTTATTTCTGTTAATGTTGATGATTATGGCTTACAGCCAATGAAAACACAAAAGTCATTATCTCAGTAAATTAGAATACTTTATAACAGCTTGAAAAATTATTTTAAAATCTGAAATGTTATCCTACTGAAATGTATGGTCAGTAAATGCCCTCAATAGTTGGTCTGGGATCCTTTTGCATCAATTACTGCATCAATGCGGCAATGTGGCATGGAGGCGATCAGCCTGTGGCACTGCTGAGGTGTTATGGAAGCCCAGATGGCTTTGATAGCAGCCTTCAGCTCGTCTGCATTGTTGGGTCTGGTGTCTCTAGTCTTCCTCTCGACAATACCCCATAGATTCTCTATAATAGATTCTCTATGGGGTTATGGTCAGGTGAGTTTTCTGCCAATCAAGCACAGTGATACTGTTGTGTGTAAACCAGGTACTGGTACTTTTGGCCGTGTGGACAGGGGCCAAGTCCTGCTTGAGAATGACATTTCCATCTCCAAAAAGCTTGTCGGCAGAGGGAAGCATGAAGTGCTGTAAAATGTCCTGGTAGACGGCTGCGCTGACTTTGGTCTTGATAAAACAGAGTGGACCTACACCAGAAGATGTCATGGCTCCTCAAACCATCACTGATTGTGGAAACTTCACACTAGACCTCCAGCAGCTTGGATTGTGGCCTCTCCACTCTTCCTCCAGACTCTGATACCTTGTGGAGTGTGTCAGTGACTGCCTTCTGGACATCTGTCAAGCCAGCAGTTTTTCCCATGATTGTGGAGCCTACTGAAACAGACTAAGGGACCTTGTTAAATGCTTAGGAAGCCTTTGCAGGTGTTTTTTGTTAATTATTCTAATTTACTGAGATAATGACTTTTGTGTTTTCATTGGCTGTAAGCCATAATCATCAACATTAACAGAAATAAACACTTGAAATAGATGACTCTGTCTGTAATGACTCTATATGAGTTTCACTTTTTGTATTGAAGAACTGAAATAAATTAACTTTTTGATGATATTCTAATTTAGTGAGATGCACCTGTATTTTTAGAATTATCACACCAGTACACCTGTTTTCTTATTTGCAAGACTTAAGTAAACCTTGTATGATATCTTTTTCATTTGTGAATGTCCTTATACTTTCAAGCAGAACCTAGCCACCCCACAATGCAATAACCCATCGATCACTACAAGCCCTCCATTTTCCATGGATATCCATATTATGGACTGTGTATACGTTTCTTTTGCCTGAACTGCGCACCCCTCGGTGAAGACAGTGAGTTTTTTGGGGGCAGCTTATGGTCGGCTCAGGATATGAACACCCCCTGATCTGCTTGAAAATATAACTGAAATAAAATGTTGAGAAAAAATTTCAAATATCACGTTGACCCTTCAAGTCACTGTCTTGTAAATCTGTATCACTTCTACACAGAATAGGTGATTGGTCTGAAATCACTCGGGGTGTAAAGAGAATCTGTCATCACAGAATAACTAATCAAGCCAATCGCAGCCCCTCAGTATATCATGGCACCCTGTATCTTGATTGGCAGCTGTAGCTTTATAGACTCGAGTGGGGGTCTCAAACATTTGGCCACAGAGGCTGCTTCATGCAGGCCGCAGGCACCATACACCTTGAGGATTGTGGCACGTCAGCACTTTTTCAGTGGAACATATTGCAGGCGCCGTGCACAGACAAGCTCTTTGCTCAGCTATACCAATGCCAACTGTGGGTCAATCACAGGCCAGCAGCTAATGTCTGCAGGGGACCAGGATGGGAACAGTACTAGAAGATGAGGATCAGGATCTTGACATTACTGCAAAGAGACATTACTACAAAAAGGGGACCAGGAAGGGACACGTTACTGTGAGATAGGGAGCCGAATGGTGAGATTGCTACAAAAAGGGGACCAGGTAGGAGGATATTTCTACAAGATGGCCATGATGGGAGACAATAAAACAAGATGAGTACCATGATGGGGGACATAAGCACAAGATAGGAACCATGATGGGGACATTACTACAAGATGTTGGCCAAAACTACTATATGGCGCTAATAGTAAGATTGTATTACAAAAAGGGGCTAAAATGTAAAAGAAAACAAAAAAAATATAGATTGGAGTTGCTGCAGGGTGTTTTATTATTTCTTGGCAGACATTATACAAGATTACAACCACAATTCATGAAGAAACAAATTTTGCATGCCAGTATTTAATAAAATGTGAGAGGTAGAAAGCTTTTTTTTGTTAAATTAAAAAATTTGTTTGTTTTTTATATTATCACTTTTCATAGTTTAAAAACTTACACAAAGCTCTGATTGTTCATGTTTGATAAAATTTTACTTTTCTTGTTTGTCCACCAGTCCTGGTCAGCACCAGCATTATGAAGAGCGGCTGGACATTATCATAATTTATATCACAAATGTGGCAGAAATGATCACATAAATGTTGTCTAGCTCCGCCCACTCTTCAGAAATGTCGCTGCTGTGGCTGGGACTGGTGGAAATACAGTAAAAGTCAAATTTGAGCAAAACTGAACAATCAGTGCTGTGTGTAATTATGTATGTCACAAAAAGTGACAATACATACATACATTTATAATTCCTATGCCATGAGATTGGAATCTATGAGGAGCTCCTGGAATTAACTCCATTCTGGAGGTTTCAGTCATGAGGCGTCTAGATTGGATTTGATCTTATGAGGACATCGCTCCAGCAACTCCATTCTACTCAGGTCACCAATGAACTGTACAGAATAGAGGCTACAGGGAGATCATCTAAAAATCCACACCGATCTAGACGGCTCACTAGTGAATCAGCTAGAATGGAGTTGCTCAAATGAGGTCCTCAACAAATCCACTCCAATACAATGTTGTAAATTATGAGGACTCTGTTGCTGCGCTCTGTTATGTTTCTCCCTGCGAAGCTCCGCTCACTCTTTGAAAAACTTGATTCCAGTCACCTCAGCACCAAACAGTACAGTTTGGAGGCTACAGGGAGATCCTCAAGAAATCCACTCCGATCTATACGGCTCTGTAGCACCCTGAGGACTCGACTGCTACAGGGGTATTGCACCTCAACCCAGAGGTGTGGTATTCCACTCCCGGGTAAGGATGGAGTGTGGGACTGAGCTCAGCTAGCTGCATACACTACATACATCCCATTTCCGAGGGACAGAACTACTGTACTCCCACCAGATACATGTGCAGGTACGACAGCGTCTGTCCCTGGCTGGAGTGGGAGGGGGGTGGAACATCCCAGTAGTGTAGGGGCAGATAGGGGGAGCAGTCTGGGTAAAGATAGGAGCTCATTGGGTGCTGGTCACCTGAGCTCACACATAGAGGGAGTATATAAGGTGGGAACCATCTTAGAACAGGGTCAGACAGTCAGTCTTTGTAGAGGAGTAGAGCAGAGAGGCTCAGCCAGCTCCAAGGCCAAGAGAGAGAGAGGAGAAAAGAAAGACCCAGAGGGGAAAAGAAGAAGGAACCCCAAGAACCTAAAATCAGACCAGAAGGGTGAAGGGTTGGCACAAGGGTACCGGATCCCAAGCTGGCAGAGGCAAAGCACACCTTAGCCAGGACCGGAGGTCGTGGGCAGGATATGCCACGACCCTCACTAAATCCACTGAGAAGGCACACCGAGTATAGGGTCAGGGAACCCAGAGAAAAGGGTTTAACCAACAAGAGACCCGAGGAAGCCGGACATAAGTGGATCCCTGGTGGGAACGGCCGTAGAAAGGAAAGTCAGAAAGGGAGCTCAGGATCACGCTCCAGAATTGCTTGGGGGTTGGCCGAGTCCAGGACCTGGTGGACGCAGCACGGCTCGGGTGGTCACTCAAGGCCAGAGTGACCAAAAGAACAGCAGTAAGTAAAAACCCTGAACTGCACAGCCCGACTCTGAGTCTTCTTACCATCCACACTGCACCTCCACAACCACCATCCTCTACATCTGACCCCCTGAGGCCATACCCCTCCCGTTGGGGGTTATACTACCACAGCTGCACACACACCACCAGCCTCAGCGGACCCTTCTGCAGCGGCGGCCTTTTAACCGCAAATCAACGGGTGGCGTAGTCGACACAAAGAACATCCAACAACATCTGTAAGGACTGCCACACACTGAGTTTGACACCCTGGGCACGGACCGGGTCACCGCCACTCGGAGACTACAACCCCCATCTGATCCGGCTCCGGGTATCCCCAAACAGCACTGGCCCAGGGGGCGCGTCAACTTTGGCGTAGTCGGCAGGATAACGTGCCCGCAACAACCGGGTACTGCGTGCCTGAAGAAAAGTTCACCTTTACCTCAAAAAGAAGTCTCCCGCCGGTTCCGGAGGGTCCCCGCCATCGGACGCCATCACGGATCGTTTCCCGCCGGTTGCCCGCCATCTGCAGCTTTTTCCCGCCATCCACGGAGTTTCCCGCCACTGGGAGACGATTCCCGCCATTTCAGAAGATTTCCCGCCTTGGAAGAGCGGACGCCATTATGGGTGTGCCAGAGGGTGGCAGGAGGCCACCTCCCATCGTGGGCCAGGTCGAAGAATGGCGCCAAAAGCGGAAACCGCCCCCACCAACAGAGACTGTGATGCTAGAGATGTCCATCAGCGTGAGGGAACTGCCCCTGGAACTGACAATCACCAAGTTGCCCCGGGACCACCCTCAATGTGGGCGGAGACAGAACAAAAGAGCGAAGATGGGTGCAGCCTGGAGGAGTCTGGAGAGAGCGCACCCGGAGACAAGAAGTCTGGAGAGGAGTATGGAGAAAGCACACCCGGAGATGGAGGGAGAGTCAGGCAGCACCGACCCAGTGGTCAGGAGCCTGCTGCAAGCAACCACCCCACTAGGTCTGGTGGAGATCCTGGCACAGCTCCCCCGAGACCGGGAGTGTGCACAGACCGCGCTGGAGGGCCTCGCACGGAGGATGGCCCAGGTGCAGCGAGACACGCTGGCGGAGTGGAGCCGAGAGATGGCCCAGCAGACCGGAACCCGTCAGCGGAGCACGCCACCCGAGACGAGGAGACAGACCGCCTCTGAGGATGGTGCAGGAGGAGTGAAGGCCGGAGACGGCGCCGAGGAGGGAGCTGAACAGACGGAGTCAGGTAAAGGGGACGTCACTACCCCGACCCGAGAAACCGTGAGCCTGCCCCAGCTCCCCGTCGCAGAGCCCGAAATTCCCCCTGCCGTGCCCGTCGCTGCACCGTCACCGCTCCAGACTAGGCCTCAAGCAGAAGCCGCGGCAGCGACCCCTGTGACGTCACGCGCCTCAACCCTGAGCGCGGCAAAGCAGGAAACACCACCGGCCTGGTCGCAAGGTCTAGTACCCCCGGGCGCCGCAATTCCAACAGCGCCCCCTACCTCCGCGGAGCCACCGGCCTGGTCGCAGGGCCGAGTAACCCCGGGCGCCGCCGTCCTTACGGTGCCCTTTACCTTTAGGGTGCCCCAAGCCTGGTCGCAAGCCCTGGTCAACCCGGGCGCTGCTACCATCACCGCGCCCTCAACATCTCGAGTGCCGCACCTGGGTGAAGATCTATTTGCCCAGCACACGTGCCCGGATGGGCAGCCTTTTATATGGCCACAGGAGTACTACCAACTGGAACTCCAAAAAGCAAGGCCCCTGTGCGAGCCCCTGATTCCGGCTCCGAAGCCCGTCAGGAGAACCCCGCTCCCGCTGGAAGAAGCACAGTTCGAGTGGGACCCCACCGGAGAAGACCTCATGGGGTTCACTCAAGAAACACGGGCAGCCGCAGCGGAGCGTGTGGAGTGCTGCCGCCAGCAGTTGGCAGTCTTCGAACGAGAACGAAGAGAGAGGCGGGTCCGTGAGAAACAGATGCAGGTGCGGAGCGCGGAGCAGAAGAGCCGGACCAGGAGAGACCCCCGTGCAGTTCATGGTCCCCGTACCACCGGGACTGCGATTAAATTTCATATGCAGCACGGTTGGGGTTTCATAAGAGACCATCATACCCCCGGCGACGTCTTTGTCACCCGCAGAGACGTAGAAAGCCATCTGCCGGAGGGACACAGAGGTCGTGACCTATATGTAGGGGATGAGGTCACCTTTACCCGGCACAAGTGTGCCAAAGGACCCTACGCCCTCCATGTACACCGGCTGACGGAGGAGGAGCTGCGGTGTGGGGAGGAGCAAGAGGACCCGGACGGGTCTGAAGAATACAAAGAAGGAGCAGGAGGACGCCGTCATTAAAGTACGGTAAAGAGAGACTGTATATAGTTACCCGTCGGGGTACAGTGAACTGTTGCTGATTTAAAGATGTTCCCCGTTGGGACAAGTGTGAACTGCAACCCGTGTGTCCCTATTCCCACTGACCGAGGACTGAGAGCGGCCATTTCCCCTTGTATATAGTTGCGCTTTCTAAGGCGCCCCCTACTGGTTTTATAGGAAAACTGTTTTTCAAGAATAGACTGTTGCACTTTACCCGGTCACAAGTCGCACCGTGGCCGGAGGAACAAGAAAAAAAAAAAAAAAAGTTTATTGCTGCTAATATATATGATGTTTTATATGTTTATGTTTTATGAAAAAATTGTATGTTTGTGGATGTTTTTATTCTCTTACAGCCCGAGGACGTGCTGTGATTTACCAGGGGGGAATGTAGCACCCTGAGGACTCGGCTGCTACAGGGGTATTGCACCTCAACCCAGAGGTGTGGTATTCCACTCCCGGGTAAGGATGGAGTGTGGGACTGAGCTCAGCTAGCTGCATACACTACATACATCCCATTACCGAGGGACAGAACTACTGTACTCCCACCAGAAACATGTGCAGGTACGACAGCGTCTGTCCCTGGCTGGAGTGGGAGGGGGGTGGAACATCCCAGTAGTGTAGGGGCAGATAGAGGGAGCAGTCTGGGTAAAGATAGGAGCTCATTGGGTGCTGGTCACCTGAGCTCACACATAGAGGGAGTATATAAGGTGGGAACCATCTTAGAACAGGGTCAGACAGTCAGTCTTTGTAGAGGAGTAGAGCAGAGAGGCTCAGCCAGCTCCAAGGCCAAGAGAGAGAGAGGAGAAAAGAAAGACCCAGAGGGGAAAAGAAGAAGGAACCCCAAGAACCTAAAATCAGACCAGAAGGGTGAAGGGTTGGCACAAGGGTACCGGATCCCAAGCTGGCAGAGGCAAAGCACACCTTAGCCAGGAACCGGAGGTCGTGGGCAGGATATGCCACGACCCTCACTAAATCCACTTAGAAGGCACACCGAGTATAGGGTCAGGGAACCCAGAGAAAAGGGTTTAACCAACAAGAGACCCGAGGAAGCCGGACATAAGTGGATCCCTGGTGGGAACGGCCGTAGAAAGGAAAGTCAGAAAGGGAGCTCAGGATCACGCTCCAGAATTGCTTGGGGGTTGGACGAGTCCAGGACCTGGTGGACGCAGCACGGCTCGGGTGGTCACTCAAGGCCAGAGTGACCAAAAGAACAGCAGTAAGTAAAAACCCTGAACTGCACAGCCCGACTCTGAGTCTTCTTACCATCCACACTGCACCTCCACAACCACCATCCTCTACATCTGACCCCCTGAGGCCATACCCCTCCCGTTGGGGGTTATACTACCACAGCTGCACACACACCACCAGCCTCAGCGGACCCTTCTGCAGCGGCGGCCTTTTGACCGCAAATCAACGGGTGGCGTAGTCGACACAAAGAACATCCAACAACATCTGTAAGGACTGCCACACACTGAGTTTGACACCCTGGGCACGGACCGGGTCACCGCCACTCGGAGACTACAACCCCCATCTGATCCGGCTCCGGGTATCCCCAAACAGCACTGGCCCAGGGGGCGCGTCAGCTCACTAGTGAATCAGCTAGAATGGAGTTGCTAAAATGAGGTCCTCAAAAAATCCACTCCAATACAATGTTCTAAATTATGAGGAATCTGTTGCTGCGCTCTGTTATGTTTCTCCCTGCAAAGCTCCGCTCACTCTTTGAAAAACTCGATTCCAGTCACCTCAGCACCAAACAGTACAGTTTGGAGGCTACAGGGAGATCCTCAAAATACCCACTCCGATCTAGATGGTTCACTAGTGAATCAGCTAGAATGGAGTTACTAAAATGAGGTCCTCAAAAAATCCACTCCGATCTAGAAGGCTCACTAGTGAATCAGCTAGAATGGAGTTACTAAAATGAGGTCCACAAAAAATCCACTCCGATCTACACGGCTCACTAGTGAAACAGCTAGAATGGAGTTGCTCAAATGAGGTCCTCAAAAAATCCACTCCAATACAATGTTGTAAATTATGAGGACTGTGTTGCTGCGCTCTGTTATGTTTCTCCCTGCGAAGCTCCGCTCACTCTTTGAAAAACTCAATTCCAGTTGTGTCACCCTGGCCTGGATGCCACAAGTGTAATTAAAGCTGTGTCTGAGAGCAAGGGGGAGGTTCTCTGGTCAGGGGAACATTAGCATGCAATGCCTCCTGTCTCAGGCCAGTAGGGGGAGCAGGCTGCCCCTATAAAAGCGGGTACTGGGGGCAGGGTTTGAGAGAACTTGATGGCCTGTCTCAGCACTGAGACTTGTCCCAGAGCAGAGCAGGGACAGACAGTTGCACTGCACCTAAGAGGAAGTGTGGCAGGAGGAGAGCCACAAGCCAGAGACAAGAGGCGAAGAGAGCCTGTCTTGGCAGATAAAAGACTTACTTTACCAGACTTTGGTGTCTGAGGCTGGGAGGATTCCACATTCTCCAGCAGATAACCAGTTCGCAAGGGACTGTATATTCCTTGGCCTAAGAAGCCTGGAGGCCCTGCCACAACCGAAGGGACCAGTAAAGCCGTACAAGGCTGGGAGCAGAAAGGAACCCACGTCGCAGGCCATACAGGCGAGAATACACGGAAAGCTCGGAAACGTGGGCTGTTACCCTATAACGAGGAGATAGCCAGAAGGAGCGCAGAAAGCACAGTAGGCCTACACCCTCACCCTGACCAGGGCCAATTTCCCCGTTGCTCTCAGACATCCAGGTCCCCTACTAGCCGGGACTGTTTATGGGTCAGTTTACCTGTTTTAGTAAAGACCCTGGACTGCAACTTGTTGTCTGTGTGCTCCTTGCTCCTCCAGCACTATCGGCACCGGGACTCTCACTACCATCACTCCCACCATCCACCACACTGCCCTGGGACCGCACTCTTCCCGTGGGGAGTCACACCATCCCAGCTGCATATATCATCAGCCCCAGCGGTCTGCCCTGCAGCGGCGGTTCCTAATGACCGCAAATCCACGGGTGGCGTAGTCGGACATAATCAATAGCACATAACGGACTACCACTGGCCTGACCACCCTGAGCCACGGAACCGGGTTGCCACTACTACCCCCATCGCTCCCTATTGCCCGGATCCGAGTGCCGCACGGCCCAGGGGGCGAGTCAGCTTTGGCGTAGTCGGCAGGATTTCGTGCCCGCAACCACCGGGTACTGTGTGCCTGAAAAAGACTTTTGTAACTTACCTGTGGCGAAGTTTCCCGCCATCCGGAGCCGATTCCCGCCATCAGACGCCATCTTGGACCGTTTCTCGCCGTTTTCTGCCGTCTTCCCGCCATCCGCAGCTGCTTCCCGCCATCAGACGCCATCTTCAGGACGCCGCGCGGGAAGAAGAGGGGCGTGGACGTCAAAACCGCGTGAGATCCGAAGCTCCGCCCCACGCACCGACGCTGCGCAAGGTCCTGGAAGGGAGAGAGAGCGACGCTGACGTCATCGGAGCGCGACGCCAGGTCCTCGTCCATAGCAGCAGCAGTGGAGCCGCGGCCTACAGAAGAGGATCGTCGGAAGGTAGGCCACGCTTAACTAGGGGGGAGAAAGATGTCGTATACAGAGGTGCCCACTACCACCAACGCAGCTGCAGCAGCGGTGATGCCCTTTTCCCTGCCCTACATCCCTGGAGCGGCCTGGCTGCCCAAATACTCAGGGGAGCCCCATGCCCTAACTGACTTCAAGGAAAGGCTATACAGTTTGTTCCAAGTTTACCCCCTGACAGAGGAACAGAAGGTCAGCATATTAACAGGGCAGTTAACTGGCGCAGCCCAGAGGGAGGTAAAATCATGGCCCACTGAGGAGAAAAGAACTGTGAAGGGTATTCTGGCCCGGCTGCGGGGTACCTTTGACACACGTACCTCCGCTGAAATTAAAATGAGGTTCTATGGGTGTAAGCAGCGGGCACAGGACAGCATCAGAGACTATGCCCTAAATCTGCAGGAAGCCCTGGGGGCTATTCAACAAACTGACCCTGGCAGTGTGCAGGAAACGGATAAGCTGCTAACAGAACAATTCATAGAAGGTCAGCTGTCTAGCGCCCACAGGGCCCAACTGCGCCTCATGTTCTTTCAGAACCCCGACCTGACCTTTGCCCAATTTAAGGACAGGGCCATAAGGGTGCTCCGTGAATCTGCAACCAGTGGCGCTATAAATCCCCGGCGCCCTGCTCTCACCAACCACCAGGAGGCGGCGCCCTCCTCTATGGATCCCGTGGGGGCTGATGCACAGGCCCTGAACCAAGCCCCGTCGAAAGACCTGCACCACCAAGTCCAGGAGCTGACCAGGAGCGTCGCGGCGTTGACCAGGACCGTCCAGGCGTTGCAAGTGGACCCGTCAAGACCCATCGAGCTGGCTTCAAGTCTGGAGGATGTCCCGTGGCGTCGACAGAGGAGGATCCCGTCGTTCCGAGGGAGGCCCACAGACCGCTACGCAGAGGGTGGACAGCCCATTTGCCGTCGATGCAACCAGCCCGGACACATTTCCAGGTACTGTAATTTAAACGGGTCCAACCTGGGGCAGAGGGCCAACCCCCAGGCATAAGATCACCAGGCCCTTACAATTGGCGTAATAAGTACGTTGGGGGGCGCCCGGTTTTACCCGTGGTGCTGGACGGTATCCCCATGAGCGCCTTGCTGGATACTGGGTCACAAGTAACCACTATCCCTTATGTACTTTTTAAGCAGTATTGGACTGATGCTGATATCACACGGTATCCAGACAGTAACTTGAGCATCATCGCCAGTAACGGCTTACCCGTGCCGCAGATGGGGTTCAAGGAGATGACCATTAAAATTGGTAAAGTTGAACTACCGACACAGGGAGTGATTATTGTGGACATTGACCGTCGTGAAAGTCACCCTAAAATAACTGTGGGTACTAACGTGATTGAAAATTGTCTTTCAGAGGTAATTGTAATCTTACAACTGGTGGCGGTGAATGCTAGTTCCAGCCAACAGAGAGTCGTCAACAAGGAGATAAAAGCCCTGATGAGACGGCAGCAGGTAGAACTGTCTGGTGGTGAGATCGGTAGCGTAAGACTGAGTAACCCATTCCCCATTTCCATGCCTCCCAAAAGTGAAATGATGATCTGGTGTCGGACTGCAATCGGGTTGAGAGGTAGAGACTACCAAGCCATGGTAGAACCCGTGTACTCAGACAGCAGGCCCACCATTTTGACAGCCCGGGGGGTGGTTGATGTCCGTCATGGGAGGGTGCCCATCGTCATTCTCAACATTGGGGAGAGGGAGGTACACTTACCCAGGTACGCTACACTCGCCAAGCTATTTGTGGTCGAACACAAAGCTATCAGGGCCGTGGAACCCTTGCCTCCATCTCCTCAGGCGGAGAGTAATGGCTCCCAGAAACAAAAGGAGGACTGGTGCCAGAAACTCCACGTGGGTGCTGACTCCACTCCCCTGCACCAAGAACAAGGAGTCTACCGGGTGGTACAGGAGTACGAGAGAGTCTTTAGTAAGCACCCGCTAGACTTCGGCAGAGTAAAAGGGATAGAACACCACATCCCCACAGGGAGCCACCCACCAATAAAAGAGAGACACAGACCTGTACCCCCTGCACATTATCAGAACGCAAAGAGCATGCTAAGAGAAATGAAAGAAGCTGGGGTCATTCGAGATAGCTGTAGCCCCTGGGCAGCCCCCTTGGTTCTGGTGAAAAAGAAAGACGGCACCATGAGAATGTGCGTGGACTATAGACAAATCAACCGTATCACCCACAAAGACGCATATCCGCTGCCTAGAATAGAGGAGTCTTTAGCCGCACTAAAATCAGCTAACTTCTTTTCTACTTTGGACCTTACTAGCGGGTACTGGCAGGTTCCTGTGGCAGAGGCTGACAAGGAGAAGACCGCCTTCACCACCCCGATGGGACTGAGCGAATTCAACTGCATGCCTTTCGGGCTCTGCAATGCACCAGGGACCTTCCAGCGGCTGATGGAATGCTGTCTAGGGCACCGAAACTTCGAGACGGTTCTCCTTTACCTGGACGACGTGATCGTCTATTCGAAGACCTACGAGGACCACCTAAAGCACCTGGCCGAGGTGTTCGAAGCCCTGGCAGGCTATGGCCTGAAGGTGAAACCATCGAAGTGTCACCTGCTGAAACCGAAGGTCCAGTACCTCGGGCACGTGGTAAGCGCGGAAGGAGTGGCCCCCGACCCTGACAAGGTCACGGCAATCAAGAGCTGGCCAAGCCCCTCGAACATCAAAGACGTGAGACAGTTTCTCGGGTTGGTAGGCTACTACCGAAGGTTCATCCCCGGGTTCACTAAGATGGCAGCTCCTATGCAGGACCTCCTGATCGGACAGTCTAAGTCCAGAAGTCAAAAGCCACCCTTCAAGAGGGATAAACCGGAAGAGGAGTCCTTCCGCCAGCTAAAGATGGCCCTCACGGGGGATGAGATCCTGGCCTACCCTGATTACGGCCAGCCTTTCATTCTCCACACAGATGCCAGTAATGTGGGACTGGGAGCCGTACTGTCCCAAAACCAACAGGGCAGAGAAAGGGTGAACGCGTACGCCAGCCGGAAGCTGAGGCCCACCGAGAGGAACCCGGAGAATTACAGCTCCTTCAAGATAGAATTCTTGGTGGTGGTGTGGGCCGTGACGGAACGCTTCAAGCATTACCTGGCCTCCGCAAAGTTCACCGTGTACACGGACAACACCCCGTTGACACACCTGGACAATGCAAGACTGGGTGCCCTGGAACAGCGGTGGATGGCCCGTCTCTCCAACTATGACTTCGTGATCAAGTACCGGGCAGGCAAAACCAATGCCAACGCGGACGCCCTATCAAGGATGCCTCACTTACCTGAAGGTGACGAAGACCCAGAAGAGCTGGAGGAGGTAGAACTCCCCGCGTTTCACCGGTATGGAGCCGCTCAATACTCTCACCGCGTGAAGGAGGAGATCTAACAACCGTGATGATCAATCCCCTACCTCACCACAGCTGGGCCGAGACCCAAGATAGTGACCCTGCAATCCGCCTGGTGAAAGATCTGCTGACCCGGAAAGACGCCCGCTTAGATCCAGATGCCCCAGAGGAAGCCAAGCAGCTATGGAAAGAGAAGAGCAAGCTGTTCCTCTACGAAGGCAAGTTGTGCAGAAGGATTGTCAACCACCGGACGCACGAGCTGACCTGGCAAGTCGTGGTCCCAAGGCGAGATGCAGCTATGGTCCTGGGGGCTTACCATGACAGAGCGGGGCTCTTCGGTTGGAAGAAACTGGAGTTCCTGCTAAGAGGAAGATTCTTTTGGGTCGGCATGAGAGGTGCTGTAGAAAAATGGTGCAGAGACTGTGGCCCTTGTCACCTAAGGAGGAAGGACCGCACCTGCCAGAAGACACCCTTGAGGCCCATCGTCACCACGCAGCCTCTTGAGCTGGTAGCTCTAGACCATGTCAAGTTGGCTCCAAGCCGGTCAGGGTACATCTACGCCCTGACAATCGTGGACCACTATTCCCGTTTTCTCGTGGTGGTCCCGGTAAAAGACTTGACAGCCCAAACAGCGGCCAGAGCCTTCCAGCAATATTTCTGCCGTCCACACGGGTATCCGGAACAGGTCCTGACAGACCAGGGTCCTGCGTTCGAGGCTGAAATCTTCCAGGAGTTCTGCAACCTCTATGGCTGTAAGAAGATTCGTACAACGCCTTACCACCCCCAAACCAACGGGATGTGTGAGAAGATGAACAATATAGTCATTGATCTCCTGAAGACGTTGCCCCTGGAGGAACGCAGCCTGTGGCCAGAAAAACTGCCGGACCTGATAGACCTATACAACAATATCCCGGTGAATGCTACAAACTGCACCCCGGCTTACCTGATGCGAGCTAGACCAGGTAAGCTGCCCGTAGACGTGGAGATGGGAGTCCTAATACCTGAGGACACCTCCCCGGATGCGGACTGGGATACGGAAAGGCAACTGCAGTACAAGAAGGTACAGGAGAGTGTGGAGAAGAGCCTGGCCCAGGTGAGAGAGAGGCAAGAAAAACTCTTCAACCAACACGCCCCTGCTGGTCCCCTAGAACCTGGTGAGCAAGTCCTGAAGCGGAAGAGAAGGCTACATAAGTTGGACGACCAGTGGGAAAGGGAACCCTACACCGTACTGCAGTCTGACCACGACAACCCAAAGGTGTGCATAATCACCAAGGACGGAGGAGAAACCACTAGTGTCGTCTCCAGAGACCACCTCAAAAGGTGCCCCGAGCAACTCCGTAGTGCAGAAGAGGATCAGAGTGACCTTGAACCCGCAGAGGTCAAGGAAGAAATGATCAGCACCGTTCTCGGAGAGTTCCCTCAGTCCTGGACTCGCATAAATGATGCCATAGTGGTACCTGTCCTGCATTTCCTGCAACCAGCACAGCAACAACCAACACCAGAGCCGGAAGGTGAAGAGGAGCAAGCGGTTCCAGAGGCAGAAGAGCCTGTACCAGCAGCCCAGGAGAGTCAACCCTCTGCTGACAGTGAGCCTGCCATGCCTGCGGTAAGCCAAAGGACCCGCAGACAGCTGCCTGCCCTACATGTACACCCAGCTGGTAGCTGTACCCCTAACGCTAGTGGGGAAAGCCAGGTTGGTCCACCACCAGACAGTGGGTTAAGGAGGTCAACCAGGAGCACAAAGGGGCAGATACCCGCTCGCTGGAAAATATAGAGCGCGCTAAGATTGTAAATAACCCTGTTGCCAAATGTTGAATTGTTTGCCAAGTTACATGCATGTCTGGTAATTCTGTGTTTCAGTTTCTTGCAGCTACCGTAAGGACTCACAGGTTATGGACTTTTTATAACCAGGACCTTGTATGGACTGCGTTCGGAGCCTAACCCAGGAATGAACTAAGACTGTAAAGGACTTGGGGTAGGACAGACCCCCACCTGGTTAAGGCTCCCCGTTGTATTGGTGATATGGACACCCGGTCAAAGACCACACTGTGACCTTAAGAACTCAATCTGTGCGTCACTTTCCTGATAATGTTTTATAGTTATGCATATTGTCTTTGTTTACTGTTTAGTCCCGGAGTACTAAATTTTACTAGGGGGGAATGTGTCACCCTGGCCTGGATGCCACAAGTGTAATTAAAGCTGTGTCTGAAAGCAAGCGGGAGGTTCTCTGGTCAGGGGAACATTAGCATGCAATGCCTCCTGTCTCAGGCCAGTAGGGGGAGCAGGCTGCCCCTATAAAAGCTGGTACTGGGGGCAGGGTTAGAGAGAACTTGATGGCCTGTCTCAGCACTGAGACTTGTCCCAGAGCAGAGCAGGGACAGACAGTTGCACTGCACCTAAGAGGAAGTGTGGCAGGAGGAGAGCCACAAGCCAGAGACAAGAGGCGAAGAGAGCCTGTCTTGGCAGATAAAATACTTACTTTACCAGACTTTGGTGTCTGAGGCTGGGAGGATTCCACATTCTCCAGCAGATAACAAGTTCGCAAGGGACTGTATATTCCTTGGCCTAAGAAGCCTGGAGGCCCTGCCACAACCGAAGGGACCAGTAAAGCCGTACAAGGCTGGGAGCAGAAAGGAACCCACGTCGCAGGCTATACAGGCGAGAATACACGGAAAGCTCGGAAACGTGGGCTGTTACCCTATAACGAGGAGATAGCCAGAAGGAGCGCAGAAAGCACGGTAGGCCTACACCCTCACCCTGACCAGGGCCAATTTCCCCGTTGCTCTCAGACATCCAGGTCCCCTCCTAGCCGGGACTGTTTATGGGTCAGTTTACCTGTTTTAGTAAAGACCCTGGACTGCAACTTGTTGTCTGTGTGCTCCTTGCTCCTCCAGCACTATCGGCATCGGGACTCTCACTACCATCACTCCCACCATCCACCACACTGCCCTGGGGCCACACTCTTCCCGTGGGGAGTCACACCATCCCAGCTGCATATATCATCAGCCCCAGCGGTCTGCCCTGCAGCGGCGGTTCCTAATGACCGCAAATCCACGGGTGGCGTAGTCGGACATAATCAATAGCACATAACGGACTACCACTGGCCTGACCACCCTGAGCCACGGAACCGGGTTGCCACTACTACCCCCATCGTTCCCTATTGCCCGGATCCGAGTGCCCCACGGCCCAGGGGGCGAGTCACAGTCACTTCAGCACCTGTACAGTTTGGAGGCTACAGGGAGATCCTCAACATACCCACTCCGATCTAGACGGCTCACTAGTGAATCAGCTAGAATGGAGTTGCTCAAATGAGGTCCTCAAAAAATCCACTCCAATACAATGTTGTAAATTATGAGGACTGTCGGCTGCACTCTGCTATGTTTTTCCCCGCGAGGCTACACCTTCTCTTTGAAAAACTCAATTCCAGTCACCTCAGCACCTGTACAGTTTGGAGGCTACAGGGAGATCCTCAACATACCCACTCCGATCTAGACGGCTCACTAGTGAATCAGCTAGAATGGAGTTGCTCAAATGAGGTCCTCAAAAAATCCACACCAATACAATGTTGTAAATTATGAGGACTGTGTTGCTGCGCTTTGTTACGTTACTCCCCACGAGGCTCCGCTCACTCTTTGAGAAAATTCGATTCCAGTCACCTCAGCACCTGTACAGTTTGGAGGCTACAGGGAGATCCTCAACATACCCACTCCGATCTAGACGGCTCACTAGTGAATCAGCTAGAATGGAGTTGCTCAAATGAGGTCCTCAAAAAATCCACACCAATACAATGTTGTAAAATATGAGGACTGTGTTGCTGCGCTTTGTTACGTTACTCCCCACGAGGCTCCGCTCACTCTTTGAGAAAACTCAATTCCAGTCACCTCAGCACCTGTACAGTTTGGAGGCTACAGGGAGATCCTCAACATACCCACTCCGATCTAGACAGCTCACTAGTGAATCAGCTAGAATGGAGTTGCTCAAATGAGGTCCTCAAAAAATCCACACCAATACAATGTTGTAAATTATGAGGACTGTGTTGCTGCGCTTTGTTACGTTACTCCCCACGAGGCTCCGCTCACTCTTTGAGAAAACTCGATTCCAGTCACCTCAGCACCAAACTGTACAGAGTGAAGGCTATAGGAAGGTCCTCAAAAAATCTACTCCGATCTAGACGGCTCAGTAGTGAATCAGCTAGAATGGAGTTCCTAAAATGAGGTCCTCAAAAAATCCACTCCGATCTAGACGGCTCACTAGTGAATCAGCTAGAATGGAGTTACTAAAATGAGGTCCTCAAAAAATCTACTCCTATCTAGACGGCTCACTGGTGAATCAGCTAGAATGGAGTTACTAAAATGAGGTCCTCAAAAAATCCACTCCAATACAATGTTGTAAATTATGAGGACTCTGTCGCTGCGCTTTGTTACGTTTTTCCCCACGTAAAACTGAACGATCAGCGCTGTGTGTGATTATTTATATTACAAAAAGCGATAATAAAATGCAAGTTTGATTAATCATGAAAAAAATAAAATTTTGCCCTTTGGAAATACGTAATAAATATAACAGTTTGAGCAAGTACTTAAAAAATAAAAACATGAAATCATTAGAATTATAAGGCTGATATATATCTACAATGTGTGTACATTCCAATTCCACTACATTGCAGGCTATGAGGATCCGGGAATCTGCTCCATTCTGGACATTGGAGGTGATTTTTTGAGGAACTTCAGTGTAGAAACTGAACTGTCTAGAATGGAGAAGCTGCAGAGAGATCATCAAAAGATCAACTCCGATCCAGTCACCTCACCAGTGAATCAGCTAGAGTGGAGATGCTGGAATGAGGACCACAAAATATCCCCCCGATCCAGTCACCTCACCAGTGAATCAGCTAGAGTGGAGATGCTGGAATGAGATCCTCAAAATATCCACTCCGATCCAGTCACCTCACCAGTGAATCAGCTAGAGTGGAGATGCTGGAATGAGATCCACAAAATATCCCCCCGATCCAGTCACTTCAGTAGTGATCCGTCTAGAGTGGAGCTGATAAAATGAGCCCTCAAAAAATCAACTCCAAACTAGACGGCTCAATGGTGAATCAGCTAGAATGGAGTTGATTGTTTGAGGACCACAAATAATCAACTCCAAACTAGATGCAACCGTCTCTTTTGCACGCCCCATGTGCTCCAAGCACAACCGGATATCCGTGGTCACCGGAAACACGTGACAGGAAGCACGTGACCGGAGAGTCAGTATGCGTTCCACACGCCGGAACCACCTGGCCGCCATTCTCCCAGTCAGAGCATGTGACCAGCACCGGGATCATGTGATCATGGACACAGTGAAGCCGCCTCGCCGCTGTCACCTAGATTTCAATGCACAGTCAATCCTGGAACTTTACAGCTGAGTGCGTTCCATGACATATCATACAATCTATATGCCTATTGCAAACATTGTCATTCTGATAAGGGCATACTATACTCATAAGGCTTCTCAAATAAATAGTACAAGCGACACTCAAATATATTGGGCATGGGAGTTCAAAATAGGCTATAATTGCATAGAGAAGACCCTTAGTGGGCCAATTTCATGTACTAATGCTATACCATGCAGATTTACATACTTGACCTGCAAATGATTCCTCTAGTTGTCAGTAGAGGGCAGCCTAAACATAAAACAATCTAGTGAGCGACAGATGTGGCATCTTCTTTGGTGCATGGGTCGGCGTCAACTAATCAATGAGCATTAACATTTTTTTTACACTGCCACAATGATATTAAGTGAAATTAACACCGAAATTTGAACCTTACTTGCTCGCATATAAATTTTTCACTGCACCCCTTAAATATTTAAGCACGTATATTAAAGGGGGCGGCCATTTACACTTATTAGTGCAGCTTTCCTCACACACTGAGCAGCATTCTGTCCATACAATGGCCGCTGGTGGAGGAGCAGTGACCAGACCTGTCCTCAGCCTCCAATACTAAAACTCCTCACATAGGAGAGCTGCTTGTCTGTTGGAGGAGGCTGATACGATAGGCTGATCTGGTCACATGCTCCTCCCCCAGCGGCCATTTTATGGACATAAGTGCTGCTCAGTGTGTGAGGAGAGCACGTGGAGTAATCTAGTCTCCTCTATCAGTAACAGAGAGCAGACAATGTTTTCACCTAGTTTGACAAATTAAAAAAAATAGATTTGCAGCAACTCAGATCTCCTCAAATTGCAAATACTTGAAGAAAATCTAAATTTATTGCTATCAATAATGGTGTCCTCTTTTTCCTTATAATAATACTTATATTCACTGGGCTACGTTATAATAATAATGCCCCCTATACTGACTAATAATAATAATAATGTCTCATGACAGTGGTGCCCTGTGTATCCTTATAATGCCCCCCGGGCCTTCTTATGTAATAATTGTGTCCTGGGAAACCAGAAACATATGCTAATACTTATCACCCCCTCTCTCCCACGCTGAGGGGTGATATTCTCCTCCTCACTACAGTCTAGGTGCAGCAGATGTTGAAGTGAGGTCATTGCATCGCCTGATGTCCCTCATGTGGTGCTGACCTCTTTGAGTTCATAAGACATAAGCAGTCTACGGCTTTTCTGAGCAAGTGGCAGAGCAGGGAGTCCATGGCTCTCTGCTCCACCTCAGTTGTTAATGGTTAATGATATCCACATCCTCAGAAAGTGGATACTGTCAACAAGTGTCCACACCGGCCCATCTGGTATTTGTTGGAACTTCCAGATGGACAGTCAGGCCCTGCGGGGACCCTTGCAGTTTAGCTCAGTTGGTATAATAGAGTCATATCTAGAATATTATTTAAGCTTAACTTTGAAGGGCCCATGTTAGTGACCCTCATACATAGCGTTTTTCTGTGTTTTTTACTGCAACAATAAAAACTTGTCTTGGCAGTAAAAACACTGTGTTCAAAACCCCTGGTTTTCCTCATGTTCCCTGCATTTTTGTCACTTTTTTGTAGCCTTTTTTTGGGTGTGGATTACATATGAGCTTTGTCTACAGTACATTTTTAATAAAGTTAGTTTCATTCACCACAACCGCTGTCAAAACGCTGTAAAAAACTTGCATTTTTACAGCATTTTTTCCCCCTTTCATTTCTTTGTAAAAAAAAAGCTACAAAAACACTGAGAGAATTGACACGCTGTGGATTTTAAAAACGCTGCATTTGTCAAATTCAGTCAGGAAAAAAAATCAAGCATATGAGTGAAATTTCTAAAATCTCATATCTTTTGCTGATACTGTAAAACGCAGCTTGATCTGAGGTAAAAATGTCAGACGTGTCAGGTGCTCAGGTACTAGAAGTACAGGAGTCTGTACAGAACAATAGGCAGGGCCGGCGTCAGCACCCGGGCAAGTGCCAGGGCCCTGAGCAGGCGAGAGGGCCCACTTGCGGTCGGGCACCACGCCGGGCTATGGGCGAAGGAGAGCGGTGCCAGCGCCCGCCCTTCTCCCCCACTTGCTCAGGGCCCCGGCAGCCGGATACTTACCTCTCCCCATGCCTCCGCAGCTCCGCTGTCTTCCCGCTTTGCGCTCCCTGTGATGTCTCAGGTTAGAGGGCGCGGTGATGTCTTTCCACCGCACCCTCCCAGGAGCCATCACAGGCAGCGCAGAGCGGGAAGATGCCAGCAATGGAGTCCGGACCTGAGCAGCGGCAGCAGGTGAGGAGGAGTGAGGTGAGGGTGAGTATTTGATTTTTTTTTTTTAATGTATGGAGGTGTCGTCACTGAATTTTGGGTCTTCTATCCTTTGGATTATGAGCTCGGAGAGAATGAAGACACAGGACAGGATGTTTGTGTCTAAACATACTCTAAAAACTTTATTACAAAACACAGGGCTAATATACACCCTAAAGGCAGGAAACGGATTTGCCATATATGGTTCGATTATACAGTTTAGCTGAACAAGCGAAAAAAGCTAGTTTCTGTATGCTTTAAAATATTTAATTAGACTTATCTAGTTAGCAAGGTCATTTCATCTTTCTGCAAGAACACATTATTGCTACACTAGAAGAAACATCTGGCCAGGGAAAATCACTTTATCTTCTCAAAAGGACACGCTATTGATACAAGAAGGAACATTCATAGCTGTTGTTTTCACCTAAAATAACTGTCAGACTTATATAGCATAGATGGGGCCTTTAAACTTGAGGGACTCCATCTTCTGCTATAACATTCCATCCTTTTGTTCCTTCATTTATCAATACGAATTTCTATGTTTTCTTTTAGTACAACGCTGAATACACATTAAAAAAAACTTAAAAACCAAATAAACCGGAAGACACATTAGCAAAACCTGTAAAATAGCTTGTACTATACCAGCCAACCACCCACCAATAACTTTAAACCAATTTGCGGGATTTAGAAAGGAAAATCTCTGTGTGGAATTATTGGCCAAAGTATCTGAACAGTTCACTCAAAAGTTTATCTCTTCCCATGAGACCGGGACAGCGAGAAAGGGTATGCTAGTGGACGTCACAGGGGCATGTGTACATATCCAACAATTAGCAATGGTCTGGTTTTGCTCCTTTAGTCCATCGATTAGAGCAAGATGGTGTCTAATGAATCTATTGTCGTCTCCATCCATGGTGCCTAACCTAGTCCATGCACCTGTGGTCGCAAGTATGCAGGTAAGTATAAACAATGTCATCATTCTTTGTCCGCTGGTTCTCCTAGTATCTTTTTGCAATGGGACGCGTGGATCCAGGTCTCTTTTCCCTCTAGCTTAACGGCTGTACTTGTGGTCAGCAGAACTTGAAAGGGTCCGTCAAACCGTGGATCTAGGCTTTTCCTCACGTGTCTTTTTATAACCACCCAGTCTCCAGGTTGCAGCGTATGGCTGCTAGAGTCTTGATCTGGATCTGGAAGAGAACTGAAGACATTATCATGTACTTGCTTAATCTTTTTGTGTAAAGCCCTCACATAGGAACTTAGCACATGGTTGTTCATTTCTAATGCTTGCGGATAGAAACACCCTAGGCCGGGTACGTTGCCAAACAATATCTCATATGGAGAGAGTCCAGTCTTTCTATTAGGCGTGTATCTTGCTGAAAACAGAGCAAGTGGTAAACAGTCCGGCCATGGTTTTCCTGTCTCAGCCATGGCTTTCTGAATTTTTAATTTCAATGTCCCATTCAGTCTTTCCACTGTACCACTACTTTGTGGGTGATATGGGGTATGGAATGCTTGTTGAATTCCTAGAGCTGACATGACTTCATTCATTATTTCACCTGTGAAGTGTGTACCTCTGTCACTCTCAATTACCTCTGGTACCCCATACCTGCAGACCACCTCCGCAAGCAGTTTCTTTGCGGTTGCCGTAGCCGTGGCTTTGGCAATCGGGAAAGCCTCTGGCCATCCTGAGAACAAATCAATACAGACCAACACATATTCCCATGATCCTGACTTTGGCAGCTGAATATAATCAATTTGCAGTCTCTGGAATGGATAAAGGGGCCGGGGGGTGTGTTTGGGTGGTGTTTTAACTACTCTACCCTGATTATGTGTAGCACATATCATGCACCCTTGTACCAGGTTTTCAATACAGGTGGAGAATCCTGGTGCCACCCAATGTTTCTGCATCACACTCATCACACCCGTTTTAGATTGGTGTGTCGGCCCATGTAGTATCTGGGCAGCTGCTGGGTACAGTGCCCTTGGAAGGCATCGTCGTGTCCCTTTCCCCCATACCCCATTTGCTTCATTCAGGCATGCACCTTCCTTTAACCACTTATCAACCTCCTCCTTTTGAGCCTGCGCCTGCATTTGGGATAAGATGTCCTCCGACACAAAGGGGTTTTTAGGGGCACTTAACTGACGTACTGTTGACCCTTGTTGCGGCTTACAGGCTGCTGTTTTTGCCGCTGCATCTGCCATCGCGTTTCCTCTGCTTACCTAGTCGGTGCGTCTGGTATGTGCTCTTACCTTTATGACAGCTACTTGTTTAGGTAGTTGTAGCGCATCAATTAATTAACTGCTGGACCGCATCAGCATTCTTAATGGGGTGTCCTGCTGCCGTCAGGAAACCTCTTGACTTCCATATTGGACCAAAATCATGCGATATACCGAATGCGTACCTAGAATCTGTGTAAATGTTAACAATACTACCTTCCGCTAGTTTACAGGCCTCGGTTAGGGCCCTAAGTTCAGCTTCTTGAGCCGACTGGTGTGGGAGCATTGGTTCTGCCTTGATTACTGCATTGAGGGAGACAACTGCATATCCAGTATGGAAGGTACCTGAATCGTCCTGATGACGGGATCCATCTACAAAAAATTCAAAATCTGCATTTTGTAA
The DNA here is from genome assembly GCF_046119375.1 of Phyllobates terribilis. Lineage (NCBI taxonomy): Eukaryota > Metazoa > Chordata > Amphibia > Anura > Dendrobatidae > Phyllobates > Phyllobates terribilis. Next base: position 12,167 of record NW_027363352.1, on the reverse strand, counting down.
TTCATGTTCAAATACAGTAGGTAAACCTGCCGTTTCTTGTGCCATCATTTGTACACAGTCATGAGGAACTTCCTCTCTTGGATCTTCCTTAAAAAGCACAGTACCTGACTCCTCCTTTAGATCCGAGAGAGGTAACAAAGTTGCTGGATTCAGGGTAGTACACCTCTGTAAAGAAACATTGGGAGGCATTAACAGTGCACATTGTAACCTGAGATGACGTGCTGCTGAGAGGTGAGCGGGTTGCACTTGATTCAATATAGTGTAGACATCATGAGGTGTTAGAACGGTGAGCGGGTGGTCAAGAACAATGTCTGCGGATTTATGGAGTAATAGTCCAACAGCATGCAGAGCACGTACGCAGGATGGTGCACCTCTGGCTACCGCATCCAATCTGACACTAAAATAGGCAACAGGTCTTTGATTATCACCGTGTGTTTGAGTTAAAACTCCTGCTGCATGTCCAGCTTGTTCATGAAGGTACAGAGTAAATGGGAGCTCATAATTAGGTGTACCCAAAGCTGGAGCAGCCAAAATACGGTTCTTGAGAGAATAAAAACAGTCTATTGCCTCTGATGTTAGTACAAAAGGTGTTGGGGTAAGACAGTCATAGAGGGGCTGCATTAAAACAGAGGCGGCATGAATCCACTGTCTGCAATAGGAAACAAGTCCAAGAAAAGTTCTGAGGGCTGCAACATTAATGGGGACGGTGAATGCCTGTACTGCTAGTTTACGTGCATTTGTTAAATGACGAGCTCCTGGTGTAATGCAATGTCCCAAAAAGGTGACTGAAGATTTACAAAACTGAAGCTTATCTTTCGATGCCTTGCAGCCAGCGTGATAGAGAAACAACATAAGCGATATAGTTGCACTATGACATTGTTTCCTGGAGGGGGCACAAATGAGCAGGTCATCGACATATTGCAAAACAACGATATGTGGTTCAGACCATCCCTCCAGTATTTCCTGCAGACTTGCAGTGTACATTGTGGGTGAATTCTGGGCACCCTGTGGCAACACTGTCCATGTATATTGACTGCCCTGGAATGTGAAAGCAAACAGGTACTGGCAGTCAGGATGTAATGGTACACTGAAAAATGCATTTGCCAAATCGACCACTGAAAAACAAAGAGAGTTAGAAGGTATCTGTGACAGAAGAGTATGCGGGTTGGGCACAACTGGTGTTAGAAGTTCTGTGGCTTTGTTAACCAACCGGAGGTCATGGACCATTCTATATGCGGCTGGTTGTCCTGGCACACTCTTTTTCTTTACTGGGAACAGGGGAGTGTTGCAAGGGGACTGGGTTTTGACTAGGACTCCTCTCTGTAGTAATTTTTGGACCTGCTGGGCTATGGCATTCTCCTGAGCCGAGCTAAGGGGATACTGCCTCTGTTGAGGCAAGATGGCTCCTGGTTTTAATTTCACCATTACTGGTTGAACTCTTAACCTACCAACATCTGTTTTGTCTGAGGCCCAAAAATCATGTGGTACAGCCTGCTCCAATATCGGGGGAAACTCATTTGTCTCTTCTATGCTGGCAATATCTAGTGACATAATTTTGCAAAGGGTACTTGGTTTTAAACCTGGGGTCATGGTGACAGTGCCATCGGGATGATACTCAATATGTGCTTGTAATTGGGACAACACATCATTTCCCAAAAGGTTACATTGGCCTCGGGGCGATACCATGAGCTTGCTATGTACAGTGGCTCCTTGAATTTGCAGGGGAATTCTTTTAGTGACAGGAAGCAGGACAGACGGGGAATTGAAGGGGGTGGCAATGACATGATGTGAAAAATCAGTGTCAATGTATGTGACGCGCCCCCTGGGCCTGTGTTGTGCAGGGAATACCCGGAGCCGGATCGCTGGGGGTTGTAGTCTCCGTGGCGGTGACCCGGTCCGTGCCCAGGGTGGTCAATTCAGTGGCAGTCTTAGTGTAATAACAAGTGTCCGACTACGCCACCCGTGGATTGCGGTCAATGGAGACCGCCGCTGCAAGGCAGACCGCTGAGGCCGGTGTTATGTGTGCAGCTAAGAATGGGATGACTCCCCACGGGAGGAGTACAGCCTCAGGGCAGTTAGCGTGGATGATGGGAGTGATGGTGGAGATAGTCCCAGTACCAATAGTGCCGGAGGAGCAAGAAGTCACAGACAACGTGTTGCAATCCAATGTCCTTTACTCACAGTTTGTTTTCTCCAGGTCACTCTCGCGAAGCAGTGACCACCCAAGCCGTGCTGCGTCCACCAGGCAAGGGACTCGGTCAACTCCCAGGTCTTTCTGGAGTATGTCTCAAAGCTCCCTTCCGTCCTTTCTCTGGCTCGTGCCCCACCAGTGACCAAGCTTATGTCCAGCTCCCGCGGGCCTTCTCTTGGGAGGGCTACGTGCCCACGTCCCTGACCCTATATGGTATGCCTTCCTAGCAAGGTGTAACGAGGGGTCGCACCAAGGGCTGGTCACGACCTCCGGTTCTTGGCTGAAGATGATTCGCTTCCACCAATTTGGGATCCGGTACCCTGTTCTGCCAACCCGTCACCCGCAATATCCTGGGTCCTTAGGGTTCTCTCTTCCTTCTCGTTCCTGAGCCTTTCTGTTTCACTTGTTACTTCTGTTCTGGTCTTGTTCCCTTTTCTTTTCCACTGTTCCTTCTCCTCTCTCTCTCTCTGGCCCCGGCCTCTGTGCTAGGCCTGCCCAGGGAGCAGAGCCCATGCAGCAGCCCTGCTCCCTGCCTTCTCCACTTCTCCTCACAGACTGAACTTCTTCTTCTTTCTCTTTCAGTGCTGGCTGGGCCTCACAGGCTAGGCCCGCCTCCGGAGCAGAGCTCCACAGAGGCCCTGCTCTGTCACTTCCTCTCTCAGACTGAACACTGTTCTAAGATGGTGCCCACCTTATATACCTCCCTCTGACCATGAGCCCAGGTGACTAGCAACCAATGGGCTCCTTCCTATGCTCAGGACCCAACCCCTATCTGCCCCTATAGCACTGGGTATTCCACCCCCCTCCCCACTCCAGCCAGGGACAGATGCTGTCGTGCCTGCACTTCTGTCTAGTGGGAGCACCGTTGAGCTGTCCCTCAGAAATGGGGTGTGTGTGCTGTATGCAGCCTACTGAGCCTTGATCCATACTCCATCCTTACCCGGGAGTGGGATATCACACCTCTGGATGAGGTGCAATACCTCTGTAGTGACCAAGTCCTCGGGGCGCTACATTCCCCCCTGGTAAAGCACAGCACGTCCTCGGGCTGGAACAGAGCAAAAACAATTCACAGGGTATGCAAAAACTTTTTCATTAACTGCTTACATCAGGAAACAGACACACTTGTACAATTCCCTTCATGGGAAACACTCTGATGAAACACTTTTGGTTATTACTTCCGGAACTCTTTTACCATAAAACACACTATAAAACTTTTGCAAATAAAACATTCTTCAAAAACGCATTCTTGACTTCTGGCCGCTGGACAACTTGCGACCAGGTGTTCACTTTCTCTCTCAAAGGTGCAACAGTCCATTTAATTCGTCCTGAGGTAGACGTTGCAGTTCTTTTAAAAAACCAGTAGGGGGCGCTTTAAGAAGCGCAACTATTTACCAGGGGTTGGCCGTTCCCAGTCCTCGGCCGGTTGGAAAGGGGATGGCTGCTCTCAGTCCTCAGCCAGGTAAGAAAGGGGGTATCTTGGAAACGGGTAACAGTCTTTTAGCTGTCCCAACGGGGACCACACTTATTAACAGTTCAAAAGAAAAACAGTCCTTGTACCCTGACGGGTAACTTTGTACAGTTCCTTACTCACGCTACTTTCTTTTAATAGTTATGTCCTCCTTGAGCTCCCTCCTGAGGGCAGTCTTCAGACCCGTCCGGGTCCTCTTGGCTTTCCTCGTACTGGTGGTACTGCAGCTTTTCCTCCGTGAGCCGGTGAACGTGGAGGGCGTACTGTCCCTTGGCACCCTTGTGCAGTAGGCCTTGCGGCGGGGTCTGGAGAAGGCCGCTGTTGATGACGCCCGGGGTCAGAGGGTGCGACTTTGGGCCTGGGCGCGGGCTGGTGGTGGCGGTGCCCAGGGCTGGAGGGCTCGGCTGCAGGGCTTGTTGCGGGGTCTGGAGCAGGTCGGTGTCTGCAGCGCCCGGGATCGGCGGCTCCACCAGGGGGCCCGGGAGCAGGCTGACGCTGGCAGCGTCCGGGACAGGGAGACTCCTCTTACCTGCTCCCGCGACCGCTCCTGCGTCACCCGTCTTCTCCTGGTGCTGGTCGGGGCCTGTGACGACTGGGGCACTGCCGATGCTGGGCAGCTTAGTCTGCTGCCGGTCCGCCATTTTGCTCTCCGTTCCCGATGTCTTTCCCCCCCCCCCCGGCGGACCGTGGCCTACCTTGCGATGATCTTCCTCCGTAGGCCGCGGCTCCGCAGTCGATCGTCGGGGTTGAGGACCTTGCGTCGCGCTCCTGTGACGTCAGCGTCACTCCCTCTCCCTTCCAGGACCTTACGCAGCGTCAGTGCGTGGGGCGGAGCTTCGGATCCCACGCGCTTTCGGCGTCCACGCCCCTCTTCTTCCCGAGCGGCGTCCCGAAAATGGCGTCTGATGGCGGGAAACTTCTCTCAGGTAAGTGCAAAAGTCTTTTTCAGGCACGCAATACCCGTTGGTGGCGGGTTGGTTTGAATCCTGCCGACTACGCCAAAGTTGACGCGCCCCCTGGGCCTGTGTTGTGCAGGGAATACCCGGAGCCGGATCGCTGGGGGTTGTAGTCTCCGTGGCGGTGACCCGGTCCGTGCCCAGGGTGGTCAATTCAGTGGCAGTCTTAGTGTAATAACAAGTGTCCGACTACGCCACCCGTGGATTGCGGTCAATGGAGACCGCCGCTGCAAGGCAGACCGCTGAGGCCCGTGTTATATGTGCAGCTAAGAATGGGATGACTCCCCACAGGAGGAGTACAGCCTCAGGGCAGTTAGCGTGGATGATGGGAGTGATGGTGGAGATAGTACCAGTACCAATAGTGCCGGAGGAGCAAGAAGTCACAGACAACGTGTTGCAATCCAATGTCCTTTACTCACAGTTTGTATTCTCCAGGTCACTCTCGCGAAGCAGTGACCACCCAAGCCGTGCTGCGTCCACCAGGCAAGGGACTCGGTCAACTCCCAGGTCTTTCTGGAGTATGTCTCAAAGCTCCCTTCCGTCCTTTCTCTTGCTCGTGCCCCACCAGTGACCAAGCTTATGTCCAGCTCCCGCGGGCCTTCTCTTGGGAGGGCTACGTGCCCATGTCCCTGACCATATATGGTATGCCTTCCTAGCAAGGTGTAACGAGGGGTCGCACCAAGGGCTGGTCACGACCTCCGGTTCTTGGCTGAAGATGATTCGCTTCCACCAATTTGGGATCCGGTACCCTGTTCTGCCAACCCGTCACCCGCAATATCCTGGGTCCTTAGGGTTCTCTCTTCCTTCTCGTTCCTGAGCCTTTCTGTTTCACTTGTTACTTCTGTTCTGGTCTTGTTTCCTTTTCCTTTCCACTGTTCCTTCTCCTCTCTCTCTCTCTGGCCCCGGCCTCTGTGCTAGGCTTGCCCAGGGAGCAGAGCCCATGCAGCAGCCCTGCTCCCTGCCTTCTCCACTTCTCCTCACAGACTGAACTTCTTCTTCTTTCTCTTTCAGTGCTGGCTGGGCCTCACAGGCTAGGCCCGCCTCCGGAGCAGAGCTCCACAGAGGCCCTGCTCTGTCACTTCCTCTCTCAGACTGAACACTGTTCTAAGATAGTGCCCACCTTATATACCTCCCTCTGACCATGAGCCCAGGTGACTAGCAACCAATGGGCTCCTTCCTATGCTCCGGACCCAACCCCTATCTGCCCCTATAGCACTGGGTATTCCACCCCCCTCCCCACTCCAGCCAGGGACAGATGCTGTCGTGCCTGCACTTCTGTCTAGTGGGAGCACCGTTGAGCTGTCCCTCGGAAATGGGGTGTGTGTGCTGTATGCAGCCTACTTAGCCTTGATCCATACTCCATCCTTACCCGGGAGTGGGATATCACACCTCTGGATGAGGTGCAATACCTCTGTAGTGACCAAGTCCTTGGGGCGCTACATATGGCCAATCACCTTGCGTAATTACTGAATTGTCGGCCCCCGTATCTATTTGGAAATCGATTTCATGTCCCCCTGGTAGGTTCACCTGCACTATACAACTGGGAGTTGGGGGTAAGGAGATGAGGGGGTTCATGTGCAAGCTACCCTCATCCTATGGGGGCGTTGTTTGGTCGGCTGGAGGACCCGTACTCTGAGCATTTGGATACGGGTTGGTCCTACAGTTCTTTCTAAAATGTCCTGGCTTTTTACATCCGTAACACAGTTTCTGTCCTCCTCCTTCAGTCCGTCCTCTGCCTCTGTTGTTTCTGGGGGTCGTCTCTACTATATGTATTCTGGCAGCTCTTTTTGCCTGCGCTATGTCATGCTGTGCCCCCTGAGCTATTCTAGCTAAATCTTCTGCCTTCACTGATCTCCAGTCCGGTCTACTTGCTTTTACCTTCTCTGCAATCTCTTTCTTTAGTCCATTCATGAAAGCACTTGCTAATACCCTCTCACTAGTCTTATTCCCGGGGTTGAACCCCATTTCTGACCAGGTTTTCTTTAGTGCATAGAAATAATCCTTAGGATCTTCCTCCTTTCCCTGCACTCTATCTTCTAGTGTAACTTGCTTTTCTGCTTGCCTGTCTTGACATGCTTTTACCAACGCTGCTGCGAATAGGACTCCAGCTGCTGCATCATTAGATTCTGCATCTACGGGTCCGGTCCTATTGGCATACTGTTTTTTTTGTCTCATCTATCAACCTATCATAGCGGGCTTCATCTGCCAATTTTCCCTTAATTACCCCCTGCAGATCTATTCTAGTGGCATGATACGTATCCTGTATGGTGGTGATCATTCTAGCAAAACCCATAGGGGACTGGGACGGATCTGGCAGCTGGGAGATCAGTGCCAACTGCTCTGAAGGGCTCCATGGTCTATACATTAACATTGTACGAGCTTCCTGACCTGGAACCACTGCATCCCCCCCTGCTGCTGCTGCTGCTGCTGCTGGTGCTCCTGGCACAACTACCGTCCTCATTGGGAATAGACTAGCTGGGTGGGGTCTCGGTCCTCCACATGCCACACAGATGTCTACTGTCAAGGGATTCTGCTGTCCACATCTGGGGCAAACCCAACATTTAGGTTCCTGGGAATTCTGGTACTGGGGTGGGGGTGACGTCGGGAGCGGACAGGGAGGAAAATCTGTCATTCCAGTTTTTGTCAGTCTGTAACGTCCGTCTCCTAATTCTTCAATCTCTCCTTCAAAATAAGCGCATGCATTCATCCATACATCTACTGTCCCTAACAGACCCTTATCTTTCAGCCATCCATGATAGGAGTTAAAGAAGGATTTCCATTTCTCTCCATTCATCTCTCCATTCTCATTCATTCCCGCTTTACACAATATTTTGTCAATTCCAATCAGTGCCTGTTTCCCTTCTCTGCGTACCACTAAGTCTTTGGCTATAATGCCTTCCTTGGCATTTTGGTTCCCCATTTTTTCGGTTCTCCTCACCTAGAAGAGACTCCTCAGTCACTTAGACAATGGTCACTTAGACAATGGGCCACAAAGGTTTCTGAACCATTCCACTACTAGCCTCTCTAGGACTTATACGCCAACCAGAAAAACAGACCAAAAACATCAATCCCGGGACACATCCACAACACAATCATCGGATCCATACTTTCATTCTTAAATTCTCCAAAGGATAGAAGGCAGGACTGTCAATTTATCTGAGGGATTCTACTGGTTCAAAGGGACCTGAGCCAGACAACAATCTGTTGAATTACCTGGGGAGCCGACCGCTCGGGGGTGAGGGAGTCTCTTCTATGCAGTGATATAATTAGGTAGAATATAACAGTTATTCTTACCTCAGCACTGTATATATCACCAACAGAGAGCTTCACTCGTCCCACGTCTCGGACCGGTCGAGCACCCTTGGGTAGATTAACTCAAGGTCCCTGTTCGAGGCGCCAGCTGTCGTCACTGAATTTTGGGTCTTCTATCCTTTGGATTACGAGCTCGGAGAGAATGAAGAAACAGGACAGGATGTTTGTGTCTAAACATACTCTAAAAACTTTATTACAAAACACAGGGCTAATATACACCCTAAAGGCAGGAAACGGATTTGCCACATATGGTTCGATTATACAGTTTAGCTGAACAAGCGAAAAAAGCTAGTTTCTGTATGCTTTAAAATATTTAATTAGACTTATCTAGTTAGCAAGGTCATTTCATCTTTCTGCAAGAACACATTATTGCTACACTAGAAGAAACATCTGGCCAGGGAGAATCACTTTATCTTCTCCCAAGGACACGCTATTGATACAAGAAGGAACATTCATAGCTGTTGTTTTCACCTAAAATAACTGTCAGACTTATATAGCATAGATGGGGCCTTTAAACTTGAGGGACTCCAGCTTCTGCTATAACAGAAGCATGGGGCATTATATGGGGGGGGGTGACATCCTGCATGGGGCATTATATGGGGGGGTGACATCCTGCATGGGGCATTATATGGGGGGGTGACATCCTGCATGGGGCATTATATGGGGGTGACATCCTGCATGGGGCATTATAAAGAGGGGGGGTGACATATTGCATGTGGCATTATATAGGGGGGAGACTTCCTGCATGGGGCATTATAAAGAGGGGGGGAGACATCCTGCATGGGGCATTATATAAGGGGGGAGACATCCTGCATGGGGTATTATAAAGAGGGGGGGAGACATCCTGCATGGGGCATTATATAGGGGGGGGAGACATCCTGCATGGGGCATTATAAAGAGGGGGGATAACATCCTGCATGGGGCATTATATGGTGGGGAAGAGGGATATCCTGCATGGGGCATTATATGGGGGGAAAGGGACATCCTGCATGGAGCATTATATGGGTGGGAAAGGGACATCCTGCATGGGGCATTATATGGGGGCCAGTATCCTGTATAGAGCGTTATAAGGGGGCCAGTATCCTGTATAGAGCGTTATAAGGGGACCAGTATCCTGTACGGACCGTTATATGGGGGCCAATATCCTGTATGGAGCGTTATATGGGGGCTAGTATTCTGTATGGATCGTTATGTGAGGGCCAGTATTCCGTATGGAGCGTTATATGGGGGCCAGTATTCCGTATGCAGCTTTATATGGGGGCCAGTATTCTGTATGGAGCATTTTATGGGGGCCAGTATCCTGTGTGGAGCAATTCGCCGTTTTTTGAGCTTTTGTAGAATTTACAATAGATATATCTCATGTACTGTAAGAAGTGAAATCTTTGCATTGTATTATATATATATATATATATATATATATATGAATCGTGGTATGTGTTAAGGGGGCCCACTGAGACTCTTTTGCCCAGGGCCCAGAAAAACATGGAGCTGGCCATGACAATAGGGATATGTTTTCTGAGATCCCAGATCATAGAAACGTAATAAAATATTTTAGTTTTTCTGTAGAGCATAGACCCGGACGTCAGCTGGCCAATACAGGTGCCCTGTCCAGGGTCCTAGTTTTGGTTTAATGATTTAAGAGCTAAGAATATTCCGGTGCTGAGGTAGAAATGACGCGCCCCTGGGCCTGTGTCGCGCAGCGTTGCGCACGCGGGAGCTTACCCGGAGCCGGATCTGTTGAGGGTTGTAGTCTCGTGGCGGTGATCCGGTCCGTGCCCAGGGAGTCAGACTAAGTGGCGCTGTATTAGCGGTAGATGTTGAACGACTACGCCACCCGTTGAGTACAGCTAAGGAGCTGCTGCTGCAGGGCAGACCGCTGAGGCCGGTGGTAGGATTGTGCAGCGTGATAGTATAACCCCCAACGGGAGGGGTATGGCCTCAGGGCAGCCGACGTGGATGATGGGGGTAGCAGGAACCACTCGGAGACGGTACGGTGTAGTTCAGGGTCTTTACTGGTGACAAAGATAGACCCTCCCGGAGTACTGGCTAGCGATTGGGGCCTGGTCAGTCCTTGAGCAGATGGGATCTCCCCTGGCCAGGCGGAGTTGTAGGCCTCCCAAACTAACGATACTCTTCTGGCTACCTTGCTAGAGGCGGGTATAAGTAGCCCACGTCCCTGAGTGTACCGTGTGGTGCTCACCCGTATGGCCGGTGACTCGGGGCCTTCTAGTAGCTTCCGCTCCACGACGGCGGTGCTGGTCCCACACGTGTGACCGTGCCTTCGGGTTTCTGGGCCAGAGGACCTGCAATCCCCTGCCGGTCGGTTTCTGCTGCTGGATAGGAGTTAGTCCCCACAGCCTCGGACTCCGGGTCCGGTGATAACTTCTCAGTCAGGGCGAGCTCTGCAGCTGCCAGCCCCTGACTCCTTGTAGCACTGCTCCCACAGAGCTCCTGATGTTCTTTTCCTATATCTGCTTCTCTGTCTCTACTTCTTCTCTACTCACTAACCCTGCCTCAGCCCCAGGTTTATATAGGGGAAGTTGTTCCCCTCCCAGGACTGGGCAGGAGGTGCGGCATGCATAGGATTCCTGACCAAGAGACCTCCCACCTGCTCTCAGACATAACATTGCTGTTACTGTGGAAACCAGACCCCTGGGGTGCCACATTCCCCCCTAGTGAAATTTAGTACTCCGGGACTAAACATATTTTAGAAAAACATAACCAATACAAACAGAAACGGTACAATAAAAAAAAACATATTAGAATGGTCACGGCGTGTCCGCAACCGGGTGCAGTTTTTGAAGAAAAGCAAGGTGTCCATTTCACCAAAACAGGGAGACGTAACCAGGTAGGGGTCTGTCCTGCCCCGAGTCCTTAACAGTCTTTAGTCCATCCCTAGGTTACGCTCCAACCATGTATAAAGGATTCCCGGTAAATCCACCAAGGACTCCTATAAATAACTAGAAACACATAATTATACACAAGTAACAGACAGGTGACCACAAATAAAACAATTTAAACACTTCAAATCCTCCAACGTGCGGGTAACTGGCCTCTAGTGGCCCTAGTGGACCTACGGAGCTGACTGTCTAGCCCTGAACTACAGGGTGTAGGAGCTGTCAAGGGTAAACTGGGCAGCTGTCCACGGGCCCTTTGGCTCACTAGAGGTATGGCAGGTTCACTATAAGCAGAGGGTTGATCCTCCTGGTCTGCCTGTGTGGGGTCTTCTGCCTCCTGGACCGGCTGTTCTTCCAGCTCTACCTGTTGCTCCGTAGGTGCTTGGGATGCTGGTTGGAGGAAGGTGAGTACAGGTACCACAACTGCGCCATTGACTTGAGTCCAAGACCGAGGGAAGTCTCCGAACACAGTACTAACCATGTCTTCCCTTTCCTCTACGGGTCGAGGGTCTTCTTGTTCCTCTTCAGGGTTCCGTAGCTGTTCGGGACACTTCTTCAGGTGATCCCGGGATACAATGGTTGTGGTTTCCCCTCCGTCTTTACTGATGGTACAGACCTTTGGGTTGTCGTGGCTTGAGGGCAGTACGATGTACGGGTCCTTCTCCCACTGGTCGTCCAACTTGTGGAGCCGCCTTTTCCTCTTCAAGACCTGCTCTCAGGGTACCAGGGGAACAGCGGGAGCATACTGGTTGTAAGTTTTCTCTTGTCTTTCCCTAGCTTGACAGAGACTTCGCTCCACGCTCTCCTGTACTTTCCGGTACTGCTGCTGCCTCTCTGTGTCCCAGTCTGCTTCTGGTGAAGTGTCCTCGGGTGTCAGGACTCCCATCTCCAGGTCAACAGGTAGCTTACCAGGTCTTGCCCTCATCAGGTAAGCCGGGGTACAGTTGGTGGAACCTACCGGGATGTGGTTGTATAGGTCCACTAGGTCGGGCAGCCTCTCGGGCCACAGACTGCGTTCTTCCAGGGGCAATGTTTTCAGAAGATCTATCACCACCTGGTTCATTTTCTCACAAAGTCCATTAGTTTGCGGATGATAGGGTGTCGTCCTTATCTTCTGGCAGCCATACAGAGTGCAGAATTCTTGGAAGACCTCCGCTTCAAAGGCAGGTCCCTGGTCTGTCAAAACTTGGTCCGGGTACCCGTGTGGACGGCAGAAATGCTGCTGGAAGGCTCTAGCTGCTGTTCGAGCTGTTAAGTCCTTGACGGGGACGACAACCAAGAACCGGGAGTAGTGATCCACGATGGTTAGTGCGTAGACGTAGCCACTTCTGCTTGGGGTCAGT